>NC_134358.1:368043859-368682813 GCF_048569485.1 Anomaloglossus baeobatrachus
AGTGGGGGTTGGCAGCTAGTAGCTGCTTGGATTACCCTTCGCAAGCAATACAAAAAAATGCAGCGGGAGCCCATATATATTTTTTTTAATTATTTATTTAAATAACTAAAACAAAAAGGGCTTCCCTGTATTTGGATTGCTGGACATCACAGTGCTGTAAAAATAAATCTTTAAAAAAATGACGTAGTGCTCCGCAGTATTTTTGATTCTCAGCGCAGATAAAGCAGACGGCTACGGGTTGCCACCCCCATCTGCCTGGCATTACCTTGGCTGGCAATCAAAATACAGGGAACAACATTAATTTTTTTTTATTTAAAAAAATAGTTAAAAAAAAAAAATGACGTTGGGTCCCCCCATTTTTGTAGCCTGAAAACCACAGCTGGCAGCTTTATCATGGTTGGGGACAAATGTGGAGGTCACCACAGGCTCTTTTTTTATAATTATTTTATAAATATTAATAATTACAAAAAAAAAGTAGGGTCCCCCCCAAATTGGATCACCAGCCAAGGTAAAGCGGACAGCTGTGGTCTGGTATTCTCAGGGTAAGAAGGTCCATAGTTATTGGCCCTTCACAGCCTAAAAATAGCAGGCCGCAGGCGCCCCAGAAGTGGCGCATACACTAGATGCGCCAATCCTGGCGCTTCACCCCATCTCATCCTGTGCCCTGGTGTAGTGGCAAACGGGGTAATAAATGGGGTTGATACTAGCTGTAAGGTCACCTGACATCAAGCCCAGCCGTTTGTGATGTCATGGCGTCTATCACATACCCGACATCACAAACTGTCAGTACTAACAAAACAAATAGACAAAAAAAAGTTTTTGAAAAAACACTCCCAAAACATTCCCTCTTTCACCAATTTATGGTAAGGAAAAAAAATAAGGGGGTCCCACGATGACTCTGGACCGTCTAGAATATGGGGGGACACGCTCAGGGAACGTATCCCCCATTTTCTAGGAGTTTCAGACCCTCCCTGTGACGAGTGTGGGTGCAATGAATCTGCACCAACTCTTCCGGGGTCCACAGCAGCAGAGACCATGTCGTAAGTGTTGCTACCATAGCTGCAATGCCCTGCTCATGAGGTAAGGGCATGCCTAATCAGGAGAACTATTTTACATTTCCAAATATTGGCATTTGCTGATATTATTGCTATTCCATCTACTATATATTGAGGATAGGATCTTGGAGATGGAATACCCCTTTAAGTCCAGTTATCCAGCTGAATGAATACTAAACAACAGAGCTCGCTATTTAATGTGTTTTTTTGTGGCGTATAACGGACTCTCATGTATGGTAGTCGTTCAGCAGGGCAACTATAAAATCAAATACCTCTATTTGGAAATGTAGTATAGCTCTCCTGATCAACTATGTTCCTTACCTCATGAGCAGGGCATTGCAGTAGCTGACAGATGCATGGTTACCACCACTCACTGTGTCTGAACACAGGAAGCTGAGCTGACAGCCGCTCTGTGCATGCGGCAGCGTCTATTGTGAAGGAGGGGGCCGCGGGGATCAACGCTGCACAGGTACCGTGGGACACCGGGGAACACCGGTGGGGTTATAGGGGGTGACCTGGCAGGGCCTGAGGAGGAGTTTTCTGTCGCATGTGTCATGGCACATGCGACAGAAATCAGAGGAGTAGGGTGAATGCGGCCGGCGCACTGCTGTGCGCGTGGTCATCTTGGATTTCCGGGAGGGGTTCGGGGGGGGCACTTTGGCGACACCGGGAGACCAGAGGGGACCGGGGAAGAGATTTATCTCCCATCTGACATTCATGTTTGTTCATGCCAGATGGGAGATAAATAATTTTTTACCGGCGCTGTCATTTACTGTAACGTGATCATTGGTATACGGTATATACCGGTGATCACGTGAGCGGGAACCGAAAAAAACGGCCTGAATCATGATCTCCAGGGTCTCAGCTACCCCCTGAAACCCCAGAGATTTTTTTGACGCTGGGAGCGCTATTAACTTATTTCTGCCTGCTGTTTATAAACGGCAGATCAGAATAAGGCTTCATTCACACGACCGATCCGTTTTTGCGCTCTGCAAAAAACGATTCGTTTTTTTAACGGGTGCATCCATTTCCGTTCCATATACGGTCCGTATGTCATCCGTTTGTCATCCGTGTGCGTTCAGTTTTTTTTGGCGTACTGCAAAAAAACTGAAAGAGGGAAAATACATAAATTTACCCAGGATCCATAGCTTCAACCTACATGAGGCGTTCACATGTTCACTCCAGTGCCATTTTCTACTGCTTTTCACAGCGTAGAGCGCTCTGATGATTTTCTTGTGCTTGTACACTTCATATCAGTCTTTTCTGTCATTATAATGGCAGAAAGACACATAATGTCCCACTCTCCTGCATTTTGCAATTTTGCACCCTTTGGTGCCTTTCATGTGGCACTAAGGGGTGCTTAGCCTTGTATTTACCAAAAAAAATAAACTTTAAAAAAAAATGACGTGGGGTTCCCCCTATTTTTGATAGCCAGCTAGGGTAAAGCAGACGGCTGCAGCCTGCAGACCACAGCTGGCAGCTTCACCTTGGCTGGTAATCCAAAACTGAGGGCACCCCACGCTGTTATTTTAAATTAAATAAATAATTAAAAAAAACCACATGGGGGTCCCCCCAAAATTGGATCACCAGCCAAGGTAAAGCGGACAGCTGGGGTCTGATATTCTCAGACTAGGGAGGTCCATGGTTATTGGACTCTCCCCAGCCTAAAAATAACAGGCCGCAGCCACCCCAGAAGTGGCGCATCCATTAGATGCATTAATCCTTGTGCTTTGCCCCAGCTCATCCCGTTGCCCTGGTGCGGTGGCAAACGGGGTTATATATGGGGTTAATACCAGATGTGTAATGTCACCTGGCATCAAGCCCTGGGGTTCGTGAGGTCAGGCATCTATCAGATACCCGACATCACCAACCCAGTCAGTAATAAAAATTAATAGACAACAAACACATTTTTATTTGAAAAAACACTCCCCAACACATTCCCTCTTTCACCAATTTATTAGAAAGAAAAACAAATCCAAGTCTCCTGTAATCCAAGGGGTTCCCATGACGATCCATACCATAGTCACTGTCCCAGTCAATGAAGAACAGAATGTTCCCTATTGGCTGGGAGAGCAATGCAGTGACCTGAGCTAACATCAATAGGTAAGTCCAGGTCACTGCAGGGCATGACAAGTGCTGCTGTCAGGAGCGAGGTACATTACCTGCGGTGATGATCTCCTGCACTGCTGACAGTAGAGCTGTCACTGAGTTCAATGACCGCCGTCTTCACAGCCAAGTATCGCGGGAGCCTCTGACGTCGCCGTTAGTCAAAGTCTCGGGTCGGCAGAGAGAGGAAATGTGAAGCGGCAGCCATGGAGGACAGTGACAGCGCTGAGGTCGGGAGGGCAGAACTTCATCACCGCAGGTAAGCCAAGCGGGGTAATGTGTGTGGAGTGTGAGGTGGGTGGAGCCAAGAGGGGTAATGTGTGCGGAGTGCGAGGTGGGTGGAGCCTAGCCGGGTAATGTGTGTGGAGTGCGAGGTGGGTGGAGCTAAGCGGGGTAATGTGTGCGGAGTTCGAGGTGGGTGGAGCCAAGCAGGGCCATGTGTGCGGAGTGCAAGGTGGGTGGAGCCTAGTGGGGCCGTGTGTGCGGACGGCAGAGTGCGAACTGGGTGGAACCTAGCGGGGCCATGTGGTGCTGAGGACGTCAGTGCCGGGGACTGCATGACTGGGGACAGGTGAGTGTGTGTGTACATGCCGCGTGACGGAGGGGGCGGAGCCCAGCGGGGAAGTGTCTGCTCACTGCACACGTAACCAGGGTAAATATCGGGTTACAAAGCAAAGCGCTTTACTTGGATACCCGATATTTATCTTGGTTACCAGCTTATGCAGGCTGCCAGCGATGGCTCCCTGCACACTGTAGCTGTAAAAAGCCCTGCTTTTGGTGATCGAGCCGTTCTCGAACGTAACTCGAACTGTTGAGCTTTTAGCAAAACGCTCGAGTTCGAGTTCGATCTCTAGCACCCCCCAAAATCACTCGAACATGAAATTGGCAAACCTTGAACATTGCTCATCTCTAGTGAGGACTGTACTCCAATGTTATCAGCAACATGGAGCCAAGCTAACTCCCAAAAAATGTGAACTGTTCAGAAGACAAGTTCGATTTCTGGGAAAAATTGTGTCTGGGGATGGATACACCATAGACCCTGCAGAAATCGCTCCGGTAATGGCCCTGAAAGACAAGCATCCATCAAATGTGGGAGAATTGAGGAAGATCTTGGGATTCCTCTCCTATTATAGGACTTACATACAGAACTTTTCCCGGATTGCCGCTCCGATATACCACCTATTGGGAGGGACAACAAAGTCAGCCACATTAGTGGGAAAAGAAAAGAACACCAGTTGGACTCGACCTAAAGGAAATAACACAGTTTCTGCTCAGCAACCAATTATCTGGACTTTAGATCACCAAGAGATATTGGAAAAATTAATAGATTACCTTGTAAAACCACCAAAAATTCCATATCCTGATTTCAACCAACCATTTGTTCTTCATTGTGATGCCTGTCAAATGGGACTTGGAGCTGCCCTGTATTAGCATTAAAATGGTAGATTGAGAGTCATCGGCTATGGTTCCAGAATGTTGACAGATGCCGAGAAAAAGTACCATCTTCATTCTGGAAAACTGGAATTCCTGGCATTGAAGTGGGCTGTCTGCGAACAATTTAGAGATTATCTCTATTACAGTAAGGAGTTTGAGGTATACACTGATAACAACCCTTTGACCTATGTCCTCACTACAGCTAAATTGAATGCTACAGGTCAAAGATGGGTGGCTGAACTAGCTGACTTCAACTTTAGTATCAAGTATAGGCCAGGAAAATGCAATGCGGATGCAGATCAAAAATGCCAACAGAGCCTGAACAGTTCATGCAAGAATGCTCCGAAGAAGTCAGTCTAGAAGCTATTGTGAGCACCACTCAAGCAGTACAAGTGCAGCATGAGGAATGTACACCGTTGTGGTGTCCGTTGACTGTAGCAACTACCGTGAAAGCACCAGAACAAGAACACCCTATGTACATCCAACAGTTATCAAAAGAAACAATCCGAAAAGCACAATGGGAAGTTCAGATAATTAGCAAAATTCGACCTTATGTGGAACAAAACCGGTTTCCAAGGAAGAGAGAGAGAAATACGGAGTCACCAGCAGTAGCTGTCTTATGTTGAGAACGGGCGAAGCTCTACCTCAGCACAGACGGTATCCTGTATAGAAAAAGAGGACAGAAGCAACAGCTAGTACTACCAGCAAGATACCATCGACTGGTCTTCAAAGAACTACATGAAGACATGGGACATCTAGGAGTAGAAAGGACTACAAATTTGGTTCGGGAACGGTTCTTCTGGCCGTACATGCAGAGAGATATTGAGAAGTTTGTGACCAGAGAGTGTGGTTGTTTGAAAGATAAGCGTCCTAACACACCAACTCGAGCACCTATGGGCAACATCCAAACGACTTACCCATTTCAACTGGTTTCAGTTGACTTTTTGCATCTGGAGATTTGTAAAGGTGGATATGAATACATCTTAGTAGTGATGGACCATTTTACTTGATTTGCTCAAGCATATTCAACTAGCAATAAGTCTGGCAAGATGGTGGCAGAGAAGATTTTCAATGACTTTGCTCTGAAGTTTGAGTTCCCAACCAGACTACATCATGATAAAGGAAGAGAATTTGAGAACCAGTTCTTTGCCAAGTTAGGAAAATTCTGTAGGATCCAGAGATCTCACACTACACCCTATCATCCTGAGGGTAATGGACAAGTGGAAGGCTTCAATCGTACATTATTGTCAATGTTGAGAACGTTAACAGCTGACCAGAAAAAGGATTGGAAGAATTCTGTATCGAAAGTGGTGCATGTCTATAATTGTACCAAGAGTGAAGCAACAGGTTATTCACCATTCTTTCTGATGTTTGGTCGATCTCCAAGATTACCCATTGATATAATGTTTGATACTCCAGTTTCAGAGACTTATAAGGCATACCCTGACTATGTTCAGAAATGGAAAGAACGAATGGCATAAGTGACTCGCCCACCCCAGGGCTATGGGACACTCGATGCCGGGCCGGACTAGTCCGGGGGTCGTCAGTGGTGGCTGGGCGCGACTCCGTACCCTGGTGGGGTCAATTAAGATGGCTTCAGTGGGGGTGATTGTTAAAGTTTATAATTTTCGTGACGCCACCTGTGGTTTGCGGCTATTAAGCCGCCGCTGCTGTATGAGGCCTCCGGGGTGATGGAACGGCAGCAATGGTGGTACTGCTCCCCACAGGTGGAGCGGTTCCCCGGGCAACAGTTGGTGCTTGTAAGTGTCTATGGTGATGTTGGTGTGAATGATACTGTGCAGGCCCGACAGGCAGTGAAAGAAACAGTCACAAACAGTAGTCTCTTTACCTTCTCCTCTTTTACTTTGAGAACAGTCCAGTCCTGGGAGACCGTTACAGGTGGTCGAGGGCTCCGGCTGGCCTGGAAGTAACTAAGGTATCTTTTTGGCCAGATGAGTATGAGGCCTACTCCTGTTTTTTCTTTGCTGTTATAGGACCCTGCACTCTGGATTAGCAATGGCCCTCTTGCTGCTGGGACCGATGATACGTCCCTCTCCCTGTGTGGTATACTGCACAGGCCCTCTCTGGTGCTTCTCTGCTGGAGTCCACACCGGCCCTGGTGATGCAGCTGTACCTTCAGGTTGTTTATGGGCCAGGTGCTTGCAGCTCTCCTGCCCTTCGGATTCAGCTACCAGGGAATATTTTAGGCCCCGGAGGCCACAGACTCCGATGTCCAAGTCTACTTCTTTGCCTCTCTGCAGCTCTGGCCTCCCTGGACTGAGCTAACCAGCTCCAGCCCCAGTTCACCAGACTGCACACTCTGCGTCTGCTCTCTCTGCTCTCTCCTCACAGACTGAACACTAACTCCTCCCTCAGGTCAGACTTGAGGAATGCTCCCTGGAACTCCAGGTTCAGAGCTCCCCCTGCTGGCCTGAGGGAGAAACTGCGTTGGATGTTGAACTTACTGGCCAATAGACCTCCCAATTACCTCCAGGCTCAGCATTAACCCTTTGGAGGGGCAATGCTGTTGTGGCGACCAGGTCCTGGGGCGCCACAGAAGCTTACAACATAGCATTGAAAATAGTTACAGAAGAGCAAAGAATACTATGATGGAAATATCATGGAGCAGAATTGATACCTGGAAGTCGGGTGCTAGTCAGAAACATACGTGAGAAAGGAGGTCCAGGAAAGTTTCGTTCGTACTGGGAAGACAAGGTACAGTCAGGGCCAGAAATATTTGGACAGTGACACAAGTTTTGTTATTTTAGCTGTTTACAAAAACATGTTCAGAAATACAATTATATATATATAATATGGGCTGAAAGTGCACACTCCCAGCTGCAATATGAGAGTTTTCACATCCAAATCGGAGAAAGGGTTTAGGAATCATAGCTCTGTAATGCATAGCCTCCTCTTTTTAAAGGGACCAAAAGTAATTGGACAAGGGACTCTAAGGGCTGCAATTAACTCTGAAGGCGTCTGCCTCGTTAACCTGTAATCAATGAAGTAGTTAAAAGGTCTGGGGTTGATTACAGGTGTGTGGTTTTGCATTTGGAAGCTATTGCTGTGACCAGACAACATGCGGTCTAAGGAACTCTCAATTGAGGTGAAGCAGAACATCCTGAGGCTGAAAAAAAAGAAAAAATCCATCAGAGAGATAGCAGACATGCTTGCAGTAGCAAAATCAACAGTCGGGTACATTCTGAGAAAAAAGGAATTGACTGGTGAGCTTGGGAACTCAAAAAGGCCTGGGCGTCCACGGATGACAACAGTGGTGGATGATCGCCGCATACTTTCTTTGGTGAAGAAGAACCCGTTCACAACATCAAATGAAGTCCAGAACACTCTCAGTGAAGTAGGTGTATCTGTCTCTAAGTCAACAGTAAAGAGAAGACTCCATGAAAGTAAATACAAAGGGTTCACATCTAGATGCAAACCATTCATCAATTCCAAAAATAGACAGGCCAGAGTTAAATTTGCTGAAAAACACCTCATGAAGCCAGCTCAGTTCTGGAAAAGTATTCTATGGACAGATGAGACAAAGATCAACCTGTACCAGAATGATGGGAAGAAAAAAGTTTGGAGAAGAAAGGGAACGGCACATGATCCAAGGCACACTACATCCTCTGTAAAACATGGTGGAGGCAACGTGATGGCATGGGCATGTATGGCTTTCAATGGCACTGGGTCACTTGTGTTTATTGATGACATAACAGCAGACAAGAGTAGCCAGATGAATTCTGAAGTGTACCAGGATATACTTTCAGCCCAGATTCAGCCAAATGCCGCAAAGTCCATCGGACGGCGCTTCATAGTACAGATGGACAATGACCCCAAGCATACAGCCAAAGCTACCCAGGAGTTCATGAGTGCAAAAAAGTGGAACATTCTGCAATGGCCAAGTCAATCACCAGATCTTAACCCAATTGAGCATGCATTTCACTTGCTCAAATCCAGACTTAAGACGGAAAGACCCACAAACAAGCAAGACCTGAAGGCTGCGGCTGTAAAGGCCTGGCAAAGCATTAAGAAGGAGGAAACCCAGCGTTTGGTGATGTCCATGGGTTCCAGACTTAAGGCAGTGATTGCCTCCAAAGGATTCGCAACAAAATATTGAAAATAAAAATATTTTGTTTGGGTTTGGTTTATTTGTCCAATTACTTTTGACCTCCTAAAATGTGGAGTGTTTGTAAAGAAATGTGTACAATTCCTACAATTTCTATCAGATATTTTTGTTCAAACCTTCAAATTAAACGTTACAATCTGCACTTGAATTCTGTTGTGGAGGTTTCATTTCAAATCCAATGTGGTGGCATGCAGAGCCCAACTCGCGAAAATTGTGTCACTGTCCAAATATTTCTGGACCTAACTGTATATGTGATCAGCAAGAGGATGTCAGACACCAACCCAGTTTATGAGATCAGACAGGAAATGGGAGACAACAAAACTAGAATAGTGCATCGGAACTTGCTACTACCCTGTGATTACCTTCCACCGCAACAAGACATTCCAGAAGTGAATCAACGCCGACCAAAAAGAGCACAGAAAATACCACAGATTGAAGATTCTGAGGTGGACAGTGACCTTGAAAGTTCAGATGAAGATCAGACTTTTGTACTTGAAAGTAAACTAAATCGGGAAGCTCCAGAATTTGTACCAAGAAACTCAACGGAGGTCCATTCCCAATGTGATGATCAAACACCACTTGTTGGAGACATAGATAGGAATCTAGGATCAGAGGAATTATGGGAACATACAGAAATTGATAATCCGACATAAGATTCAGAACCTACAGCTATAGATCAAAGAGCATCGGAGGAAGTGCTGGAATTGAATTCAGAGGAAGAATCGGTATCAGCGGAACAACCTTGCAGGTGGTCTTCTAACTTCTCGAGTTGAAGTCCTATGATGCTGACCTATGATACACTAGGTGAACCAAGCAGAGTACCAAAGACTGTTGAGTTGAAACAGGTATCACTGCCTACGGATCAGGTAAGCCTACCTGAGTGGTATCTCAGTGATGTACTTTACCCGAGATTTTACCTGAGTGAATAGACTCTTTGCCTGAACTTAAACTAAAAGACATTGTAATCACAAAGAATGATAACAGTAGGTGAGACTAGTTAGCCTTAGGCTATGTGCACACACTGCGTTTTTGTGCGTTTTTTAGTGCTAAAAACGCACAGAAACGCAGCGTCTTTAAAAACGCATGAAAAAAACGCATGCATTTTTACCGCGTTTTGTTGCGTTTTTGGCTGCATTTTGCTGCGTTTTTTCTCACTGCGTTTTATCTGCGTTTTTTTTTATCAGTGAACATTGCCATTAAAGATTGTTGGAAAAAAAAAAAGGGTCTGATGTCATTTCCTTCTTCCATATGTTCTTCATTCTCCACTAGTGTATGCAGGAGAGCAGACAGCTGCAGAACTACAACTACTACTTTTTACCGCGTTTTGTTGCGTTTTTGGCTGCATTTTGCTGCGTTTTTTCTCACTGCGTTTTATCTGCGTTTTTTTGCGTGGACACAAAAATTAGGCGAAGCTCACATCATTTTTTTTTTTAATTATTTCATGAAATTCATGAAAAACGCACAAAAACGCAGTGTGTGCACATAGCCTAATGCTGTTTCAGCTACAAATATTGAAAACTATGTATACTGATCTCATCTGTGTCTACAAGATACTCATAGTTTACACTTTCTCCTTTACTAAATATCAACTGGCTTTATTTATATCAGTTTCCGGTTTGTCTTATCTCTTCCAATTAAACTTTTCACAGCCTTTTCGATACAAGACTGTGATAGGGATGACGTCTTTCCAGTTTTCCAAGCTAAAGTATACAGTAGTTTTACAAGTTTTACAGTATACTCCTGGAGCACCAATTGTGTTTATGGTAAACAGCTTATACTGTAGATGAAATAAAACCCTTTCATTCAAAGGCTTCAAGAAGAATACTGTTGATGAATCATTTTGTTTAGTAAATATAACAAACTGTAAACTTGTGTGAACCAGATGTTATGGTGTACTTCACACAGTTGTATATACAGAAAACTGTGAAGAATAAGTGATGGGTACTAGAGGTGGGGAGACAAAAGGCGCAAATAGGGTCTTACCCGGGTCAAGTAAAGGATAAAGGCCCTATCACTAATGAAAATCAGAATGAATGTGTAAGAAAAAGGGCCAAGCAGGATTTCAGCCTGAACCTTATCACCACCTTTAGTAGCGACAACATGTCGATCAAAATTATCCTGGCCAAACATTGGGATATCCTACAAAATGACCCCATTCTCAGTCCTATCCTCCCCCCCACCCCGGGTGTAACATTTAGGCGGGCCCCCACTATTAAAAACATTTTAGCCCCCAGTAAATTGAGGACAAAGCCCACCCCAAAAAATTTCTTTCCAGCCCCAGTGGGTGTTTTCAGATGCGGCTCCAGAAACTGCTTGTGCTGTAAAATTATTTATCATGGTAGAACTACATTCTGCTCATCTAATGGGAATGAATGTTTCAAGATTAAAAACCGTTTGACATGCCAATCAAACTATGTCATATATCTGGTTGATTGTATATGTGGCAAGCAGTATATAGGCAGAACAAGCCAAGCACTACATAATAGATTGAACTCGCATCGCTATAACATAAAAACGGGCTTCCTTTTACATGGTCTCTCCAAACACTGTGTTCTACAGCATAATAAAAATCCAGACTTTCAGATTACACCGATTGAACAGATTGACCCTATTGTACACAATAGGGCTGAAACCCTCAGCAGGAAAGAGACTTTCTGGATTTATAAATTGAATACCCTTAAACCCTTTGGCTTAAATGAAGTCTCTGATTTATTTTATTAACCTGTTTCTATACTAATTTATTGTCTTATCATGCTTATGTGTCAGGTCTCACTGTTTCTTACTTTTGTTTTATCCCTGAAGGTTTTTTGTAGCCTAAGTTATAAACACAGTTTTTATGTTTTATCATAAGCCCCTTACAGCCCTTGCAACGTATGTTACCCCAAGGTGTTTTTATCTTGTGACCCATGTTTATGGTGTAGGAATTTGTAATGGTTCAGGAGTTTTTAATACAAATAGAGATAAATATTCATTTTTATGAAAAATAGTAAAAAAACCCTTTTTCATTAGCACGGTCTATATGATACTATTAGTTTCATTTTTATCCAGCATGTTTCCATCCTAATTTTAATAGTAATAAATAAATAAAAAAAAATGTTTCCCTTCCTAAGAATACTAATAATTATGATAAATATTAATCGATATTTTCCTTCTTAAAATATTTTTATTATATTATATCATTATTTCACTATATTATATCAATATATCATTATAATATTTTTATTACTATTTAAGTTTTTACACTGAATACATCTTCGTTTAATAACTCCTTTTAGTGCAGTTTTAAATTTATAAATAGGTTGTTTTCTCCCCCTGTTTTCTTCTCCTTTAGATATTTGATAATCATCCTGATATATATATTTTTAATAGTATAATCACTGGTTCCGTACACTCCTCATCTTCGCACAGCGCACCTCTATATGTGTATTTGCCCACTACTCTGTTTCACTGAACACTTTTCCCCGCGGTCTGACCTTTCGTTACCCCAGCTGGGTTATACTAGTTCTGTGCGCTTGCGCAGTCTTTCATTTTCCCACGGTCTGAACTCGTTTCACCCCGTCACCCCTGGTACTTGCTTCTTTCTTTCATATGTGCGATTCTTTTTACCGCATGTTTGACTCCTCTACACTAGCCCTTTTTAATTCAGTTAAAGAGCTCATTTTATTCTTCACTTATGAAACCCCCTTTTTTCAAGCAGAAAAGTTTAATAATAATAAATATAAATAATAAAAATAATAATAAAAATAAATAAAATTTATAATGGATCTTAATATTTTCACACCAGCAACAATCCCGTTGATGTGCCCACGCAGATTCTTATTTTTATATATATATACATATATATAGATATTCACTATATGTTCATGTAAAAACTGATCTTTCTGAGTCACTGAATATTCATCCCATCCCCATTCCCACCAAGCTCACTAGATGGATTTGGAGTAATGGTGTGGTGGTTAATCCCTTTGCATACTAGTACCTGCCCACAGGTTCACATCTTTCCAATCTCTTTTAATTTTTTTATCCAAATTATGTCTATAAGCCTATAATTTTTTATTTGTCAAAAATGAACCACAAAAACGTTTTTTAACAATTTTTATTATTTTCTCATGTTGTTTATTCATGTTTTTATAATGATTGATGTATCGAAGTGTGATTTTTTTCTTTGTAGTTCTCCACGTGTCTATGAGTCATTGCCTCGCAACTGAGTGGGTGGATGACGTCATAGCTGTCAACGTGGCAGTCTGTATCCTCCTTTAAAGCATTGGACTGTAGACAGTTGCATGATTTCTTTTTTCCCTGAGGAAGGAGACGGTCCTTGTCTCTGAAACGCGTTGGAAATGCTGAAATAAAAAAAGAAACTTATTTATTAATCCTGCACCAGTGGTTTTTTAGTGCGGGTAAAACCCGTTTTCCCTTCTTTGTATATATATATATATATATACTTAAGAATAAGTGATGGACATACACAATGTGTAGAGGCAATGACACTTCAAACCATAAGGGTCTGTGCACACGTTGCTTTTTTCTTGCTTTTTGTTTGCTTTTTAAACTGCACTGTTATTGACAAAATGCATGTGTTTTGCTTCCCCAGCAAAGTTTATGAGAAATCAGAATTTCCATCGGTATGTTGCTTTTTTTTTAGGCAACGTTTTGTTTGAAAAATATTTGTCAAAATTGTTGCCTAAAAAAAGCAGCATGTCACTTCATTGCATTTTGGTTGCATTTTCCACCCATTGACCTCTCAATCTCAAAACGCATTGTTTAAAACTTGGCAAAAACGTGCCAAAATCGCATGCATTTTTACCGCGTTATATTTATCAAACGCATTAGTTACATTTGTCAAAACGATGCAGTTTAGTTGTCAAGCCAGAACGCAGACGTGCAGACATAGGCTAACAATGACTGTACATTGTTGCGATTCCTCCGCGTAGAGCGTCTAGGATGCAATGAAGCAAGATAATAAAATTCCATGCAGCACTACCAGAAACCAGAGGGATAACAGGTATTTTTATTTATTTTTACCTGATGAAGGCCATGCATGGCCAAAACGCGTTATAATTATTAATAATTTTTACCAGCATCAATAAAACTTTTTATTTTGGATATACTGTCACTCTGGTTTCTGAGAGCGCTGCCCGGAATTATATTACCTCGCTTCATTACTCTTTTGTGGAGGCGCAAGGGAAGATCCAATCCACACGCTTTCAATGGGAGAAACATACCTGGCCAGGAACACCTTGCTGAGGCAGACAGGAGTAAAATACACTTTATGCATTTTACAATCGGTGAGTGCAATTTAATCCATTTCCATTGTATCACTCACTGCTGGGCGTAGATTAGCACTGTGCCGTCTTCTCTTCCCCATTCTCCTTTTCCCATAGAAGTTTCTGGTCTAGGATTCAATGAGGGATTGTATACTAACTGGTATCTGGGCATGCTGAGCTGTCAGTGACTTGAATGACAGCGCAGTCGTCCATTCTGATTCTTGGAGTGCTGGGTTGTTCAGGTGTTCCATCTTCCAGTGATTGCCCAGTTACCTAGCTGAGCAGTCTCTCCCAGAACTCTGCAAGTCGTACATTCTGTTTGAATAATATTGTTGGCCTGTGTTTTTGTGTTCTGCCTGTTCTAATCATTGTTATCTGACCCTGGGCCATTGCCTAACTATTCCTTTGCTTGCTCCCTGTACCTGACATGTTTTCTGGTATTCTGACCCAGAATGCTACGTGATTACACCTCAATTTACTCCCTGAAACCAAGACATGCTTTCCTGGAATTTTGAGCCCAGATCGCCACCTTGCTTTGCCTCAATTTACTCCTTGAATTGACGACAGGCTCTTCTGGTACCTGACTCCAAATTATCTGACTACCCTGCCTTGAGATCTGCCAGTGAGTAGTTACTATTGCTACATTACAACAGGCCGAACCTTTTTCTCAGCTTTGTATCCAGTGCATACACTCTGTGATCAGGTGCCGAATCTGACCCAGATGGTTCAGGATCTAATTGTCAAGCTAGGTATAGGGAAGTACCAAGTGAACGGCAAAAGGGAAACCCTGTGTCTAGGGAAGAGAAAGATGGTGACGCCTGACCACACCTACCGCTGGTCCGTGGGGTCCCTTACCACCCTAGATAGGTTCTGCATCTATGCGCTGAGCCAGATTATTGACCCTAGGTATCCCTAGCGCTGGGCCTTAAATAGGAAACAGATGGGATGAGCTCTTCGTCAACCCCATCAAATACTGTAGAAGACACAGGGAGGGCACACAGGGGAAAATGCATGAACTATTTATCCACAGATGACACGTAGAAGCTACAGCAATGATGGGGACGTTGCCATGCACTGGTGGTGAGAGGATGCTTGTCGGATGAGCTCTGTGAATCCTGGGTTTAAAATCCTACTTATACCCTGAAGATGGTGAAAACTCACCCCAGAGGACCCTGATGCAGGACATGCTCGGCTAGTGTAATCGGCGGCACAAATCCTGTGGCTGAAGCGGTGGAAGAGGGGTGAAGGCCGAGGCCCTGAGGCATCTGGAAGAAGCAGCGGCCATCTTGGCTAGACAGACTGTGCAGTCTGCAATACCACAGGCGGGAAGAGAGGACCCGACAGAGTTGCACTGACGGACACAACTGTCCAGGATAGCTGCGAGGACGGAGAACATGGCTGTAAGTGGCATGCAGGTCCAGTACATTGAGAGGAGACAGAGCAGAAGCTACAGCAGCGTGTGTGTGGTGAGCGGCCTCCCTGGGTCCTAGTGCCTCCTGCAGCATCTTCAACCCAGTGACGGTGAGTGAATTTGGGTAGCAACACTCAGAATCAGCCCAGGCCAAATGGCGGATGGGAGCAGTGTGATGGAGGGCTGTGTGTCAGAAGCCATGGGCGGTGAGTGCTCCACTGGGTCCTAGTGCCCCTTGCTGTATCCTGGCTCCCCAGTAGCAGCCACAATACGATGCTAACGGCAGTGAGAGAGAAGGAGAGAGAAGGAGTCCCTGCAAGTAAATCCCGACCCAGAGGGACAACAATGGGAGGAAGATGAGACCCCCCGAGAGTATGGGGAAGGCCGCATAAGATGGCACCGCAGGCAGTGGAGTGGCTAGCACAATATGCAAGACACAGCTCCCCAGTGATGGGAGGGGGTGCCCTAAAGAATGTGAGGTCACCACAAACCCAGCAGCAGGGGCCGCAGAAGGGGGTCAAAGAGCTGCAGGATACAAGGGGGAAAAAAGCTATCATGGAGGGGAGTGAAGAAGATCCATCCTGGCTATCCCTCTCACCCCTGGAAGAAGTGGTGAAGCAGAAACCCCTGCGGTCAGAACCCTCCGGTTCACAGACACCAGAGTCAGGTGATAACCCAAAAAGATTCAGTAAACACAGACTCACAGGTGTAGGCTCCTGATCTAAATGGAGAGACCTCACAACCACAGCATCAGACAAGACCCTTGTCACAAACAGCCTGTCATGATGCAGTATCGAACCGCCCTATATTGCAGAACAGAGAGCCTACTCTGGTGGACGTCATGGCAGCCATTGAAGTCTGTAGTCACTCCTTTGATAATCTCACCTACCAAATGGGCTGCATTAAACAGGAACTGACTAGCGTGAGACATGATATGAGACACCAGGCAGAGCAGCCTATGGACTTGGAGGAAAGAGTAAGTGAAATGGACGATGTGATGTGGCCCATGAGCAAAGATAAGCAGGTGCAAGGGAGAGTTATCGATGTAATCCGGGAAAAACAAGACGGCTTGGAGAACCACCTGCGCAGAAACAACATCCCTATAGTGGGGGTGCCAGAGAGGGCAGAGGGCACCAAGCCAGCAGAATTTTTTGAAGATTAAATCATAAAGACCTTTGAGAAACATGTACTGACTCCGTTATATGCCATTGAACGCACCCATAGGGTCCCTACTAGGCCCTTGTCCCCGGCTAGTCCACCGTGCATGGTGCTCATAAAAATCCTGCATTACAGAGACAGGGACATAATCTTGAGAGCTGCAAGGAACATCCCAAACTTGGCTGTGAATGAGCAGAAGGTGTCGCTTTTTTCTGACTACTCGGCGGAAATCCAGAAAAAACAGGCCCAATTCATGGACATCAAAAGAAGGGTACGTCAGCTGGAGGTACCCTATTCTATGCTTTATCCTGCGAGACTAAAAGTGGCGGCATTGAACACTACACATTTCTTTGAATCCCCAAAAGACACATCCGGAATACAGGGACACGACAAGGTCCTTTTACTGGCTGAAGTAGACTCATGATAAATTGCCTTTTCTAGTTCAGTTTAGAAAAAAGAACAAAGATGGTGGCTTTGCGTTATATAGTTTGTGTGGGTATAAAAAATTGTGTCCCCCGGGACCACTCCTGGTTCACGGGTGGCTTGCACTGATTCCCCTTCTCTATTCCTGTCCATTTCTGCCCCTTTCCTGCCCGCCCACCTTACTTCTGCCCCTTCTCCACTCGCTTTCCCTCCCCCCTTACTTCTTTTCTCTTCTACTTTCTCCCTTTCTCTATCCATTGAAGTTGATCAACTATTATAGGCCCCCTTCACATGTCCGTGTCTCTGGTACATTTGATCCGTTTCCTCACGTGCCGGAGACACGTGCACACGTAGACCCATTAAAATCAATGGGTCTGCACACACGTGCGTGTTTTGCTATGGAACGTGTGTGAGTGTGGAGCATACATGTGCCCGTGTGCTCCACACGTAGACATGTCCGTTTTTCTCCGGCATCACGGGTGTCATACGGCCAGCACGGATTTGATCCGTGTAACGCGCACCGGAGAAAACACGTGTTTGTAAAAAAAAAAATCTATACTAACCTTCTCCAGCACTGCCGTCTCTGCCGCTGCTGTCACTTGCTTCCGACCCCCGTTCATTATGATCATTGAATATTCACTCCACTGCGGGTGGAAGCAACAGCAGCGGGGAGTTGGCAGGACCGGAGGCCGTAGATCAGCACCCCCGACAGCAACGCCAGGGACAGGTGAGGAGAACGTTCCCCTTCTCCGTGTGTCATCACGGATAACACATGGAGAACACACGTTGTGCCATAAAAAAGGCACACAGAGGACAATACGCACCTTTTACACGTCCGTGAAAAACGTGCGTGATTTTCACGGATGTGTGAAGGGGGCCAAAATGGGAGTTTGATGTGATACAAGGTACAAGATTCAGGGGAAGGGGGTGGGATATTAGGGATTATGTTAAAATGTCATTGGAAATGACCTTATTTGTCCGCAGCGGAGAGAGGAACTTGTCCTGGAGGCAGAACGGTATTTGGTTGGCACATGCCCCCTACGGGGTAGGCATAGTAGAGTATTGATGGTGGTTATACGTTTGGACTCCTACTAGTGAGGAGTGTGTTCAATAGACCCCACTGTCAACTAATTTGTGGCTGTTTGTTGAGTTGTTGGGAGGGAGGGTAATGGGAAAGGGGTTAATTTTTGGCTGCAGAACATAACTTGGGGCTCAGACAACATAGGGGGGTTACAACAAAACCAACAAAAGTTCCAGTGGCCAAAGCACCAATAATTATTGTGAGGGGGGAGACCACTGGTAAAATAAAGACCAAGACACAAAGATTTAGTGAAATACAAAAATATTTTTAATAATTTACATGTGACATAAAGACAGACAGTAGTGACGAATAGGATCTTAAAGTCGTCAGGACACAAAAGTTGCACAAGCACCACCTGCAGGTCTAATCCAGGTGCTGGATGTGAAAGGGTTAATGTAAAGAGACCCCAGAAAACCAGAGGATGGGGAGATCAAATAAATAAAGAGTAGACATGTTATAGTCTCCCACGTGTACCTCTCCCTATATATACCAGGGGAAGATGTCACTAAATGAACATATCAAAGTAACTACCTTGAGACATGTCGGAGTAGTAGCAGGCTGAACAGGTGGCGGTGGGCGGAGCCCCTACGCGCGTTTCACCGGGCGTGGCTTCGTCAGGAGGCATGGCCATGGTGCAAGGTATAGGGGTTTATATATGAACACAAGTGATCTCTGCGGACTGATATTTTCCGTAAGAGTACTGCCACGAATTCGCTCCTTCATTATTCTTCATCACTCCCCCCTCAGTTGAAGCGGTCCATTCCCATCGGACAGTTCCTCCGTGCATGGAGGATTTGTTCAGATGACATGACATTCCAGAATCGGGCTACTGTCCTGTCCCATCGGTTCAGGAATAGGGGCTATAGATCTGTGGACATCGATAGGGGATATCAATGGACATGCAGTACCACTAGACAGAACCTGTTGTCTAGGGATAAGATTCGGAGAACCTCGGGTGATAATACAGTTAGGTTCATTACTACTTTCAATTGTAAATCTTTTGAACTGAAAAAGGTCCTTGAAAAGCATTGGCCTATTCTGCTCACAGATAGGAACTTAAAAAACACTCTTACTCCACATCCTTCTATCACCTGGCGTAGGTCGGATAACCTAAGGGATCTCCTCACAAAAAGTCATTACATCCCCCTGAGGAGTAAATTCCTATTTGATAGTCGTGGACCGCCTTGGGGATCATTTCCCTGCGGATCATGCTCTGCCTGCCAATATATCCCAAAGCGTTTTGACTTTAAGAACTCTCGTGGTGATAAGCAATTTCGGATTGTTCATTTTATCAATTGCAATACGGAAGCAGTCATCTACCATGCCACATGTCCCTGCGGGCTGATTTACATTGGTATGACCACACGGAGTCTGAGAGTCCGCTCTCAGGAACATGTTAGGGATATTAAAAATGCTACCCAAACACTAGAGCCCGAGAAATTGAAAACTATCCCTAAACACTTTTTCTACCATCACTCGAGTAACCCTCGTGGCCTTTGTATACGTGGAATTGATCACGTCTACATGGGTATTAGGGGACGTGACGTCAAAAAGAGACTTCTACAGAAAGAGACAAGGTGGATGGTCACCTTGGATACCGTTACCCCCTTGGGCTTGAACGAGGCAGTTAGTTTCAAATCCTTTCTGTAAATATTTGCGCAAATTTTAATTGGGCCTTTTGGCCATTCTGTATGCTTTTTAACTTGATTTTAATTTTTGTGGTTTATATTTCCAGGGATCCTTCCATTCTTTTCTCTACATTATGGGGACCGTTTTGATACAAGGTGGTCGAGTTTTGGATTCCGGATGGGAAGAAATTTCGGAACTGGCTGTGGAAGCCTGAATCTTGATGATCGTGCAATATATGTTACCTCTGTTACTTCTTGTTTTTGCCTATGAGCACTTCTTTGTATTATCTTCTGTGATTCTTTGCACATGTGCTGTCAACTTTCGCTTATCATGAGACTTGGTCCGGAGTGCTGGAACACATGATCCGTCACTCCCGACCTGTGCCCGTCTTTCTTAATGTGCAATTCTGTCCATTTCCAGAGGTAGATACCTAATATGTCATTTATTGCTCACATATAGTAACGTCTTGAGTATACTTAATCTGACTATTCTTGTTCATACTATTTGTTCCCTTTATATGACATGAACTGGGGTTCTGTAGTCTCCGATTTATATGTCGTTTCTGATTCTTAAACATCTGTGGACCCCTCTCCATGCCATATATTTTTGGTAGGTTTACCTTTTCTTTTTCTTGTATCTTTTTAGATTCTCCCTCTACTTTATACACACTGCGGTGGGTTAGATTTCTCATGTATTTACCGTCCCCACCACAGTGTAATTGATTACGTGGGCTACTACTGGCCAGTTTTTCTACTTCCCCTTTGGATATATCCGTCCCTTCTATGTCATAGCTTGGGGGCGTCATATTGTCGTCCCTCTAGTGTGCCTTTGCCCGTTTAGGACTGAGTATTCCGCATCCTTCTTAGTTACCAGTTCTTGCCACCTATGTTGCGGCTTGCAGGAGAGCTGGACTTACATCCAGGCACAGACGCAACGCGCGCATGCGCTGTTTGCGTCTTCCATGGTGTGGACCTTGGGGCGCTTCGGGGATGAATGGAGGGATGACGTCTGTCCTCCCCCTGTTCCTCCACGCGATGCTCTGCCGTCCCCGCCCTGGAAGGCGGGGCATCATGACGCGGAGCGTGCCGATTTGCTATTGGATTCCTCAAGTAGTCCCCTCCCTATTGATTAAACTCTCCCATTGTTGTTACTATTATACTTTACGGTTGGACCTTTCACACTGCCCCCATTGTATTATAATTGACCATCTGGATGTCCATCTGTTTGTCCCCCGCTCTTCATGCGATATGTCCCTCCCCCTTACGTCGCTGTTTGGGGGCGTTATAGTGTTGTTCTCTAGTGAGCTTTGTTTACTATGACGTACACGTCTGGAGTGATGCATCCCGCCCCCTCCTCTGACATCGTTCTGCGCCGCCCATATTATGTTCTGCAGGAAAGCTGGGTTTACAGCCAGGCACGGACGCAATGCGCGCATGCGCTGGTTGCGTCTTTTGTGGTGGGGGCCTCGGTGCATTTCCGGGTGAACGGTGGAGTGACGCTGGTCCTCCCCCCTGCTCCCCCACGTGGTGCTCTGCGGTCCCTGCCTTGGAAGGCGGGGCATCATGACACGGAGTGTGTTGATTTGTGGTTGGATCCCTTGTGTTCATATATAAACCCCTATACTTTGCACCATGGAAATGCCTTCTGACGAAGCCACGCCAGGTGAAACGCGCATCGAGGCTCCACCCACCGCCACCTGTTCAGCCTGCTACTACTCCGACATGTCTCAAGGTAGTTACTTTTATATGTTCATTTAGTGACATCTTCCCATGGTATATATAGGGAGAGGTACACATGGGAGACTATAACCTGTCTACTCTATTTATTTGATCTCCCCGTCCTCTGGTTTTCTGGGGTCACTACATTAACCCTTTGACATCCAGCAGCTGGATTAGACCTGCAGGTGGTGCTTGTGCAACTTTTGTGTCCTGACGACTTTAAGATCCTATTCGTCACTACTGTCTGTCCTTATGTCACATGTAAATTATTAAAAATATTTTTGTATTTCACTAAATCTTTGTGTCTTGGTCTCTATTTTACCAGTAGTCTCCCCCCTCACCCTAATTATTGGTGCTTTGGCCACTGGGACTTTTGTTGGTTTTGTTGTTCCTAATGAGACCTTCCCTTTAAGGGAAGTTGTAGGTTTACATAAACAGAGGGGGGTTAGTAGGAGAATTCAACTGATAAGTACTTTGACCAACGCAACGCAATGGCGGAACAGGTGACGATGCTGACATGGAACGTAAGAGGGATTAATGACGTGTTGAAATGCAGAGCGGTGCTGGACTTTGCGAAGTCCTTCCCATTCTCAATGGTGTGTCTTCAAAAAACTCACTTAACCAAAGACAGGATCCAGTTACTGAAAGCGGCATGGATTGGTCATAGCTTTCATGCTACCTTTTCAAATTATGCAAGGGGGGTAAGTCTGCTAATACACCATAATGTGCCTTTCGTTTGTCAATCGATCAATATAGATGAAGAAGGGATGTATATGTCTTCTAGCACAGTTAGCGGAGACTTTATATATCGTTGTGGCAGTCTATAGTCTCCCACCATATTAGGGAAAGGTTCTTCAGGAGGCTGTTCAATTTTCAGCGCAAGCACCTTTACTACCACACTTGATTCTCGGGGATTTTAACAATACGGTTAATGAGGACATGGATGGGTTGAGACAGAGAGGTGGGGGAGAAGGGGGGAAACTGACTCAGTTTGGGAAACTTTTATCTGAAGTCGAACTGGTAGACCTATGGAGAATTCATAACCCGGGAGTAAAGGGGGCTTTACACGGTAGCGATATTGCTAGCAATTTGTAGCGATAGCGAGCGTGTAAGTACCCGCCCCCGTCGTGCATGCGATTGTTTGTGATCGCTGCCGTAGCGAACATTATCGCTACGGCAGCGTCACATATACTTACCTGGTCGTCGTCGTCGCTGTGACTGCCGAACAATCCCTCCTTCAAGGGGGAGGGACGTTCGGCATCACAGCGACGTCACTAAGCGGCCGGCCAATCAAAGCGGAGGGGCGGAGATGAGCAGGACGTAACATCCCACCCACCTCCTTCCTTCCGCATTGTGGCCGGCGGCAGGTAAGGAGACATTCCTCGCTCCTGCGGTGTCACACATAGCGATGTGTGCTGCCGCATTTGCGATGAACCACCTGGATAAACCACCCTTACCGATTTTTGAGTTTCGGACGACCTCTCCATGGTGAACGATTTTCACCATTTTTGAGGTCGCTTAAGGTCGCTGATCAGTGTCACACGCTGCGATATCGTTAATGACGCCGGATGTGCGTCACTAACAACTTGTCCCCAACGACCAAACATTAATGATATCGTAGCGTGTAAAGCCCCCTTAAGAGTCTACTGTTGCTTCTCCACCACATTTGGTTCATTGTCAAGGATTGACCTGACTCTCGGAAACGTGCAGATGGCGAGGGCAGTAAGCCTAGTAAAATATTTGCCACGTAATAAAACAGACCATGCCCCACTTCGACTAGTGATACAGCTGGGGGTAAAGAACGGCTGTGCCCCTATCCCCTGGCGGTTCAATCTGTTCTTGCTTTCTATATTCTCTAAGGGTAGTGGGGTTCTCGGCCTACTTGAGGAATTCTTTCTCCACAATAAGGGATCGTCTTCGGTGGCTGTTGTATGGGATACAAGGAAGGCATTTCTTAGAGGCCTTCTTATTAAAGAGGTCAATGAGATTAAAAACTCCTCTAAAGCATTTGAAAACATATTGAGAAGAGAGGCTCAAGAGGCTGAGTCGTCCTATGTCGCTCACCCGTCGGACAATGCTAAGGCTGCTTTGGAGCATGCGCAGTATCAGCTAGCCCAGCATATGTTAACAAAAGCAGAGGATAAACTATTTTTTTAAAAGCAAAGCTACTTTGAAGAGGGGGTGGGGCAAGCCATCTGCTGGCAGTTGTGTCAAGGGTATTTAGCGAGGCACTGAATAATGGGAGACTTTCGTCCTCCAGACACCAATCTTAGTTTGGCTTAGGATAAAATGACCCATACACAGCAGTTATAGCTGATCAACTAATCAGCAAGGACAGGAAAAGGGCGAGCCGACATGGAACGGGGGAGCCCAAAAACGTACGGCGTCACTTCATTTGTAGTCAGGTAGGGTTTATGAGAATTCTTACTGTTAAAAAAACCATTTTTTTCATGATGCTGCTGATGAAAGTTTTTCTAATGTGAATAATCCTATCAATATTAACCCTTATCGTTCTTATGACTTTTTAGAACAACGTGCAGTATTGTGCTTGGAGGATTTAAGTGTGAATACTGTTGATGATAATTCCATTGATCAAGCTACTCAGTTTTTTCCAAAAAAAACTGCATTTATCCAATAAATTCACGGGTTGAATGCATGGATAGATTTCAGGACTTATTAGAACAGGATTTAAAAAAGCTGCATGACAGTGTTCACACTCTACCTACCAGGCACAATCTATCTTTTAAATTAAGAAAAGCGCTGCATGATCTTGAAACAATGACTGATATTGTAATTAGAATGTCTGATAAGGGTGGCATTGTAGTAGTTATGGATTCACTGGCTTATTGTACCCAGGTTGAATCCATGCTCAACGACCCCACTGTATACAAAAAATTGGATTCTTATCCTACTGAGAGATTTTCTGCATTGATTATCCGATTGATTGATGAAGGTGTGCATTTAAATTATATCGCCAAGAAACAAAGGGATTATCTCATTGTACAACACCCTGTCACCCCGACTCTGCATGCTTTACCCAAAACACACAAGGGAATATCACATCCCCCAATGAGACCAATAGTCTCAGGTATCGGCTCTTCTAATGAACACATGAGTGAATGGCTGGATTCAATACTGCAGCCTTTAACCAATAGAACTCCAGGGTACATTAAAGATAGTATTGACATTCTTGATCAGTTCTCCAATAAAATTTGGCAAACAAGCTTCAGCTGGCTTAGTTGCGATGTTATATCGCTGTATACTACCATTCCTCTATCTGTAGCTATACAAGCTTTGATTTTTCATTTGAATAAACACAGCTTCTATTCTTTAGCGTTTCAAAACTATATCATCAAGGTTGCGCAATTTTTGATGGAGCATAATTTTTTGTGTTTAATAAACAATTTTACTTACAGCACCATGGAGTTTTTATGGGTGCTAAATTTTCGCCTTCAATTGCGAATTTGGTTATGGCTCATTGGGAGGAAAAATACTTATATTGCATTAATAACCCTTACTGTAAATTCATCCACGGGTACGGTAGATTTATCGATGATCAGTTATTCATTTGGAATGGTCCCATCTCATTAATGCCAGAGTTTATGAATTATTTAAACAATAATCAATTCAATCTAAAATTAACTCATTTTTGTGATAATAAAATTAATTTTTTGGATTTGGCTTTCACAGGTATGCTGAACCAGATGATATCTACTTGTATTTATCATAAACCACTGGCCGGCAATAGAATTTTACATGCTAAGAGCAGTCATCCTAATCATACGATCAAAGCTGTACCAGTGGGTGAATTTACTAGGGTTTTGCGAAATTGCAGTGAGCACTCTGTATATAGTAATGAAGTCAGATCAGCTGAATCCAGATTAAGTGCAAAGGGGTTATCCGTCTTGGACACTTCAGACAGCACTCAAAATAGTAGAAAACAAAAAACGCGATCATTTAATAGATTTTTTAAATAAAATTTCTAAACGGAAAAATAACAAGAATAATAATACGGAATTGCATAATAAAATAGTGCTATCTTTACAATTTAATCACATCAAAAATATTATCAAACGTTATTTACCCGTTTTAAATGAGGACCCTGTTCTTGCAACCATACTACAATCAGGTTCCCAAAAAGCACCCTCACTGGGCAACATTCTTTCACCTAGTTTTTTGTAAAAAATAAACCTGTTTCCACCTGGCTTGAACACAAGGGATTTTTTAGGTGCGGCACCACACGATGTTGCACATGTGACTTTGCCTTACCTTGTAGCTCAATTTCTCATCGGCATCCAGGCATTTTATTTCACATCACAATTGCAATACTGACTCCTTGTGTGTATTTGGTTTAGAAAAAGTTAAAATTTCTCCTCGTGGTGGTGATATCCAACATTAGGTTCTCACACGTGAGGCCTTTTGGATATTTCATTTGGGAACTAGAATACCCAATGGTCTTAATCTGAGACGAGATGTCATGTTCCATAATTAAATCTTGGTAGATAATGCTTGCATGTACATTTCGATGAAAAGAGTGTTTTATTTGAAATTTTAATAACAAAAATTGTTTTTCTTTTGTATATATTTTTTTTTTGTTCACTCATTGTTGGATTTTTGTATTATGTGTTTGTATGTTATCTACCCTATGCTGACACATGTTCTTTCTGATTAAACTCACCCCTCCCATTGGTAGGAGTGAGTTTAAATACTTGTGAGTAACATATGCTCACTCAGGCTTGACAAAGAACGCAGGCAGCGTTCGAAACGTGTAGCCTTATGCCGCATTGGGCTCCCTATTTTTGTCCTTGTCATCACTAAATTTTACTACAACTCCAGAAGCTGGATTGTATCTTCTTCTATAGGGTTTAATTCCCCAGGGTCTTTTCTAGGGTACCTCTTAGTCCAGTCTTTTCTCATTTGGACCAATTTTTTGTCCTCCATCTATGCTGATTTTTTTAACTTTTGTGTTTTTGGTTTTAGCACTTGGGTGTACTTTTTTTATATTTTAAGTGAACTTTAATAAAGTGATTTTACAGGGGTTTCTGTTGGCTAGTGACTAGTCATATAACACAGAATAGAGGAAAAGGCTACCTGTAGGGGAAAGCTTTGTGTCAGGGAGAGGAAGTCGGACAAAGGGCTTGATGCTAAGAAGCCCGACATTTCAGATTGGTGTGATATGTAGTGACGCTGTGTGACAAAGTCGGAAGAGAAATTGATTGACCTAGTTGACTGATACTTTGTAAACTCTAGAACTCTTAGAAGGGCCCCTGGAGATACCTGCCGTGGAAGGTGGACAGGCAGGCTAGTTTTGTTGACCCGGCCAGTATGAAAGAATGAGCAGAGTTGGGGAGGGGGGCAGGACCCTCCGCCTGCCCCTCAAACACTCTTGAAGTGCCAGAAGGGAAGGGGTCCTGCCAGACAGACACAGAGAACAACAGTAGTGGCGGACGGACGCCACACTGTGCAACTGGTCTCTTGGTGGGAAACAGGGTGAACAATTACACCTTGTTGCCAGACAAGCTGTATCTGTAAAACAAAAGGAAAACATTAATAACACAACAACACAAATCTGAGGGGCTGAGAGCAGCCCCCAGTGTCCACTTCCTATGGACATTAAGTTTAAACAGATCAACTCATCTCTGGTCAATGGGTGTACTATACTGGGGAGGAGCCAACTTTTTTATAGCATAGTGTCAGCCTCCTAGAGCCAGCTGCATACAACTCATGATTTCCTGTGGTCCCCAATGAAGAGATAGAGAAAGTAGGATTTTACAGCTAAAATTTCACTGTAGCATCAACGTTTTAATTAACAGAAATGTTAAAATGAGAAAGTGGATAGGACAATTTGTTATGCAATTTTTTACCGAATGTGGCAGTACCCCATATGTGGTTGTACACTAGTGTTTTAGCACTAGGTGGGGATTAGATGTGAAGGAGTGCTACTTGGCTTCCAGAACGCAGATTCTGTTAAAAATTGTGGGCTTCATTATCCGAGCCCCTGAGGTGACAGATCAGCGAAAACCCACAAGTGACCCCATATTGGAAACTTTACTGCCCAGCTTGTGCCCCTGGAGACATGTATCAAATATATTTTTTCAGAGCTCTCGCTAGTACAATAATACCACACTCAGGGCCACTTTCTGCAGGTTGGCACACTGTGGGGCTCAGAAGTAGGGGTATTTGGATTTTGGAAAGCAAATATCACTGGACTTCATTTGAGGGGGTGGTAACCATTAATTTTCCGCAATTTTTGTTCTACCAGTAACATGGGAACCCGTTATATTTCCTGTGAGAAATGACAGAACTGAGTAGGGGCAGGTTTTGAGAGGTTATAAGTTATGGTTTTTATTAGCAACATAAAATCTTTTGATTGCTTTCAGTATAAGGCTGGTATAACTTTCTTCTGTTCTATGCTGAGCACTTACATTGGGGTTTCCAATGGCTGATTTAAATGGCTGATTCTGTAAATCAGCCACAAAATGCGATTCAAACTAAATCCCTGATGGAACTACTCACTCTAATGAGGCAGATGGAGATACTTTGGACTTTGTTGACTTCAATTCTGTTGGTATCCCTCTTTTTAGGCATGCACAGAACTGTGGTCATCCACACGTGTGCTAAAGATGGCTAGAATGATGGGACACCACCACAACAAATACCAGAGAGAGTGGCTCTATATGTCTCAATATAGTGAGTGGTTCCATGGGGAATTTTGTCTGAATCACGCTTTTGGGATCTACACGGAAACCTTGGCATAAGCGCTTGGCAGAGATCACAGGATAAATGTGAACCGAGGCTTATTCCATTTTTGGGAGATACAATGAACAAATAGACAGCCGTACAAGATTAGTTCTTATTTTTATTTTTGCATGGTACACCGCACAGTATGACTGGTAAGACAGATTTATTCTACAGAGATACCAGATTTATATTTTTTTTATACAGTACAATAGCTTATACATAATAAACAGCTAAAGAGTGCTTTACACGCTGCGACATCGCTAACGATATATTGTTGGGGTCACGGTGTTTGTGACGCACATCCGGCATCGTTAGCGACATCGCAGCGTGTGACAGCTAGGAGCGACGAACAACAATTGCAAAAACGTCAAAAATCGTTGATACGTCGCTCCTTTTCATAATATCGTTGGTGGTGCATGCCACTGGTTGTTCGTCATTCCTGCGGCAGCACACATCGCTATGTGTGTCACCGCAGGAACGACGAACATCTCCTTACCTGCATCCACCGGCAATAAGTAAGGAAGGAGGTGGGCGGGATATTCCGCCCGCTCATCTCTGCCCCTACACTTCTATTGGATGGCTGCCGTGTGACGCCGCTCGAACCGCCCCCTTAGAAAGGAGGCGGTTTGCCGGCCACAGCGACGTCGCAGGGAAGGTAAGTCCGTGTGACCGGTGTAAGCGATGTTGTGCTCCACGGGCAGCGATTTGCTCATGACGCACAACCGACGGGGGCGGGTACGCTTGCTAGCGATATCGCAGCGTGTAGAGTGCCCTTTAGTCAGCTCTCATCACAGCTACTGACTCAACGCTTCGCTCAACGATAAACAGAGAAGATGATGAGCGTTATAGTCACTACCTGGCCCCTGTGAATAGCTTCTGTACTTTACTGCTATTCACAGGTGCGGGATCTGCATTTGTGGATCGTGAACTATGACGCAGCTTTGTGTGAACATTTTTGAAAATAGATTGGTACAGAAGGATAGTGTGGGGGAGTAAGTATTCAAAAAAACTTTTCTTTTTTTTTGTGTGTCTTTTTTTTTCACTTACTGGGTTAGTAATGGGGGTGTCTGATAGACGCCTCTCAATTGCTAACCCCTGGGCTTGATACCCGCTGACATTACACAGATGTCATCAACTTCCAAAAAATATTACCCCGATTTCCACTGTATCAGAGCAATGAGGAAGAGGCGGGCAAAGCGCCATAATTGGCATATTTTAAGGGATGCACCAATTATGGAGCGGCTGAGGGCTGGTATTTTTAGGTTGGAAAGGGGCCAATGACCATAGACCTTCCCAGCCTGATATTACTGGTTCACAGCTGTCTGCTATACCTTGGCTTGATCTAAAAAATGAGGGGGGACTTCATTTTTTTTTTTTTTTAATTATTTATTTAGTTCCCAGCAGCAACCAGTGAGTTGAAGCATTTTACCCATGCTGTTTCCATCATGCTACCTAAAACAATAGATTTACCAATAAAAGCGAATTTCTTAGTTTGCACTTTGTGAAACTAGCTATGTGACCTCTTAGCTATATAAATTTGTGGAACACAATTGTTTTGAGAGCCCTATGGCTGGGACTAGACGGTAATATCAGTGGCGCAACAGTGATTTTCAAAAAAGTTGAGCAATAAAGACATCTGTGAACTTGTACCTGAAGTTGCGGACAAGATACATACAAATTGCATGCCAGGTGCAACTGGTATTGAGGTAGGTTTATGGCAAGTGTGATGAAAATCCAACTCATTTTGAAATGTGGGTGGCAGTATGTCAGACGGGACACCATAGAAAATCATTACATCCAGTGTTGCAATGTGTCGCTGCGTCTGCAGAGTCACCACGCATGTGGCTGTGTAAATCCAACCTTATAGGCATACCTGAGGTATCTCTGTATGTGAGCGGCACTCTGTGGTTACAAGTCACTTATCCACAAGGAAGAGACTGCTGTAATACAAGGGTGGGAATACAGGGGCCGCAATACAAGGGCCGTAAAACAGGGGCCGCAATACAGGGGTTGTAATACAGGGGTTAATGCAGGGGCTGCAATACAGGGGCCGGAAAACAGGAGTTACAATACAGGGGCTGTAATAAGGGGCTGTAATAATAATAATAAGTTTTATTTCTATAGCGCCAACATATTCCGCAGCGCTTTACAATTAAGAGGGGACATGTACAGACAATATGAGACAATACAAAATAACAAAATTAAGATACCAGGAGGAGTGAGGGCCCTGCTCGTAAGCTTACAGTCTATGAGGAAATAGGGGAGACACAAAAGGTGAATGGGGGGAGAAAAGCTTGTCATATATGGTCCAGCCATCGATTTAATAGGGTATTTAAAAGCAGCTGCATGAACCCGTCGGTGAGAATTTATACAGGTACAGGGGACGAGAACTGGAAGTAAGTTTTTTGAAGGGCAGAAAGGGACTAGATTAGATCAGGGCAGTGAGGTGATAGGCTAGTCTAAAGAAATACGTTTTTAGAGCCCGCCTAAAGGTGTGGATGTTGGGAATTAATCGGATTTCTCTTGGTAGTGTGTTCCAGAGCATAGACGCAGCTCGTGAGAAATCTTGAAGACGGGAGTGGGAGGTTCGAATTGTTGAGGATGTCAGTCTTAAGTCATTAGCAGAGCAGAGGGCACGGGTGGGGTGATAGACAGAGATGAGGGAGGAGATGTAGGGTGGTGCAGAACTGTGGAGAGCTTTGTAAGTGAAAGTGCTAAGTTTATATTGGATTCTGTAACGGATAGGCAACCAATGCAATGACAGGCAAAGAGCAGAGGCATCAGTGAAGCGGTTGCAGAAGAAAATGATCCTGGCTGTGGAATTCAGAATGGATTGGAGAGGGGAGAGTTTAGTAACAGGGAGACCAATTAGTAAAGAGTTACAATAATCCAGGCGAGAATGAATGAGAGCGACAGTAAGAGTTTTTGCAGAGTCAACGGTAAGAAAAGGTCGAATTCTTGAGATGTTTAGAGGTGGAAGTGACAAGAACGAGCAAGTGAACGAATGTGGGGAGTGAAGGAAAGATCGGAGTCAAATATAACCCCAAGACAGCGGGCGTGCTGCTGGGGTGTAATGGTAGAGCCACACACAGAAATGGTAATATTGGGTTTTGAAAGGTTAGGAGAGGGAGGAAACAGGAGAAGTTAAGTTTTTGACAGGTTCAGTTTTAGATAGAGGGAGGACATGATGTTGGAGACAGCGGACAGACAATCGGTATTTTGTAATAGTGCAGGGGTGATGTCAGGAGAAGATGTGTACAGTTGGGTGTCATCAGCATAGAGATGGTGCTGGAAACCAGATCTGCTGATTGTTTGTCCAATAGGGGCTGTGCATAGAGAGAACAGGAGGGGGCCTAGGACTGAACCCTGAGGAACCCCGACCGTAAGGGGAAGAGGAGAGGAAAAGGAGCCGGCAAAGGATACAGTGAATGAGCGGTCAGAGAGGTAAGAGGAGAACCAGGAAAGAACGGTATCCTTGAGCCCGATAGAGCGGAGCATAGTGAGTAGGAGCTGGTGATCCACAGTATCGAATGCAGCAGAGAGATCCAGGAGGATCAGCAGGGAGTAGTGACCATTAGATTTAGCTGTTAGTAAATCATTAGAGACTTTAGTAAGAGCAGTTTCAGTAGAATGTAAGGAGCGGAAACCGGATTGTAGAGGGTCAAGGAGAGAATTATCTGACAGATAGCGGATTAAACGGGAGTGGACCAGACGTTCCAGGAGTTTGGAGATGAATGGGAGATTCATGGGCTGTAATATGGGGGCTGCAATACAGGGGCTGCAATACAGGGGCAGCAGTATAGGGGCTGTAATACAGGGGATGCAGTATAGTGGCTGCAATACAGGGGCTGTAATAAAGGGGTTGCAATACAGGGGACGTAAAACAGGGGTTATAATACGAGGGCTGCAATATAAGGGCTGTATTACAGGAGCTGCAGTATAGGGGCTGTAATACAGGGGCTGTAATAAAGGGGTTGTAATGCATGGGCTGTCATACAGTGGCAGTAAAACAGGAACTGCAATACAGGGGTTGTAATACAGGGGCTGCAGTACACGGGCTGTGTGATGGGGTCCTTCTCCCATATCCCACAATCAACAGAGCGAGAGATGGCTGTACAATCCAAAGAGCATTTATTCCAAGCAAATCAAAACGGTCCATAACATAATGTACAAAACAAAGGGTAAAATTAGTCCAGTAACACAAATATAGTCCGGTAAGCGATAAATGTCCAGGTCTCTCTCTCAGAAGTCCCAGCTTCTCCCAGAGGTTCAATCCTTCTCACTTCAAGTTCTCCAAACAGACTGCCTCAATGTCCCAGGTAAGCAGAGAGTTTACAGTAGGTGGACTCTAAGACCACCTCCTCCCACACCCAGGGACGGAAGCACCTCAAGAGGCTATAACCTTGCACTATAGGTGGTGATTACTTACAAACAATACAATGTACACAGAAGCAGTACAAACAATGGAAAATGAACCAAGCTTAAAATAGGAATCTGTACAGCAAGATAGACTTCCCCCATATCCCACCATCACAACCTCTCCCTCCTTCTGGATAAGTGAGTATGCCATGAGGTCTACACAGACCTCTGGCCATCTGACTTAGGTCCATGTTGCTCAGCTGTATAGCAGTAGGGTTGGAAGGACAAGCTTCCCTTTGTGTCCTCCTTTACTCAAACTGTGTTTCCTGCACCCGCAAATCAACATTGTAGATCTCCCACATAATTTCCGAGGAGAATATCTTCAGGTAGGCCGCTCATCACCCCAACCACACATTGCTTGACCCCCAAAGCCAAAGTCCAGATCTACAGTCAACTTTGGGATATTCCTTTGTCCTCCAGCCAATTCAATAACAATCCCTGGTCCATGATGTATCGACTCTGGCTGAACCACTCGGGGATTAGCTATTGTGAGAAATGCCCCGAACTCATAAAATCCAATGACTCTCTGTCCATCCAGCACAACCTCCTGTTAGTGCTTACTTTGATGGTAAGTGGAACTCGGGAACCCCTAGCAGTCGACCATGAGTGTTTGAGTCATTAGGCAAAAAAAAAAGTCCACAGCACCTTGGTTAAAAAACTTATGTGCCTGTGCACCAGCACAATCAGCACCTCAGGAGCGCACGTCCATGATCAAGGGATCACTTGAAATATCATACCAATAACAAAGATGACAGCGATGTCATCTTTGTTATTGAGTCATTAGGCAAGTAAACTTGAAGGGGTGAGAATTCTTCCCCCATTGTATTTGGCTGTAGAGAACAAACAGGTCGATATGGTGCAAAGTCCCTCCTCAATCGACCAGCAGGGCAAGTGTTTTGCAGATGCCCAGGATGCCCACATCGATAACACTTGCGCTGTGTTGTACTCCTTCCAATGTGCATTCTGAAGAAGGCAAATTATAAACAACAAATGCATGGCTTAATTATATAATCACTGAGGGAAACAAAACCGAGGTTCCCACAGGAGAGGTGCCTACTTCAATAAACATTATAAACAAAGAGAAAAGAAGAGAATTGGCACAAGAACGTAATGCAAAAAGTATTAAATTTTATTCACACCAGTATACAAAGATATAAGATATCAACTTGTCATAAAAATTGGTTGTACAATGTCAATTAAGACAAAAAATTGAGAAAGAGGAGATGAAGTCACCTAGGGATAATGGATGCAAGTATATGTAGAACACAAAAAGCATAAAAATATATAGTCCTGCCCGCCGCTGTAGAAGAACCCTGGAGGGGGAGGGCCCAAGGATGATGTTGAAAATGGTGTTTAAGAATGGTATATCACCAAAATATGTAGGTCCAAGGAAGGGCCCCTAAACCCCAAGATAGTAAATAATCAGGGCTCCCTCCACAACTAAATGTAGTCAGGAATTGGTAACAAAAAACAGGTAGATAGTAGTCAGAGATGCAAGGGGGTCCCTCTGAGTCCTTTCGGGACAACTCGATTGCAGGTGCAAAGGTTGTCCGCACCCATAACATCTCCTCTCTGTGATTCCCCTAGGGCGTGGTCGGAACTGTTGGGGCCCAGGATTGTGAGCCGTGGTTGTCATCGACCTGTGGCTGGTTGGAGGGGCAGTTATGACTGGAGAGGGCCGGGGAGCAGGCTGTGTCTTATTGTCCAGAAGCCCCCTCCATTACGGTTGAATAGTAAGGGCCTCATCAGCCAGGGCAGCAGCTCTATCCAAGGTGCATGGTGTGCGCTCTCTGACCCACTCCCATATTTCTGAGAGACACTTGTGAAGAAATTGTTCTATGAGAAATACCTGCATAACGTCTTCCACAGTGAAGGCGTCTTTCGCTTCCAGCCATCTCCGACATGCCTGGGACATCTTATGGGCATACATCCTAAATGATCCCCCCGTGGTGCATGGGAGGTCTCGGAACTGTGCCCTATGTGAGTCTGGGGTGATGGTATGGTAATCCAGGATAGTCCACTTTACAATGTTGTATTCCCGGTTCTGCTGTGAGTCAATGGTGCGATAAGCCTCTGCCAGGCTTCTGTTCAGGAGTCCCACTAACAAACACACCCAGCCAGAGTGGGGAACCTCCATCATGACACACTGCTGCTCAAGGTCCTTGAAGAACCCTTCCACATCTCCGAAAGCCTCATCAAATGGCTTGAAGTCCGCCCGGGTGATCCGTACAGGCTCCCGGATCACTGGGTTTACACTCCAACTCACATTACTCCCTCTGTCGGACTCCATTGCTTCTTGTCACCTCTGTGCTCGGTGAGCAACCTGCTCCTTATATTCCTGAGATACACCGGGGCCAAGAGCTGCCATTTCTTCTTCGAACGACACCAATCACTGGCTTTTTGGGGAAGGGATCCCCGTCTCCAGTGCTTGTCCGTCAGACATCTGGGAGGTGGACTGGCTCACACCCACCAGTAGATCAATTAAGGCTTCTTTACTCAGTCCCTGGTAGCTGAGGCCCAGATATCTGGCTCTCTCCTTTAGACTGGATGCAGTCCAGTTTCTGTACTCACTCTGCGGGTTGATCTCCATTAAGCTGTGCTCTGTTGGTCCCACCGCTGCCACCAGTTGTGATGGGGTCCTTCTCCCATATCACATGATTAGCAGAGCGAGAGATGGCTGTACAATCCAAAGAGCATTTATTTCAAGCAAATCAAAATGGTCCATAACAATCTACAAAACAGAGGGTAAAATTAGTCCAGAAACACGAATATAGTTCGATAAGCGATAAATGTCCAGGTCTCTCTCTGAGAAGTCCCAGCTTCTCCCAGAGGTTCAATCCTTCTCACTTCAAGTTCTCCAAACAGACTGCCTCAATGTCCCAGGTAAGCAGAGAGTTTACAGTAGGTGGATTCCAGGCCCACCTCCTCCCACACCCAGGGACGGAAGCGCCTCAAGAGGCTATAACCTTGCACCATAGGGGGTGATTACTTACAAACAATACAATGTACGCAGAAGCAGTACAAATAATGGACAGTGAACCAAGCTTAAAATAGGAATCTGTACAGCAACATACACCTCCCCCATATCCCACCATCACAGGCTGCAATACAGGGGCTGCAGTATAGGGGCTGTAATACAGGGGCTGTAATACAGGGGCTACAATACAGTGGCTGCATTGTAGTGGCGGTAATACAGGGGCTGTAATAAAGGGGTTGTAATGCATGGGCTGTCATACAGTGGCAGTAAAACAGTAGCCGCAATACAGGGGTTGTAAAACGGGGGCTGCAATACAGGGGCTGCAGTACAGGAGCTGTAATACCGGGGCTGTAATACGGGGGCTGCAGTACAGGGGCTGTAATACAGGGGTTGTAATACGGGGGCTGTAAGGCTGTAATACAGGGGCTGTAATACGGGGGCTGACACTGACATGGCTCTTAGGGTACTTTCACATTTGAATTCAGCGGAGTCCGTCACTATGGAGAATAGCGCAGTCCGTTAACGCACTGCGCTATTCTCCATAGACTTGTATGGACGACGCACTGTAACGCAAGTGTCAGCTTTGCATCCGCTAGATGCAGCGTCGTTATTTTGACGCTGCGCCGGACGGGAGAAACGCAGCATGTAACGTTTTTTTGAGCAGCGCAATCCGTTGGATTTCACTGCGCATGCCCTCTCTGGCTCCCTGCACCCGTAACCAAGGTAAATATCGGGTAACCAAGGAAAGTGTTTTGCCGATTTTTACCCTCGCTACGTGTCCAGGGAGCCCGACACTTCCCCGCTTGGCTCCGCCCCCTCCCGCACTCCACTCTGCATGTATGTACATACACATACACACACATACATATACACACACACACTCACCTGTCTTCAGCGCCATGGCCCCGCTCGGCTCCACCCACTCCTCACTCCGACCCTGCACACATTCTCGGCGGCCAAGCGATCAGCTGATCACCCGGCGGTCGGCTACTGGGAGCGATTAGCTGATCACCCCGCGACCGGCTGCTGTGAGCGATCAGCTGATCACCCCGCGACCGGCTGCTGTGAGCGATCAGCTGATCACCCCGCGACCGGCTGCTGTGAGCGATCAGCTGATCACCCCGCGACCGGCTGCTGTGAGCGATCAGCTGATCGTTCACAGTAGTCTGCCGCCGGTAAACTGTAAAAAAAATAAAAAATAAAAATGGATTCCGTTGTTTTGCAGCATCTGTTGTGCCACTATATGCAACACATGCGTTGCATCCGTCACACAACGCAATGGATGCCATTCAACGCAAGTGTGAAACTAGCCTTACTTCCACTGCTCCGTCGTTAGTGTGAGGCGCCTGGATAACCACCTCATGCCTCCAATATTGGCGGGAAAACGCAGGACAGGGCACTAGTCTTCTCACAGTTTATTAACTCTTTTGATCCTGGTTCTATTCCCCACCAATTCACATCAGCTCTGCATAGTCTCCCGCTGTCACCAGACTAAGCTGAGGTGACAACTCCTCGCCGCCGCTACCTACCGAGCCCCGGGCACAGCACAGACTCTGCCAGTAATAGGCTTTGTGCCGTGGTGCCGCCTCCTCATTATGACGCTTAGGTAACGGCCTAATCCTAACTAATGGCAGCGCCTGCCCTTCTCCTCGCAGGTCCAGGGGAGGGGGGAGGAGAGGACTCAAACGTGCTCATGTTGTCAAATCTGTGTGTTGTGCTTGTCAATCTGTTGAGATTGTGGAGACGTGTCTGGCTTCTCCGGCTCCCAGTGCGCAGCCGCCAGCGCCGGGTGCCATGCTCCTGGGTGTAGGAAGGGGATTACCTCTCATTCCATTTCCCAGCTTTCTCACCTAGTTGCTTGTGTGTGGCCGTTCTTCCTGGCCATTGGCCGCGTCTCCCCGGCCGGCACATTGGCCGCTTCTCTCTGGCCGGCACATTGGCCGCTTCTCTCTGGCCGGCACATTGGCAGCCGTCTCCCCTGCCAGCCCGTCTGTCAGTGGTCTGCCTGTGTGAGTGCAGGTCGGTGCGCTCCATGCCTGTGCGTATGCTCAGCTGATCGCTCGGCAGCTCGGATGAGCGGCAGGGAAGGACTCGTCGTCTCGTCGGCTTTATGAATGGCACCGCTATGGAGGAAATACCGTTTCAGAAAGTCAAAACCAGAAGGAAGAAGTGCCGCTGCTCCCCCGCCTCCCCTCTGGATGCCATCGCATGCGAGGACGAGTTTGACTGCAAGGAGCTGGAGTCCCTGTTCCACAATTACAACCTGAAGCTGGAGCAGACCTCGACCTTGAAGGCGCTGGCTGTGCTGATTATCATGACGGCCACCCTGGCGCTGGTGGAGCTGCTGTCCGGCCCCAGCCTCAGCATCTCCAAGGGCTCTCACCCCGTGCACTGCATCATCTTTGTGTCCATGTTCATCGTCACCAATGTGAAGTACCTGCAGGTAACGCAGCTGCAGCAGATCGTCAAGCTCACCTTGCTCTTCAGCTTCACTTTCGCCTTCCTGTGCTGCCCCTTCTCCCTGGGAGCCTATGGCTTGGAGCCCCCCACATCGTCAGACCAAGGAATGTGGCAGCTCATGCTGGTGACGTTTGTGTCCTATGCCCTGCTGCCAGTGAGGACCCTGTTGGCCATCGTGTTTGGGTTCATGGTGTCTGTGTCTCACATCATTGTCACAGCAACATCTGTGAGTGTGAAGAGCCCGAAGCTGTGGAGAACGGTGAGTGGGCTGCGTGCTGTCCGTGGTGCTGAGACGTCCTGCCTGCAGATGCCACTGCGGGCCCCACCACAGTGTGATTAGCCACTGTATGATTAGCCACTGCGGGCCCCACCACACTGTGTGATTAGCCACTGTATGATTAGCCACTGCGGGGCCCACCACAGTGTGATTAGCCACTGTATGATCAGCCACTGTATGATTAGCCACTGCGGGCCCCACCACAGTGTGATTAGCCACTGTATGATTAGCCACTGTATGATTAGCCACTGCGGGGCCCACCACACTGTGTGATTAGCCACTGTATGATCAGCCACTGTATGATTAGCCACTGCGGGCCCCACCACAGTGTGATTAGCCACTGTATGATCAGCCACTGTATGATTAGCCACTGCGGGCCCCACCACACTGTGTGATTAGCCACTGTATGATTAGCCACTGTATGATCAGCCACTGTATGATTAGCCACTGCGGGCCCCACCACACTGTGTGATTAGCCACTGTATGATCAGCCACTGTATGATTAGCCACTGCGGGCCCCACCACAGTGTGATTAGCCACTGTATGATTAGCCACTGTATGATTAGCCACTGCGGGGCCCACCACACTGTGTGATTAGCCACTGTATGATCAGCCACTGTATGATTAGCCACTGCGGGCCCCACCACAGTGTGATTAGCCACTGTATGATTAGCCACTGTATGATTAGCCACTGCGGGGCCCACCACACTGTGTGATTAGCCACTGTATGATCAGCCACTGTATGATTAGCCACTGCGGGCCCCACCACAGTGTGATTAGCCACTGTATGATCAGCCACTGTATGATTAGCCACTGCGGGCCCCACCACACTGTGTGATTAGCCACTGTATGATTAGCCACTGTATGATCAGCCACTGTATGATTAGCCACTGCGGGCCCCACCACACTGTGTGATTAGCCACTGTATGATCAGCCACTGTATGATTAGCCACTGCGGGCCCCACCACAGTGTGATTAGCCACTGTATGATTAGCCACTGTATGATTAGCCACTGCGGGGCCCACCACACTGTGTGATTAGCCACTGTATGATCAGCCACTGTATGATTAGCCACTGCGGGCCCCACCACAGTGTGATTAGCCACTGTATGATCAGCCACTGTATGATTAGCCACTGCGGGCCCCACCACACTGTGTGATTAGCCACTGTATGATTAGCCACTGTATGATCAGCCACTGTATGATTAGCCACTGCGGGCCCCACCACACTGTGTGATTAGCCACTGTATGATTAGCCGCTATGTGTATAGCTGTTCTCCAGTACTGATCTTACTCCATAGCCGCCTCTTCTGAGGTGTACAGGCAAACTGCCTCCGCTTCTTTCCAGATATCTCTGGTGTGTATGGGAGGCTTCAGGCAGCCCTAAATCTCCCACACTCCTGAGATAGGGTCTTCTGTCCTCATGTAACTCCATGTCTGGTCCAGTGTCCATAATACCGGCTTATGAGGCACCCATATCACAGCTGGGAAAATGGCCTATGCCTCATTCACACCTTCACTTTTCAGTAACTCATCAGCTTTTCAGTCCAGTATAATACAAAGGACACACTATATGTATATTGCCTGAATTGGATGAAAGCACTGATCCCATACAGCAGTGTGATGAGGCCTAAGGCTGGGGATGAAGACTAGCATTTAACAGTGAGACCACTGTTATTCCGAAGGGGAACGTGTCACACGTAGCTTATATAAGGTGTGTTCTGCACATATTATCAATATTATGATTATTTAACCCCCTCATGCCAAAGCCAGCTATCATTTTTGCACTTTTGATTGTAAACCCCTTGTAAGAGCCTCATTTTGTAGACTTCCATCCATACAATGGCTGGTTTTGAGTGATAACATGACACAGTGCATAAGGGAAACATTCCAGGTATAATCAATAACACCTGCACTTCCACCAGTGGTTTTAGGATTTTACTTTTACAGTATTCATTGTGGGATAGGAGTGACTCGCTGCATGATTATGTTGGTAGCCAACTGCTATAGTTTTTTTTTCTTTTTATTTTAATAGCAAAGGAAATTGAGAAACTTGTATAAAAATAAAAATGGTTTGTACTGCCATTCTCTGCAATCCATAACGTTTTCTCCCTGTCTCTTGAGCTGTGTTAGTGGCTTTTTTGTGGCAATCTGTCCATTTTATTGATATAATTTTGGATGCATGCAATGCTATGATCACTTTTCATTGCTTTTTTTTTCTGAAGTTTGGCAAATGAAAAACAGCAATTCTATTAGATTTTTTTTCTGCTTTAGGGTATTTACTATACTAGTTAATTTTAAGTTATAATTTTATATGTTGATAGATTGGACTGCTTGTTTTTTTACTTGTTTAAGGTCAATTTTGAATAGAGGGAAAAAAGTGATTACAATTTTTATCATCTGATCACTTGTTCTATGTTAGTATATAACTAAAATGATTGTCTCCTATGAATCCCAGTCTGTGGTTGGGCTTCATAGGAGAACCAACATGCCAGCCAACAAGTTGCCATCTGTTATGCCAACCAGTTGCCACCCTGTTCACTGCATCACAGGGACTACACCATGAATACCACTGTCAGACTGTGACAGCGGTATTTAAGTGGTTAGCATAGGCTTTGATTGCTGCTGTAGCACCGCTGACATCTACCTGGTGTGGTGCGGCTCAGCTCATGGTTCTGCACCTAAATTGCGCTGTACATATAGATTTTGAAATTGACTCAACAAGTTTTCTGAGGAGTGTGACAAAAAGATGTTTTGTTACTACTGTTGCATACTGTAAAGTTTTGAGTCATGTTGGAATTTCTGCAAAATTGTCATATACAATTTATTTCCACATCATAACTGTAACTTTCATGCAGTTTTAAGTTGTCATCAATTGTAGAATCAATTGTAGAAGAAACAGGAAAAAAACTTCACAAAAAGTGATCCTCATAAAAGGTACAATCAAATCAATAGAATAGGATATAATAAAATAATTACTTATCTAGTGACGTATACACCCCAATCTAAGATTAGTACATTTTGGTAACAAACCAGCATAATATCTTTGTAAACATAGGAAATTAGCACATATGATCCCTATAAACCGATATGGATATTGTATATAAATATATGGAAAAAGAATAGTATGCAAAAAAAAATGTGAAAATTGTAACCACATGACAGAATATACTAACATACCGTAAGAGTAATTCAATTTTTGCACAATTTGTTACTATGCAAAAAGTTGATTTCATCTGTGTAAAAAACAGGGTAATACACCAAAAAGGTAAGAAAGATGAGTTTCATATAAACAGACACAGTGGTCTTAATAAATATCCAAGCATTCAATGGAACAATGGAAGAGTGCAAGTTTAAAGAGATTCCATACCCATGAATAAAGTGCTTCCTGGTACAGGTAAGAGGTCCACCTAAAAATATCGCCCAAAAAAAGGAGTTTACAGTAAGTAGACACATACCAATAAGAGATAGGCCTTGCTCACATTAGCTTAACGTTAGTCAATGACGCAGAGCAGATCTGCAAGCTTTGCCTCAGCTCTAATCCGACTGCGATTGGCAGCATATCTCGGCTCACTTGCACCTATACAAGTCTATGGGTGTGTGTGTGAAACATCAGATTGCACTCAGATGACATTTGTGTTCAGTCTGATATACGCTGAGGCAGATAATAGTGGGATTAATCTCTCCCTCCTCTCCACACCTTTGATCCGATGCTTGTATGTGAGAGAATCGGAGGACAGTGAATGCCACTTTGTTCAATCTCGCAGCAGAGATTGAGCCGAGTGTCATTACAATATCATATCTCATGCTTTCCCATCGAATGCTATGTGGTCGTCTGACCCCGGCTTTCATTTGTGTGTTTTATGGTAGCCAGTTTTCACATTACCATGTTTCCTCAGAAAATATGACAGGCTCCTATATTATTTTTTGCTCCGAAAGATGGGCTAGGGCTTATTTTCAGGGATTGTCTTATGTTTTTCCATGAACAACAACTCACATACATTTTTGAACAAAAAAAAATTAACATTTATTAAAATATAGTCATATTGCATTCTGGAGCATCAACATAACTTTCCAAACACTGTGTGTAACGTGTCAGTCTGTGCTATCTATCCATCTATCTACATCTATCTATCCCTCTATCTATCTATCTATCTATCTATCTATCCACACACTGCACACGCATACCTGCCTACCTCCTCTTCAGCATTAGATCCCTGGAGTAAGTTTTGGTGACAACCTAGTCACATGATGTAATGTCACAAAGGTCCTCTTGCAGTGTTATCTTCAGGATAGAAACGCTGAGGACCCTAGGAGAATGGGGACCCTGTGAAATTGCCCAGTTTGGTCTCCTTTCCCCCTAATGCCAGTCCTATATACCAGCTTGTCTCCTGTACTGTTCCTTTAGACTCCTGCAATTAAAAGACCTGTGGTCCATTGACTGTGAAGTCAAAGGTCCTTAAACAATCTGAACCTCAGAATAAAACTGCTGAGGTCCCTGAGAGAGTGGGGGCCCTGGGAAATGTTGCAGTTTGTCTTCCCCTATCACCAGCCCTGACTGTAACTAGGGCTTATTTTTGGAGTAGGACTTATATTTGAAGCATACTCCAAAAATCCTGTAAAATAATGCAAGGGCTTATTTTCGGAGTAGGTCTTATTTTCGGGGAAACGGTATGTATGTTTTCATTTTTGCTGTTCAGTGTAGATAACTGTATGTTAACTGACTTTTCATGATAATTTGTAAATGATTGAATGGAAGCAGATGAAACAGGATGTCTCTTGTAGAGCAATTCCTAAATAAGTTATTCAGCTTTATGTCAATAGTTTTCCCTTTCTGTATGCTGGTTATGCTCTGTATAAAGGAATATAACTTGTTTCACTTTCCCATTATTTTCAAAATCTCTGCTGCTTGTAACCAGTAAATTCAAATTCCACATACTTTCACCAGTATGTGGGACATCACACCTCACAGACCAATATAGTATAAACTATAGCTGGCATGGGTGGAAGTTTTCAACTAGCATAAATAGGAGAGGAGCTAATGCGATAGGCCTACCCGCATCATGTGACCAAATGAGCAAGCAGACCAGCAGATATTTACTCTTGCCTTTGAATCAGCAGATAGCAGGCCGACATCCAAGTCTGCTTGTTTTGATCCCAGACACCGGAGAAACCAATGGGTGTAGTGTCAGAATCTGCAATCTGAACAGCGCCCAACGTTACCATGACAAGTTAGTGAAGTTTGTGCAAAACTCTGTGACACCAGCATGTTGCATGGGTTAAAATATAGAATTCAGGGATGCTTGTCTTGTCAAGGTTTGATCTGTTGTCTGTTTGCTGTTTGCTTAAGCACCAAGACTTATCAATGCTCGGACTACAATGTCATGCACGTGGCAGTCGGGCACACCCCCTCCACTGATTGACACCACTGTCATCAATTTACAATCTAATAAGAGCCTGGTGTGGGTGGGAAGCTCTCGCAGCTTTACTACATTGCTAAATCTAAAAATTCTGATTGTGTCAGAACGGCTGCAACCAGTAACCGAAGTGATACATCGCTGGATTCAGGATCTATCTGCCTGCATCATGCTGGTCTCACATGAGGTAGCAAAGACCTGGTGACAGATTCCCTTTAAAGGTGTTATTTAGCCTTTAAAAATTGTTGACTTATCCTTAGGATAAGCCATCAATATTAGATTGGTGGAGTTCCAAATATCGGCACCATTCAGATGAGTTGTGTGAAGGCTGCTTTGAACTTGAAGGAAGCAAAATGAGGTCAGCTCACCTGCATTCGGACTTTTCTTTCCATGCAGCACGGAAAACATCCTGTCCAGAGTGAAAACTGTAGCAAAAAGAAAAAATCCAGCTTCCAAGGTTTAGATAAAATTTTAAGTATAGAAAAGATACCTTTTCCTCTTTGGATTTTAATTAGTATGTCTGCATTAAAGACTGAAATTTTATCCAAACCTTGGAAGCTGGATTTTTTCTTTTTTGCTTTGAACTTGCCTTTCCATGTTTTATTGTTTGTATGATGTTACCACTATGGCAGGTGATTGCTATTTTGCTGAGAAATGACCATAAAGTAGAGCCAGAGTAGTAGTTGAAAGCTGCCGAGGATCAGTGAGAATATTATTTATTACTTTAGTAGTTATCTTAGCATGAAAATGTAAACCTTCACAATTTTCTTAACCTCTTGGTAAGTTATTTTTTTTAAACTTTAAAATGATTAGATGAAAGGAGTCCTCCACTTTATCTATAGTTTAATAAATATGTTAGGGATATGATTTAGTGGCACATACTAACATAAGAGTATTACAGAGTGTACTCCGAGACGTTTGGGTGCAATTTTTCTCAGTGACTGCACAGTTCTCCTGTTCTTAAGAAGGCCGCTAGTGTATGTTTTTCACTCACATTACCAAAGGTGTAAAAAATAAAGCAGCCAAGTAGTCTACTTTTAACAAACATTTGTTAAAAAATGGCTCATTCTTAGATTGTATTCAGTGTTTTAAAGTATTTTAAAACAGCTTTTGAGCAGTTTCAAAAACAATTTAAGAAAAGATTGCATCAGGAAATGTTCAATTTTTGAAGGAATTTTTCTTTTCTTGATGCATTTCCTGAAGTGGTTTTGGAAGATGTTTTTCCTGAAGCATTCTTTTTCATCCTTTTGAATTGAATTTGCGTAGTTTTGAGAGGTTTCCTTCAGATCTGCTTCAAAGAAGTGACTTTCATTTTTTTCCATCAATCGCTTTTCAAAACCTCTGTAGGAAATAAACCCTCAAAAAACGTCTTGTAAAAATAATGAAGTGGGTCTCTCATAGAAACAACTGTGATGATATTTCCAATTTTTTTAAAGTATTTTTAGAAGGTTTTGAAGAGGATCCTCAGTAAAAAAAAAAAGTCACTGGGAGCCTAATGTAAAGAGCTCAATGAATTTGAGTGATACTGTAATATATTATTTAAACAAGTCTGTGTGTAAACTTTATTTTCTTTCTAGTTCAATCAAATGTCAATGGTATCACTGAGAAGTGCAAGCTGTAAGGAACAACTGCAACTCAGCCATGAGCTGGCAGACCCCGTAAAATATAGGGTTAAAGTGCTTGCCCCATAAGCAAAATACATTTTAACCCAATTTTGTCCTTAAAGGGGTGGTTCACCCATATTTTTTATTGTCTAGTTCGATATTATATTGAGAAACAATGTTTCTCTCAAATACCTTGTGTTGGCAATAGTGCCTGGAGAGACGCTATTGCAGACCGCTGTTCTCGCTCCAGTGACGTCACCGTCAAGTGCTGCACACGTCACATCCGTGCGGCTGGCTGTATTCTTCCTCACTCACTGAGCTGTGAGTGGTGTTTTTCACCGCTGTCACAGCCCATCTGCTCCCCCTCCCTCCTCCCCCTCCCTCAAAGCACAGCCCGTCGCGTCTCTTGCTTGCAGCAAAGAATACAGCCGCCTGCATGGATGTGACGTGTGCAGCACTTGACGGAGACGTCACTGGAGCGGGAACAGCGGTCTGCAATAGCACCTCTCAAAGGCACTATTGCCAACACAAGGTATTTGAGAGAAACATTGTTTCTCAATATAATATCGATCTGGACAATAAAAAATATGGGTGAACCACTCTTTTAATGCCCAGGCCAAATTTTACAATTCTGACCAGTTTCAATTTATGACGTTATAACTCTGGAATGCTACAATGGATCCCAGTGATTCTATGAGTGATGTTTTGTGACACATTGTACTTCATGATAGTGGTACATTTTGTATGATATCTTTTGTGCATATTTGTGAAAAAAATCTGAAATTTGGCAAAAATATTGAAAATGTTTGCAATATTTGACTTATTTTTTAAAACTAGTGAGTTAAGTCACACAAAATAGGTAATGAATTACAGTTCCCACTTGTCTACTTTACATCAGCATAATTTTTGGAACTTATTTTTTTTTTTGTTAGGAAGTTAGAAGGTTTTGAAGTTCATCAGCAATTTCTCAAAACAGTTTGAAGTGACTTTGAGATGCCTAGGTGACAGAAAATACCAAACGTGACACCATTCTAAAAACCGCAGCTCTCAAGGTGCTCAATACCACATACAAGACATTTATTAACTCTTCAGGTGCTTCACAGGAATGAATGCAATGTGGAATGAAGAAATAAATAAGTTTAAATTTTACCTAAAAATGTTGTTTTAGCCTCAATTTATTCACTTTTACAAGGGATGACATGACAAAATAGACCCCAAAGTTTGTTACTCAGTTTCTTCTGAACGCGCCAATACCCCATATGTGGTTATAAGCCTCTATTTGGACAAACAGAGGGCTCGGAACAAAAGAGCAATATTTGAATTTTATAACAAATTTGGCTGTAATTGATTGCAGGCACCATGTCGCATTTGCAGGGCCCCTAAGGCACCTAACAGCAGAAACCCTTCTCAAGTGACCCCATTCTCTAAACTATACCCCTCAAGAATTTTATTCAGGGATATAATGAGCATTTTGAACGGACATGTACTTCAAAGAATTTGATAACATTAAGTCGTCATATTGAAAATGTTCATTTTTTTCACAAAAATGTTGCTTTACCACTAAATTTCTTATTTTTTGAAGAGGCAACACCAAAAAGTGGACCCCACAGTTTCTTACACAATTTCTTATGAGAGCAGGGATATCCCACGTGTGGTCAGGAGCCTCTGTTTGGACAATCGGAGGGTTAGGAACAGAAGGAACACCATTTAAATTTTGGAAAAGCTGAAATAAAGTGCGGGCACCTTGTCACATTTGCAGGGCCTCTAAGGTACCTACGCTGCAGAAATTCCTATAAGTGACCCAATTGTGGAAACTAGACCCCTCAAGGATTTTATTCAGGGGTATAGTGAGCATTTTGAACCTTCAGGTACTTCACAGAATTTGATACCATTGGGTTGTCATATTGAAAATTTTCTTTTTTTTTTTTCGCAAAAATGTTGCTTTAGCACAAAATTTTTCACTTTTAGGTTATGTGCCCGCGATCTGGCAATAATGCATCTAGAATGCAGTGTCAGCCCTCCTGTGGAGATGCGAGTGTTGTCTGTGGGAGAATGCAGCTGCCCGTGCCCATGATCTTGGTTCTGCTGACTTTAGCTCTTTTCTCCCAGCTGAGGACACTCTCTTGTCTCTGCAGCATAAATTGACATTCTGCGACTCAGGAGCCACGCCGCATATCAGTTTATGCTGTTGAGAAAACAAGCACAGTGGTCAGGAGATTTATTTTGGACACAGCAAAAACATATATTGTAAACTGGCACCTTATTGTGCCTTTCATGTGGCACTAAAGGGTGTTTAGCCTTGTATTTAGCCAAAACATTTTTTTAAAAAAATGCCTTGGGCTCTCCCTTATTTTTGGTAGCCAGCAAGGGTAAAGCAGATGGCTGAAGTTTGCAGACCACAGCTGTCAGATATACCTGGCTCTGGTATTGTCAGGGTGGGAAGGGCCATGTTTATTTCGCACCTCTAGCCTAAAACTAGCAGGCCCCTACAGCCCCAAAAGTAGTGCATCCATTAGATGCACCAATCCCGTTGCCCTGGAGCAGTGGCAAATGGTAATAATAAGAGGTTTATGCCAGCTGTGTAATGTTAGCTGGCATCAAGCCCTGGGCTTAGTAATGTCTAGGCGTCTATCAGATAACTGACATTATTAACCCAGTCAGTAATAAAACATTTTTTGTAGTCTTTATTTTTTTTTATTTGAAAAAGAAAACACTCTCCATTACATTTCCTCTTTCACCAATTTATTAATAAAAAAGCAAGGAAAACAAATTTAAAAAAAAGCCTCATAAATTCCAGTGTTGTACGGCGTAATCCATTTTGGAGATCCCACAATGACATGGTCTTCCAGCATATGAGGAGCACACTCAGGTAACGCATCCCCCATATTCTGGGAGTGCAGGCACTCTGCTGAGGAGTGCACCTGCAGTGACCTCAGTGAGATTACTGCAGGCACACTCCCTGGGTCATACTGAAGGCAGTGTCAACTGCAGTATCCTCAGTCACCACAGTTTCACTGCTCGCTGAGAGCTGGCTCTCTGCACATGCGACTGCCAGTGTTACAGGAGAGGAGTAGGGGCCGCGGGGGACTCGACGATGCAGTAAGTACCCAGGGAGACCTGGGGAGGACTTTTCTCACCAAAACAGGTCAGATGGAACAGAAAACAGAGGAGGAGGATGATTACAGCGGGCACATAACTCATGCGCCGCCATTTTAGATTCAGGAGAAGGAAGGGGGGAGGGAACGTTGGCCGCATTGGGGACAGGGGGAGGAAATTTCTCTCCCATCTGACATGTTCGATCATGTCAGATGGGAGAGATATCAATTTTTAGTTTCCTTTTACTTGATAACCGTTATATGGCATATACTGTACATATACCTTGACCCGGTTTCTGAAAAACATCCCCACAGCATGATGCTGCCACAACCATGTGTCACTGTGGGGATGGTAATCTTAGGGTGATAAGCTTTGTTGATTTGGCGCCAGATGTTGTTACAAGGGACTATGGTGATAGAGGGAAACCGGGGTCTTAAACTAGAGGGCCCAGTGCTATCCCTATTCTCAGAGATACCCCTAATGGTGGGGGTGTCTGTTTCTCATTGCAGGCACTACTCCTGATCAGCCCTGATCTTATACTTCTCCAGAGGGGGCCAGGACAGGAGTGTGATATAACCCACAGAAATAGACAAACAAGGGAACCAAAACTGTCACACATCACATACAGAGAGAGGTATAAGACAGCAAAAGATTAGGAAGAAAATAAGCGCAGAGTGGAAATAAGATAACAGAAGAACTCCACAACTGGGACACAACAGCACACAGACCAACACAGCAGAAACTATAGTCAGCGTGGGTGGAACGTCTCCAGCCTAAAGGTGGCTTTACATGCTACGAGATCACTAAAGCAATCTTGTTAGGGTCACGGTATTTGTGACGCACATCCGGCCGCTTTAGCGATGTCGTTGCGTATGACACCTATTAGCGAATTTGAATCGTTGCAAAAACGTTCAAAATCGCTAATCAGCGACATGCCCCCCTCTTCCCAAATATCGTTGCTGCTGCAGTAACGATGTTGTTCCTCGTTCCTGCGGCAGCACACATCGCTACGTGTGACACCGCAGGAACGAGGAACCTCACCCTACTTGCGTCCCGCCAGCAATGAGGAAGGAAGAAGGTGGGAGGGATGTTCGTCCCGCTCATCTCCGCCCTTCCGCTTTGGGCGGCTGCTTAGTGACGTCACTGTGACGCTGAACGAACTGCCTCCTTAGAAAGGAGGCGGTTCGCCGGTCATAGCGACGTCGCAGAGCAGGTATGTGCGTGTGACGCTGCCGTAGTGATAATGTTCGCTACGGCAGCGATCACCACATATCGGCTGTATGATGGGGGGGTGCTATCACGCTCGACATCGCTAGCATCGGCTAGCGATGTCGCAGCATGTAAAGCGGCTTTTAGTATGATAGGATCAGATGTGACTGGCTTCTTTACAGTCACTATGGTTTTGGCACCGTGCTAACACGGTACCAAAACCTTTGGCTTCTTTACAACATGTGATCCCAGAAGCCTAACAAGCAGGCTAGCAGAGGTTAACTCCATAAGGTCGAGTTAAGAGAACCACTCAGCACCAGCAGTCTGATTAAATAGGTCTGGAATGAGAGGCATGGGAAAGGGATCTTGAACTGTTATCTGGTTAAGCTCTTGGAAGTCCAGACACATAGGTATTCTAAAATCCTTCTTTTTAACAAAGAAGAAACCCGCAGCCAGAGGAGATGAGGATGGTCTAATTAGTCCATTAGCTAAACTCTCCATAATATACTTTTTAAGAGCTCGTTTCTGAGGGCCTGACAGGTTATACAGTCCCGAACTTGGGCAATTTTGCCACAGGCTTCAACCTTATTGTGCAGTCATAAGGTCTATGCGGCGGCAACTCCTGACAACCACTTCTCAGAGAAGAGATAACCAAAATTTAAGAGAGGATCCGGAAGACTATAGCTGAAATACAGGTTCCTATGCACTATGCAGTATTCCTTACAGTTCAAGCACCATATAATTATGTCCTAGGTTTTCCGGTCAACATTGGGCTTATGTAATGCAAGCCAGGGGAAGCCTAAAATGATTAGTGCAGAGAAGTCTTTAAACAAAACACAATATAAGCTTGGAATGCAGCACCCCTATGCAGAGGGATAGCCCCTGTACACTCTCAAAAAAAAACCCTTTAGAGAGGTGATATGTCAAAAATCCGTACCATTCCCAGAGAGACTTGGTATCATGAGACCTCTGTCGGAAACGGTGATCAATCCAATTTTCAAGCGACATGTCAATCTTCAGAGATGGAGGATTTTCATACATTTGGGGAGTCTCCTACATGTCTTTTGGAAAAATTAAAGCAAGCCTTCCATTTTTTGACTGTAAGTAAAGGCTTTTCTCTGGCCACTCTTCCACAAAGGCCAGCTCTTTACACTGTGTGCAGAATTATTAGGCAAATGAGTATTTTGATCACATGATCATTTTTATACATGTTGTCCTACTCCAAGCTGTATATGCTTGAGAGCCAACTACCAATTAAGTAAATCAGGTGATGTGCATCTCTGTAATGAGGAGGGGTGTGGTGTAATGACATCAACACCCTATATAAGGTGTGTTTAATTATTAGGCAACTTCCTTTCCTTTGGCAAAATGGGTCAGAAGAGAGATTTGACGGGCTCTGAAAAGTTCAAAATTGTGAGATGTCTTGCAGAGGGATGCAGCAGTTTTGAAATTGCCAAACTGTTGAAGCGTGATCACCGAACAGTCAAGCGTTTCATGGCAAATAGCCAACACGGTTGCAAGAAGCGTGTTGGACAAAAAAGGCGCAAAATAACTGCTCATGAATTGAGGAAAATCAAGCGTGAAGCTGACAAGATGCCATTTGCCACCAGTTTGACCATATTTCAGAGCTGCAAAGTTACTGGAGTATCAAAGAGCACAAGGTGTGCCATACTCGGGGACATGGCCAAGGTAAAGAAGGCTGAAAAAACGACCACCTTTGAACAAGAAACATAAGATAAAACGTCAAGACTGGGCCAAGAAATATCTTAAGACTGATTTTTCAAAGGTTTTATGGACTGATGAAAAGAGAGTGACTCTTGATGGGCCAGATGGATGGGCCAGAGGCTGGATAAGTAAAATGCAGAGAGCTCTACTCCGACTCAGACGCCAGCAAGGTGGAGGTGGGATACTGGTATGGGCTGGTATCTTCAAAGATGAACTTGTGGGACCTTTTCGGGTTAAGGATGGAGTGAAGCTCAACTCCCAGCCTACTGCCAGTTTCTGGAAGACAACTTCTTCAAGCAGTGGTACAGGAAAAAGTCAGTATCATTCAAGAAAAACATGATTTTCATGCAGGACAATGCTCCATCACATGCATGCAACTACTCCACAGCGTGGCTGGCCAGTAAAGGTCTAAAAGATGAAAAAATAATGACATGGCCCCCTTGTTCACCTGATCTGAACCCCATAGAGAACCTGTGGTCCCTCATAAAATGTAAGATCTACCAGGAGGGAAAACAGTACACCTCTCGGAACAGTGTCTGGGAGGCTGCGGTGGCTGCTGCACGCAATGTTGATTGTAAACAGATCATGCAACTGACAGATTCTGTGGATGGTAGGCTGTTGAGTGTCATCATAAAGAAAAGTGGCTATATTGGTCACTAGTTTTTTGGGGTTTTGTTTTTGCATGTCAGAAATGCTTATTTCTATATTTTGTGCAGTTATATTGGTTTACCTGGTGAAAATAAACAAGTGAGATGGGAATATATTTGGTTTTTATTAAGTTGCCTAATAATTAACTCCATCCTCTAGGTACACGATATTGACTTGATTATTATTGTATTATCATACTCGACCTTAATTGATGTTTATTTTTATCCTATGTATACAAACTGTTGAATTAATTATTGATGTAATACCATACTTAACCTTCAATAAAACGAGTTTAAAAAAAAAAAAAAGTTGCCTAATAATTTTGCACAGTAATAGTTACCTGCACAAACAGATATCCTCCTAAGTTAGCCAAATCTAAAAAAACCCCACTCCAACTTCCAAAAATATTAAGCTTTGATATTTGAGTCTTTGGGTTGATTGAGAACATAGTTGTTAAAATCCTCTAAAATACAACTTGCCTAATAATTCTGCACATAGTGTAGAGTGTACGACATATTCTGGTTAGTATTTGCTTGGGAACTCGGCAGCTTCTTCAGGGTTACCTTTTAGTTTCTATGCTGGCTCTCTGTTTAATACTCTCCTTGCTCCGGTTGTGAGTTTTTGTGGGCGGGCCTCTCTTGGCAGGTTTGTTATGGTACCATGTTCTTTCCTTTTGATAATAATGGATTTGATGGTGCTGCAGCGGCAAAGGAAAGAAAGGACAGGTCCTCCTATGAATAATTTTTTTTTTCACTTTATATATAAATCCATAGTAAAATCCAAATAGGTAAAAATTAAAATAGAAACATAATCAAACGCGTTTCAGACGGGTGCCCTTGTTCACTTAATATGGTGCAACACATAACTAAACACACATTTAAAACCACAGGAAACACCAAAGGCGAATCCTAATTAATCATGAATTCGTAACACTTGGTAGATTCTAGAAAACAGACCAAATGGATATTGGCAACATACCATTACAATAGAAAAAAAAGGGGGGGGGAAGAGAAAAATTTCAAAAGGACATGGAGGCATTTTATAAATAGCTAATATTGTATCACGTCTCCATTATATTAGAAACAATCATGTGAAAATTAACGATCTACAACTATATACCATACATATTTGTTCATTTAAAAACAAAAAAATTCATTAAAGAACCATATCTTAGAAATATATGAAAATAAATGTTATTTTTCAAACAAAAATTTCATACAAGGCAATGATATATTATATCACATCAATGTTGCAAGAAATTTCAAAAAAACATTACATTTTGCAAAAACTACTATGTCACCTTTGGAAAACCTTTTTTTAGAAACAACTTTTTTGGAAGAAACAATCTCAAACATATATATGCTTGTGTTAATATAACAATCAAATTAATTAATATATTTATATTCAGACACCTAGTAAATTAAAAAGGTATCATTCCTATAATTCATTCCACCAGGGTATTTCATATTGAGATCTGTAATCCAAAAAGCCTCCCTGGCCAACCACTTTTTTCTCCAATCTCCACCTCTAGTGGGGCGATTCACTCTTCAAGTCCAAACCAGGAAAAATGTTCAATATTACTATTACTGTGTTTTTCCAAAAATAAGCCACTGTCTTATATTTTTTTGCCCCCAAAAAAGCACTAGGGCTTATCTTTGGAGGAGGTCTTATTTTTGGAGAAACACGTTTGGGGTAAGTTCCCCCCCAATAAAGCAGACCCCCCACTTCCCAGGAGACTCATACTTACCAGACCCGGATGTCTGCGTGGCTCCCAGGTCCTCCCTGTGATCTCCGGTGGGTGCTGCACGCCGTCCTCCCCTGCTGCTGGCCGACACACTGACACACACACAGCAGATTGCACACACACACAGATCGCTGATAACACACACACACACACACATATCACGTCTAGAGCTTCTGGCCGCAGGGAATGATGGGAGGAAGTCACGTGTGTCCGCAGGTCCTGTTGCGGCAGGTCCTTGCGCTCCACTGCACAGCCTCTCAGGATTCTGCCGGCAAGAAGAGATCGGTGTCGCTGGAGGTGGTGAGTATGTGTGCGATATGATGTGTGTGTGATCCGATGTTTGTGGGTGCGATCCGATGTTTGTGTGTAAGATCGGATGTGTGTGTGTGTGTGTGAGATCTAATTGTGTGTGTGTGAGAGCTGATGTGTGCGGGAGTGCGATCACTGCAAGTCCTGCCACTCAGCGTCTGGTGAGTATGATTGCGGGGTGCCCGCTGTGTATAATGAAGTGTCCTGCAGTATCTGTAACATTTTTAGCTGCATGGACACTTCATTATTGAACTGTTACTGTGTCTTATTTTCGGGGGAGGGTTTATATTTAAGCCTTGCTCGGAAAATGCTGAAAATCACTGCTAGGGCTTATTTTTTTAGTCGCAGGGCTTATTTTTGGAAAAACACGGTATGTTTTTCCACAAAGTGTTTGGCAACACCAGAGTATCTAGCATTATTTTAGGCAATATTCGATATATCTTCCGCAATCCTCCTTTTTACTTTACGAATAGTACAGCCAATATAGTGCAAATCGCACAATGTGCATGTGACACAATACACAACCTATTTTGTATCACAATTATTATAAGAGCGTATTTTCTTGCTGTCTATTGTGTCAGGTTTTTTTGCATATTTGCACATGTTGTACTTACTCTAAAACACTTCTAGAAACCATAACTGGTGAGATACATTCTATTTTTCGGTTGTACATGTAGACTAGGTGACACCATATTACCGAAGGACCTCCCTCTTCCGGCTACAACTGAAATATCATCTTTTAGGATTTTATTATACACAGGATCTTGATATAAAATTGGAATACTGTATATCTGTTCACAATTCTTTTGATCTGTGCAAATTGTTTGCTATACGGTGTACTGAAGGTAATCTGTGATCTCTTGTTTTTTTTATTATAACTACCATCGGACCTAATTTTACCCAAAGAACCAAAACCTCGGTCATTATAGTATCTTTTATTTTTGACTGTTGAGAAAGCATAATTTATTTCTCTATGCCTATACCCTCTTTGTAACAATCTCTGCGATGTTATAGAAAACTTTCTGAAAAAGGAATTCTTTTGAACAATTTCGACCAATCCGTGTAAATTCCCCTATGTGGATAGATTTTACAGTGTGTTCAGGATGATGGCAGCCGTCAGAGTAGTGTTTCCACTAGTTGGCTTTCTAAAATTAGAATATTCAACTGTATGTGGAACGGCATCACCTCACAAAATAAGATCTAAAAAATGAATAGTGTCACTGCAATTAATATGAAAAAAAACGTAAAGAAACATTATTGTGATTGATATACTCCACAAAGTTTGATATGTTGGTGATGTCCCTATCCCAAATAATTAGTACGTCATCGACATATCTGCCATACCAAAAAAAGGGTTTTTATATGGATTTGTTTCATAAAAATTTGTAGACTCCTCCCACCATGCTACATACAGTGACGCAAGCGAGGGGGAAAATCGTGAGCCCATTGGTGCTCCTTTGACTTGTCAGAAAAAAATCATTTTTAAACATGAAAAAATTATGTTGAAGTAAAAATTCTACACTTCGCAAAATGTGAGCACTGGTGAGCATATTTGTTGCTTTTTTTTACTTGCTCCGGCAGATGATCAGAGATGTAGACATTTTTTTAAGACTCCACACTGACTTGTAGTCAACAATGTGCATAAAAGTCGCCAACATGTTGCTGGCTCCACAACTGCAGAGTTGCAAACCTCCTCAGGTATTTACATCAGCACTAGGGATGACCGAACCCGAGGAAGTTCGGTTCGGCAGGTTCAGCTGGACTTTATTTAAAGTTCAGTTTGGGACTCTGGCTTGACCTGAACCCCAATTGAAGTAATTAATTGGGCAGTTAGGGTCTCCACTCACATGCAACCTGCCATAAAGAAATCACTTCCGGTGGAGGGACGGCAGGGTTTTTTCATTTTTTTTTGCTTGTTGCACACTACATCCAATCACGCTGTTGTTACCCCCAGTGCAAGCCGTTCAACCACTGCAAACGTCTCACACTGGTCTGAGCACTGAGAAAGCCTGAGCAAAGTGATTTTCGTGCAAGTGGTTTGCATGGGTAAAGGACCTGAACTCTGATTTCAAACTCTGTTTTTTTTTAAAGTCTGTGTATGGTATGAACACCAAAACTCAGGTTTCGCTCATCTCTCTTCAGCACAAAAACAGTGCATTGGAAGCCTCATTGCATATCCAAGCAGCTGCATGCAAGCACAATGCCAAGCATTAGATAACATGGTGTATAACATGCCGACACTAGTCTCTGGAGCAGTGGGAAAACGTAGCTATCTTTAGACTATTGCATTCCGATAAACAAGTGTGAGTTTCACAAAGGCCCCAAAAATTTTACCTGCCAGACTTTTTGCCAAATTTAAAGTTAAGTGGTGGAGGGATAACGGTATCCGATTATTTTTCAAGGGAAATCGTATGTCACTTAATTCCAATGAATGGAAACCCTAGGCAAGTTCACACTCTTTTTTTCCGATATCCAAAAATGTCAGTTTTTTTTCAAGTGGATGAAGTGTTTCTTATTTTTAGCATTACTGGGTCCTTTTCTGAGAGCTTTTTCAATGTTTTTTTACCCATAATTGTTAATATTTTAAAGTTGAACACACAAATATCAACACAATTTTTTCAATATTAATTATGGGAAGGGAGGGTGAGGGAAAAGGGAAAGGAAATTATACTTAGCCCCTTCATGACCGAGGATGTAACGGTATGTCCTAAATCATGAAGGGGTGATAATCACTGGATGCTGCGGTGAGCCAGTGGTGATCCCCTCACATGTCTGCTGATGTGTACAGCAGACGTGTGCCTCGCAGGCGCAGGTAGATCCTCGATTCACCCGCGCTTGTTAACCCCTTAAATCACACTGTCAAAATGTGACAGGGCAATTTAAATGCCCGCAACAGGGAACGCGCCATTCTTCGCCACCATCGGACGCCTCGTGACATGATCACGGGGAGCCGATGGTTTCCATGGTAGCACAGAATCATGTGATGTCTCCTGTCGCTATCATGACATATTTCCTGTTACAGCCGCCAGAGCAGCAGCTGGAACAAAAACAAAGCATTTCTCCTGATCAGAGATAAGCTGCTCTGATCAGGAGAAATGAAAAAGCAATCAGACTGCTGATCCTTATAGCCCCCTAGAGTGACCAGTAAAATAACTCGTAACAAAAGCCCTCATATGGCAACATTGATGGAAAAATAAAAAAAATACTCAGAACAAGAAGCAAAAATGGAAACTCCCCCGAGGGTGAAAGGTTAAAGGTAAAGGAAAAAACAAGGGAAAGAGAGGGATAAGTGGGGAAACAATAAACAGGAGAAACTTATTAGTAATAATAATCCGACTATAGTTATTTATAACTTATATACATATAACACACACAAGATTAGAAGTAAAGGGTGAAAAAGCCAAAAAGTACGGATTGCAAATTTTAATTCAAAATATTGAACCAAAACGTCTATGTATTCAACTAATTTACCCATAAATTGTTGGCTTATTGCAATTTTTTTTTCAAATGTATTGTGTACGTTTTCAATAATGGTTTGTATATTTGGAACTGTTGTATTTTTCCAGTGTCCTGCAATATAATTTTTAGTTACTGAGAATATGTGTATTATTAGTGCTCTAAGCTTTGGGTCAATAGCTTCTAATTTTAACTAAAGAAGGACCATTTGTTGGGTAAGGATAATTTTTTGGTAGTAATACAATTGACTAATAGACATATCTCATTCCAAGGGTCCTGATTTTCGAACAGTCCCGTAATATATGAACGAAATCACTTTTACAATCACAGCTTCTCCAGCATAGTGTAGATTGATTGGGAAAAGCTTTGGTGTGAAGTATCACCTGGTTATAGTTTTGTAGTAAGACTCTGGAAGAGTTACACATAAGTTTGAAAAGTATGTTGATGTTCATGATTTTTGCCACTGGTTGCTTGAAAAGGATTTTTTTTAACTCTTTTGCCAGATTTATTTTCAAACATTATGTTTTGGTTTAAAGAATTATACATATTTTTTGATTTCCAGTAACTATTATTTTAAGGATTGCACAAGAGTTTTCCAATAATTTCAGAGAATAGAGTTTTAGAGCATAATAAGTTCCTGGTTAATTTTCTTAGGTACAGCAAGCAAAAGGGTAACAATGTTTTGAACTTTTGATTTTCAGGCTCTGTATATCACCATCCTCTACAGCTTTGAGCGTGAGACTACTTTAAATAGTTGCAAGTCAAATTTATGTATGAGATAGTTAAGATAATTGTCTATAAAATGAAGGTAGTTTCACGCTCAAAGATATAGAGCCTGAGAGTCAAAAGTTCAAAACATTGTTACTTTTTTGCTTGTTACTGTAGATGTAATGTAAAAGGCCTGATCGGTAAATTTATTGGTCAGTTTTAACTGCAAAATGAAACAAAATTTCCCCCTTCATGTATATTGTTAAATGTTTTGATTGCTAGTGTAGTCCGGGAACCAAAAATATTTTGATTAGATATTAAATCAACTAGTTTAAGCGGTATATCCTTAATTTGTTCATACTTAGAAATCTTCTTAGATATGTCAGCTAGTTTCATCCGTGCCATAATAGGGCAGTTATTGTTTGGTAGCAAGAAGTTGGAATTGATGGATCCAGTAAATGTTTCAGTAGTAAGGAGCATAATCAGACATCTTCATTTAATGATGACTCAAGATCCACCCTCGCATGTAAAGAGCTATTGTTGAATCATTTTTGGCTTTGTGTGATGAAATTAGAGTGGTAGCAGCTTGAGTTAGGGAGACTAAGGCCTCCCCTGGATTTATTTTTGATTAAATATTCTTTGAAACTCTTTGCTTTCTTTTGGCTCCAAACATAATTATTTAGAATTGTCTGTAGTTTATTGACATATTTTATAAGTATCACAAACGAAATAGCTCTTAAAATACATAAAGTATTTTTGGTAGTGTGATTATTTTGAGCGTCATTCTCTTCAACCAAGTAGCTTCATTCTTAAGGCCCCGTCACACACAGAGATAAATCTTTGGCAGATCTGTGGTTGCAGTGACATCATGGACATATTGTTCCATTTGTACACAGCCACAAACCTGGCACTGATTATCCACAATTTCACTGCAACCACAGATCTGCCGCAGATTTATCTCTGTGTGTGACAGGGCCTTTAGAGCCATTTTTAACCCTTTCATGACCAAGTACCTACCAGTATGTCCTTGGTCATGTCCCTAACTTTGATGCGAGTTCACGATCTGAGCTCACATCATTTTCTGCAGATGATCCACTGACATATGCAACTAACAGGTGTGGGTGGATCGGAGATCTATCTGTGCCTGTTAACTAACTAGATTGTACTGTTAAACTCTGACAGCACGACCTAACACACACTGGCAGGGAACGTACCATGTCCCCTCTCCCATCGACGGCCCCACAGGATGCCGATGGGTTCTCATGGCAGCCATACATCAACTGTTTAACCCCTTCAGCCCCCAGCCTGTTTTCACCTTAAAGACCCGGCCATTTTTTGCAATTTTGACCAGTGTCACTTTGACAGGTTATAACTCTGGAACACTTCAACGGATCCTGGCGATTCTGACATTGTTTTTTCGTGACATATTGTACTTCATGTCAGTGGTAAATTTAGGCCGATATGTTTTGCATTTATTTGTGAAAATTTCGGAAATTTGGCGAAAATTTTGAAAATTTCGCAATTTTCAAAATTTGAAATTTTATGCCCATAAATCTGAGAGATATGTCACACAAAATAGTTACTAAATAACATTTCCCACTTGTCTGCTTTACACCAGCGCAATTTTTGAAAAAAAAAAAATTCCGTTAGGAAGTTAGAAAGGTTCAAAGTTCATCAGCAATTTCTCATTTTTCCAACAAAATTTACAAAAAAAAATTTTTTTAGTACCACATCACATTTGGAGTGATTTGAGAAACCTAGGCAACAGAAAATACCCAAAAGTGACCCCATTCTAACATCTGCACCCCTCACTCTGCTCAAAACCACATCCAAGAAGTTTATTAACCCTTTAGGAGCTTCACAGCAACCAAAGCAATGTAGAAGAAAAAATGAAAATTTTACTTTTTTAACACAAAAATGTTACTTTAGCCATAAAAATTAGTATTTTCACAAGGGTATCAGGAAAAATGCATCATAAAATGTATCGTGCATTTTCTCCTGAGTACGCAGATACCTCATATGTGGTGGAAATCAAATGTTTGGGCACACGGCAGGGCTCGGAAGGCAAGAAGCGCCATTTGAATTTTTGAGTGCAAAATTAGCTGCACTCATTAGCGGACGCCATGTCGGGTTTGAAGACTCCCTTAGGTGCCTAAACAATGGAGCTCCCCCATAAGTGACCCCATTTTGGAAACTAGAGCCCTCAAATATTTTTTCTAGATGTTTGATGTGCACTTTGAACCCCTGGGGGCTTCACAGAAGTTTATAACGTTGAGCCGTGAAAAGAAAATTTTTTTTTTACCACAATACTGTTGCTTCAACCAGGTACCTTTTTTTTATCACAAGGGTATCAGGAAAAAATGCACCATAAAATGTATTGTGCATTTTCTCCTGAGTACGCAGATACCCCATATGTGGTGGAAATCAAATGTTTGGGCACACGGCAGGACTCGGAAGGCAAGGAGCGCCATTTCACAGCAAAATTGGTTGGAATTATTAGCGGACGCCATGTTGCGTTTGGAGACCCCCCTGAGGTGCCTAAACAATGGAGCTTCCCCACAATTGACCCCATTTTGGAAACTAGAGCCCTCAAATAATTTTTCTAGATGTTTGATGTGCACTTTGAACCCCTTGGGGCTTCACAGAAGTTTATAACGTTGAGCCGTGAAAAGAAAAAAAAAAAATTTTACCACAAAACTGTTGCTTCAACCAGGTAGCTTTTTTTTATCACAAGGGTATCAGGAAAAAATGCACCATAAAATATATTGTGCATTTTCTCCTGAGTACGCAGATACCTCATATGTGGTGGAAATCAAATGTTTGGGCACACAGCAGGACTCGGAAGGCAAGGAGCGCCATTTCACAGCAAAATTGGTTGGAATTATTAGCGGATGCCATGTTGCATTTGGAGACCCCCCTGAAGTGCCTAAGAAATGGAGCTCCCCCATAATTGACCCCATTTTGGAAACTAGACCCCTCATTGAATTTATCTAGCTGTTTAGTGAGCACTTTGAACCCCTGGAGGCTTCACAAACGTTTGTAATGTTCAGCCGTGAAAATATTTTATTCTTTTTTTTACAACAAAATTGTTTTTTCAAACAGGTAGCTTTTTTTTCACAAGGGTATCAGGAAAAAATGCACCATAAAATGTATTGTGCAATTTTTCCTGAGTACACAGGTACATCATATGTGGTGGAAATCAATTGTTTGGGCGTACAGCGGGGCTCAGAAGAGAAGGAGCGCCATTTCACAGTAAAATTGATTGGAATTATTAGCAGACGCTATGTTGCATTTGGAGACCCCCTGAGGTGCCTAAACAATGGAGCTCCCCCACATGTGATCCCATTTTGGAAACTAGACCCCCCCCCATACAAAAAAATTAGTTTGGCGAAATAAAAAATAGACATCAGTAAAAAAAAATGAATAAAAAAAAAAATATGAGCGTCTGCCGCTAAGACCAGTGCCAAACGTGAGAGCAATGCACGAGTCTCGCATCGCATCATCCACTGCAGTCTGGAAGCGAGCAACTGCGCTGGATAATACGATGCGAGAGGGCAGGGCGGCAGATGAGAAAGGGTGCAGCGGATGGAAGATGGGAAAGGGCGCAGCGGGTGGAGGAGCGGCAGAGGATGGGAAAGGGCGCAGCGGATGGATGATGGGAAATGGCGCAGTGGGTGGAGGAGTGGCAGAGGATAGGAAAGGGCGCAGCGGATGGATGATGGGAAATGGCGCAGAGGATGGGAAAGGGCTCAGCGGATGGATGATGGGAAATGGCGCAGCGGATGGAGGAGCGGCGGAGGATGGGGGGGAGGGAGGTGAGATGGGGATACCTACCTTACAGGATGGATCTAGGCAGCAGGATCACAGCAGACAGAAGAGGCAGCAGATGAAGAAGGCAACAGATTGAGGAGGGTGAGAGGGGGCAGTAGATGAAGAGGATGGGAGAGAGCAGGCAGCAGATTGGGGAGAGAGCAGGCAGCAGATCGGGGAGGGGGGCACAGTCTGATGGGAGAGAGAGAGATGGCATATGGAGGAGGGGGGGCCCCGGGGGGAGGGTGGCCCCAGAACATGGAGGGGGGAGGGTGGCCCCCAGAACATGGAGGGTGGCTTGCAGCACATGTGGGGGGAGGGTGGCCCCCAGAACATGAAGGGGGGAGGGTGGCTTGCAGCACATGTGGGGGGAGGGTGGCTTGCAGCACATGTGCTGCAAGCCACCCTCCCCCCACATGTGCTGCAAGCCACCCTCCCCCCACATGTGCTGCAAGCCACCCTCCCCCTCCATGTTCTGGGGGCCACCCTCCCCCCACATGTGCTGCAAGCCACCCTCCCCCCACATGTGCTGCAAGCCACCCTCCCCCCACATGTGGGGGGAGGGTGGCTTGCAGCACATGGAGGGGGAGGAGGTGTAGTGGCGATGGAGAAGGGGCAGCCGATGAAGAAGGCGGCGGCGGCCGATCGGGAACAGTGGGGGCGATTCGGGGGCAGCAGCAGCGGCTGAAAAAGGTGGGTGCGACGGCGGCGGGGACAGTGGCGAGCGTGGCGGCGGGGACAGTGGCGAGCGTGGTGGCGGGGACAGCGGTGGATCGGGAGCAGCGGCGGGGCGATCGGAGACAGCGGCGAGGCTGGCGGTGGCGATCGGAGCCGCGGTGGGGCTGGCGGTGGCGATCGGAGCCGCAGCGGCGATCGGAGCCACGGCGGGGCTGGCGGTGGCGACCGGAGCCGCGGCGGGGCTGGCGGTGGCGATTGGACCCGCAGCGGGGCTGGCGGTGGCGATCGGACCTGCGGCGGGGCTGGCGGTGGTGGGCGGGGTGATCAGAGACAGCGGCGGGGCGATCGGAGACAGTGGCGGAGCTGGCGGTGGCGGGCGAGGCGATCGGAGACAGCGGCGGGGCTGGCGGTGGCGGGCAGGGCGATCGGAGACAGCGGCGGGGCTGGCGGTGGCGGGCGGGGCGATCGGAGACAGCGGCGGGGCTGGCAGGGCGATCGGGGACAGGGGTGGGCGGTGGGGGCAGCAACTTACTGATGGGCACCCGCAGAGACCGCTCTCCTCGGCTTCCAGGGACGGACACAGGTCACAGGCCCCAGATCAACATTGATTGGAGAGATCGATCACAAGACCGGTCTCTCCAATCAGAGCTGGGGGCGGGTGAAGCACCGATCACTCAGCTCCAGCCAATGGCCAGTGCTACAGCAGCACTGATCAGGGCTGGATTTCAATGTTCCAGCCATTTTCAATGGCTGGAACATTACAGTGACTGTAATTGGCTGAGCGGCGTTCGTCAGCCAATCACAGCCTCTGTAGGTTCGGGAGGAGGCACCACCCCTCCTGAGGTCAGGCAGAGGTCCCCTTCTTCCCCAATCTACCGTTTAGTTAAAGAAATTGGACTCCCCGGGGCTCCGGGACCGCGATTTTGCCATGACGTACTGGGTACGTCATGGGTCGTTTAGCACCATGTCACCGTGATGTACCCAGTACGTCAAAGGTAGTTAAGGGGTTAAAGGGATGCTGCAAAATTGCTGTGAACAGCAGAAGCGATAAGACAGTTCCCGCTTTAAGTCCCCTAAGGGGACTAGTAAAAACAATAGAAAAGTAATAGAAAGTAAAAATCTATATTTTTAAGAAAATGTAAAAATTAAAAAAAAACACAAAAGTTCAAATCACCATTCTTTTGCCACATTCTAAATAAAATAATAATAATAAAAAATACACTTATTTGGTAATGTCCGATCTATCAAAATATAAAATAAATTAATCCGATCGGTAAACTGCAAAACGTAAAAAAATCAAACCGACAAAATTAATGGAGTTTTTGGCTCCGCAACATTGCAATAATATGCAATAACAGCTAATCAAAACATCGCATCTACCCAAAAATTGTACAATTAAAAATGTCAGCTTAGGATGCAAAAAATAAGTCCTCATTTAGCCCCAGATCCTGAAAACTGAGAACGTTATGGAACTTGGAAAATGGCAACAAAAGTGCAATTCTATTTTTTGACAAATTTCTGAAATTTTTCACCACTTGAAAAAATAAAAAATCTATACATGTTTATTATCTACAAACTTGTACTGACCTGGGGAATCATACTGCAAGGTCAGTTTTACCATATAGTGAACGTGAGAAATAAAAAACAATTGTAATATTGCACTTTTTTTGCAATTTCACCGAACGTAAAATTTTTTCCCATATTCCAGTACACTCTTTTGTAATATGATTCAAAAGTACAACTCGTCCCACAAAAACAAGCCCTCATATGGCTATACTGATAGAAAAATAAAAAGTTATGGCTCTTAGGAGGGGAGGAAAAAACAAAAACAGAAAATCACCCGGAGGTAAAGCGGTTAAGATAATTTTGGATGACAAATATAAGGTTTTCTCTGTTGGTTTGTAATGTAAATTGATGATTATTCGAAAGGGTAATTTCTAAATACTTGATGGATGTTTCCGCCCATTCATAAAAGGTGATGTTTTTGATATAACTTTTAGTTTGATGGTCCATTTTTTACTTGATTTCATTTACCTTATAATTTGAGGCATTGGCAAATTTTTCTAATATTTGTTGGGTTATTTCAATTGAGTTAATAGGGTCATTCAGAAATAGAATTATGTAATCTGCAAAGAGACATATTTTGTAGTTTTGATTCTTGATCTGAATTACTTTTATTTGGTTGTTAGTTGGGTTCCATGGATAGGGTAGTAAGGCGGATTAAAGACAGGCTTGGCGTGTACCATTAGGGAAGGAATCCGACAAATGATTATTGGCATGTATTTTATCTGATGGGTGCAAATAGAACGCCATAGTTAATAAATTGCATACTAAATCCAAATTTATTTTGGGCACTCTCCAAAAAGTTGCAATTCATCCAGTTGAAAGCCTTTTCAGTGTTTTATGTGAGCAGACAAGATGGGAGTTTAGTCTTCCCTAGGTAATCACTTAAATTTAGTATTTTGCTACCATCAGAGGTTTGTCTGCCCGTAATTAATCCTAATTGATCATTATGAATTATTAGGGCTAAAATTTGTTTTAATATTTTGATAATTATTTTCGAATGAGTGCCTTGCGAAAGTATTCGGCCCCTTGAATTTTTCAACCCTTTCCCACATTTCACTCTTCAAACTTAAAGATAAAAATGTTAATGTTATGGTGAAGAATCAGCAACAAGTGGGACACAATTGTGAAGTTGAACGAAATTTATGGTTATTTTAAACTTACTTTAAAAAATAAATAACTGCAAAGTGGGGCGTGCAATAATATTCATCCCCAAGTTAATACTTTGCAGCGCCACCTTTTGCTGTGATTACAGCTGCAAGTCATTTGGGGTATGTCGTTCAGTTTTGCATATCGAGAAACTGAAATTCCTGCCCATTCTTCCTTTGCAAATAGCTTGAGCTGAGTGAGGTTGGATGGAGAGTGTTTGTGACAGCAGTTTTCAGCTCTTTCCACAGATTCTCGATTGGATTCAGGTCTGGACTTTGACTTGTTTTGACTATGTCTATGACTATGTTTGGGATCATTGTCTTGTAGGAAGACAAATCTCCGTCCCAGTCTCAGGTCTTTTGCAGACTCCAACAGATTTTCTTCAAGAATGGTCCTGTATTTGGCTCCATCCATCTTCCCATCAATTTTAACCATCTTCCTTGTCCCTGCTGAAGAAAAGCAGGCCCAAACCATAATGCTGCCACCACCATGTTTGACAGTGGGGATGGTGTGTTCAGGGTGATGAGCTGTGTTGCTTTTACGCCAAACATATCGATTGGCATTGTGCCCAAATAGTTCGAATATGGTTTCATCTGACCAGAGCACCTTCTTCCACATGTTTGGTGTTTCTCCCAGGTGGCTTGTGGCAAACTTTAAACATCACTTTTTATGGGTATCTTTGAGAAAATGGCTTTCTCCTTGCCAGATTTGTGCAGTGTACGACTGATTGTTGTCCTATGGACAGAGTCTCTCACCTTAGCTATAGATCTCTGCAGTTCATCCAGAGTGATCATGGGCCTCTTGGCTGCATCTCTGATCAGCCTTCTCCTTGTTTGAGATGAAAGTTTGGATGGACAGCCGGGTCTTGGTAAATTTGCAGTGGTATGATACTCCTTCCATTTCAATATGATCGCTTTCACAGTGCTCTTTGGGATGTTTAAGGTTTTGGAAATCTTTTTGTAAACAAATCCAGCTTTAAACTTCTCCATAACATTATCACGGACCTGCCTGTTGTGTTCCTTGGTCTTCATGATGCTATCTGTGCTTTAAACAGAACACTGAGACTATCACAGAGCAGGTGTATTTATACGGAGACTTGATTACACACAGATGTCCTATATTTATCATCATCACTCATTTAGGACAACATTGGATCATTCAGAGATCCTCAATGAACTTCTGGAGTGAGTTTGCTGCACTGAAAGCAAAGGGGCCGAATAATATTGCACTTTTCAGTTATTTTTTTATAAAACTTTAAAATACGCAATAAATATTGTTCAACTTCATAATAGTGTCCCACTTCTTGTTGATTCTTCACCATAACATTAAAATTTTTATCTTTATGTTTGAAGCCTGAAATGTGGGAAAAGGTTGAAAAATTCAAAGGGGCCGAATATTTTCGCAAGGCACTGTAAATGTCTGTGTTGATTAGTGAAATTAGTCTGTAGTTTTTTACTAAATCTAAGTTGCTATTGGCTTTTGAGATCAATGTAATTATGGCTTACAATATTTCTGATGGGAATTCCCTTTTTGGGAAGCATAATTAAATGTTTTAGTCAAAAGTGCAATAAGAAGCAAGAAGGAAACCTGACTGCATACAGCTGCTGTGCCGGAAAAGTTTATTCAAGGAATTTTTTCATCAGTGCAGGTAAAATCAGCGGGAGATGACCTGGATGCGAGCACTTCCAGGAGGACGACGGCCGTTTCGCCTGCCAATCAGGCTTCTACCGATCCACATGTGGGGTCGAGCATACACTCCTTAAATAGGGGAATGCACCCAGGTCACATCACCACATGTTAAAAACAGAGGAATCAACACCAAACAATGATTTACATACATATAATCACTGTTTAACACATTAAGAAAATGTGCCTGCCAGGCACCACTGTGCAAAGTTAAAAAGAAAGTACAAAAAAGGACAAATTTGTGATATGGGCTTAGTTTAATAATATACAATTTTTTGGCAGACTAATTTTTCTGCTCCCATTTATAAAAGCACTGCTAGATCATTGCGGTCATACAGTCCCAGATTACCCTGTGCTCCAAATTTAATTATAAGTTTAGCCTCTTTTTGCAATAATAATTTATGGAGGTCTCCCCCCTGAGGGGGCAAAGAGGTCTGTACCAGACCAGCAAAACGCAGGGTATCGGGGTTACTTTCATGTGCTGTGCGTATATGTTCTATTAATCTCGGGGAACCCTTGCCCGTAGTAATGGAGTTATAATGTTCCCTGAAGCATATATACATACATCTGATCGTTTTCCCAATGTAGAATCTCCCACATGGGTAATATATAATATACACAACGTACTTAGTCTTACAGGATATAAACTGTCTGACCTGGTGTGAATTGGAACCAATCTGGAGAGAGGTGCCGGTGAGGTGCAGATTACAAAATCTACATTGACCACAACGGTAATTCCCCACTGGGAATGCTTTTCTAACCAGGTGGAAGAGCTGGTTAACCGGTTTCTTACCAGCAAGTCTCTCAGATTGTGGCACCGTCTATAGGCAACCAGGGGTCCTGCACTTGTCATCTTCTTCAAAACTGGATCATTTTCAAGGATGTGCCAATTCCTATTTAGGGCTTTTCTTATTGCGCCATCTAGGTGGCCAAATTTAAAACTAAACACGAATCTATTATTAGTGTTTTTTTTCTTCTTTGCACTGTTTTGGGGGACACAAGAGCGCTTCACTGGACCTTTTAATCTCACTGGATATAGTCCTTTCATAGGCTGCATCAATCACTGCATTCGGGTACCTCCGTATCTGCAGCCTTGATTTTAAATCCCTAGCTTGTTCCAAGAAAATCCCATTGTTAATATTGACTCTTTTCAATCTTAAAAATTGTGAATAAGGAAGAGCCGTCTTAGTGTGGTGAGGATGAGCGCTCTGGTAATGTAAGAGGGAGTTGGAGGCCGTGGGTTTTCTATACACTTTGGTTGATATCATCCCCTCATTTATCTCCACCTCTACATCCAAAAAAGTAATTGAATTCCCTCCAAACAAAGAAGTAAACGACATGTTCATGGTGTTCACGTTGTTCAAATAAGCGACAAAATCTGAGAAATCCTTCTCAGTTCCATCCCAAACCATGAACACATATCTTAAATAGTGTTTTATATGTTTTAGGTAGGGGTTCGTGCTGTTAAAAACGTAAACACTTTAAAAAAAAAACTAAAAAGATGTTAGCCATGGCGCAAGATACGGGGGTACCCATAGCGGTACCCCCGCACTGTACATACCATTTCTCGAGGAACATGAAGGCGTTCTTAGACAGCACGAATTCCAGGGCCTCGCTCACAAACTCACCAAACAAACGGCTCTTGCCACATCGAGCCACTGTTTCCCTCACTGCTTGTATACCCAAAGCCTGTGGAATCCGTGTATAGAGACTTTCCACATCAATAGATGTTAAATTGAAACCCTCCTGCCAATTTATACCCCTCAACAATGATACAAAATCACTGCTATCTTTTACATAGGAGGGAATTTTTTTTCAATAATGGTCTCAAAAGCCAAAACAAATAGTGGGAGAGGGGTTCGGTCAAGGACCCAATCCCCGCCACTATTGGACGGCCTGGGGGATTATCAATATTTTTGGTATGTACAGTTGTTACTGTGGGTCCTGGTGGTGGAAGCACTGAACCGTACACCGGACCTTCCTTGTGAGGCAACCAGGCCAGTCACCCCGCCAGAGGGCCTTGATGCACGGCAGCCGAAGCACAACGGGTAGCAGGACAGTCCGTTCGGAAGGAAGAAGTCCACTGGGACCACAGAGTCTCTGAAGGTAGTCCGGGTGGCGAGGCTCAGGTTCGGAGGCCGGGATGATGTTAGGTAGAATCTGGAACCGGCTGAGTGAGGGGATCGGTCACCACACGGATCAAGGACTAGAGGCTCTGAAGAGATGGCGGGCAGTCACCGAGCGAATTCCGGAACCGTCGTGGTCAGGACCAGTTGGCGAGGCAAGGGCGGCTCTACAAGACAGGAACAGTCAATACAGAACAAGGCACAGGGGGACCTGACTCATAGCTTGCTAAACACGAAGAACAGGCCCCGCCCACTTGGAAAGGAACCCCCTATATACCCTGTACCTGAGTCTTCAATATCCTGTTGGAGGACGCTGGCCCTTTAAGAGAGGGTCAATGACCGCGCACGCGCCCTAACGTGCATGCGCGAGGCCCGGGTGCCAGAAGCCAGAGCAGGAAGCAGTGCACAGGAGGCAGGAGTGCCGGGCTGGCTCAGCGTCGCAGACGGGCGCCGGGAGCGGGGACCGGGTCGCCTGGAGGACGCAGGTGAGGAAGCATGGAGGCTGTGAATCGGGGGGACCGGGGAGCGGGACACGGGAGCCGGGGAGTGGGACACGGGAGCCGGGAAGCATGGCACGGGCACCGGGGAGCGTGGCACGGGCACCGGGGAGCGTGACAACAGTGCGGGGGTACCGCTATGGGTACCCCCATATCTTGCGCCATGGCTAACATCTTTTTAGGTTTTTTTTAAAGTGTTTACATTTTTAACAGCACAAACCCCTACTTAAAACATATAAAACACTATTTAAGATATGTGGACGATGTGTTCATGGTGTGGGATGGAACTGAGAAGGATTTCTCAGATTTTGTCGCTTATTTGAACAACATGAACACCATGAACATGTCGTCGACTTCTTTGTTTGGAGGGAATACAATTACTTTTTTGGATGTAGAGGTGGAGATAAATGAGGGGATGATATCAACCAAAGTGTATAGAAAACCCACGGCCTCCAACTCCCTCTTACATTACCAGAGCGCCCACCCTCACCACACTAAGGTGGGCTTTGCACGTTGCAACATCGCAAGCCAATGTTGCGATGTCGCACGCGATAGTCCCCGCCCCCGTCGCAGGTACGATATCATGTGATAACTGGCGTAGAGAAAATTATCGCTACGCCAGCTTCACATTAACTCACCTGCCCTGCGACCGTCGCTCTGGCCGGCGACCCGCCTCCTTCCTAAGGGGGCGGGTCGTGCGGCGTCATAGCGACGGCAGGCGGCCAATAGGGGCGAAGATGAGCAGGATGTAAACATCCCGCCCACCTCCTTCCTTCCGCATATCCTACGGAAGCCGCGGTGGCGCCGGTAGGAGAGGTTCCTCGCTCCTGCGACTTCACACACAGCGATGTGTGCTGCCGCAGGAACGAGGAGCAACATCGGACCGTCGCGTCAGCATAATTATGGATTACGCCGACGCTGCACCGATGATACGATTACGACGATTTTGCGCTCGTTAATCGTATCATCTAGGCTTTACACACTACGATGTCGCATGCGATGCCGGATGTGCGTCACTTTCAATTTGACCCCACCGACATCGCACCTGCGATGTCGTAGTTGGCAAAGCCGCCCTAAGACGGCTCTTCCTTATTCACAATTTTTAAGATTGTAAAGAGTCAATAATAACAATGTGATTTTCTTGGAACAAGCTAGGGATTTAAAATCAAGGCTGCAAATACGGGGGTACCCGAATGCAGTGATTGATGCAGCCTATGAAAGGACTATATCCAGTGAGATTAAAAGGTCCAGTGAAGCGCTCGTGTCCCCCAAAACAGTGTGAAGAAGAAAAAAAACACTAATAATAGATTCGTGTTTAGTTTTAAATTTGGCCCCCTAGATGGCGCAATAAGAAAAGCCCTAAATAGGAATTGGCACATCCTTGAAAATGACCCAGTTTTGAAGAAGATGACAAGTGCAGGACCCCTGGTTGCCTATAGACAGTGCCACAATCTGAGAGACTTGCTGGTAAGGAACCGGTTAACCAGCTCTTCCACCTGGTTAGAAAAGCATTCCCCAGTGGGGAATTACCGTTGTGGTCAATGTAGATTTTGTAACCTGCACCTCACCGGCACCTCTCTCCAGATTGGTTCCAATTCACACCAGGTCAGACAGTTTATATCCTGTAAGACTAGTTACGTTGTGTATATTATATATTACCCATGTGGGAGATTCTACATTGGGAAAACGATCAGATGTATGTATATATGCTTCAGGGAACATTATAACTCCATTACTACGGGCAAGGGTTCCCCGAGATTAATAGAACATATACGCACGGCACATGAAAGTAACCCCGATACCCTGCGTTTTGCTGGTCTGGTACAGACCTCTTTGCCCCCTCAGGGGGGGAGACCTCCATAAATTATTATTGCAAAAAGAGGCTAAACTTATAATTAAATTTGGAGCACAGGGTAATCTGGGACTGTATGACCGCAATGATCTAGCAGTGCTTTTATAAATGGGAGCAGAAAAATTAGTCTGCAAAAAAATTGTATATTATTACACTAAGCCCATATCACAAATTTGTCCTTTTTTGTACTTTGTTTTTAACTTTGCACAGTGGTGCCTGGCAGGCACGTTTTCTTAATGTGTTAAACAGTGATTATATGTATGTAAATCATTGTTTGGTGTTGATTCCTCTGTTTTTAACATGTGGTGATGTGACCTGGGTGCACTCCCCTATTTAAGGAGTGTATGCTCGACCCCACATGTGGACCCGTAGAAGCCTGATTGGCAGGCGAAACGGCCGTCGTCCTCCTGGAAGGGCTCGCATCCAGGTCATCTCCCGCTGATTTTACCTGCACTGATGAAAAAATTCCTTGAATAAACTTTTTCGGCACAGCAGCTGTATGCAGTCAGGTTTCCTTCTTGCTTCTTATGAACTACTGAGACTGACTCTCTTTCCTAACGTGCACGCTGCCTCCGTAGCCTACCAAGCGCTGCAACTCCTTCCCCTGCATGTGTGTGAAAATCATAAGGTAACCTAAAGGCTGGCGGTGCAGGACTTTTCCTTCACTTGTAGTATCAAATGTGCAATAAGTAGAGCCACAAAATTTTTATATAACTCATTGGAAAAACCATCTGGGCCTCCTGATTTTCTCATTTTAAGATTTTTTATGACCAACATAGTCTCATCTTCTAAAATGGGCAAATCTAGTGTTTCAACTTGTTGTTGGTTAAGATTAGAAAGATTTATTTGCCCGAAAAACTTCTCCATTATTTCAGCATTAGGTTGGAGGATGAGAGAATATTTTTCTAGGTTATATAACTTGCTATAGTATTCAGGAAAATTGTTAATAATGTCCTCTGGGTGTATACTGAATGAGCCGTTTGGTTTGATAATTCTGTTTATTGTATTTTTGATGCGTGTTTGTTTGATTCTCTGAACCATCAATCTAGAAGACTTATTGATTGATGAGTAGAAGTTCAATTTTAATATTCTAATGTATTTGCCATAGTCATCAAACAACAAGTCCCTTAGTATTATTCCTCAAACAACAAGTCCCTTAGTATTGTTCTTTTTTCCAAATGAATATCTTGGGAGAAAGACTGCAAATTTTGTTGCGCCTCTACTTTTTCATTTAGTTTAATTTGCGTGTTAGAAATAGCTTCTTTAGTTGTTTTTACCATTGATTATATTTAAACATAAGATGCAGAACTGTGCACAATAAGGCGCTGTGACCTTATGGTCCCAGACTCGTCAGAGATACCCCCAGAGTGGGGCACTATCATGCAAAGTTGGTTGTTAATGTATCAGACCAATATGTGATGCCTACCTTTTGTATCATGGTGTTCACAAATCAGTTTAAATGGAACTGAGTTGTTAATAATTTTTATTATTCCAGCAATTTTTTCCTATTTAGCATTGTAAAGACGTGGGTCATTTTTATGTAAAATTTTAGAGTGATTTTCTTTGATGTGTTTTGCCTCTTGCAGACAGATTATGTCTACTTTACTAAGTTTTATTGCACGCCAGGCCAAATACCTACTTCTAGGGTTATTTACCTCTCAAATTTAATGATCAGAATTTACCGTATTTTTTCGCTTTATAAGACGCACTTTTGTTCATATTATATCTGCCTGCGCCCTCCTTTGATCGCACATGATCCCCCTTGTGTTAGATATGGCCCCCGTGCTGCTGCCTATAGTAAAATAAAAAAGCTTTACTTACCTCCAGCGCTGATATCCGGTCTCCTGCTGCTGTCTGTGATAAGGCACGCAGAGATGATATCACTCTGCGGTGCCGATCACATAACCAGCAGCAAGAACCAGGAAGTAGAGGAAGCTGGAGCTCAACTGCGAGGTGGGAGACACGAGAAGGGACAGTGCTGAGAAGGTAAGGAAAGTGTGTTTTATTTTATTATGGGCAGCAGCATGGGGGCATATCTAACACAGGGGAGATGTGCCATCTATAGGGGCCATGGGCAGCTGTATGGGGGCCATATCTAACAGGGGAGGTGTGCCATCTATAGGGGCCATGGGCAGCTGTATGGGGGCCATATCAAACACAGGGGAGATGTCACATCTATAAGGGCCATGGGCAGCTGTATGGGGGCCATATCAAACACAGGGGAGATGTCCCATCTATAGGGGCCATGGGCAGCTGTATGGGGGCCATATCAAACACAGGGGAGATGTGCCATCTATAGGGGCCATGGGCAGCTGTATGGGGGCCATATCAAACACAGGGGAGATGTGCCATCTATAGGGGCCATGGGCAGCTGTATGGGGGCCATATCTAACAGGGGAGGTGTGCCATCTATAGGGGCCATGGGCAGCTGTATGGGGGCCATATCAAACACAGGGGAGATGTCACATCTATAGGGGCCATGGGCAGCTGTATGGGGGCCATATCAAACACAGGGGAGATGTCCCATCTATAGGGGCCATGGGCAGCTGTATGGGGGCCATATCAAACACAGGGGAGATGTGCCATCTATAGGGGCCATGGGCAGCTGTATGGGGGCCATATCAGGGGAGATGTGACATCTATAGTGGCCATGGGCAGCTGTATGGGGGCCATATCAAACACAGGGGAGATGTGCCATCTATAGGGGCCATGGGCAGCACAGGGGGACGTGTCCCAGCACAAGGGGCCTATATTCAATATAAGGGGGCCATATCCAGATTAAGGGGGGCTAATTTTAGGATGGGGGGGGGGCTATGAGGGACATATACCCTATATGATTTGTTAGATGGACACTGGCATTATAAGATGGACCCCATTTAACATTAAAAAAAAAATTCTCTTTTCCTTCACCAAATTTGGGGGTGCGTCTTATAATCAGGTGCGTTTTATAAAGCGAAAAATACGGTACTTACATGTTAAAACTAAGGTTAGAGCTTAAAAAAAGAAAAATAAAATTACAATCAAAACTACAAATATCCTTAATGAAAACCTAAAAAAATATATATATGTTAATTTACCAAAAATAACCAATGTTACAAAAGCTAAATAACGTTCTCCAGGAGGGGCCTTACATTTTCAGGCAAACCTCGAAAATGAGGGTAAAACGTTTGTGGCATTTACAGTCCTTTCGACCTAGAAGTAGTAAAATGAAGATTAAAGGATACATTTTTTAAAGCATGCAACACTGCAGTATTTACCACCTGTAAGAAAAAAGAAGGAAAAAAATATATCTTCTAATCATATGTCAAACTACACCTCTTACCACCTATGTAACTTTGGAAGCTGGAAAAGGCAATAAACATCCTAAAAGTTCAAGATAGCTCCGTCACTTATATAGGAATCTGTATAACATAAGGAAACTTAAGTTGTTTAGACTGATAAAATATGAAATATTTTCAAGGTTTAGAGAAATTTCAACAAAGGCTCATAACTTATGTAAGACTCTCTGTGACATTAAAATATCAGGGCATTGAAATAAGATGATGGTTTCTGGAGATGGTCTATGGCAGCCGACAACGTGATCCGACAGCAGGATCCTCTCCTTTCTCCAATGGAAACATGTAATTTTGTATGGAAGCTCCAACTGTGAAAAATTTTGTTCTGGTGTAGGTAGTTGATAGTTTCAGCACCTGATTTTCTTAGTTGAGACAGTATCCTTAGATAGATCGGCAAATATTTTCAGATGATCATATGGGTTGTGTAAGTGATTGTTTTCTTTCATAAATTGTAACAGGTTTTCTTTTTTACATAGTCCATCAGTTTATATCTGGGACATTTTCAGAGATACCTATTATTTTGATATTGTTCCTCCTGGTGTGGTCTTTAATGTTGGCTACTTTAAGTTTGATTAGGTGAATGTCGGCTTGTAGCTGCTCTTGACCCTTGCATAGTACCTCACTTTTGATTTCTAGATGTTTGATTTTTTTGTTATTAGCCTCATGTCTCTGATTGGTACTTTCAATGTTTTCCTGCGCTAACTAGGTCTGTCTTTCAAAGGCAATATTAAAATTATTATTTAATGTTGTTTTTATGTCTTTAATATATTATTCAGAAGTGTTGCTTTATGAGGCTCTTCCATTATCTATCCTGGTGAAAATTTAGGGTAGACCGGGTCTACCAGCTCTTTTCTAGAGCATTGTTTCTCAGGGCTTGGAGAAGGCAAGGAATCTGAATCAACTTCCATGTCTGATTGGCGGTTTGCCATTTTGTCCCACCATGAGTCAAGCTCTTTACATATGTGTATTATGTTAGCTTGTATGGGAGATTCTATATAGAAGAGATTTTTAGTGGGTTTTGAACACTTAATACTCCCTTCTTGTTCTGGAGTTTCTCCTTTTTTCTTTTGTATCATTGATTTGGGAGGGCTTAAACATTTCGTAATATTTTTATTGTGTGAAGATTAATTCTGTAATTGTTTGCCCACCTGAGTGCCCCCTTTACTTTCAGGTAAAGTAAGTTTGCTTGAAGATGAGAAGATTTCGAGCCAGTGTCTCTTCTTACTTTAACACTTTAGAAACAAAGATATTGTTATGATGACTCCTGCCAACTTAGGTACTATCACCTAAAATCAACTTAAATTGCTTTATTGAGTCTAAAGCTGGTGTCACACACAGCGACAACGACAACGACGTCGCTGCTACGTCACCATTTTCTGTGACGTTGCAGCGACGTCCCGTCGCTGTCGCTGTGTGTGACATACAGCAACGACCTGGCCCCTGCTGTGAGGTCGCCGGTCGTTGCTGAATGTCCAGCTTCATTTTTTGGTCGTCACTCTCCCGCTGTGACACACACATCGCTGTGTGTGACAGCGAGAGAGCGACAAAATGAAGCGATCAGGAGCCGGCACTGGCAGCTGCGGTAAGCTGTAACCAGCGTAAACATCGGGTAACCAAGGGAAGACCTTTCCCTGGTTACCCGATGTTTACGCTGGTTACCAGCCTCCGCCGCTCTTGCTGCCAGTGCCGGCTCCTGCACTGTGACATGTGGCTGCAGTATGCATCGGGTAATTAACCCGATGTATACTGTAGCAAGGAGAGCAAGGAGCCAGCGCTAAGCAGTGCGCGCGGCTCCCTGCTCTCTGAACTGTGACATGTAGCTGCAGCACACATCGGGTTAATTAACCCGATGTGTACTGTAGGAGAGCAAGGAGCCAGCACTAAGCACGGCTCCCTGCTCTCTGAACATGTAGCACAGCGACGTTATGATCGCTGCTTCTGCTGTGTTTGACAGCTAAGCAGCGATCATAACAGCGACTTACAAGGTCGCTGTTACGTCACCGAAAATGGTGACGTAACAGCGACGTCGTTGTCGCTGTCGTTTAGTGTGAACCCAGCTTAAGGGTTAGGCTAAGCTTAAAGCTTAGGAATGTGTTCCTCAGTACTTATGTTTTATGGAGATATTGATATTCCTATAGATCGCAGCAGTATATAATTTTGTTATATTAATGAATAAGCTATGTAACCTCTTAAGTTTGATTATTTTCCAAATAGTTTTGCGTAAGGTAACCCTACAAATTTTAGTCATTTTAATGTAAACTGTAAAATTCCTGTTCTACTTCTTCTTCTCTCCCTGTTCCAGCCTTTTATGTGTTCAATTTCGGACCAGCACTGGATATCCAATCCAGAACTTAATGTTGGTATGTAGGTTAAGCGATATCTATAAGGATCCCACGAACGTCACCGCACCTCCCCAAAAAATGTTTAAATCGCTTTAGTCCTATTCAATGGATTGCTATGTTAATCTGAAGGCAAGGTTTTCTTGAATTCTACACTATATGTTTTATATGGTCAAGTTGGGCTCAGAGTTAATGAATGTCAGAGGTCACTATATGGTGTAGAGGCAGCCAGTCCTCCAATGCCCAATTGTTCCTGTTCCTTGTGATAATTGTGGCTATATTTCTACTGCTCAGGTCTCAGTAAGTTAGAACACTGGGTGCCTTAAATATCCAGTGCAGCCAGAGAGGATCTGCTTCGCTGCTGCAGCCAAGGATATGAAATTTATTTGATCTCTGTGTGTAATTGTTTAAGTGTCAGTGATTAATCCAAGAGCCAGCTGCTAATTGATAGTGTTACCAGGGGTTGAAAAAGTCACCCCTGCAGAGTCTGGTTGTCACTTTGTTATCCCTTTCTGTTCAGTACCTTGGCTGTGCAAGGAGTCCGCACAGCCAAGGAGTCCCTTTTCCTATCTCCAGCGTGGGCAGCTGGAGAAATCTCAGAGCTGCAGCCTAATTTCTATGAGTATCTTCAGTTTGCCTGGCCCCAGAGGATAGCAGAGTGGATCTGGCAGCAGCAGAATGCAGGGACAGCTGTTCCCACTATGTCCAAAACCCGCACCCCAACCTACTGCACTCAGAGTTTAGGTCCTGCTATCCGGAGTCTCAGTGAAGATTAGCTGTCATTGCAGTGCACGGCCATCTCTAGTCTTATTCTCAAAATGGTGCTGAGCTAGGTGCCTAGCGAAGACCAGGAGTCAGACTTCTATTTCAGTGCAAGGCAGAGATTCCTCAGATCCTTGTAGAGAGCTGCTTGTGTGTCAGCATCAAATCTCAGTGCTGACAGCTGGCAGACAGCGTCACAGGGAAAGGCTGTAGTCTCAGACTGCGATGTCTGCTCACCTCTGCTCTGGTCCCTTGTAATCAGGGCTTTGGCTATATAAAAGTCTGCACAGCCAAGAAGTCCCTGCTCTCACCTCCAGCACTTGTATCTGGAGACGTTCCGAAGCAGCTGCTGCGTGGCACTGCCAAAGATCTCCAATATCTTTAATGTTCCCAGCCCACAGAAGTTGTAGGAGGAAGGTACTGCTGTAATCCCATTGTCAACACGGTGTGCAGCCACATCCAGTCATATTCAGAGAGGAGTTGTGCTAAGTGCTTGGGCATATTTCAGTCTGAGGAAGGATATTCCTCAGATCACAGTATGAAGCCCAGCACTGACAGCTGACCAACAGCATCCCAGGGGAAGGATTGAGCCCTCCCCCCACGCAATGTCTAGCCGCCTCTGCACTGGCCTGATGTATTCAGGGGCCTGGCTGTGCTAAGAGTCCACAAAGCCAAAGAGTCCCTGCAATAACCTCTGCTACGCAAATCCTAGAGGACTTTGTCACTGAACAGTTCAATTGCCTGTGCATTTCTGCTGTTCAGTACAGTATTGCTCTGATCAGCAGAAATGCTCATCTCCTGTGAGTTCCGGCACTCTGTCAGCTCTCACAGGAAGTGAGTCATGACAGCGTCAGGGTCATCAGTTGACCATGCGCTACCATGACATCATATTGACGCACCGTGATTTCATCCCGGAGCTGCCAGTGGCGGCAGGGAACAGCACGATCCCCGCTGTGGCCTGCGCCTGTTAGCCACACATGTCTGCTAATCAGATCAGCAGAAATGTGCAGGGAATACCGTGGGCTTGCCACCAGAGCCTGTGGTAACTGGAGAGAGGTCCTGGCTCATAAAGGGGTTAAGAGTGTGTGCACACTATAGCGATCTTTTCACCAGTTTTAATGAGGGTGTGTGTTGAAGTTAGATGTTTTTTAATCCTTAAGAGGCCTCTTAATTAATCCTGTGCATCTGACAAGTGGCAGGCGCCTCCATGTGTGCCTTGCCAGAAATCTTACTCCAGTCGGTTAATGTGAATTAGACGCGCTGTGGCGCCACAGCTCCATCCTGCCACCTCTTGGCAAAGCTGAGAGAAACTGCAGTGAAAATACCAAAAGTTGCAAATCTTTTGTGTGTACATGTTACAACATTGCAAACCTCTTTATATCAGTTTAATGATATAAAAGCTTTGATGATTTAGGGCCATAGTCTTTTACAGGTAGGTCTGCTCCAAAATCCACCTGAACAAGTGCTCAGAAAATGCCTCAAAAATTGAACATTTGCATTTGTAATGTGGCACGGAGGCTCAGTGGTTAGCACTGCAGTCTTGCAGCACTGAGGTTCTGGGTTCAATTCCCACCAGGGACACCATCTGCAAGGAGTTTGTATGCTGTCCCCGTGTTTGCGTGGGTTTCCTCTGGGTACTCTGGTTTCCTCCCACACTCCAAAGACATACAGATTGTGAGCCCCAATGGGGACAGTGTTCCCAATGTATGTAAAGCGCTATGGAATTAGTAGCACTGTATAAATTATTATTATTATTATTATTATTATTATTATTTGTAATTAAAAAATACTTGCTGTTCATATGTTCAGTCTATTGAGAATCTTTTAACCGCTTCACATTTCTGAAGATTTCAAGAAGTTACAACAACTGACCTCACCATTATTCAGATATTTTCTGCTAAAGAAGCTCAATACTTTATAGAAAAAGGCAATGGAATGGCCCCAAAAAAATGTCAATTGGCAAAATGATGAAAAAGTGCTAAGGAAATTATCTACATAACCTGGAAAAAACGACCCTTATGGAGCAAGAAACGCTGAAATTTCCTGAAGTGTTTTTCTTGGAAAGCTCTGCAGGTTGACTCCCATGTAAACGAAGTCAAGTGCACATTAGCTTTATACCTTTTGTTAAAGTATATCCTTCATTTAAAATTATATTTCCTAAATCAATAATACAAAGGAAAATTAACAACTATGTAATATATCTGATGGGAGAAATTTGTTTCTTTCTCCTCCTTAAATCATTCTCAAATCATGGGTAAAATCTGAGTTCAGTCAATACATGGCACATGTATGGCACATCAGAGGCTAGGTCCGGTAAGGACCTCACTGGGCATGTCCGGGAGGTGGCAGGCTCTGATAGGCCGACACACATCAGGTGTCCTGATGATGTGGCCACTCCAGACTGGCTCGCAGAGACCCGCCCCTATGACACGACACCTCACCATTGGTCGTCAGACGATGACTGGTGAAGTGTTTGGGGCGTGGCTGCCATGAGGTCATCAATGACGTGGCGGTTCCGGATAGGCCGCTAGTGACGTCGCTGATGACATGGCACTCTGCTATTGGACCCTGGAGGTGCCAATGTGGTCCACCCTGGGTGTGGGGCGGACCCAGGTTATAACAGGGGCTGGAGACAACATGGAGGGGTGCAGTCTTCACATAGGTTCAGACAGAGCACACCTCCATGTTAGAGCCTTATTGCGGCATAAGCCTGTCTTTAGAAGCAGTAGGTAGGGTTAGGTGTCCGGTGCTTGTCACGCCAAGACACCTGTGGCTCAGCACGTTAGGGTCAGACGCCGGGCTTCCACCTGGTTGTGCAGCCCAGTGGAGTTAACTGGGCTGCGGCTGCTGCGCCTCCTGTCTGATTTTGCCCCCTACGCACACGGACAACGCACCTGCTGCGCCACCTGTCCAGTTGTGCCTCCTACGCGAACGGACATTATACCCCAGGACCCCTGTGGAGTTAACAGGGTGTTCCTGGATTAGGTGTGGGAATCTATTATCCTCCTTGGCTTCCCAGTCAACGCTACTGGTGTGATCTCTTGGCCTGACGTGTCCTCTACACATGTGGCCATTCGCGTAGTGACCAGAAACGCTATTCAGAGTACCGCTCAGCCTGTCGTGTCTGACACACGTGGCCGACAGGGTGCTGTCGCAGCGGTCTTCCCAGGTTCCCTGGGTTATCTCAGAGCCATCCAGCTCTATAGTCTCTGCCTGACCCTCAGGTGCCAGCAGCTCCTTTGTCATCTGGAGCACGGTGGGCCCCGACTGGCGATTAGGATATATACCCCCTGGTCCTAATCTGCCGGTCCTCCCATAACATTGACTTTCAGCATAAAATTAGCAGAAAAAAAGCCAAATTGTAAAAGTAACATCAGCACCAGTAGCAATAACAGCCACAGAAGCCACGACAAAGGTGTCACAGACTCCAATAATGCAAGGTCAATGCAGAACACTGAAAATTACACCATCGAATAATCTAGACAGTTTGCGACTGGGCTGGAAAAGTCAATAGAGAACCATAACTCAAGAGAGAGTGCCATTGACATTAATTGATTTTAAGTTTGTTACCCTTCCTGGACTTTTATGTACCTACAATAAAGGAAATTTTACTTGTGAAGCTGGATCAAATTTTCGTACGTCATGACACACTGCACCACAGCTTGTTTCTACAGACACAGTCGCGGCAACATGTGCAAAGTGGAATTTCACCGTGTCAGCACATCACATATCAACCGGTTAACCAGTAGGCCGAAAGACCTCTGTAGCAATGCTACTCGATGAGCCATTGAGTTCAAACGACGGAATTGAACAAACAGCACTGTGCCTTCTGCAGCAGCTAATCCAGGCTGTGATAGTGTACCTCAGTTCGTACTGTTATCACACGCTCGGCTTGGATAGCTGTCCACAACTGTACAGTTGTGTAAATTTGTTCTCCTATGCAATTGAAGTGCAACACTGCCTGACTGCGGTGAGCCTTGGTTGCTCAATTCTGAGAGGTTGAGAGCACAGGTGGAGGCACTAGAGGAGGTGGAGGAAGCAGAAGTGTGGAGACAGTGGTAAATACTGGGGTTTATCCTGCAAGCCTTGGGGACCAAGACATGTGGAGCTGCCCCTTTCCCACCTGCCTCGCAGCCACCAAAGTCACCTAGTGCCCATTGAGAGAGGTGTAATGCCCCTGGGGGTGAACTGCACCCTTTCAAACACATATTTTTCCAGGAACAGGTGATGATGTCTGCGACATGCTGGTGTAGCACAGGCACAGCTTTATTACAGATGTAATGGTGACTGGGCAACTGCTACTGGGGGACTGCGATGGCCATCAGCTTGGAGAAAAGGCAACATTTCTGTGGCCAACAGATTGGATATGATGAAGTTTAAGCTCTTAGCTTTGGCATGTGTAAGCGGAAATAATATTTTATGTGACCACAACTGTGGGACTGAAGGCTGGCTGCTGTGCTGAGAGAAGGTGGAGTAGGGTATACCCCACAAACTGGTGGACTGTGAGGGAGGAGCAGGTGGAGATGTTATGGTGGATTGAGAAAGATGTGGCATAGGGATTTTGCAGGGAAATTAATTGGTATATGAGGGTGTCTTTTGTCTACTCTTTATTTTGTTTAATAATTTTCTCTTTTAATGTGTTTCAGGTTTGCTTTTGGGGAATGTTGTGGGACATCACAGTGGATTACAGCGGACCCTTTTTTTAATAAAAAATGAAGGCTGTAGTTGGGGAGGGGGGTTTATTCTACAACCTTATCATCATCCCCCCTGTTTTCCGTGCTCCTTGCCCTGAGAGTCATCCTCCTCCTCTTCTTGCCTTGACAGTACATTACAGTATACGTGTGCCTCAAGTATCTGTTTTATCATGATCGCCTTCCCCCCCAGGGTTTAAGGTCTGTTGATGATGGTCTGGATTCCGCTTGGACCCTACGTCATCCAGCCCCGAATCCAACTGGCAAAGATTCTGATGCCCATGGAATAGAATGAGTGAAAAGCTCTATAGACTTGCCCATCTGTGGTTCCCCACAGTCAGATGAGCACTTGGAGAGTTGTGATGCGGAGGGAAACAAGGGTAATTGGGGTGCCACCTCTGAAGGCTGTACTGTGAGGTAGAGGAAGAGGAGGAGAGGCCACATGTTGCAGTTTATGTTTTGAAGACAAATATTTGAAAATTCTTTTTCATTTTGTCTTACAGGGTACACTGCCGATTTGTCTTTTTTTATACAACAGATATGACTGTATAAAGTTTTAATATTTTGATCTCCAACGTAATTATTATGAATGTCCATAGACAATGTCATTTTTTGAAGTTATGATATCTGTTTTATCTACCAGGGCAGTCACCATTGTTAACCCCACACCCCTTTTCCCAGAATGGTAAACTCCGCTTATGAGGAGATGGTTACCGTTAATCCACTTACTGATTTTATATGGTATCCAGCTATAACACCATACACAATAATTGGATTTAAAGGTCATTTTCATTATAGTGGCCTCATGTCTGATGTACCCTTCATTTTAGCGCAGTAAGATTCCCAGAATAATGCTAATTGGGTCTCTTTGTTGTGTGTTGCCTGTAGGAGGAGGGCTCATAGATTGGCAGGCTGCAGCTACCTTCCACTCATCCACCTCTGTTACTATCCTTAAATGTGTCTAGCAATACTAGTCTATGAAGCTAATATTGCTGCCACCTAACTGGGGCTGAGCAGAAAAGCAGTTTTAGCTGTTGCTTAGGGTATGAAGGCTTCCAGCACAGCAGGCCTAAACCGGTCACTCACCCATCCACCTCTTAATTTTATCTTAATTTGAAAGTTGTAAATTCTTGGCCTAACCCTGTGTGGTTCATGGCCCATGCCTGACTGCTGTGCAAAAACACTACTCTGGGGCAATTCATGAAACGTTCCTGGTGTCTGTCCCTAATTTTTGGAAATGTGGAGACTACAAGTTGGGTCTCCCAAGTTGTGTCTTGTCTGTAGATGCAGGGGTCTTAGAGGAACAGGCCTTCTTCTGTCTGTCAACCACCTCTTCATTTGAAAGCTGAAAATTCGGAGCCAAACCCTGTCTGGTGCATGGCCCATGCCTTACTGCTGCGCCAAAACACTATGGGCACTGTGTGGCAATTGATGCCACTGTCCTGGTGTATGTCCCTATTTTTTGGAAATGTGGAGACTCCAAGTTGGGTCTCAAAGTTGTGTCTTGTCTCTAGTGGAAGGGGTCTCAAAGCAACAGACATAATCCTGTCCACTTCTTCATTTGAAAGCTATAAATTCTAGGCCAGACTCTGTCTGGTGCAGGGTCCATGCCTGACTGCTGTGCAAAGACACTATGGCTACTCTGGGGCAATAGATTAAATTGTCCTGGTGTCTGCCCCTAATTTTGGGAAATGGGGATGGGGACTCCTAGTTGGGTGTGCTTATTGTGTGTTGCCTGTAGAACAAGGGCTTTCAGACTGGCAGGCATGCAGCTACCTTTCACTCATCTAGTTCTATTACTATCCTTAAATGTGTCTAGCAATAACAGTCTATGAAGCTAATATTGGTGTCACCTGAGTGTGGCTGAGCAGAAAGCAGTTTGAGCTGTTGCATGAGGTATGAAGGCTCCCAGCCCACCAGGCCTATACCTGTCACTCATCCATCTCAATATTTCTGATATTAATAGTCTAGGAAGCTAATGGCTGTGCGACAACAGTTTGGATGTACTGTAAAATGATTTGAGCTGTTTTTGCAGCTTTTTGGCCCCCTTAATGTGTTGTCCATGCCCTTGTTTTTGCCTCCCATTGAATTCAATAGGGTTTGATATGTTTGTCTAGCCGTTCACCTGACTGATCAGTGAACAGAGGTAAAGTTGGCATACATGAACAAAATCGAACCTTGGGAGGTTCGCTCATCTTTAGTCACTTACTCAACTACTTGTTGCAATTTCAATAAAATCAGTTTAGCAGCAAGACATTATTAAAAGAAGATTAATTGTCTCATGTCATGTAGTTCTCCTGCTCTCTATGTATCCCCGTTTCCACCATTGATTGTTAGATTTTTGACAATTTATAGTGCAAACAAAAAGCTGTTAATCGTGCTGTGAGCAGTGTTATACAGAGCTCAGCATTCAAAGAACTGCTAAACCTGCAGGAAATAAAATAGTGGTGTGCCGACTATTTGGGATTCTTCTAGGATTAATTTTTCCAGCAAGATAAGTTTACCTTTATTGGGACTTATTTACTTATGGGCCCACAATATTCTGTAGGTCATTGAATTTGTATATAGATGTGTATATTAACTTTACTATCTTTAGACATTTGGAGTGTTCCTAAATGGGATAATTTGTATAGTCTATCTCATTTGGGCACTGTATATATGACCAACATCAGTACTTCTAGTAATATCCTCAATACTGACTTTGTACAATGTGTGACTGAATTATTCTAACTTCAGCACTAACTGCACCTTTCTGGGTGATGGGCATTAACTTGGCACACTGCTAAGCACAGGGTTAATAGGGTTCGTCGACGTTGAGTGGGGGCGCCCAAAACATTATGGTGTATTAACCTCCGTGGTTAGGAAGGGGTGAGACTAGGGAATTGTAGCCCAGCCCTATAGGCTAATACTCCAACACCGTTTCCGAGAGATTAGCAAATCGGCATACACCGGGCTATCCCGCACTACATAGATAACCCTACCAAAGTGCAAGGTGCACTCACACCTGCACGACATTTGCTGTGTGTTTACTGACCGTTGTAGCTATTTGTGTTACATGGCTTTGACAATTTTTTAACTTTAATTAATAAATATCTGTTTATAGAGAGTTTTTTTCAGTCTTTAAGTAGTTTCCCGTCCAAGAAACTCATCCTAGATAAAACTGACCTCCTATACCACACTGAAGAACTGTCCGCACTTGCGTACTGGCCGCACCTGCGTACCACAAACTCGTTTCATTCCAGAAGATATGGACTCCCTGGACGGCATTCTGGAAATCTCCTGTATTCATGTCTATAATTTCTGTACAAGAGGTGCCCCTGAGACTGGACAGTCTACAGATCATTTCTTAGATTTGTTGAGCCTCAACAAAACTCTCTTAACAAATATTCTCTTATTCAAGTGTTGGCAGAGCCACCCCTCCACCTCACCCTCTCCCACTCTTTTTCCCAATACCTTCTTTTGTCTCCCCCGTTGTTCAATTGACTTAATGTTTTTGACATGCCTTGGAAAGGTTTGCATTTAGCTGCCTCCTTAGCTGCATTTTTATATAGTATATATCAATATTGACTGTCTCTAGAGTAATGTTGAGTCTGGCACCCTACTCCTGTTACTGTTTTACTTACCAAATTACTCTACTTAAGTTGTAATGTTAGTATGAAAATGTAATAAATAAAACATTGAAAAGAAGATGCTGGAGAGACAAAAAGGTGCAATATATAGTCTTATCCCAGTGAAAAGGGATAGAAAGTACAGGGAATCGCTCATCTGGGGTAGTTGTGCAAGTCAATTGATAAATCAAAAGCATAAAGGGCACAAATCCGCTCTGCCATGAATAATAAAAAGGATTCAGGAACGATCAGTATTGTAATTTTATTGCTCTTCTACACGTTTCAGAGTCTTGCTCCTTCTTCAGGACACAAATCATCATGTACATCAGTGATTTTTGTCCTGAAGGAGAAAGACGCCCTTTCTTCTCCTGCTTTATCCATAAAATTACCAGTGACACGGTCCTTCAGCAGGTGACCGGTTACCATGGTAACCCATTTGAATAGATGGAACCAGTGCAAGGGCGGACCTCAAACTGGACCATTTAAAGTATGCTGTCAGTGAATGTCAGCTGTATACAGTACTAATTCACCTTTTTTTAGTGATATTTTGTGGCTGGGGAGATACATAGATGACATGTTACTCGTATGGAGGAGCACAGAATCCAGAGCTGAGGAATTGTTTTCATATTTGGATAATAATGAGTTCAATCTGAAATTCACACACAATCTACATAAAACAAAAATTAATTTTTTGGACATTGAATTCTCCATCAAAGATAACAGAGTATGTATTTCTCCATTTAGGAAACCTCTGGCCACTAATAACACACTGAATGCATCTTCCTGCCATCCTAAACATGTTCTGAGAAATATTCCAGTGGGAGAATTGATCCGTACTAAGAGAAATAGTTCCAGCCCAAATACATACAAAAAAGAGGCACAGAGGGTTAAAGACAGACTCAGAACACGAGATTATCCTGGGTGGGTACTAGACAGAGCAGAGCATATAGTTGATAGAGTAAATAGAGTAGACCTCCTTGCCGACAAATCTAAACAGAGGGACAACGATAATTGTTTTATTACCTTCTCCACGCAATTCAGTGATCAATTTGACAGTATGAAAAATATCATAAAAAAATACTTACCTCTGTTGAACCAAGATCTGAGATTGAAGGAAATCATGAGCAAGAATGCAGTTAGATTTGTTGCCAGAAAGGCTCCCACTTTGCAGAGTATTTTGTCTCCTAGCACATTTGTCTCCGCACGGCCGGTCAGATCTACCACGTGGTTAGAAGTCAAAGGTTTTTTTAAGTGCGGTGCCGCTAAATGTAAATGCTGCAGTTTTGTTAGCAAGAGTGATACCTTTGTATCTTTCCACAATGGTAATAGCTTTAACATTAATACTTTCATTAACTTTAATAGTGATCATGTGGTATATCTGATAGAGTGTGAACAATGCCAGATTCAGTACGTAGGCTGTACAGTGGGGCCACTTAAAAAACGTATACGCAAGCACATGTCCGATTCAGTGAACGCTAATACCATTGGTATCTCTGCGGTATCTAGACATTTTGCCACAGTCCACAAGGGCAATTTGACAGCTTTTAAATTCAAGGGTATAGAGAAGGTTTTTAAACCATTGAGAGGAGGCGACTATAGGAGAAAGCTACTTAATCATGAAAGTCGGTGGATTTTTATGTTGGATACCCGCCTCCCAAAGGGATTAAATAGCAGACATGATTTGATCTTATGCTATTGAGGTTTTTGAAAAAAAGAGAGAAATTTAACTTCCTTTTTTTTTTTTTTTGGCTGACAACTGCGAGATTAATACAACAGCACTTTACACTTCCATTGTATGAGTGTGGTTGATTTGTTGTTGTAGATCTCAACACTGATATTTCTGTCACTCATTAATATTGACATGTGTTCTGTTTGAGCCTTACATATACGGGTAGGCATCGGCTGACAACTGCGAGACATTATAATTTTTTTTTTTGGCTGACAACTGCGAGACTAATACAACAGCACTTTACACTTCCATTGTATGAGCGTGGTTGATTTGTTGTTGTAGATCTCAACACTGATATTTCTGTCGCTCATTAATATTGACATGTGTTCTGTTTGAGCCTTACATATACGGGTAGGCATCGGCTGACAACTGCGAGACATTATAATTTTTTTTTTCTCTCTCTCTCTTCTTATACCTGTGGGCAATGTCCTTTTTATATATCTTGCTTCCTATAATGTGTTTTGACAAACGAATGTGATTATCTACATCTATAAAGTGGGGTTTTATTGTGTCTATTGATTTTCATGTCCATTTATGGGAAAAAAAAGAAAAAAAGATGTGTATATTTATCTATATATAAGATTTTCATACCTAGATGTTAATATATATATATTTTTTTCTGTATTTTATCTGGATGGATACCTATGTAATTTAAGGTTAGATAAATACTTCATGGTCTTTGTGTACTTTTCTCTTGTGAATTTGTGATTTTACCTGAGCAGCGTATACTCCCCTATATAATTAATTTATTGAGAACATGTGAGTTACTTCGCTGCTCAGGAAAAACATTTATAAATATCCTCTTAATCTTGTACTGACTATGACCTGAGGAAGGCATTCCGCCGAAACGCGTAGTAGTATACATCTGCCATGCATCAGTGGGAACAAGCCGGTGTCTTTACTTGAGAAATGGATATATATTTTTAATCGAGTTGATATAAATAAAGAAGCATTTTTATTTATCCCTTTGGAGTCCAGCTGGATTTTTCCACTGCTTTCTTCTATTATCTTCTCGGCTTGCTGCCGTAATCCGTGCCGGACCAAAGGGGACTAACAGGAGGATATATTCAGGCTTGTCTCTGCAGTGGTGAGCGGTTTTGTTTCTTTTTTGTACTTCAGCATTTAAATAGTTGCCAGTGCTACGGCTGTGAGACTGATGCTTATTATCTGTTATAGCCCACATTGGCAGTATGTGGAGAGAGCTCACCTCCTGAATGCTCTTCACATAAAAGCAACTCCTCAATCACATACTGTACATGTACAGTGGAAACCAAAAGTTTACATGCACTATCTAAAAAGATATTTTCTCTCTATCTGACATGAAATCAGAATAAACCTTTACGATTTTAGGTCAACTAGGATTACCAAAATTATTTATATTTTCCAAATGCCAGAATGAGAGAGCAAGAATGTTTTAAGGCATTTTTACGACTTTCTGCAAAGTCAAAAGTTTACAAACGTTTTATTAGTATTTGTTACCATTGCCCTTAAACTGTATAACTGTCAGCAGAAAAATAAAAAAAAACCTGATGCAAAAAACCCTTTATTTTCCATCGCTGTAATTGTACAGACCTGAGGAATAAAGCCGCCTAATCATTTATACCGCATGGTGAATGGCGTAAAAATAAATGAATAAATAAATGAATAAATAAAGCCAATTCTTCACCTGTAATGAGGGAGTCACTCTGACCTCACATCTGGCCTGTGGTCCGGTGGTGTCCATCTTTTTTACCTCTTTTTAGGCATGCCCAAAAGTGCAGTCATCAACAGTTTTGTTCACCTTTGAAAAGACAGACACCGCTGAACAGAGGATAAATGGAGTCCAAAGTAATAGGGATGATCGAATACCCTATTATTCGCTTTGACGGATATCCGGCGAATACCTCACCGCTATTCGAGTATTCGCGAATATTCGACCCCCAATGTAAGTCTATGGGAAACCAGAATAATTTTACGTCGGACCTATCGGTGACCTGTGGTGACTAAGGGAAAGGCTGAAATGAATGGGAAAGAGGCTGAAACAGTATGGACACAGCCTGTAGAAGGTGCCTCACTGCATTTCTGGTGTCTTTGAATAACGTGCTCAGAGCAGCACGCGGTGTTTACATAGTCGCCAGAACAGTTCTCAAACCAAAGTAAAGAGGGGAAATTGCTAAGAAACAGTTGCTAGTGCCTAATAACTGTAATAAAACATCAAATGAAGCCCCGAACTCCCAAAAAAAACACTTTAGCATATGTTCACACGTTTCGTTTTTTACATTTTTCTTTTTTCGTTTAGAAAGGGCTGTAACTTATACATTATATTGGTGTCTGTCTCGCACCTCCTCTTTTGGGACATATTTGACAGCACTTTAAAAGGTCAGCTACAATGTGCCCATTGGGATGTTGACCTTGCCCTCCTCCTCCTCCTCCACCAGCACCACCGGCACCAGTGGCTCTCTATTCAAATGTAGAAAGAGCCGCTGGCTGTCCACAAATCTCAGACTTCTTAGGGCTCTCAGGTGGGCCCTATAACATACATTGGGGAGGGATGGTAGTCATTTGTAGTTTTCTGCGTCCCCTATATCATTAGTGTGAAAGTTGGAATACGTACTCCATAACACTTTACAGTGCTATTACCAATGTGGCCATTTGGATGTTGGCCTTGCCCTCCTCCTCTTCCACCAACACCACCAGCTCCAGTGGCCCTCTAATCAAATTCTATTCAAATGATTCAGAAATGTATGTTTTATGGACAAACGAATGTCACGCTGGGACATCAAAGCTGATGTCGTTGATCATGATTGAATCTGACTAAAAGCAGGTTGGGAGCAGGAGGCATCATCGCCTACTTCCATAGAAGTAGCAGTTGTTTCATTCTGGAACTCAGGCTTTATTCCACTAGCTAACACCGAGGATTTAAAAAAATTCCCTTTCCCCAGGGAGGAATGGTTCAAAGACCATGTAGCACAGCATCAGAAGTTACTCCCAACAGCTCCCAACAGCTTATTTAAAAAAAATGGTAGGATAAGCAACAGGGCATAACATGCCAAGGAGTTTAATACATTCATTTTCTCACATCGCCAAAAGGTCACAGAAAGCCTCTGTTCCCACAAGCCGATACGAAAAAATCTCAAGGGCTATCAGTCGTGCAATGTGTGCAGTTATGGTTTCTGCCGTTAGGTGTGTAACGGGTATTTTCGCTTCTTTTTGAAGGTCTGTGGTATGGACAACTGAACAGAATGCTGGAACACCGAAGCGAATGTGGTCGTTGATGATTGAGTTTGGCCAACATCAGGTTGGGAGAAGGAGGCATCAGCGCCACCTTCTTGCACACCAGTTTGGGAAGCAGGCAGCCCAGGGGAAGTGGCAGAGTTTTGAGTCTGGAAATCATGTTTTTCATCTAGAGCCGTCAACCACCTAGTGGTGTGCTTGGCTAACATATGGTTTCTCATGCTGGAGGCGCCCAAGCTAGAAGTATTTTTGCGTCTGCTAAGCTTGGTCTGACAGATTTGACAAGTGGCAACCGTTTGGTCTGAAGGACTCTTGGAAAAAAACTCCCACACAATTGCACCACAGACCCTTGGACTCTGAGATGGCTGAGGTGGTGCACGGACCCTTGGACTCTGAGATGGCACAGGTGGTGGTGTCATGTGCACAGTTGATTGACGTCTTGCAGTGGTCGAAACCCTATGTCTTCCAGCCTTTTTGCGGACTATGGGCACATGCACCTCTGCACTACTGCTCTCGCAATCCATGCCACCCATCCATGTTGGATCAGTCACCTCATCATCGACCATGTCGTCTTCAAATTCCTGAAGGTCAATATCTTCGGGAACGGACGTTTCAGGCTGACCTGAGGGCAACTGTGTCTCATCATCCTTCAACACTTCCACCTGATTGCCCAGCATGTCACGGCCAACAACAAGGCTTTCTTCTGCCCTTGGGTGCTCAAAGATCTGTGCATCACTGCACACCACAGCCTCACCTGCGTTGGTGGTGTTGCGCGGTGAGAGGCAAGAAAGGTCAAAGGTTTACGTAAACAGTTCCTCAGAGTAACCTGATTTGGTGTCATATGTTTCCTTAGAATACTGATGTTGTGAGGAAGGAGGACCAGGCTGAGGATTCGATGGGCCAGCCTCTGGGCTACTCAAAGCTGTCTGTTTGGACCCTTGGGACTTGCTACTCGACAAGTAACTGTAGGCATTTTCTGCTATCCAACTCGTTACCTGTTCGCACTGTTCAGGGCGCAAGAGGGCTTTCCCACGTGGACAAGAAAATTGGGATAGGAAGGCAGAGGTAGATAAAGCAGGAACCTTTTTCTTTGGCTCGATCACACTGCTTGGGCGACCACCGCTGTCACTACCACCTCGTCCACGGCCCTTACCCCCTCTGTTTCCATTTTTTTGTTTGATTGGAGGAGTCGACAAAGATGTTGTTAATGTCTTTCAGCCCCAAAAGAAAACAGGGTTTGACAACACTTTTATTTTAGTATTGGTTTTTGGCACTCAGACTCTGTGTTAGTTGCAGAAAGCCACTAGGTAGGATCTGTAACATATGAAGCCACCAAAGTATGCTAGCTTGTTGCTAGGAAGGTACTGGCCTTGAGGCACAAATAGTGACCCTGACACCAAGTATTATTAAAAATTGGGTAACACTGAGACTGTGTTGTAATAAGAGGATTCCACTATGTAGGTTTGTTAAGATGATGATTAGACACAAGCGGTCTCTCGGGATCTGACTGCTGTTTCAAATTATAATGTCATATGTGCACACGAGAAAGAACGATAACAGACACTATGTCGGTTATGGACCTTCTCCATGACAGACGCTGAGCAACTGGCTCTCTTTATTGTTTGAAACTTTATACAGTTCAGGAGAAGTAAGGGGTGTAGACAAAGTATAGTCCAATCAAGTATCGCCGGCTGGACTCAGGACGTATAGGAATTTACATAATCTCCCTGGATTGGTCAGTCCAAACTTTAGGAATTCTCCTTTGTTCATCATCTTGGGTGTGGACAGGATGTGGCAGCCATCTTCAAGTTACATATGCTGGTATATACTGTGTTAAGGAAAATCACTAAATATGCAATATACATATATACACATGTTAGTAAGAAACAAAAACATTCATAAATATGTGTGTTAGTTTACATCTACTAAACTATATACCAGAGTCTATGAAATGACTGAATTTCTGGTTTTCTGGTTACTTAATTCTTATCCCCAACAGGTTCTGTAAGATAGGAGGCCCCCCAAAATATGCTAGCTTGTTGCTAGGAAGGTAATGGACTTGAGGCAGAAGTTGTGCCCCTGACACCGAGTATTAATAAAAATTGGATAACACTGAGACTTTGTGTTAGTTGCAGCAAGCCACTTTGTCAGATATGAAGCCCCCCAAAATATGCTAGCTTGTTGCTAGGAAGGTACTGAACTTGAGGCAGAAGTTGTGCACCTGACACCAAGTATTAATAAAAATTGGGTAACACTGAGACTGTGAATTGAGATGGTGGCTGACTGGCACTACACCACACCTGAACCCGTTGTTTTTACAATTTTGGGGGCTTTTTTTGCAAATTGTAATACCTATTGCTAGTATAACAGACACAAGGGATGTAGCAGTGCTGAGATTGTTCATTATTAGTAGCAGATGTCAGGACAGCTTTAAATCTTTCCGTGCCTGTAAGTAAGCTGTCCATATATCACACACTGCAGTAACAGACCATATGCACCACTAAGAAGAGGATTTTTTTTCTTGCAGCAGTTCTATGATTTACACAGCTGCTAGCACACAGTGGACACTGTTTAAGCCCTCATAGGGACTATTTTAGATTCTGCAGCAGGAACACTATCTCATAGAACAAACTGCACTGTCCCTATACCTGTTTCTATAATTTACACAGTTGCTAACAGCTAATGCTAAATATCTTCAGCCCTTAGAAGGACTATTTTGGATTCTGCAGCAGGAACACTATCTCATAGAACAAACTGCACTGTCCCTATACCTGCTTCTATGACTTACAGAGTCGCTAACAGCTAATGCTAAATAGCTTCAGCCCTTAGAAGGACTAGTATTAGTTGGCTGAAAAAAATGCTGTATCGCACACAGTACAGTCTAGCTACACAGGCAGCTCCGGAATGAATGCGTGCACACACAATGGCGGCAGCCTTACATAGCCCCGATGACGCTGTGCGGCCAAGCCAATCACAGTAACACCACAACAAAGATGGCTGCGGCGTTACTGTGAGGGCAAGCAACGTCAGATGTGTTCATTGGCTGGAAAAAGGTGCCAGGAAGTCCAGAAACGAAAATGAAAGTATCGGAGCGAATACCATATTAGCCGTCGGATAGCGAATACTTCGAATACCCCATTATCCGTCGGATACTGAATAGTGGCGAGTATATTCGCTCATCCCTACAAAGTAACTCTGCTGCCTCATTAGTTAATGGATCTGTTGCGGGTTTCACTTGCATCATGTATTATGGAGCTGTAGATGGAAACACAGATGTAAGCACTAACCATACAGCACAAGAAATTGTGAACTGATTGAAAATGTTCAGTACCAAAATCACCACCAAATAGCATTCAACTAAACCACAAAAACACAAGTTTTCACTCAGGTCATCCTCGTTTAACAGAAATATAGGGGTTTCCACGTTACTGGTAGCACAAAGGATCTGGAAAACGCTATGGCTCCATCCCTCAAAAAATGAAATCCAGCAAAATCTGCGCTCCCAAATATAAATGCCTCTTCTCTGAACACCACAATGTGCCTAAACTACAGTTAGCGTTCACATGTTTGGCATTGTTGTAGTGATGAGAGCCCACTTAAATGTACGGTGTGCAGGTTTACAGAAGCACAAGCTAGGCACAATGTACAAGCACTACAATGTACAGGGCACAACAAGGACTTATTTGCAATTTTTAATTCTACAATATTCACTGTGTTTGATACCATGGGTGTTTTCCGGACACTAAATTGTCACTATACTCTTAGATGAATTCCCAGAGGGTGTGTAATTTCCAAAAATTGGTCATTTGATTGGCACATAGAGGCTCTGCAAATGGAGTCCGCAAACTATTCTTGTGATATCTGTGCTTCAAAGATCAAATGGCGCTCATTCCCTCCTGAGCCCTGTTGTGCAGCCAAACAATACTGTACAGTCACATGTGGGGTATTGACACATTCCGGAGAAATTGTGTAACACTTTATGCGGCCTTTTTTACCTATTACTCTTGTGAAAATTGGAAATCTGGGGTTAAAACAACATTTTAGTGGTAAAAATGTAATTATTTTTTTTTCACCACCCTATAGTATAAAATTTGTGACACACCCATAGTGTCAATGCTTACTGCACCCTTGGGTGAATTGATTGAGGGGTGCAGTTTGTAAAATGTGGTCACTTGTGGGGGGTTTCTGCTGTTCTGGCTCCTCAGGGCCTCTGCCAATGTGTCATGGCACCCGCAAATCATTCCAACTAAATCTACACTCCAATATGGCGCTCCTTCCCTTCTTCACTATGTCTCAAAAGTAGTTTTGGACCAAATATGCTGTTTTGGCAAACTCGGTTGAAATTGCACAACAAATTGTATGGTCCATTATCTTCTGTAAAGCCTGCTTTACATGTTACGATTTCGCATACAATATCGTATGCGATTGTAACCGCCCCCATCATATGTGCGGCACGTTTAATTTGTTGTATGTGCCGCACAAACGATTAACCCCCGTCACACGTACTTACCCGTCCATACGACCTCGATGTGGGCGGCGAACGTCCACTTCCTGGAGTGGGAGGGACGATCGGCGTCACATCGATGTCACGCGGCAGCCAATGGAAGCAGAGGGGCAGAGATGAGCGGGACGTAAACATCCCGCCCACCTCCTTCCTTCCGCATTGTCGTCGAGAGCCGCGGACGCAGGTAAGCTGTCGTTCAATGTTCTCGGGGTGTCACACACTGCGATGTGTGCTGCCTCGAAAACATTGCACAACCACACGTTCAATTTTTGAGGAATGAACGACGTGCATGCGATGAATGGATTTTCGTTCAATCGCAATTGCACAGAGGTTTTACACGCTACAATCATACTTATGATGCCGGATGTGCGTCACTTACGACGTGACCCCGCCGACACATCGTAAGATATATTGTAGCGTGTAAAGTTAATTTGAAGTTAAAGTAACATTTTTGTGGTTAAAAATGTATTTTTTCATTTCACAGCTCAGCGTTCTAAAATTCTGTGAAGTGCCTGGTTGTTCAAGATGCTCACCAACCAGCTAGACAAATTTCTTGAGGGGTCTAATTTACAAACTGGGGTCATTTGTGGGGGAGCTTTACTGTTAAGTCACCACAGGGGCTCTCCTAACGTGACATGGCATCCTCTAATGATTTCAGCCAATTTTGCAGTCAAATGGTGCTCATTCTCTGCCAAGCCCTGCTATGTGCCCAAACAGTTTTTTCCACCACATATGAGGTATCTGTGTACTCAGGAGACATTTCACAATACATTTTATGGTGTTCTTTATCCTGATACCCTTGTGAAAAAAGCTACCTGGTGGAAATAACAAATTTGGGATAAAAATGTATTTTTTATTTTCACGGCTCAATGTTATAAACTTAAGTGAAGCCCCTGGGGGTTCATGGTGCTCATCAAATAGCTAGATAAATTCCTTGAGGGGTCTAGTTTACAAAATAGAGTCACTTGTGGGGGAGCTCCACTGTTTCGGCACCTCAGGGGGTCTCCAAACACGACATGGTATCCGCTAATGTTTCCAGCTAATTTTGCTTCTAAAAAGTCAAATGGCGCTCCTTCCCTTCCAAGCCCTGCTGAGCACCCAAACAATTTATTCCCACCACATATGAGCATATGAGGTATTGGCGTACTGAGGGCAAATTGAACAATAAATATTACGGCACATTTCTTCCAGATACCCTTGTAAAAATACAAAATTTTATCGCAAAATAACATTTTTGTGTAACAAATTAAAATTTTCATTTCTCCTTAAACATTGCTTTGGATCCTGTGAAGCATCTTAATGGTTAATAAAACTTCTTCGATGTAGTTTTGAGCAGTGTTAGGGGGGCCGTTTTTAAAAAAATGTCACTTTTGGCTATTCTCTGTCATCTAAACCTCTCAAAATCACTTTAAATGTGGTGTGGTCCCTAAAAAAATGGCTTTATAAATTTTGCTGGAAAAATGAGAAATTGGTGATGAACTTTGAACCCTTCTAACAAAAAAATATGTTTCAGAAATTGAACTGATTTAAAGTAGACATGTGGGAAATGTTATTTAGTACCTATTTTGTGCGACATAACTCAAATTTATGGGCATGACATTACAAAGTTTGAAAATTGCGAAATTTTTAAAATTTTTGCCAAATTTCTGATTTTTTCACAAATAAACGTAAAAAATATCGTCCTAATTTTTCCACTATCATGAAGTAAAACATGTCTTGAAAAAATTGACATTGGTGCAAGTGTAATGCGATTTTTTTATCGCATTGCACTCCCAGTTTTAATATGCAGATGTGACTAAACCCTAAGGCTATGTGCGTACTAGAAAATGACTTTTTCTTAAGGAAAAACCGGACCCTGTGAAAGAATCCCACACCTGCGTTAAAAAACGCACCAAAACGCAACGAAATCCGCATGCGGTTTTGCCACGTTTTGGTGCGGTTTTGGTACAAATTTGGTGCAGAATTTCTGCGGTTTTGCCGCAGGTTAGTCCCTGCGGTTTTAAACGAATAATTATTGGCAAAACCGCAAGGACCTGTAGAAAAGAAGTGAAATGCACATTAATTCCACAGCAGAAATTCCGCGGGTAAATCCCTAGGGACAAAAAAAAAAATGCAGTGTGCGCACAGCTTTTTTTAATACCCATAGATTTTGCTGGAGAAAGACTGCAGAAATGTTATAAACATTTTCTGCAGCATTTCTGCAGCGATATCCACGGCAAATCCGCGGGTAAATCCGCAGCATGTGCACATGGCATTAAGGAGTTAAACTCCAGCATTGTTCAGCTGACCTGGGATTTCCTTAGGCATTGAATTCTAGTTCTGCTTTATGTTGGGTATCCTACCTCTAGAATCCTGTCCATGTGTGTTACACACTTTTAAGTTCTGCTCTATTGGGCACCTTGTGGGTTATCCTATTTATCTTACAGTAATGCCATGTGCACATTTTGAGTTTTTGGTGAGTTTTTACCTCAGTATTTCTCAGCCAAGAGCAGAAGTGGAACAGACGAAGGTAAAGTCACTGAAGCCAGCCACCTGGGGGGCAGGTTCCACTTGGGGTAGAAGTAGGAGCAACTCACACATTCTGCAGTTAGTTAACCCGGAACACCAGTCCAGGACACAACACCTTCACCTTTTTCTTCTCTTCACGGGGCCTGCGGCTTGGAGCGGAGGACTCAGCCCAGGTTCCTCACGGCTGGAAGGACAACTCTCAAAAAAGGACTTTCTTCTTTTAAACACCGGTGATATCTTCTAACTTATCCGAGGTCAACGGGGCACATCACAGTGAGTGACCAGTACCACCCGGGCGAGCGGCACAAAGAGTGAGTAAAGACACCTGGAACCGTAGCATCTGACTCGGACTCTTATTGCCGGCGCTGCTGCCCCAGCCTCGGCACCAAAGGCTTTCGCCATCACTACTCCCCTCATCCTCCCTCCTGGGGCCTGCTCCGCCTGTGGGGAGCGATGCCATCTTCGGCTGCTATTACCATCCACCCCGGAGGACAGTGACAGCAGCGGCGGCTAATCCCTGGCCGCGTACCACAGGTTGCATAACAATAATCATCCTACTACAACCCCCATCATCCTCCCTCCTTATTGGTGTACACCTCGGGGCATGAAGCCTGGCAGGCCACCACGACATCCCAGACCACCACACCGGCCCAGTTACGAGTAAAGCAGGTACGAGACCCCCTGCCTGACTAACCCCCCCTGACCCCTGGGTGATACATTTTGGCGTCACGAACAGGATCTCATGCACAGGCCAAAAACCTTTGCTTAAAAAAGACAGTCGCTAGTAGCCATTTTGCGCGGGAAAAGAAGGGGCGTGTCGTTATGGGCGATTTCCGTGAAGAGTGTGAAAGCAAAATGAGCCCCAAGGCCAGCAGATGACAGGAAACTCGAGACTGGCAGAGACATGTCCAGTGAGGAGAGAGACCAAACCGTCCCTGTTGCTGGACCTGCAGCAGTGAAGCCCAGCTTTGGTGCTGCCATTTACCATGCCATATCTTTCCGGGGCAACGTGGCTCCCCCAATATTCTGAGGAGGCATATACCCTGTCTGATTTCAAGGAGAGACTTTACAGTTTATTCCGGGTGTTTCCTTTGACAAAGGACCAGAAGGTCAATTGACCACGGTAGCCCGACATGAAGTCAAATCCTGGCTGCAGACTGATAAAAGAGTGGCAAAGGACATTTTGACCATGCTCAAGGAAATCTATACAGCAGCCGAGATAAAAATGTGGTTTTACAGGTGTAAACAAAAAGGTACAAGAGTGTATTCAAGACTATGCTTTAAAACTTCAGGAGGCTATAAGGGCTGTTCAGCAAGTGGACCCGGAGAAGGTAAAAGATGTGGATCAGTTGCTAATGGATCAATTCATCGAGGGGCTGCTGTCCGACGCTCACTGGGTCCACATGCGCATTGTATCCATGCAAAGCCCTGACTTCAGCTTCGCAAAGTTCAAAGATGGGGCCATCCGAGCGCTGTGTGAACAGGATTGCGCCAGCATTGTGCTAAAGCAACCAGGATTACAACCAACTGCATCAGTGCGAGTGGGAGCCAAGGAACAGACTGCAGGAAGAAACTCCAGTGATGAACTGCGGCTCTGCATGTAGGAAATGATTAAAGGTATGGCTACTTTAACCAAAGCAGTGCGATCCATGAAGGGGACGCAGCTACCTGTATCCATTGAACTGGCTTCTAGTGCTGATGATCTCCCCTGGCGGTAACGCGGGAAAGCCCCGCTGCCACAAGTTCCTAATCGTTATGATGCTGACAGGCAGCCGTTCTGCCGATGCTGCAATAAAGTTGGAAATCTGTCAGTATAATCTTCATGGTGAAACAAGTGCTATGCCTTTATTGGTTTATTGGTCCTACTGAAACAAAAAATAAAAACAGACTTTTTTTTTTTTTTTTTTTTTTTTTAGCCTTTTGAGGTGCCAGCACTGGTAAAGCTTTGAATCTACAAACAGATTAGCCTGGTTCTGCAGTGGGGCCTGTCAGTACACTCAAGAGTTGATCAACATGCCTTCAGTGCTCTTCTAAGCTAATGTTCATGTGGCATCCAAGCATTATTTGTCAGCTCTCACACGTTGACTGACTAGAACACGTGTCCTTTTTATTCATGTACTTGTCACACTCCCTGGGTCCCGACGCTGTTCCTCACACACCGCCCCGATCCCCGGATCACCTGCCCTCAGCTACACGTCCTCCTCGGCACCCTCCAGGCTTCCGGTCTCCCACTCCCGGCAGTCCCCTGTGACCCTGGACACCTTGCCTGGCTCCCCTGCTTCCTCGACACTGCTCCCTGCTCTGGCCTCCGGCACTTGGGCATCGCGCATGCGCATTAGGGCGCGCGCACGGTCAATGACCTCCTCTTAAAGGGTCAGCACTCCTGAAACAGGATATTGCCTAAATCAGGACTAGAGTATTTAAGGAGCTTCCTGCCTTGAGGGCGTCGCCTGTTCTATAAGTTCTCTAGCTAGGAGTCCAGGTCCCTCTTCCTGTGTCTCGTTCTAACATTGTGTCTTCCACAGAACCAGTCTTACCAAAGCTCCACCTGGTCCTGTCTACAACCTGTCTGAGAGGTCCTGCGGGAACCAGTCTTACCAAAGCTACACCTGGACCTGTTGACAACCTGTCCAAGAGGTTCTGCGGGGACTGTCCTGTCAAGCATACCCGGTCCTGATCGCAATCTGTCCAAGTGGTCCTCCGGGGATTGTCTCCTGTGACACTACCATCTGCTCCAGTCTGAACCCATCCTCTGACCTCGGCTTTACCCGGCAACCTCTACCTCCTCTACCGGTTGGACTCTGCTCTTGTACTGCTTCGTGCTCCGGCAACCGTACATCCAGGCCCTCTGGTGGGGTGACTGGACAGTCCCTGTATAGGGGTTAGCTCTGAGTTGCTCCACTGGGGGAGTCTGGTACACGGCCCAGAGGATCCACCACCCGGGCGTAACAGTACTAAAGTCTATAGCAGGCTACTGAAGCCTCATGAGAAAACCCTAGACTTAAGAATATAAACATAGAAGAGTCCAGTTTTTCATATATATATATATATATATATATATATATATTTATGCTAACTCCATTGAAGACCTTAGATGAAGAAAATTGGAGTAATTACAAATATGTATGATTCAAAATGCTTTATTAGTACAAAATAACACGCAAAAATCACACAATTGTAGTTTAAAAAACACATAAAAGACGGAGTATTACAGCGTACGATACACACAGATGGGGGAAAAGACACCAGGGGTTAAACCTCTACTATGGCCTGAATGGTGTGAAATAAGGTGCAACGGTTACCATGTCACAAATTTTAGTATAAGGAACTAATCTATGATCAGAATTAAAGTCACACACTAGCGATGCCTTTAAGTATATAAAATATTAATTCATTTGTATATATTGGCATGCGTCTGAGCTGTCAGTACATATGTTAGATGCTAAGGCAGTGCCAAGTCCAATCTATATAATCCTGTGAGAATTGGAATTCAGTTATAACATGCAACAAATTCAAACCAGTGTTTTAGGTGATTTCCACCTGAATGAATAGTGTGTGAAAATGGAACACTCCAGTCTCAATCATATTGAATACCACGTCAGCTGACCCTTTTCCTGTCCCTGTTATACGAAGTAGCCCTAAATCAAAGAAGGTGCAGATAGAAATACAAAGAAATATATACATAGGCTAGAGCGTAATCTCAAGGATACCCTAGAGATATTTTTGCCTAACTACAAAGGAATATTGCACCTTAAATTATTTAGTTATTAAATAATTTCAAAAAATGGTGTGGTCCACTCTTGATCCACTCTATTGATCCACTGATCAATAATAATGATAAATATAATGATCCACTCTATTTTTGATAACAAACCAAGGTAAAGCTGACAGTTGAAGAGGTTGCAGCCCAAGCTTTCTGCTTTACCTGCGCTAGTTATCAAAAATAGGGGGGAGCCCAGGATTGTTTTTTTTATTTATTTATTTATTTATTTATTTATCCCCAAATTTCTATCCACATTTGTTTGCAGGTCAATTTCCCCCATCTTCCTTGCTTTTACAGCCCTATACCTTACTATGACCATTTTACAGCACCAAACTTCTGTGCTGTCCCAATTGTATTGTATGTGGTCCGGGATCAAGTCCGGGTCCTGAACCAAAATTTTTTACCAAAGTGCTGCCGAACCCAGCAAACCCTAAATTCCATGAATTGAATGCTGAATTAATACTTAGATTCTAACTTCTATTTATAGCCTTGGTCTGGTGTAAATGTACAACTCCTGGACGCTTTTTTTTTCCTTTTTAGAAACACAAGTTTTATTTTTATAATGTATTTGTGAATCAAAACATTTGCTAATTGCATGCTTGCATTGCAGTGCAATATGTTCACATGATAAATGTCACCCAAGACTGCACTGACTTTGGGATCTTGAATTATTCAGTCAGCTGTAATCATAATGTTTCAATAAGTCCTGTTATTTTGTAGTGATGTACCCTCTATATACTTTTGTCTTCTTCCAAGAAAAAAATTATGGTTTGATTAATAAAAAATGATTAATCTCCTATTTACAGAATAGATGCTATAGATGCTAAATACTGTATATGATCTTTAAGGGTCAGACCTCTGTAACCCCCACTGATCACAAGAAAGGGGGCATCAAAGTCCCCTGTGTGAATAGGTGACCATTATCTCATTCACTTCTAGGACTATCAGATGTTTTCAGTGGGAGAATCCCTGAAATTTACTTAAAAATCTAACTTTTTTTTTTAGCAAACTTTAAGGCTACAATCGCATGTGGCGTTTTTTTCTTGTGTTTTGGTTGTGTTTTAAACTGCACTGTGTCAATGACAAAATGCATGAGTTATGCTTCCCCAGCAAAGTCTGATAACAGAGAGAGGTAGAAAAGGGCTTTTGGTCACCGCGCCAATGATCAATGATGAAATTGTAGGATTAATGTAACTTTATTTTGCACAGGTCTACGTGTTTCTGGAGGCTCAGCTTCCTTCCTCAGGACCGACAGGCACAAGAAACATCAAATCTCAAGCTGGAGATTTGATGTTTCTTGTGCCTGTCGGTCCTGAGGAAGGGAGCTGAGCCTCCAGAAACGCGTAGACCTGTGCAAAATAAAGTTACATTAATCCTACAATTTCATCATTGATCATTGGCGCGGTGAACAAAAGCCCTTTTCTACCTCTCTCTGTTATCAGCCACCTGGGGTACTGCTGCCGTGATCTGGAGTTTACGTGCTTTTACAGGAGTTGTGACTTTCACAACTCCATTTGGTGAGTAGGATTGCTCATTGTGTTTACCCCGTAAACATTAGGGTAAGACCCTATTGCGCTTTTCTTTCCACAACTCTTTTTATCCCAAGCAAAGTCTATGAGAAGTCACAAAATTCCATGCGCACGTTGCTCTTTTTTCCGCAGTAAATATTTATCAAAATCGTTGGGTAAAAAAAGCAGCATGTCACTTCTTCATTGCGTTTTAGTTGCATTTTCCACCCATTGAAATGAATGATGTGTGTCAAATCGCAACCAAAATGTTTTGCTGTTAGCATTTTGGTTGCATTTTGGATGCGTTCTTGTCAATAAAAATGCAGGTCTCATTCTCTCTCTCTCTTTCTCTGTCAGTCTTGGTGTCTCTCTCTCTGTTGGTCTTGGTCTCTCTCTCTTTCTGTCGGTCGGTCTCTCTTTCTCTCTCTCTCTCCCTCCTTCATACTCACCGGTCACGGCGCTGCACGGCTGTCACACTGCGCTCACGGCTTCTCCTGCTTCTGAAAGTGCCTGCCGCTCATTAGGCTCATCTCATATTCACTTCACCCGCTCATTAGGCTCATCTCATATTCATTGCTTCCCCCGCCCACTGGCGCCTATGATTGGTTGCAGTCATTGGTTGCGCCCCCACGCTGAGTGACAGCTGTCTGACTGCAACCAATCACAGTCACCGGTGCCCGGGTCTATATCATGCAGTAAAATAATTAAATAATTAAAAAAAATGTTGTGTGGTCCCCGTCAATTGATACCCAGCCGAGATAAATCCACACAGCTGCTGGCTGGTATTCTCAGACTGGGCATGCCTATCGTTTTTTAGGCTGCTCCCAGCCTAAAAATATCAGCCAGCAGCCGCCCAGAATTGCCGCATCCATTATAAGTGACAGCCCGGGACTTTACCCAACTTATCTTGATTACCCTAGGGCGGTGGCAATCAGGGTAATAAGGAGTTAATGGCAGCCCATAGCTGCCACTAAACAATAGGATAAAGAGTTGCACACCAGTCACAATGTATAGGGGAATAATGAAAGCAGAACTGCTATGGGAATACTAGACTGAAAAATACAATAGACTATCTGAAAAAGTGAAAAACACGAAAATAGTATGTGCATAATTGCTATGAATAATAGGAATGAGAGATGTTTAGCCATTGTATTGATCAATGCAAAGGAGCCCCAAACCAAAACGCCAAGGTAATCTCTATTTTTGGGGTCCCTAACTTATGTGTAACCTCCCCTGCAGTTAAAAAACTTGCTCTGTATGGGAAGCAAAGGACCAAGCTATATATGTAAAATAAGACACATGGCTATGGGTGGGGCAGGGTTCTCAGACAGAAAATGCATACTAATTAAATTAATTAATTCTTTAATTAGCATAGCTGCCACTAAGTCCTAGGTTAATCATGGTAGGCGTCTATGATACACCCAAAAAATCCTTTATTTGGAATAAAAGGCAAAAAAGCACCCTCTTTCACCACTTTATTAACCCCCAAACACCCTTCCAGGCCCAACATAATCCACACGAGGTCCCACGACGTTTCCAGCTTTGCTACATCGGAAGCTCACAGCGAGCGGATATGGAGCACGACCACTAGCTGTGAACCCCACGCAGCAACTGAAGTGAGTCGTGCTATCAGCGGTGACATCACTCAAGTTACCTGTGGCCACAGCTGGAGTCCTCCCCCTGTGACAGCAAATCACACGAGTGACTGAAGTGAGCCACGTGATCAGCGATGGCATCACTCAGGTGATTTGCGGCCACAGGTGAGTGCTTCACCTGTGATCGCAAACAAATCTGTCTGCAACATAGAGACAGGGCAGAAAAAAAGCCTCTTCTCGGCGAGAAATACATCTAATCCCATTCTACAGGATATACAGGGATTTGACTGCATAAGACTACGGTTAAATATTATTCTTTGATTAACCCCTTACCAACATATGATGTAGTAGGTACGTCTTGGTTGTCTGGGCCTTAACAAATCATGATGTATCCAGTATACCATGGCAGTTGAGGAAGTTCCTGCGTTGTACCCCTGCAATCGCCACTGGACCTGTGGTAATTTAACCCACTAAATGCTGCGATCAATCATGATCACAGCATTCAGGAGGCAAGGAGAGGATTGCTAACCTTTCCCGAGCAATCAGATCTCTGTAATGCCATTACAGGCACCCGATCGCTGCCATGCCAACCATGGGTCGTTGCTATGACATCCCCGGGTCAACCTGCTACAGAGAGCCTTACACACCATGCCAGATGCATGGTGTGTGAGGCTAAGTGATCAAGCACTGCAGTGGATTAGATTAGTGATCAGAAAAGTAAAAGTTAGTGTCCTATAAAGGAACTAAGTAAAAATGTTTATACAAGTATGTAAAAATGTAAAAGAAAATCTGAAAATAACAAAAAATTTTTTCCAACAAATTAGTAAATTTAGGTAAAACCTTATACAAAGGAGAAAAAGAAGTATTTAGTCAGCCTGTAATTGACATCATAGGTAAACCACAACTATGAGAGACAAAATGAGAAAACAAATCCAGAAAATCACCTTGCCTGATTTGGCAAGATTTTTTTGCAAATTATGGTGGAAAATAGGTATTTGGTCAATAAAAAAAGTTCATCTCAATATTTTGTTATATATCCTTTGTTGGCAATGACAGAGGTCAATCGTTTTCTGTAAGTCTTCATAAGGTTGGCACACACTGGTGGTGGTATGTTGGCCCATTCCTTCATGCAGATCTCCTCTAGAGCAGTGATGTTTTGGCCCTGTCGCTGGGCCACATGGACTTTCAACTTCCTCCAAAAGTTTTCAAAGGGGTTGAGATCTGGAGACTGGCTATGCCACTCCAGGACCTTCATATGCTTCTTACGAAGTCACTTCTTCATTGCCCTGGGCAATTTTATAGTTTTTTTTGTCCTGTTACCCTTGTGAAAATGAAAAATTTGGGATTAAAGCAACATTTTTGTGGTTAAAAATGTATTTTCTCATTTTCATGGCTCAACGTTCTAAAAGTTGGCAAAGCACCTTGGGGTTTAAGGTGCTCACCAACCATCTAGATATATGCCCTTAGGGGTCTAGTTTCAAAAATGGTGTCACTTGTTTTAGGACCTCAGGGGTTCTCCAAATATGACAATCCGCTAATGATTCCAGCTAATTTCACACTTAAAAATTCAAATGGCTCTCCTTCTCTTCCGAGCCCTACCATGCACCCAAACAGTAGATTTCCACAACATGTGAAGTATCAGCATACTCAGGAGAAATTGTTCAACAAATTGTATTGTGTATTTGCTTCAGGTACCCTTGTGAAAAATAAAGCTACCTGGTTAAGGTAACACGTTTGTTGTAAAAGTTTTTTTCTTATTTTCAGTGCTCAACATTTTAAAATTCTGTGAAGCACCTGGGGGTTTAAGGTGTTCACTAAACATCTAGATACATTTCTTGATGGGTTTAATATCTATAATGGGGTTACTTGTAGGGGAGCTCCTCTGTTTAGGCACATCAGGAGCTCTCCAAATGCGACATGACATCCGCTGACGATTGCAGCTATTTTTCCTTTTACACACGTGGTCAAACTTGTTGGTACCCCTTGTTTAATGAAAGAAAAGCCCACAATGGTCACAGAAATAACTTGAATCTGACAAAAGTAATAAGAAATAAAAAAAATTAAGAAAATGAACAAATGAAAGTCAGACATTGCTTCTCAACCATGTTGTTACGGGGGCTGTCTGATTATAAAAACCAAAGGGATATCAGACTGTCAGGGTCCACCGTGCAAAGTCTCTGCTGCAGACTATGGCAGAGGATAAGGGGTATCTTGTACTACGGAAGCAGTACTGACACTGATACGTCTCAGTGACACTAGAGCCAATCACGGCGTGTACTGTTAAAGTCACAGCGACTACCGTATTTAGCATTAACATAAAAGGGATAGGTTAATGAGTGAGGAAGAGTATATAAGTGTGCCGCTGTAAATAGTAGTAGCACACGTGCAGAGTGCAATACCTCTGTTAAACTCACAGAGGCATATAGTAAGGAAATAAAGCAATTCCTCCCTTTCTCGGAGGGTGTGTGGTATGGTCTCTGTTAATGATCACAGAGACAAAAGCAGTGAGTGTGAAATGGCACCTACCTAGGTCCGTTCCTCTAGTGGTGCCAGGAGACGGACAGCAGCGTAAGCCGCACAAAGCTCCTACCTGCGTTCGCTCCACTAGTGTGCGAGGACACAAACCACTAGATATGGCACCTGCCTAGGTCCGCTCCACTAGTGGTGCAAAAGAGACGGACAGCAGCACAAGCCGCACAAAGCTCCTACCTATGTTTGCTCCCCTAGTGTGCGAGGATACGAACAACTGCCAGACGCAGTGTAAGGAACGTTACCCTAGCGGTTAGAGTTGAGCGCGGTTCGTGGTTCGAGGTTCTCCAGTTCTAGGCTCGAGTGATTTTGGGGCCTGTTCTAGATCGAACTAGAACTCGAGCTTTTTGCAAAAGCTCGATAGTTCTAGAAACGTTCGAGAACGGTTCTAGCAGCAAAAAAACAGCTAATTCCTAGCTTGGTTTCCGCTGTAATAGTGTAAGTCACTCTGTGAATCACACTATTATGACATTTCAGTGTATAGTGTGCGGGAACAGCGCCTTCAGATCACTGCTGTTTCTATAATGGCGATCGCCATTTTTTTTTTTTTCCTTGTCTTCCTTCCCTAAGCGCGCGCGTGTAGTGGGGCGGGCCAGCATGTCAGCCAATCCCAGACACACACACAGCTAAGTGGACGTTTAGCCAGAGAAGCAACGGCATGTGTGATAGGATGTCCATGTCACATGTCCCTGCATTATAAAACCGGACATTTTCCTCCAGGACGCCATTATCTCTTCTGCGTCTTTGGTGTCAGACATCACTGTCGCAGCTCCGTCCTCCTGAGTCCTATCGCCGATACAGCTGTATGCGCTCCATACACAGCGTTAGACAGCATAGGGATAGCACTTTCTATCAGTCCTTTTAAGGGCTGAAACCGGTAGGGTCAGAGCCATAGGTGACAGGTCCTGAAAACAGAGACAGCGTCTGTGTAGCCAAGGTCAGGGATTTCGTCGCTGCTTTTCCCCATTAGGAGGGAATAGAAAGGCAGGCTTCCATTCCTCTACCTAGAGCCCCACAATCCTGGCACTGTACCCTCCTGTCCTCTGCACACTCCAACTCATTATAACTAAGCCATTATACTAGCAAACACTCAGTGTACCTAGTGGCATCCTAAACGTGGCTATTGGACTTTGCTATAGTCCCACTAGTGCAAAGACATTTGCAGAGCACCTCTGCCTGCATTGCACACTCCAACTCTTTTTAACTAAGCCATTATGCTAGCAAACAGTCAGTGTACCTAGTGGCATCCTAAACGTGGCTATTGGACTTTTGTGTAGTCACAGTAGTGCAAAGATATTTGCAGCACGTCTGCCTGCATTGCACACTCCAACTCTTTTTAACTAAGCCATTATACTAGCAAACAGTCAGTGTACCTAGTGGCATCCTAAACGTGGCTATTGTACTTTTGTCTATTCACACTATTGTAAAGATATTTGCAGCACGTCTGCCTGCATTGCACACTCCAACTCATTATAACTAAGCCATTATACTAGCAAACAGTCAGTGTACCTAGTGGCATCCTAAACGTGGCTATTGTACTTTTGTCTATTCACACTATTGTAAAGATATTTGCAGCACGTCTGCCTGCATTGCACACTCCAACTCATTATAACTAAGCCATTATACTAGCAAACAGTCAGTGTACCTAGTGGCATCCTAAACGTGGCTATTGGACTTTTGTCTAGTCACACTAGTGCAAATCTATGTGCAGCACCTCTGCATGACACCCTCCTGCTCTGTTTTTAATAAGCTATAATGATAGCAAAAAATACTGCCATTTAGTGGCATCATAGAACTGGCTGTTGTATTCCATTAGTGCCCCACTGGTGCCAAGCTATTTCTAGCACCTCTGCATGACACCCTCATGCACATTTTGCTACGCTAATGTTATAGCAAACTCATGGAATTCATTGCTGCATTTGATAATTCGGAGGGATAGAAAGTCAGGCTTCCTTTAGCTTTTCCTTCTGTTCATAGACAGCATCTCCAAGAGCAATTTCCCCTCCACGTCTAACTGTGGAGAGGCAGCTAGTGCGCATGCGTGTGCCGATTTACCCCAGCTGCAGCCTAATTACAGTGTTTCGCCTAGTGAGTATGCTCAGCCTGACTGTGCTATTCCTGACGCTAAGTCTTCATTTCGGGATACAGCGCATGCTCCCACACTAAGTGTGAAAACCCTCTTTGCACAGGTGCTTGCATTACGTGCCGGGTCTAAGTCCTGTTTTGTGCCTAGACACCATGCTAAAGCTGATATTCTTTTTTCAGATACTGTATTTCATGCTACTGAGAATGCTCAGGCACTTACTGCATCAGAGACTAGGTCCGGTAATGAACTCTTTGGCCCTGCCCCTGATGTGGGGGGGCACATATAGACCACAGGGCATCAGGTGTCCTCCCAAATGGCTTGCAGAGGGCCACCCCTATGACTTGTCACCGCATTATTGATGGTCAGACGATGACTGGTGAGGTGTTTGGGTCATGGCAGCCATGAGGTCATCATTGAAGTTGCGGTTCCAAATAGGACGCTAGTTATGCCACTCATGACGTGTCACTCTACTTTTGTCTCCAGGAGGTGCATTGTGGTTCACCCTGGTTTGGGGCGGAGCCAGGTTATAAAAGGGGCTGGAGCCAACAAGGAGGTGCGCAGTCTTCTATTATGCTCCGAAAGAGCACACCTCCATGTGTTGAACCCATTGCGGCTTTAGGCCAGAGGTAGGCAAGGATAGGGTGTCGATGCAGGCCACCACCACAGTTGGTAACGCAGAACGGTTAAGACCAGCTCCTGTCCTACCAGTCCTGCTTGTGCAGCCCAGTGGCATTAACAGGCCTGCTGCTGCTGATGCGCCTGCTGTCCACAGGTGTGCCCCTATGCACACGGTCAGCGTACTCAATGGCCCCTGTGTTGTTAACAGGGAGTTCCTGGGCTGGGTGGGCGTGTGGACCCTGTGACGCTAACAGGGCTCACAGTCTCCAGATCCGAATGGCGTCTAACTCGGTTCAGGCTACTATTAGTTTCATAGCCACACAGCTCTGTATCCTCCACCAAACCTTCCAGTTGCCAACCTCTCCTTTTCCAACTGGGAGCACGGTGGACACTGACTGCTGATGGGGATATATACCTTTCTCTTTCTTTTCTTATTAATTTTTGTTATATAGCGGTAACATAGTATATACCACTTTATCCAAATCTGCCAGTCCCACTGTAACAGATGGTGTTTCTTCAGCAAATGTTACTGTTGCTTAACCACCAAATCCACGGACCAAAACTTTTTTCCCCTTTCCAACACACCTGTTCCCCTTTCCACCAGCATCTGTCCTTTTTCAACTCATTTTGGTATATGACCAAAAGTGCAACTGTGCAGGGACACCGTACTCAACGCCATCTCAGCACAGCAGCCAGCCCTCGGTCCCTCCGATGTGGACAAGTAAAAGACCATTTCCTCCTATCCATGACAAAGCGTTGAGATTCACTCTGTGCAGCACTGGTGTTTAGTGGAAAAGTAGATCTAAGATTGCGTACCACATTCTGCAGATACTCCTGTATACGTGCGTCCATTTCTATGGCAGGAATTATTTTGCAAAATTTTGTCTTGTACCGGGGATGTAACAGTGTGGCAACCCAGTATTCTGGATTACTTTGAATTCGTACAATCCGAGGGTCATGTTGTAGGTAGTGCAGCAAGAAGCCGCTCATGTGTCTTGTGCATCCAGGAGGACCAAGTCCTTGGTGTGTTGGTGGCAGAGAGGTGAGAATTGTGCCTCCTTCCTCTGCCCTCTCCCCACAACCTCGCACAACCGAAATGTGAGCAAGCTCTCACTCATCTGCTGAGTCTTCCATGCCCATCGCCAGTTCGTCCTCCATTTCTTCATGGGCTCCTGCACCTTCCTCAACACTTTTTGCTGATACTATGCGCCCTTGTTAATCCCTCTCCCTCACCATGACTGCCGCATAGGTGCCGCTGACCATTTGGACCTCGTAGATCTTGTTATCCCTTCCGCATATGACTCCTCCTGTACTTCCTCCCCTTCCTCTTGTCCCAACACCTGACTCCGAATAATAATTACAGTGTGCTCCATCATGTAGATGACCAGAATTGTCACGCTGAGAATGACATTGCCAGTGCTAAACATCTTCGTCGACATTTCAAAACTGTGTAGCAGGGTGCATAGGTCCTTGATCTGACACCACTCCAGCAGCGTGATCTGCACCACCTCTGGATCAAGTTATCCCAGGCTATATGTCATAACGTATTGCAGCAGGGTTCGGCAGTGCTGCCACAAACGCTGCAACATGTGCAGATTCAAATTCCTGCATGTGGGCACATCGCATTTCAGGCGTTTAACCACCAGACCTAAAGACTTCTGTAGCGACGAAAGTTGTTGAGCTGCTGTGTGCGCACGATGGAAGTGAGCACATAGCGAGCGTGCACGCTGCACAAGGCCATGTAGGCCGTGATGGTGTTTTAAAAATTGCTGGAGAATTTGGTTCAACACGTGAGCCATACAAGGCACGTGTGTCACATTGCCCTGATGATGGCCCGCAGCCAGGTTTGCATCATTGCCGCACACGGCTATTAAGTCACCAACGGAGTCCGCTCCGTCAATTTGTACTCCGGTCGCCAGGTGACAACGTGTTCCTTTCATGAATAGTGCTGATGATGGGAGAGGAGTCGATGCCAGCGGCGCAGGTGGACGCAGGTTATGCTCACCCACTGGGCTGCATTACCTTGACAGATGCAGAATCTCTGGCTGAATGTAGCTGATGGGTATCTCACAGATGAAATACCATCATTCAGCTACAACCAATGGGAAGACACCACACCCTTTTTTATGCACATCCTGAATGCAGACCACTGCCAGACATAGCTATGAACCTCTGGTTAATTTTACCCCCAGTTCAGTTTTATGATTTTGTGTGCTTGTTACCTGACTACTTTTCCTGCTTGCTGTTTATGTACCTTGTTGGCCGATCCACATTTCACCTCTGCTTGTTTTCTGATTAAGTCCTGGCCGTCCCATTCTGTTCCTGTTCCTCAATTAATGTTTTGACCCTGCCTGACTACTATTCTCTGGAACTGCAGCCTTCCACAGGTATTAATCACCTTGGGCCCTGTGCAATTCCTAATCCCTGTATAGGGGTTAAAGGGTTTCAGGGTTCTAGGGGTCCTGCTTGGTGAGTGGCTTCCCTCTAGCCTATCATTAACAGCCCATCGGAGTGTGTGGATCAAGGAAGGCGTTACACCGTGCTCTCTGCAGAAGGCCATGTGGGCCAGGATAGTGCTTTAAAAATTGCTGGACAACCAGGTTCAACACGTGAACCACACAAGGCATGTGTGTCACATTGTCACAGCGAAGGGCCGCACCCATGTTTGCATCATTGTCGCACCCGGCCTTCCCTGGCTGCTGGTTGAGTGGAGACAACCATTGATGAAACTCGGTATCCAGAGCTAACCGTCCACAACTTCTCAGCGGTGTGACTCACATTTCCCATACATTTTAAAGTAAAACTTTGACCGCCTGATGGCATTGAGCTCTGCTGCCAGCATAGTAAGGAGGTGTGTGGTAGTCCTTGTGCGCAGTTACAAGGAAGGGTGGCCTGACCACACAAGGTTTGCGCCAAGGTGGAGGACCCACACGAGGTTGAAGAGGCAGAAGCAGTGTATTAACTTCTACATACAGAAGAAGGATTGAAACAACTCGTGGGGACGGCAAGACTTGTACAGCAGACCCTTCTCCATCTCTCACCATAGTTTGCCAGTGCCCAGTCAGTGACATGTAATGACCCTGTCTATGCTTACTGGTCCAAGTATCTGTGTTGAAATGCACCCTGTCGCACACAGAGTTTCTCAAGGAAGTGGTGATGTTGTGTGCGACATGCTGGTGTAGCGCGGGCATGCTTTTCTTGGAGAAGCAGTGGTGATTGGGCATCTGGTACTGGGGCACAGCGACAGACATAAGGTCTATAAAATCCTGTGTGTCCACTAGGCGGAAAGGCAGCATTTCGGTAGCCAACAGCTTACAGAGGGATAGAGTCAACCTCTTAGCTTTGTCATGGGTCGCAGGAAGTGGCCTTTTATTTGACCACATCTGAGGGACAGAGATCTGGCTGCTGTGTGTAGACGGTGTTGAGTAGGGTGTCCCTGGAAAAATGCAGGTTTGTGAGGAAAGTGCAGGCGGAGACATGATGTTGCCTTCATCCAACGTTGGTGCTATCGATGTTTGAGAGAGCTGTACACACTCACTTGTTTCCCCTTCCAAACCAACTGACGACCTACCAAGCAAACTGCCTGTTGCGGTTACAGTGGTGGAAGTTGTGGGTGGAAAAACAGGTGTGACAGCTGTCCCCGCAGTCCTAGAAGATGACGAGCGCGCGGATGCACTGGAAGGGGCAGGCGGTGGATGGTTCGCTCCGCTAGGCCGCATTGCAGCACGGTGAGCTTCCCACCGGGCCATATGATATTTATTCATGTGACGATTCATGGAAGAAGTTGTCAAACTGCTGAGGTTTTGACCTCTACTAAGAGAACCATGACAAATTTTACAGATCACATAATTTGGGCGATCCTTTGCAAGGTCAAAAAAGGACCAGGCTAGGCAAGGCTTAGAGGCCATGCGACCTGTTGATCCACCCCGAATAATGCTCAGAGGCAGAGTGGTGGCTGAGGATGCAGTTGTAGACGTGCTACCAGTGCTCCGACTGTGTCCAGGAAGGCGCAAGGTAACTTCGTCGTCGGTTGCATCCTCCTCCACCGCCTCTGTTGACCTCCTCGAGTGTCTGACTGTGGGTTGACAGTAGGTGGGATCTAGAACTTCATCATCAATTGTTGTGTTTGCACTCCCCTCCCCCTCAGACCGAGCCTCTTCTTGCCCTGACCGAATATTTAAGTTGTCATCCCAATCGGGTATCTGCGTCTCATCTTCATCAGTATGTTCCTCATTGTCTATAACCACAGGTGTTGGAAAGGCAGCATTTTGGTAGCCAACAGTTTGTAGATGCTGAAAGTCAACCTCCAAGCCATGTCATGCCCTTCTAAAAGCATGTAAAACACAGCGAGGGGACTCCAACCACAGTCTCCCTCGTTTCCACTAATTGGGCCACACACACCCACTTGACTGGCATCACTTGATCCCCCTTTTCAAAATGAAAAAGATGCTTTGCATGAAGCACTCTCAAAAATACGCGTGCCTTTGCCGTCCCCTGGCTGACCCAGGGGAAGAAAAGTCCTCTGAGAGCCATGACTTGTTCATCTTGGTTCTTTTAGAAACACAGCGAGGGGACTCCAACAACAGTCTCCCTCGTTGCCACTAATTGGGCCACACACACCCCACTTGACTGGCATCAGTTGATCCCCCTTTTGAAAAAGAAAAAGATGCTTTGCATGAAGCACTCTCAAAAATACGCGTGCCTTTCCCGTCCCCTGGCTGACCCAGGGGAAGAAAAGTCCTCAGAGCCATGACTTGTTCATCTTGGTTCTTTTAGAAACACAGCGAGGGGACTCCAACCACAGTCTCCCTCGTTTCCACTAATTGGGCCACACACACCCCACTTGACTGGCATCACTTGATCCCCCTTTTCAAAATGAAAAAGATGCTTTGCATGAAGCACTCTCAAAAATACGCGTGCCTTTCCCGTCCCCTGGCTGACCCAGGGGAAGAAAAGTCCTCTGAGAGCCATGACTTGTTCATCTTGGTTCTTTTAGAAACACAGCGAGGGGACTCCAACCACAGTCTCCCTCGTTTCCACTAATTGGGCCACACACACCGCACTTGACTGGCATCAGTTGACCCCCCTTTTGAAAAAGAAAAAGATGCTTTGCATGAAACACTCTCAAAAATACGCGTGCCTTTCCCGTCCCCTGGCTGACCCAGGGGAAGAAAAGTCCTCTGAGAGCCATGACTTGTTCATCTTGGTTCTTTTAGAAACACAGCGAGGGGACTCCAACCAGAGTCTCCCTCGTTTCCACTAACTGGGCCACACACACCCCACTTGACTGGCATCGGTTGAGCCCCCTTTTGAAAAAGAAAAAGATGCTTTGCATGAAGCACTCTCAAAAATACGCATGCCTTTCCCGTCCCCTGGCTGACCCAGGGGAAGAAAAGTCCTCTGAGAGCCATGACTTGTTCATCTTGGTTCTTTTAGAAACACAGCGAGGGGACTCCAACCACAGTCTCCCTCGTTGCCACTAATTGGGCCACACACACCCCTCTTGACTGACATCAGTTGATGCCCCTTTTCAAAATGAAAAAGATGCTTTGCATGAAGCACTCTCAAAAATACGCGTGCCTTTCGCCTCCCCTGGCTGACCCAGGGGAAGAAAAGTCCTCTGAGAGTCATGTCCACATTGTCAGTGGACAGACACGTGTGCTTATCTGCCAGCAGACCCCCAGCAGCACTGAAGACAGGTTCCGAGAGAACGCTGGCTGCAGGACACGACAAGATCCCCAAGGCGTACGTGGCAAGCTCAGGCAATTTATCCAGATTGGAAGCCTAAAATGAGCAGGGCTCAAGTTGCACAATAATGGAATCGATGTTTCCTTGCATATACTCATATATCTGTGTGTCCTCCTCTTTTTCCTTGTCCAGCTCTTTTGTTTTCGCATGAGTATATGTCCTTGTCACTTTCCCATGTGTTTGTGTTGTTTGTCACCTTTTGGACACCTTTGAGGGTGTTTTCTAGGTGTTTTTATGTGTTTGTGATTGCCTGCCATTGTTTCCTATGCAGTTCGAGTTCGGTTCGTCGAACGTTCGACGAGCCGAACTCGAACGGGACCTCCGTTCGGCGAACCGACCTCGAGCCGAACCGGGACCGGTTCGCTCATCTCTACTAGCGGTAACGTCCACCTACGAGTAGAATCACAAGTAGAGTTGAGCGCGGTTCGCGGTTCTCCAGTTCGCGGTTCGAGTGATTTTGGGGGCTGTTCTAGATCGAACTAGAACTCGAGCTTTTTGCTAAAAGCTCGATAGTTCTAGATACGTTTGAGAACGGTTCTAGCAGCAAAAAGCAGGGCTTTTTACAGCTACAGTGTGCAGGAGCCTTCGCTGGCAGCCTGCCAGAAGCTGGTAACCAAGATAAACATCGGGTATCCAAGCAAAGCGCTTTGGTTAGTAACCCGATGTTTTTCCTAGTTACGTGCAGGAAGCCCACACTTCCCCGCTCAGCTCGCTCCGCCCCCTCCTGCCCGCGGCATGTACACACGTACACACACACACACACTGCACACACACTCTGCACACATGGTCCCGCTCGGCTTACCTGCGGTGATGAAGTCCCGCCATCCCGACCTCAGCGCTGTCACTGTCCTCCATGGCCGCCGCTTGTCACATCACCTTCTCTCGCTTCCGACCAGAGACTGACTAGCGGTGACGTCACGGGCCTCTCGCGATACTTGGCTGTGAAGGCGGCGGTCATTGAACTCAGTGACAGGTGCTGTCAGTGTGCTGGAGATCAGCGCAGGTAATGTACCTCGCTGACAGCAGCACTTGTCATCCCCTGCAGTGACCTGGGCTGACCCATTGATGTTAGCTCAGGTCACTGCATTGCTCTCCCAGCCAATGGGGAACATCCTGCTCTTCATTGACTGGGACAGTGTGGATCGTCATGGCAACCCCTTGGATTACACCAGACCTGGATTTATTTTTCTTTCTAATAAATTGGTTAAAGAGGAAATGTTTTGGGGAGTGTTTTTTCAAATAAAAATGTGTTTGTCGTCTATTTTTTTTTTATTACTGACTGGGTTGGTGATGTCGGGTATCTGATAGACGCCTGACCTCACCAACCCCAGGGCTTGATGCCAGGTGACATTACACATCTGGTATTAACCCCATATATTACCCCGTTTGCCACCGCACCAGGGCGCGGGATGAGCTAGGGCGAAGCACCAGGATTGGCGCATCTAATGGATGCGCCACTTCTGGGGCGGCTGCGGCCTGCTATTTTTAGGCTGGGGAGAGTCCAATAACCATGGACCTCCCTAGTCTGAGAATATCAGACCCCAGCTGCCTGCTTTACCTTGGCTGGTGATCCAATTTTGGGGGGACCCCTACGTGTTTTTTTTTTTTAATTATTTATTTAATTTAAAATAACAGCGTGGGGTGCCCTCAGTTTTGGATTACCAGCCAAGGTGAGGTTGCCAGCTGTGGTCTGCAGGCTGCAGCCGTCTGCTTTACCCTAGCTGGCTACAAATCTAGGGGGAACCCTACGTCATTTTTTTTTCATTTTTTTGGCTAAATACAAAGCTAAGCACCCCTTAGTGCCACATGAAAGGCACCAAAGGGTGCAAAATTACAAAATGCAGGAGAGTGGGACATTATGTGTATTTCTGCCATTATAATGACAGAAAAGACTGATATGAAGTGCACAGGCACAGGAAAATCACCAGAGCGCTCTACGCTGTGAAAAGCAGTACAAAATGGCACTGGAGTGAACATGTGACCGCCTCATGTAGGATGAAGCTATGGATCCTGGGTAAATTTATGCATTTACCCTCCTTCAGTTTTTTTGCAGTACACAAAAAAAACGGAAGGCACACGGATGACAAACAGATGACATACGGACCGTCTACGGAACGGAAACGGATGCCACACGGATGCACCCGTGAAAAAAAACGGACTGTTTTTTGCAGACCGCAAAAATGGATCGGTCGTGTTAATGTAGCCTTATTCTGATCTGCCATTTATAAACAGCAGGCAGAAATAAGTGAATAGCGCCCCCCAGCGTCAGAAAATCTCCGGGGTTTCAGGGCTAGCTGAGACCCTGGAGATCATGATTCAGGACGGTTTTTCCGGTCCCCGCTCACGTGATCACAGGTATACACCGTACACCGATGATCACGTTACAGTAAATGACAGCGCCGGTAAAAAATTATTTATCTCCCATCTGGCATGAACAAACACTTCTTCTCCACTTCTTCTCCACTTTTTCTCCATTTTTTCTCCACTTTTTCTCCACTTTTTCTCCACTTTTTCTCCACCTTTTCTCCACCTTTTCTCCATTTTTTCTCCACTTTTTCTCCACTTTTTCTCCACTTTTTCTACATTTTTTCTCCACTTTTTCTACATTTTTTCTCCACTTTTTCTCCACTTTTTCTACATTTTTTCTCCACTTTTTCTCCACTTTTTCTCCACTTTTTCTCCACTTTTTCTCCACTTTTTCTCCACTTTTTTCTCCACTTTTTTCTCCACTTTTTTCTCCACTTTTTTCTCCACTTTTTCGCCAGTTTTTCGCCAGTTTTTCTCCACTTTTTCTCCATTTTTTTCTCCACTTTTTTCTCCACTTTTTTCTCCACTTTTTTCTCCACTTTTTCTCCACTTTTTCTCCGTTCTTTTTCTATGGTCGGTCTACCCATTAGCTCTGCCATGCATAGTGTAGCTCTACACCTACTACACATGTTACTTTATGATTGACATCTCTTTCGTACCAGAGCTGTCTAAGCCTACTCTGACCCCATATTTGTCATTACTATATTGTCCTTGTACTGTGTTATGATATTTGTATCATGTGTTTCATTTCTTGCTGTGTTGCAATTTTTTTGCTGCATCCCAATTGTACCTCTACATTGTTCGAGTTTATGTTATTGTTCTCTCACTCTTATGTGATACTGATTATTGTCATTTTTCATGATTACATGCAGATAAGTCCAATCTGACGAAGGCTCAGGCCGAAACGTCATTTGTAACTTGTTTTGAACAAAAACATATATGCTTATGAAAAAAATTTTTTTTCTTAATACGGACCAATAAAGAGTGATTTTGCATTACTATCCGTTGTGACTTACTGACTTAGTCTGGGAGATTTAGAGTGCCGAGGTTACTCACTAATTTTATCTATTATTACCTCTGAGCACCTATATACCAGTGAGCAGAGCTTCCTCTACAGTAGTTCTCCTGATTAGGCATGCCCTTACCTCATGAGCAGGGCATTGCAGCTTTGGTAGCAACCATTACGACATGGACTCTGCTGCTGTGGACCCGGGGAGAGTGAGTGCAGATTCATTGCACCCACACTCCTCACATGAAGGGTCCGCACTACTAGAAAATGGGGGATATGTTCCCTGAGTGTCTCCCCCCCATATTCTAGACGGTCCAGAGTCGTCGTGGGACCCCTTTATTTTTTTTCTTACAATAAATTGGTGAAAGAGGAAATGTTTTGGGGACTGTTTTTTCAAATAAATTTCTTTTGTCGATTTTTTTTTTTGTTAGTACTGACAGTTTATGATGTTGGGTATCTAATAGACGCCATGGCATCACAAACTGCTGGGCTTGATCTCAGGTGATTTTACAGCTAGTATCAACACGATTTATTACCCCGTTTGCCACTGCACCAGGGCACGGGATGAGCTGGGGTGAAGCGCCAGGATTGGCGCATCTAGTGGATGCGCCACGTCTGGGGTGCCTGCGGCCTGTTATTTTTAGGCTGTGAAGGCCCAATAACTATGGACCTTCACACCCTGAGAATACCAGACTACAGCTGTCCGCTTTACCTTGGCTGGTGATCCAATTTGGGGGGGACCCTACTTTTATTGTGTAATTATTAATATGTATAAAATAATTATAAAAAAGAGCCTGAGGGGACATCCACATTGGATCCCCAACCACGGTAAAGCTGCCAGCTGTGGTTTTCAGGCTACAGCCGTCTGCTTTACCTTAGCTGGCTATCAAAAATGGGGGGACCCAACGTCATTTTTTTTTTTAACTATTTTTTAAATAGAAAAAATTAATGGGCTTCCCTGTATTTTGATTGCCAACCAAGGTAACGGCAGGCAGATGGGGGTGGCAACCCATAGCTGTCTGCTTTATCTGCGCTGAGAATCAAAAATACCGCGGAGCGCTACGTCATTTTTTTAAAGATTTATTTTTACAGCACTGTGATGTCCAGCAATCAAAATACAGGGAAGCCCATTTTGTTTTTAGTTATTGAAATAAATAATTACAAAAAATATATATGGGCTCCCGCTGTATTTTTTGTATTGCTAGCTAAGGGTAATCCAAGCAGTTTCTGGCTGCTAAACTTCACTGCTTGGTGTTACCTTCACTGGCAATGGAAAATCCAGGGAAGCATTTTTATTTTTTTTGCCAAAAAGCTACAAAAAAAGGACGTGAGCTTCGCCATATTTTTGTATGCTAGCCAGGTATAGCAGGCAGGTGCTGGAAGAGTTGGATACAGCGCCAGAAGATGGCGCTTCTATGAAAATGCCATTTTCTGAGGCGGCTGCCGTCTGCAATTTGCTGCAGTGGGGCCCAGAAAGCTCAGGCCAACCTGTGCTGCGGATTCCAATCCCCAGCTGCCTAGTTGTACCTGGCTGGACACAAAAATGGGGCGAAGTCTACGTCATTTGTTTTCTAATTATTTCATGAAATTCATGAAATAATAAAAAAAGGGCTTCCCTTTATTTTTGGTTCCCAGCCAGGAGCGGGAGCAGTTGAAAAGTGTCTTTTTACTGCCTCAAAAGCCTGGGATGTCTCAGTAGACTAGCCTTTTGGATTAGCACCTTTCTTAGTCAAGGCCACCAAAGGGGCCACCAAAGTGGAGAAATGGGGTATGAACTGCCGGTAATAATTTATAACTCCTAAGAAGCATTGCACTGCCTTCAAGGAATGAGGTTCGGACCATTCCAGGACAGCAGAGAGCTTTGCAGGATCTATAGCCAGACCCTCTTGTGAGATAATGTAACCCAAAAAAGGCAAGGATGACTGCTCGAATACACACTTTTCGAATTAGTAAACAATGAGGGCTCCCTTAAACGGGAAAGGACACGAACGACATCCTGACGATAAGTCTCCAGATCAGGAGAAAAAATCAGGATGTCGTCCAGATACACCACGACGGAGGATAACAGTAAATCCCTGAACACATCGTTTACGAAGTCCTGATATACTGCGGGTGCATTACATAAACCAAAAGGCATGACGAGGTATTTATAGTGACCGTCTCGGGTGTTAAAAGCTGTCTTCCATTCGTCACCCTCTCGAATTCGTACCAAGTTATACGCACCCCGCAGATCCAACTTCTTAAAAACCTGAGCTCCCCTCCTTCTGTCAAAGAGCTCCGAAATTAAAGGTAACGAGTATTTGTTCTTTATTGTGATTGCATTGAGACCCCTGTAATCTACGCAGGGACGCAAATCACCCTCTTTCTTCCTAACAAAGAAAAACCCAGCTCCCGCGGGAGAGACAGACTTACGAATGAACCCCTTCTCTAAACTCTCTCTTATATAGGTCGACATGGCCTCCGACTCAGGTATTGACAGGGGGTAAACCCTGCCCTTAGGTGGAACCGAACCTGGGATAAGGTATATGGCGCAGTCATATGGCCTATGGAGTGGAAGAACCTCAGCACCCTGTTTAGAGAACACGTCAGCGAAATCCAAATAGGGTGTAGGTATGGGAGAGAGATCAGTTGATGCAACCGCAACTACCTTAGGTGGTAAGGGAAGACATTGGGACTGACATTTCGAACCCCAACTAATAATGCTGTCGGACTCCCAGTCCATTAGAGGAGCATGAGTCCGAAGCCATGGGAGACCCAGAAGGACGTCGTCTATACCCTCAGGCAAAACAAGAAAATAAATCTACTCTATGTGACCCTGAGACAGGGAAAGGCGCAAGGGAACTGTCCTCAATGTAATGGAGTCAGACAACATAGTCCCATTCACAACAGGACAGGAATAGGCGCCTCTAACATGATAGAGGGAATATTGTGTCTCTTTACAAATTCTGAGGACACAAAAGTCCCGTCAGCTCCAGAATCCACAAAAGCCATAATAGGCCATGTATTCTCAGAGAATGAGAGCTGACCTGGGATACTACACTTAGAGGGTGCAGAAGACGTCTCTAGTAACCCCCCTCTAATGGTTATTAGGCCTGGGAGTTTGACGGCTAGGACACTTGTTGGCATAGTGCCCAGCCTGACGACATACGTAACATATAGGAGGACCAGACTTGCGTAGTCTGGAGGACGTATGACCTAACTCCATAGGAGTGGGAGATGTTTCAGATGCTGAGGAAGATGGTGGTGGACCCTCAACAACTGGAATAGCCCGATGCTTAGGGCGTGAGGAAGAGACCTCGAGTCTACGTTCCCTATGGCGTACGTCGATCCTCGTTGCTACTGTGATCAAGTCCTCCAGAGAAGCAGGGACCTCACGAGTAGCAAGGGCATCCTTGACATAGAAATCAACACCTTCTCTGGCCAATCTAGTTCTGTCACCAGAGTTCTAAAAGCAATGGCATAAGAACTAGTGGATAATGAACCCTGATATAGATCTAACAGTCTCAGGGCCGCATCATGGGTAACCTGCGGACCCATGAATACCGCTTTAAGAGCATCAAGAAAGTCTTGATGTCTCAGAGTAACCAGATCAGCTAAAAAATAAGGAGCGCTGATAGTGTACTACCAACAGATCAGTGAGGTAGATCAGGAAAAATACACTCACCTGAAATGGTTGGGATAGTCACAACCACTGATAGAGCATAGGATGATGGCGTCTGCTGCAGCCCCACGTGGATGTGCATACAAATCAGAGTAAAAAGGGGGTTAATGCCGCGCATCAGCCAAAATGAAGATGTAGCACGTTGATGTTATAAACGTATTCTTTTATTCCATCGGTCTACGCGTTTCGAGGATATACCTCTTCTTCAGGACCAGTGCATCAACATAGTATACATTTTATAACATCAGCGTGCTACATCTTCATTTTGGCTGATGCGCGGCATTAACCCCCTTTTTACTCTGATTTGTATGCAGTAACCACATCAGAGCACTCCCATAGGGAAGTCGCCCATTCTAAGGCTTTGTCCTGAAGTAAGCAGATGATAAAGCCTACTCTGGACCTCTCCGTAGGGAAGAGAGAAGAGTTGACCTCTAGGTGTATCTGACACTGACTAATGAAACCACGAAATGATCTGGCATCGCCAGAATATCTGTTTGGCAGAGCAAGTCGAGGATCATGTGCAGATGTCACCTTGGTCTGAGGTTTATCCTCTATACTCTTGAGCCGCGACTCCAGTACTTGTATGTAACGGTGTAACTGCTAATATTCTGCCATAACTGCCAGACCCTTGGCTCAGTCCTAATGTTGCGGGGGCTGTCTGATTATAAAAACCAAAGGGATATCAGACAGTCAGGGTCCACCGTGCAAAGTCTCTGCTGCAGACTATGGCAGAGGATAAGGGGTATCTTGTACTACGGAAGCAGTACTGACACTTATACGTTTCAGTGACACTAGAGCCAATCACGACGTGTACTGTTAAAGTCACAGCGACTACCGTATTTAGCATTAACGTAAAAGGGATAGGTTAATGAGTGAGGAAGAGTATATAAGTGTGCCGCTGTAAATAGTTGTAGCACAAGTGCAGAGTTCAATACCTCTGTTAAAGTCACAGAGGCATATAGTTAGGAAATAAAGCAATTCCTCCCTTACTCGGAGGGTGTGTGGTATGGTCTCTGTTAATGATCACAGAGACAAAAGCAGTGAGTGGGAAATGGCACCTACCTAAGTCTGTTCCTCTAGTGGTGCCAGGAGACGGACAGCAGCGTAAGCCGCACAAAGCTCCTACCTGCGTTCGCTCCACTAGTGCGCGAGGACACGAACCACTAGATATGGCACCTGCCTAGGTCCGCTCCACTAGTGGTGCAAAAGAGATGGACAGCAGCACAAGCCGCACAAAGCTCCTACCTATGTTCGCTCCCCTAGTGTGCGAGGATACGAACAACTGCCAGACGCAGTATAAGGAACATTACACTAGTGGCAGCGTCCACCAACGAGTAGAATCCCAAGGCCCAGCCGGACCATGTGCCTCAGGCACCTGCCTATGTTCGCTCCACTAAGATGTAAGGATACAGACTGCAGCCGAAGCTGTAAGGTACAAGAATGCTACCGTGCCGGTAGCGCTCACCTAGCATTGACAGAGAGATGCCTAGAGGGACGTGCACAGAGCGTCTACTCTCATGCATGAACCAAGAGGACTGAGCGCCGGGCGGCGTGCGTCAGGGTCTTATATAGACTCTGTGCCTCTGACAAGATGGAGGACACCAGGGCCAATCCACTGCCAGAATGACAGCAATGACGTCACGCTGGCCTATTATCGAGCAAAGCGTCACAAGCACATGACCAGCGACCAATCGGCATAGAAGCTGTAGAAGGTGTCAGAGACATGTGACAACGTGTCACAAGCACATGACCAGCGGCTAATCAGCTTAGAAGGTGTCAGAGACATGTGACCTCGTGTCAGCGATGATGTCACCCGCACATGTGCAATGGCTAAAAGATAGGACTTAGTCTCCAGCGCTTGCACATGTGCAGTAGCAAGAAATCCGAACATAGTCTCCAGTGCCACAGCTACCGTAACACATGTCTCCATAGAATTTAAAAAAAAATAAAATACATGAAATAGTCTTGGACAGAAATGATGGTACAAAAGGGACATGTTAAATCAAAGTGTGTCCACTAATTAGCATCACAGGTGTCTACAATCTTGTAATTAGTCAGTGGGCCTGTATATAGGGCTACAGATACTCACTGTGCTGTTTAGTGACATTGTTTGCACCACACTCAACATGGACCAGAGGAAGCAAAGGAAAGAGATGTCTCAGGAGATTAGAAAGATTAGAAAGAAAATTATAGACAAGCATGTTAAACATAAAGGTTATAATACCATCTCCAAGCAACTTGAGGTTTCTGTGACTACAGCTGCAGATATTATTCAGAAATTCAAGATCTATGGGACTGTAGCCAACCTCCCTAGAATTGGCTACAGGAGGAAAATTGATGACAAATCAAAGAGGCGGATGATACGAATGGTAACAAAAGAGCTCAGAAAAACTTCTAAAGAGATTAAAGGTGAACTTCAATCTCAAGGAACATCAGTGTCAGGTCGCATAATACATCGTTGTGTGAGTCAAAGTGGACTTCATGGGACACGGCAAAGGAGGACACCATTGTTGAAAAAAAAAATATAAAAAAGCCAGACTGGAATTTGCCAAACTACATGTTGACAAGCCACAATGCTTCTGGGACAATGCCATATGAACAGCTCTATGTTAACAGATGGAAAAATGAAGCATATCAAGAAAAGAAAACTGTCCCTACTGTGAGGCTCAGTTATGTTCTAGAGCTGCTTTGCTGCATCTGGCAGCGGGAGTTTTGAATCTGTGCAGGGTACAATGAAATCTCAAAACTATCAAGGGATTCTAGAGAGACATATGGTGCCCAGTAACAGAAAGCTTGGTCCCAGTCACAGGTCATGGGTCTTGCAACAGGATAATGACCCAAAGCACACAGCTAAAAACAGCCAAGAATGGTTAAGAGGAAAACATTGGAGCATTTTGTAGTGGCTTTCTATGAGCCATGACCTAAATCCTATTGAGCATCTTTGGAAAGTGCTGAAACACTCTCTCTCGAAAAGGCAACCTTGAAACACGAGACAACTGGAGCATTTTTGCTCTTGAGGAGTGGCCAAAATAGCTTTCAAGAGTTGCAGAAGTCTCATTGACACTTACAGGAATTGTTTGATTGCAGTGATTGCCTCAAAAGGTTGTGCAAGAAAATATTAAGTTAAGTGAACCTTCATTTCTTTCCAGGCCTATTTCATGAGTTTTATTTTTTTTTTAAATTCTATGGAAGCTGAAAAGCTGCAATGTCTGACTTTAACTTGTTCATTTTCAAAGTTCATTTTGTATTTATTATTGCTTTGGTCAGATTCAAGTTATTTCTGTGACCATTGTGGGGTTTTTCTTTCATGAAACAAGGGGCACCAACAATTTTGACCACGTGTGTAAAAAGTCAAATGGCCTTCCTTCCCTTCCGAGCCTAACCAGTAGATTTCCACCGCATTTGGGATATCAGTGTAATCAGGAGAAATTGCACAACAAATTTTATGATGCATTTTCTCTTGTTACCCTTGTGAAAATGCAAAATTTGTGTTTAAAGTAACATTTACAGTGCCTTGCAAAAGTATTCGGCCCCCTGGAATTTTTCAACCTTTTCCCACATTTCAGGCTTCAAACATAAAGATAAAAATTTAATGTTATACTAAGAATCAACAACAAGTGGGACACAATTGTGAAGTTGAACGAAATGTATTGCTTATTTTAAACTTTAAAAAAAAAAAATAACTGAACAGTGGGACGTGCAATATTATTCGTCCCCTTTAAGTTAATACTTTGTAGCGCCACCTTTTGCTGTGCTAACAGCTGCAAGTCGCTTGGGGTATCAGTTTTGCACATCGAGAGACTGAAATTCTTGCCCATTATTCTTTTGCAAATAGCTCGAGCTGAGTGAGGTTGGATAGAGAGTGTTTGAGAACAGCAGTTTTCAGCTCTTTCCACAGATTCTCGATTGGATTCAGGTCTGGACTTTGACTTGGCCATTCTAACACCTGGATATGTTTATTTGTGAACCATTCCATTGTAGATTTTGCTTTATGTTTGGGATTTCTTGTTGGAAGACAAATCTCTGTCCCAGTCACAGGTCTTTTGCAGACTCCAACAGGTTTTCTTCAAGAATGGTCCTGTATTTGGCTCCATCCATCTTCCCATCAATTTGAACCATCTTCCTTGTCCCTGCTGAAGAAAAGCAGGCCCAATCCATGATGCTGCCACCCCCATGTTTGACAGTGGGGATGATGTGTTAAGGGTGATCAGCTGTGTTGCTTTTACACCAAACATATAGTTTGGCATTGAGCCCAAATAGTTCGACTTTGGTTTCATCTGACCAGAGCACCTTCTTCCACATGTTTGGTGTGTCTCTCAGGTGGCCTTTGGCAAAGTTTAAACAACACTTTTTATGGATATCTTTGAGAAATGGCTTTCTCCTTGCCACTCTTCCATAATGGTTTGATTTGTGCAGTGTACGACTGATTGTTGTCCTATGGTCAGACTCTCCCACCTCAGCTGTAGATGTCTGCAGTTCATCCAGAATGATCATAGGCCTCTTGGCTACATCTATGATCGGTCTTCTCCTTCTTTGAGATGAAAGTTTGGATGGAAGGCCGGATCTTGGTAGATTTGCAGTGGTATGATACTCCTTCCATTTCAATATGATAGCTTGCACAGTGCTCCTTGGGATGTTTAAAGTTTTGGAAATCATTTTGTAACCAAATCCGGCTTTAAACTTCTCCACAACAGTATCACGGATCTGCCTGTTGTGTTCCTTGGTCTTCATGATGCTATCTGCGCTTTCACCAGAACACAGACTATCACAGAGCAGGTGCATTTATACGGAGACTTGATTACACACAGGTGGCTTATATTTATCATCATCAGTCATTTAGGACAACATTGGATCATTCAGAGATCCTCAATGAATTTCTGGAGTGATATTGCTGCACTGGGACGAAGGGGACGAATAATATTACACGCCCCAAATTTCAGTTTTTTATTTTTTAAAAAAGTTTAAAATAAGCAATACATTTCGTTCAACTTCACAAATGTATCCCACTTGTTGATTCTTCACCATAACATTAACATTTTTATCTTTATGTTTGAAGCCTGAAATGTGGGAAAAGGTTGAAAAATTCAAGGGGGCCGAATACTTTCGCAAGGCACTGTATGTGGGGAAAAGTAAAATTTTCATATTTTCTTCCACATTTCTTAAGTTCCTCTGAAGCGCCTAAAGGATTAATAATATTAATTAATGTGAATCTACAATTTTCAAAGTCATGAAAATAAAGAAAACTCTTTGAATAAGAAGGTGTGTCCAAACGTTTGGTATGTACTGTATATATAAAAAGACATTTGTAATACATGTATAAATCCTGCCCCAAAATTGATTCTCAATTAGTTGATTAACCCTTCAAATAATTAACCCCCAATTACCCTAAGGGGATGGGGGAGTTTGGGGGATTTGGATTTATATAATGAATTAAAATCAGCAGTTACAATAAAAATCAGTAAGTACGAATTCAAATTCGGATACAATAATTAAATAAATAATTCATGATTCTTTACAAGGAGCAATTATATATAATGAAATTGAATGTGTCCTGAAAATGAGCACCAGTTTTTCTTCGACCCCTGTTTAACATTCAATCCATAAGGGGAACATAAATGTACAGCGGATCTAATCATCAGTGTGATAAATTTTGGAAATCAAAATTAAAATTAAATGGTAGTGATTGTTTTTGTTTTCCAACACATTATTTTCAATGTTGTACATAAACCTCATTTGATCCGCTCCATCATAATATTCAGACCCTCCGTATGGAGCGTAGTCAGTTTAAAAATCCAAAAGGATTCTTATTCCACCAGTTTCCAGTATCGTTCCCTATAATCTACTGCTATTTGCTCAATAACCCGTTTTGAAAGTTTCTATGTCTTTTTTGTGTTCAAATGAAAAATGTTTAGATAAGCTATGGGTGATAGTGCCATGCCTGATGTTGAACCGATGACTATTTAATCTATTGTGTAACATTTGTGGGGTACGGCCCACATACTGCAGGCCACACGGGCATTCTAAAAGATAAATTACAAAAGTTGAATTACAGCTCAAATATTGTTTAATTGAAAACTCTCCCGTAATGTTAGATTTAAATGAACGCACACCTTGTGTCAAGGATTTACAACGCAAACATCTGGGTTGTCCGCAACAATAGTGGCCTACTGGTTTCATTTGACCTTGTTTACTTCCAATTAATGAAGTTTTTTTAGGGCAGATATTGCTAGGCGCTATTATGTTCTTCAAGTTCCTGCTCCTTAAATATAACTCGTAGTCTCGTGGGCAAAATTCCTGAAAGCATCCTATCACTTTTCACAATATACCAGTGTTTTCTAACCAATTATTTAATCTGTCTACGGGAGTTGCTGTAGGTAGTGACTAGAAAACTCCCAAAACCGATTTTCGTGTCCCCCATCTGGGAAGACAGTATTTTTTTCCCCTCAATACTTGCCAAACACTTCTCCTCATCCAATAATAAACTTTTATGGTAAGGGTGCTTTACACGCTGCGACATCGCTCCCGTCGTCCGTGCGATATTTGATGCTCGCTGCCGTAGCGAACATTATCGCAACGGCAGCATCACACGCACATACCTTGTTAGCGATGTCGCTGTGACCGCCGAACAATCCCTCCCTCAAGGGGGAGGTACTTTCGGTGTCATAGCGATGTCACTGCGGCGTCACTAAGCAGCCGGCCAATAGAAGTGGAGCGGCGGAAATGAGTGGGACGTAACATCCCGCCCACCTCCTTCCTTACGCATTGCCGGTGGACGCAGATAAGGAGATGTTCGTCGCTCCTGCGATGTCACACATAGCAATGTGTGCTGCTGCAGGAACGAGGAACAACATTATACCTGTGTCAGCAGCGATATTAAGGAAATGAGCGACGTGTCAACGATCACCGTTTTTGAACGATTTTGCAATCATTGATCGTCGCTCATTGGTGGCACACACTGCGATGTCGCTACCGGCGCCGGAAGTACGTCACTAATGACGTGACCCCGATGATATATCGGTAGCGATGTCACAGCGTGTAAAGCACCCTGTAGGCATCGGACAACATTTTTAGGGTAGCCCTTACTAACAAACCTGATTTTTAGTATCCTAGCTTCAGCTTTAAATGAGTCTAAACTTGTACAATATTTTCTGATACGCCAATACTGGCCATAGGGAATATTCCTGATCCACTTTGGAAGATGACTACTTGTGAATTCCAAATAACTATCCACATCCACCTTTTTTTTTTTAAAAAAAATGAATGTTTCAATAAGGGCTGCATCATTTAATTTGATGTTTAAGTCCAAGAACTGGATTGATTCCTTCGACATAGTTGCTGTAAAGGAGAGTTCCCAGTCATTATTATTCAAGGAGTTTATAAAAGTTTCTGCACTTTTTTCAAAACCTAACCAAATAAAAAACAGGTCAAATGTGAACCTACGATAGAGGATTATATGTCCCCCAGCCAGAGGGGACTGTGCGATATATGAGAATTCGAAACATTCCATATATAAATTAGCATAACTTGGGGCGAATCTCGTCCCCATCGCACAGCCCCTCAATTGGCAGTAAATATTCCCTTCAAACAAAAAAATATTATGGTTCAAAATAAATTCTATGGATTCAAGAATGAATTTCCCCTATGGGACTGGTAAATGGTTATCGGCAGATACTGTAGATAATATTCCACACTCTCTAGACCCAACCGATGGTCTATGTTGGAATAAAGTGAGGAAACATCCAAGGTGAAGAACAAACAATTTGGGATTGGGAGCAGTTTTCTTAGGATGCTTGTAAGGTGGGAGGAGTCCCTGAGATGGGACTCTAATCCCACAACATATTTTTGTAAGAAGAGGTCAATGTAATGAGATAAATTAGCTGTGAGGGATTTAACCCCAGAGATGATGGGTCTCCTGGGTGGGTTGGTTAAACTCTTATGAATTTTAGGAAGGAAATAAGGAGAATGGAATAGTGTTTAATATCTGAATATTGTTTTTCCCTTGTGGGGGCTTATGAGGAAAATATTTGAATAAAAGGGAATTCACAAGTATTCATCTTCCAAAGTGGATCAGGAATATTCCGTTTGGCCAATATTGGCCACAAACACCGGTTTTGGAAGTTATCTAGTCACTACCTACAGTGACTCCCATAGACAGATTAAAGAGTTGATAAGCAAACACTGGCTTATGGTGAAAAGTGATAGGATCCTTTCAGGAATTTTGCCCACGAGACCACGGGTTATGTTTAGAAGGAGCAGGAACTTGAAGAACATAATAGCACCTAGCAATATCTGCCCTAAGAAAACTTCCTCAATTGTAAGTAAACTAGGTCAAATGAAACCAGTAGGCAACTATTGTTGCGGACAACCCAGATGTTTGTGTTGTAAATCCTTGACACAAGGTGTGTGTTCATTTAAATCTAACATTACGGGAGAGGAGTTTTCAATTAAAACAATATTTGAGCTGTAATTCAACTTTTGTAATTTATCTTTTAGAATGCCTGTGCGGCCTGCAGTATGTGGGCCGTACCACACAAATGTTACACAAAAAATAAATAGTCATCGGTTCAACATCAGGCATGACACTATCACCCATAGCTTATCTAAACATTTTTTCATTTGAACACAAAAAAGACATAGAAACTTTCAAAATGGGTATTATTGAACAAACAGCAGTAGATTATAGGGAACAATGTTGGAAACTGGTGGACCAAGAATCCTTTTGGATTTTTAAACTGACTACGCTCCATACGGAGGAGGGTCTGATTATTATGACAGAGTGGATCAAATGAGATCAAATGTACAACATTAAAAATCATGTGTTGGAAAACAAAAAACAATCACTACCATTTAATTTTAATTTGGATTTCCAGAATTTATCACACTGATGATTAGATCCGCTGTATGTTTATGTTCCCCTTATGGATTGAATGTCAATCAGGGGTCGATGTAGAACTGGTGTTCATTTTCAGGACACTTCCATTATATATAATTGCCCTTTGTAAAGAATCATGAATTATTCATTTAATTATTGTTGTATCCGAATTTGAATTTAATTTAGTGTACTTACTGATTTTTATTGTAACTGTTGATTTTAATTCTTTATATAAATCCAACTCCCCCAAACTCCCCCATCCTCATATGTGTAATTGGGGGTTAATTATGGGAAGGGCTAATCAACTAATTGAGAATCAATTTTCGGGGAAGATTTATCCATGTATTACAAATGTCTTTGTATGTATATGTGTATATATAATGTAATATATATATATATATATATATATATATACACATTTTATTTTTGTTTTATGCTACCTGAGGAAGGGCAAGGATGCCTCTGAAACGCGTTGTGGCTTACCAATAAATGATTTACAGCAAAAATCATCAATCTCCTCTTTGAGAAGCGTTTACCTAGTATTGTGAACTTTTTTTCTGGAACTTCTTCTTTGCGTCTCCCTTCGGGATCTCACGGTGTTGCTGCAGCCACAGTAGGAGTTACTGATCTCATTGACGCTTCACCGTCCGGCCCAGAGTAGGATTTGCAGTGTAACACCAGTCTGAGAACACGGTGTATCACACATGTTCTCAGATAGTAACAACGTGAGCAGCGGCTCAGACAGTAGTTACTGTGGGGACTTCAGGACTGGATCGGTGACGGTGAACAATGGGGTGCTTCAGAATCCTCTGTCAGCATTATTTGATAGTGTTGTACCTGAAGTACAACACCTGTAGGTGAGTGCATAAGACACACCTTTATTGTTTGAAATTTTAACTTTTGCACACAGGAGCGCCCTCTCTTTCTTTTTAACGAGTTGGAAAGGCATACACTTTTCTATATAAGACCTCAAAGCTTACAGTGCATTTCAGACTAAATGAGAATCATGAGGTCAAAGGAACTGTCCAAGGAGCTCAGAGACAGAATTGTGGCAAGGTACAGATCTGCCCAAGGTTACAAAAGAACATCTGCAGTAATCAAGGCTCCTAAAAGCATAGTGGCCTCCATAAGTTTGGAACCACCAGAACTCTTTCTAGACCTGGTTGTCCAGCGAAACTGAGCAATCGTTGGAAAAGAGCCTTGCTGAGAGAAGTTAAGAAGCACCCCTAGATCACTGTGGCTGAGCTCCAGAAATGCAGTAGGGAGATGGGAGAAAGTTGCACAGTCAACTATTGCTGCTGCCCTCCACCAGTCGGGCATTTATGGCAGAGTGGCCCAACGAAAGCCTCTCCTCAGTGCAAGGCATATGAAAGTCTGCATAGCGTTTGCAAAAAAAAACACATGAAGGACTCCAGACTATGACAAATAAGATTCTCTGGTCTGATGAAATGAAGATGGAACTTTTTGGTGATAATTCTAAGTGGTACATGTGGAGAAAACCAGGCACTGCTCATCACCTGCTCAATACAATCCCAACAATGAAATATGGTGGTGGCAGCATCATGCTTTGGGGGGTGTTTTTCAGCTGCAGTGACATGGCGACTAGTTAAAGTTGAAGGAATGATGAATGCGGCCTAGTTCAGAGATATCCTGGAAGAAAACCTCTTCCAGAGTGCTCTAGACCTCAGACTTAGCCAAATGTTCACCTTCCAACAAGACAATGACCCTAAGCACACAGCTAAAATAACAAAGGAGTGGCTTCAGAACAACTTTGTGACCATTCTAGACTGCCCCAGCCAGAGCCCTGACCTAAACCTAATTGTACATGTCTGGAGAGACCTGAAAATAGTTGTTCACCAACGTTCACCATCCAACCTGATGGAACTGGAGAACATCTGCAGAGAAGAATGGCAGAGGATTCCCAAATCCAGGTGTGAAAAACTTGTTGCATCATTCCCAAGAAGACTCATTGCTGTACTAGCTTAAAAGGGTGCTTCTACTCAACACTGAGCATAGGGTCTGAATACTTATGACCAGAGTCGGACTGGGGTGTCTGGGGTCCACCAGAGGAATTGACTACAGGGGCCCACCCTACAGCAATATGCAAAACCTGTTAGCTGTTATCCCCCGTTATAGTCGAACATTGACTGAAACACAGACAGCTCCTGCACATCTCCTGTGCACCATAACTGATGTACAACTACAGTAGTTTTCAGGAAGGGGGATCTTTGTTGAATACAAGTTATCACCGATCCACAGGTCAGGTAGGTGAACACTTAATGATGAATGGATCAGGGTACGAGTTGGACATGAGCTCCACTTTCATGGGGATGAAAGTTGCACGTTCGGTGCTGGCCCCAGCAATCTGTCCCCACGGATGAATAAGTTATCACTTATCCTTAGGGCCACGTTGACACGTTCAGTATTTGGTCAGAATGTTACATCAGTATTTCTAAGCCAAAACTAGGAGTGGGTTAAAAATGCAGAGATGTGTTTCTATTATACTTTTCCTATGATTTTATCACTCCTGCTTTTGGCTACAAATACTGATATAAAGTACTTACCAAATACTCAACATGGGCACATGGCCTTAGATTAGGCGATTACTTAGCATATTTGCTACAGTGTAATAGTCACATGACAGGGGTTAAACATTCAAGTATTTAATCTCTACTGGAAATAATCTTCCCTTTATTGATAGAGAGAAAAAGTGACCTCCAGACACAACACAATCCACTATACCGAGACCAATAATACCACATACAAGGGAGAAATACTGCCACAACATGACCAATGACATCATCACCACATAATAACCGAATACAACCACATATAAGAAATAAATACCGCCACACCATAATCAGAGCACATAATGATCAAATATTACCACATACAATGGAGAAATACCTCAACACTATGACCAGACAACATAAATGACCAAATAATATAACATACAACAGACCACATATTACCACCACACAGTGCCCGAATTATACTACAATATATTGTATGATCATGAATAAAAACCACAATACTAATAACAGTATTATTACCATCAGTGCCATTATACACAGGAGCTCTGTATATATAGTCAGTGTACAGGTAATACAGCGATTACCAGTGACATCAATTAGTGACATTATACACAAGAGCTGTGTATACAGTGTATAGTATGTGTGTGTACATGTAATACACTGACTTACCAGTGACATCTCTAGCTGAAGTTATTCATCTTCGCTTTTCCGCTTCATCTGGCGCTGACTGCTATCACTTCTTCCTGCCATGACGCGACTCTGCAGAAAATAACACACAGTCACCTGTTACGAGGGGGACCCGGGGAAGCGTGCCAAGATGGTATATGGACAGCTTCCGCCGGTCAAGGTCCACTGTGCGGTGTAAGGGACCGCTGCTATGGTGGGAGAAGAGTGAGCGGGTTGCTGCTAGCGATAGTCTGGAATGTCACAGACGATCTGCGTACACCTGTCCGCCCTAACCTGTGAGGGTTGTATGGCACGGGGCTCACAACTCGGTGTACCTGTTGCACGGGGACGCACAGAGGTGCCTACGCACGTGTGCCAGCGGGAGTCACAGGAATATGGCACGAGGGTAGCACAGAGGTGCCCACGCACGTGTGCTTCAGAAACCAGGTGAGTCCGACAGAGATTCAAGGAGCTCACCTGGGACAGGAACACAGCCTGTTAAACGGAATACTGCCGGAGCAGCAAGGCAGGGGCGAGACCTGCAAAATACAATGACGTCTGTACAGTGGCGTGGCAGCACGCTGCCAGACATCCAAACATAGAAGGACGGTCGCGCGCCGCCATGATGGCAGGAGGGGTTTTTAAGGAGATGTAGCTCCAGCCAAGGGCGGACGCGAGACGGATGTGACCCAATCATGATCTGTGACGTCCTGGCCCGGCCAGTCAGGATTCAGCACATCACCAGCCTCGTTATCTGGCCGTGTGATACCAGTGAGCGAATCAGAAGACGTCACGTGGGGCACATGCTCAACCTCCTGCCTCTGGGTCATAAAGGCGGGATCTTCGGTTTCACAATGTGCAGAGCTAAGGGAAGTCTTGCTGCTTCCCTGAGCATCTATCCTTTGCACACTGTGCAACCACTCCGACCCTCTGCGATGCCGAGCAGGAGGGCACGTGGCAGGCAAGGGATGGGAGACCACTCCATTCCTTACGAGAAGTAAACCACTAGGTGTCACCCTTCTGCTGCATCTAGGAGGAGGAAACTCCTGCAGTCTCCCAGGCCTTTGGCGCTGCTGAGCAGGAGGGCTCGCGGCAGACAAGGAATGGGGGACCACCTCATTCCTTGCAAGAGGAGAGCCACGAGATGTAACATTACCCCCCCGTCTAGGGCCCCCCCGCCGCCTGTGCTCAAAGGCTGCTACCAAACCCGGAGCGTGGACATGATCCTCCAATTCCCAGGTCCTATGCTTCGGTCCACGACCGACCCACTCCACGAGGAAGTACCTCTTGCCCTGAACGATTTTTGTTTTAACCAACCTTGCTACTTCAGGGTTGTCGGACGAGGAGTCGGCCGTCGGCCACCAATCATGCCTGGCCTCTAGAACTCTGGTCCTTTTGGACCTGAAGAGGCCCACGACCTTGGAGGTATGGTCCCAGGAAAGTACATCGTTCCGTAACCTAGAGGGAACGAGGGTCTGGCCAGGTGGCACCAGGTCTAGGGGAGTGGGTGACCGGTGGTCCCGAGGTGTTCTTTACATGACCCTGCCCAGGACGAGATCTCCCCTTTTGTCCAGTTGAGTATCGGAGCATGCCGTTTCAACCAGGGGAGTCCTAGTAGGATCTCATCCGTCCCTTCTGGAAGCACCAGAAAGGACACCTGCTCATGGTGGCCTGGTGGTACATCCATCCTGAGAGGGACGGTGATCTGGGTAATGGGTTTGACAAGTAGGGACCCGTTGACTACCTGGACACTGATTGGTTTAGGCAACAGGACCAGGGGAACAGAGTACCTAGTTGCCAGGGAGGCTGAAATGAAATTGCCGTCAGCGCCAGTGTCTAAGCAAGCCAGGGCATGGAAGACAGTGGTGCCGAACTGCAACTGGGCGCTGAGGGTTAATTTAGAAGGAGAGGCAGCGTCTAGGGTTCCTCCTCTGATGGAAACCAGACACTGTCTCTTTTCCGATGGTTTTGAACATCGGGTAGCTACATGTCCCCTCTGCCCACAGGCAAAGCAAACGACCGGCGGCCGAGAGCCTGTAGTAGAGGAGACCACCTTGGAGACTTCCATGGGCTCCACAGAGTCATCAACAGAACTGGCTGGGAGACTGGTCTGGTGGGGAAGGAGAGTCAGAGGCTCTGTAGGCCAGGTAGACGTGGGTGCCGAAGAGACCTCGAGCCTCCGCTCCGCGTGGCGGATGTCTATGCGAGAAGCAAGCCGTATCAAGGCCTCTAAGGTGGTCGGCACATCACGCGTGGCCAGCGCGTCTTTGACGAACCCTGCCAGACCCTCCCAGAACACAGGGACAAGGACTTTATCTGGCCAGTCCAGCTCTGCGGCGAGTGTCCTGAACTGCATCGCAAAGTCCCCGACTGAAGTGGACTTTTGCCGAAGGCGTAGGAGTCGCAGCGCGGAGTCGTGGGTGACTTGAGGCCCGAGGAACACCTTTCTCATGGCCTCAAGATAAACTGGAAGGTGATTCACCACCCGATCTCCGCGCTCCCACAACGGCGTGGACCATTTTAGCACTCTCCCTGTGAGCAGGGACTGGACGAATGCTACTTTCGCCTTCTCAGTAGCATAAAGAGTGGCGGACATCTCCAAGTAGGTGGTAACCTGGTTTATGAAACCACGGCACTCGGAGCTGTCCCCGTTGAAGCGCTCTGGGAGCGCAAGGCGAGGCGACTTTCCGCTCAATTCCACAGCCTGAGTAGCCGCTTGGGTGGCAATTGTCGCTAGAGCAGCCTTATCGGGGGAAGACCGCTCCACAGCTGCCAATCGTGACTCCAACTGCTGCACATAACGCAGCAACTGCTGCTGCTCTTCTGCCATAGCCAGACCTTTGGCGCGACCGTAATGTTACGAGGGGGACCCGGGGAAGCGTGCCAAGATGGTATATGGACAGCTTCCGCCGGTCAAGGTCCACTGTGCGGTGTAAGGGACCTCTGCTATGGTGGGAGAAGAGTGAGCGGGTTGCTGCTAGCGATCGTCTGGAATGTCACAGACGATCTGCGTACACCTGTCCGCCCTAACCCGTGAGGGTTGTATGGCACGGGGCTCACAACTCGGTGTACCTGTTGCACGGGGACGCACAGAGGTGCCTACGCACGTGTGCCAGCGGGAGTCACAGGAATATGGCATGAGGGTAGCACAGAGGTGCCCACGCACGTGTGCTTCAGAAACCAGGTGAGTCCGACAGAGATTCAAGGAGCTCACCTGGGACAGGAACACAGCCTGTTAAACGGAATACTGCCGGAGCAGCAAGGCAGGGGCGAGACCTGCAAAATACAATGACGTCTGTACAGTGGCGTGGCAGCACGCTGCCAGACATACAAACATAGAAGGACGGTCGCGCGCCGCCATGATGGCAGGAGGGGTTTTTAAGGAGTTGTAGCTCCAGCCAAGGGCGGGCGTGAGACGGATGTGACCCAATCATGATCTGTGACATCCTGGCCCGGCCAGTCAGGATTCAGCACATCACCAGCCTCGTTATCTGGCCGTGTGATACCAGTGAGCGAATCAGAAGACGTCACGTGGGGCACATACTCAACCTCCTGCCTCTGGGTCATAAAGGCGGGATCTTCGGTTTCACAATGTGCAGAGCTAAGGGAAGTCTTGCTGCTTCCCTGAGCATCTATCCTTTGCACACTGTGCAACCACTCCGACCCTCTGCGATGCCGAGCAGGAGGGCATGTGGCAGGCAAGGGATGGGAGACCACTCCATTCCTTACAAGGAGTAAACCACTAGGTGTCACCCTTCTGCTGCATCTAGGAGGAGGAAACTCCTGCAGTCTCCCAGGCCTTTGGCGCTGCTGAGCAGGAGGGCTCGCGGCAGACAAGGAATGGGGGACCACCTCATTCCTTGCAAGAGGAGAGCCACGAGATGTAACAGTCACCTATAGCTGATCACTCCCAGAGCACATTCCTCACTTTTCCCCCAATTTCTACACCACGTCAGACTTTTGTTCCCCCTATGGAAGACAGTATCCTCAAAATTAAATTATATTACAGCGGAAATAATGTCCCCTAATTTGCCCCTACAGTAATTACCTTTTATTTGCCACCATAAACCAATAATGTATGTTCCTTGTTCTGGCCCCATATAGTAATAATATCTCCCATCCTTGCCCCCTTTATTTAATAATGTCCCCATCCTGGGCACCTATGTTCCCTCAATTGATAGTTCATTCCTAAGTTGGGGAGAGAGAAGATAGTAGTGATTGGACATGGGACTCCCATGTCACAATGTAATGTGAGCCACAAATCGTGATTACTGACAGCACTGAAACGGTGAAACAGTGCCAGCACCAGAGGTGAAGACAGAGTCTTTTATTTTAGCTTGGGGAAACAAGAGGAATCAAAAGGGGTTGTTAGTTGCTTCTGTGACGCCCTGGCCAGCCAGGTAGTCACAGATAGGGCCCCGCATTACACCATTCCCCAACAAGGTGAGAGCAACCAAACATATAAAACCCTAGTCACCCCCCTCAGTGCTTGATGGACACACCAGGGGGCGGAACCAGGCGGTTGTAAGACGCCCACCGAGGAGTCTCAGACAGCCTGGGGCGGGAAAGTAACAGTTCAGTGTGAAAGTTCAGTGCATCGAGTCTAGAGGTCAAGTGGAGAGGTGGGAGGGCTAGAGCTGTGTACAGCCCCAGCACAGGAAAGACCCAAACTCAACTGGTGCCAGGGTAATAGCCCTGGTACTGCTAGCTAGGAGGCAGACGGTAGTCTCCGTCTGCAGGAGCCGGGAAGACGGCTCGGTGGAACCGAGGTGGACTGGGACAGGGTAGTGGCCTGCCGGTACCGACCTGGGGAACCGACTCGGAAACCGGAGCACAAAGGGGGGTACTCAGACCCTGAAGCTAGGTCCAGAAGCTACTGGGGGCTAGCTAATTAACTGATTGTGGCCAGCACTATAGGTCCTGGCCCACCCAAAGTCCCAACTGAAGGCAACAGCCCAACGAGGGGGATAGAAAGCCACCGCCACGGCAGGGCAGAGAGATCCCACGGGCCAGCGTCTGTGGGCAAAGGGCTCCTCAGGCAACCACAAGCCGGGAGCGGACTCCTGAAGTTGCAAGCGCAGGTAGTCCACCATCACACAACAGGTGCGGGAGAAAGACGTAGACCACCAACCGGGTGAGGGACCAGACTGCAGCCGGCTGCGGGCACCGACCACCATCACCTTGGTTTACCAGAGACTCATGTGTTTACTAATAGTGAGTACATCAGTGCCCTCCAGCCGCCCATCTCCCTGCACCGCCAAACATCCCCCAACGGGTCCCGGGGCCACCATCCCTAACCAGGGAGGGGTTAACAACTTGCTGCGCAACATCTCCCCCGGGTGCCCCATATCTGCAGCGGGGGTGTCCACCTTCACCACCTCCCATGGGTGGCGTCACGAACTTAACACGGCTCCGGCGTACACCTACGTCCCCAAACCGCCAGCCCCCTTTTGATCGAAGTGACCGCTGGACCCCCGGGTCAGGAGACCCTCGAGCCACCCACTGAAGGTCTGGACCCGAGCTGCTCGGCTGCCGAGCGCGGGGCGACACACTTCCTGCACAAAATATCCACTTCCAAAATAGCCCCACAAAGTGCCCCTTTTCATAATATCGCCCTAAAACTTGCCCGTTCTATAATATCTCCTCTGCATAAAGTCGCCCCACTCCTCATTATACTAATTATACTATGCCGCTTTTCACAATCTCCTTCCTAATTTCCCCATCCTGTTCCCCATTGTCCCATTCTGATCCCCATTGCCGCATCCTGTCCCCCATTGTCCCATCCTGTCCCCCATTGCCCCATCATGTCCCCCATTGCCCCATCCTGTCCCCCATTGCCCAATCCTGTCCCCCATTGCCCCATCCTGTCCCACATTGCCCCATCATGTCCCACATTGCCCCATCATGTCCACATTGCCCTATCATGTCCCTCAGCAGCAGCACCCTGCAGCAGCCGGCAGGGATTAACACTATGACCACTAGGACATAATTTTATTGCCTGCGGTCGTTAAGGGGTTAAATTTGTTGATTGGCCCTAATTTTCAAGATTTAGAGGCATTTGAGTTACTTATGACACCTATCATGCAGGCTTATAGAAAAATGGTGTATTTAATATTTTATCATCATTATTGCATTATTAGTAGCTAGTGTATTACATCATTATTTAGGGGCACTTTGCACACTGCGACATCGCAGGTGCGATGTCGGTGGGGTCAAATTGAAAATGACGCACTTCCGGCATCGCATGCGACATCGCAGTGTGTAAAGGCTGGATGATACGATTAACGAGCGCAAAAGCGTCGTAATCGTATCATCGGTGCAGCGTCGGCGTAATCCATGATTACGCTGACGCAATGGTTCGATGTTGTTCCTCGCTCCTGCGGCAGCACACATCGCTGTGTGTGAAGTCGCAGGAGCGAGGAACGTCTCCTACCGGCCTCATTGCGGCTTCCGTAGGATATGCGGAAGGAAGGAGGTGGGCAGGATGTTTACATCCTGCTCATCTCCGCCCCTCCGCTCTGATTGGCCGCCTGCCGTGTGACGTCGCAGTGACGCCGCACGACCCGCCCCCTTAACAAGGAGGCGGGTCGCCGGCCACAGGGACGTCGCACGGCAGGTGAGTGTGTGTGTGAAGCTGGCGTAGCGATAACTTTCGCTACGCCAGCTATCACCACATATCGCTGCTGCGACGGGGGCGGGCACTATCGCACTCGGCATCGCAGCATCGGGCTGCGATGTCGTAGTGTGCAAAGCCCGCCTTAGTTTATTGAGCCTTCAGTAGTCTATCATCTTAAGGTGACCAATCAAAAAATGCCAACTCAGCTCAGCTGACATAATCCTAATTACAATTACAATTGCATTACTGCTCTCTGTGTAAGGCATACTGTTTTAGGGTTCATTAGCTTAGTTTCTTATCATATTGACATGTTTCTGTATGTTTTTTCAGATATGTCTCATTCTTGCGTTAACAAAGTGGACAGTTTTAGCTACATACAGTATGTGGAAAAGTCACTTTTGCATCACAAAGGCAAAACTTGACTACCATGATAAGGAAAAGCCTGCAACCTGTATTTTGGCAGATGAATAGGAGATCAGAACAAGAGTTGGGCTAGACACTTAAGGGGGCTTTACACGGTAGTGATATCGCTATCAATTTGTAGCAATAGCGAGCGTGTAAGTACCCGCCCCCGTCGCGCATGCGATTGTTTGTGATCGCTGCCATAACGAACATTATCGCTACGGCAGCGTCACACACACTTACCTGGTCGGCGGCGTCGCTGTGACTGCCGAACAATCCCTCCTTCAAGGGGGATGGACGTTCAGCATCACAGCGACGTCACCGCAACGTCACTAAGCGGCCGGCCTATCAAAGCAGAGGGGCGGAGATGAGCAGGGCATAACATCCCGCCCACCTCCTTCCTTCCGCATTGTGGCCAGCAGCAGGTAAGGAGACGTTCCTCGCTCCTGCGGTGTCATACATAGCGATGTGTGCTGCCGCAAGAGCGATAAACCACCTGGATAAACAACCCTTACCGATTTTTGAGTTTGGGACGACCTCTCCATGGTGAACGATTTTCACCATTTTTGAGGTCGCTTAAGGTCGCTGGTCAGTTTCACACGCTGCGATATCGTTAATGACGCCGGATGTGCGTCACTAACAACTTGACCCCGACGACAAAACATTAACGATATCGTAGCGTGTAAAGCCCCCTATATACTGATGTGCATCATATCTTACCCAGTGTTTGCATGGGAAGTTGAAATCTTTGCCTTTTGCAGTCCCAAATGAAGAGAGACAACCAATCACACTAGCAATTGCTATTTCTGCATGGTGCGCTCTCTTAGGAAAGGAGTTTCAAGGATGAAGTGGACTTTATAGTATCCAAACATTCCATCTGCAATATACCCAGTACCACATACAGAGGAATAACCGTGATAAAGATCTTGTCCTATACTTATTTATGGAGAGCGATCTTGTGGCATTCAACTACATTAACAGTTTAATGGAAGCACTGAAGAAAAGTCCTAATCCAGAGGAATAGAAGCTCTAAATTCAATTAATTCGACCAAAACAAGCCTAAAAGTTGTCTTTCTGCATAAAGGGAAAGCACCATCTTCAATTCCAGTTGGTTATACGGTCCACATGAAATAAACCTATGACAACATGAAACAGCTGACCATCATTTGTGGCCCCACTGGGGTTACTTAAAGGGAAGGTATCGCGGTTTTTTATTTTTGTATTAAAAATAGTGATTATGAAATAAAGTATTTCTAATACAAAATGAAAATCGCAGCTTATTTAGTTTTTATTTAATTCTAATTTTACTGGAGGCACTGGGGGCTACCATGATGGATTTGCTGTGTGTAACAACAGTAACTCATTCCTTTCATTTCTTTATGGCAGCCCCTGTGCATAGAGAACAGTAGTCGGGATCCGACCCCATACAGTAACGTTACAGTGGGTGTCTACTGTGATCTGGACGTGCCCCCTGTGCTGTCCAGATCACAGTAGAGGGAGGAGATCAGCGCCATCATTGTGGAGCTCACAACGTATGCTGTTTGCTCTACTATACCCCTGTCAACCACCGAGATGTGAGTACGAGCTGCCTCCCCTGCCCTCCCTTCCCCCCGTTACTGTCTCCGATGACACCCCTCCCTCTGCTCTCCCCAGCCCCCACTCTGCCCCCGCCACTGCAGTGCTACCGCCGCCCCTCCCCCCCCGCCGTTACTGCCTCCAATGACACCCCCTCCCTCCGTTTTCCCCAGCCCCCGCTATGCTCCCACTACTGCTACCGCCGCTCCTACCCCCTGCCGTTAGCATCTCTAATGACACTTCCTCCCTCCGCTCTGCCCGCTGCCGCTGTGTATGTGTTTGCCACTGCATGTGAGTACCAGTGTGTACCGGTGATACTGTCTGCAAGGTTGTGTATCTAATCCTATCCTGTGTGATACTGTCTGCACGGCTGTGTATCGAATCTCCTGTGTGATACTGTCTGCTGATCTGTGTATCTAATCCTATCCTGTGTGATACTGTCTAATGAGCAGTGTTTCTAATCCTCTCCTGTGTGATACTGACTGCTGAGCCATGTATCTAATCCTATCCTGTGTGATACTGTCTGCTGAGCCATGTATCTAATCCTCTCCTGTGTGATGCTGTCTGCACAGCTGTGTATCTAATCCTATCGTGTGATACTGTCTGCACAGCTGTGTATCGAATCCTCTCCTGTGTGATACTGTCTGCACGGCTGTGTATCTAATCCTATCCTGTGTGATACTGTCTGCACAGCTGTGTATCTAATCCTATCGTGTGATAATGTCTGTACGGCTGTGTATCTAATCATATCGTGTGATACTGTCTGTACGGCTGTGTATCTAATCCTATGTTGAGTGATACTGTCTGCACGGCTGTGTATCTAATCCTATCGTGTGATACTGTCTGCTGAGCTGTGTATCTAATCCTATCCTGTGTGATAATGTCTGCAGAGCTGTGTATCTAATCCTCTCCTGTGTGATACTGTCTTCAGAGCTGTGTATCTAATCCTCTCCTGTGTGATACTGTCTGCTGAGCCGTATATCTAATCCTCTCCTGTGTGATACTGTCTGCACGGCTGTGTATCTAATCTCCTGTGTGATACTGTCTGCTGATCCGTGTATCTAATCCTATCCTGTGTGATAATGTCTGCAGAGCTGTGTATCTAATCCTCTCCTGTGTGATACTGTCTGCAGAGCTGTGTATCTAATCCTATCCTGTGTGATACTGTCTGCTGAGCTGTGTATCTAATCCTCTCCTGTGTGATACTGTCTGCTGAGCTGTGTATCTAATCCTCTCCTGCGTGATACTGTCTGCTGAGCTGTGTATCTAATCCTTTCGTGTGATATTGTCTGCATGGCTGTGTATCTAATCCTATCGTGTGATACTGCCTGCACGGCTGTGTATCTAATCCTATCCTATGTGATACTGTCTGCTGAGCCGTGTATCTAATCCTATCCTGTGTGATACTATCTGCTGAGCCGTGTATCTAATCCTATCCTGTGTGATACTGTCTGCTGAGCCGTGTATCTAATCCTATCCTGTGTGATACTGTCTGCTGAGCCGTGTATCTAATCCTATCCTGTGTGATACTGACTGCTGAGTTGTATATCTAATCCTATCCTGTGTGATACTGACTGCTGAGCCGTGTATCTAATCCTATCCTGTGTGATACTGACTGCTGAGCCGTGAATCTAATCCTATCCTGTGTGATACTGTCTGCTGAGCCGTGTATCTAATTTTCTCCTGTGTGATGCTGTTTCCACGGCTGTGTATCTAATGCTATCGTGTGATACTGTCTGCACGGCTGTGTATCTAATCCTCTCCTGTGTGATACTGTCTGCATGGCTGTGTATCTAATCCTCTCCTGTGTGATACTGTCTGCCTGGCTGTGTATCTAATCCGATCGTGTGATACTGTCTGCACGGCTGTGTATCTAATCCTATGTTGAGTGATACTGTCTGCACGGCTGTATATCTAATCCTATCGTGTGATACTGTCTGCTGAGCTGTGTATCTAATCCTATCCTGTGTGATAATGTCTGCAGAGCTGTATATCTAATCCTCTCCTGTGTGATACTGTCTGCAGAGCTGTGTATCTAATCCTATCCTGTGTGATACTGTCTGCTGAGCTGTGTATCTAATCCTCTCCTGTGTGATACTGTTTGCTGAGCTGTGTATCTAATCCTCTCCTGCGTGATACTGTCTGCACAGCTGTGTATCTAATCCTATCCTGTGTGATACTGTCTGCTGAGCCATGTATCTAATCCTATCCTGTGTGATACTGTCTGCTGAGCTGTATATCTAATCGTGTGATACTGTCTGCAAGGCTGTGTATCTAATCCTATCGTGTGATGCTGTCTGCACTGCTGTGTATCTAATCCTATCCTGTGTGATACTCCTGCTGTCCTTGGTGACACTTTAGACATTTGTGGTCACCAACAAAATGGCTCTGCACTGTGTCCCTACATGTTATTCTCTGTTATCTGTTGTAAACACTCAGATTAGGAGGGGGGGCTGTGACATCAGACACAGGAGAGCAGACTCCGCCCACTTTACTGCAGGTTGTAATGTGAGTTTTTTCTACAGTCTGATTTCTGTAGGATTTCAGAAGCTGCTCCCCTAGTGTTTAACAGTGGAAAATATCAAACTTTTTAATTTTTTTTTATATTTTGCTCAATTAAAAACAAATAATATTTAAACAAAACATTAAAACATTATTACACTGACGTCATGCGCTGCGCCGCTTACACACTGGTCATTTGCATGCCAGCATCGCAGGAGGATGCTGGGGGAGCGCAGGGTGGGTGAGTACCATGGCCACTAGTCACACAGGCCCCTTCCAGCAGACAGCAGATGGGGCGCTGTAGGGAGCAACAGTTCACTGTCACTTGCTGCTCCTGTGGTTCACAGGCTCCAGCACAGGGCATCCTCCCCCCTATGTGTCCTGTCTGCTTCAGTCTTCACCACATAGAGAGGGAGGAGGGGGCGCCTGCACTGCTGTGGCTGGAGAAGCTGCTTCTAAAGACCCTCTGAGCTCAAGGAGTGCAAGAAAGAGGTGAGTAAAATGTGAATCATGTGTTATGTGCTGTCTGTATGTGTTATGTATAGGATATACTGTATGTGTCCTGTATAGTGTGCAATATGTAGCTGTCTGTCTGTGTATACTGTCTGTCTGTGTATACTGTCTATCTGTGTATACTGTCTGTGTATACTGTCTGTGTATAGTCTGTCTGTGAGTACTATCTGTCTGTGTGTACTGTCTGTCAGTCTGTGTATACTGTCTATCTGTACATCCATCCTATCTGTCTGCCTATCCTATCTATCCATCCTGTCTGTCTGTACATCTATCTAGCTACCTATCTGTACATCCATCCTAGCTTTCTATCTATACATCCATCCTATCAAATCAAATCAAATCAAATAGGCTTTATTGGCAGGACCAAAAAACTATTAGCATTGCCAAAGCAAAAAAGAAGTGTGAAAGGGGAGTGGGTTAGGGCTGTGGGGATGGGGTGTTGGGGCCACAATTTAGGGAGTGATGGCCCATTTGGAGGTCTTTAGTACCCCTCAGCTTATGACATGTGGTGACATATTGGGCGGTGATCTCCACCATTGATTCCTCTTCGCCCAGTAGGATGCGGAGTTTCCTCTCATCGTCCATGGATGGAAAGTCCGGGGTATGGGCGGTAAGTTTCTGGAAGTGGGAAGCCCTCACTGCTGAGTATTTGTCACAGTGCAGTAGGAAATGCGCCTCGTCCTCCAGAGCCCCCTGCTGGCAGTGCTGGCACAGTCTGTTCTCCCGCGGCTTGTATGTCTGTCGGTGCCGCCCTGTTTCCACCTCTAGGCTGTGGGCACTCAGTTTGTACAGGCTAAGTGTCTGCCTGTCTTTGGGGTGGCGTAACCTTTGCAGATATGGGGCCAGAGTGTAGTCCCTCCGCAGTGACTGGTAGATGGTGAGTTTTTGGGAGTTCTCTAATTCACTCTTCCAGACCTCTATGTATTGCATCTTGCAGCTCTCTGAAATCTCTTTTATTTGGGCTTCTGTCAGGGTGTGTTGCTGACTTTGGCTGTACTGGCTGCCGGGGTTCCTGGCTTGCTCTGGGCTCCGGCTCAGCAGGGCTTTATGATGGTAGGAGCTGGGGTTGCTGTTCTGTATTTGTGCCTGGTGTGATAGTGCCCGCTTGTGTATACTGAGCCATAAAGGGAATTGGCCCAGCTCTGCCCGACAGGCTATGTTTGAGGTGCTGCGATGGACTTGGAGGAGATATTTGCAGAACTCCAGATGGAAAACTTCAGTTGGACTGGAATCCCACTTTGTTTGGTCTGGATAGGTCACTGGGCCCCATACCTAGCTGCCATACAGCAGTATAGGGGTGATGACGCTGTCGAATATCTTGAGCCAGACTCTCACAGGTGGTTTGAGGTGGTACAGTTGTCTTCTGATGGCGTAGAAGGTTCTGCATGCTTTTCCTTTCAGGGTCTCTGCTGCTTGCTTAAGGCTCCCAGTTTGGCTTAGCTCCAGACTGAGGTAGGTATAGCTGCTGGTCTTCTCCAGCGTGGTGCCATATAGTGTGAGGGAGGGAGTAGAGGTTTCGTTATACTTCCTCTTCTGAAACACCATGACTTTGGTCTTCTTTTGGTTGATGGGCAAAGCCCATGTGGTGCTGAATGTTTCTAGCACAGCCAGACTATCTTTGAGGCCTTTCTCGGATGGGGAAAGCACCAGGAGGTCATCTGCATACAGCAGGATCTTCACCTCTCGGTCATGCAAGCTGAGACCTGAGGCGGGGGAGGATTCCAAAGCTGAGGCCAGTCCATTTATGTAGATATTGAATAGCGTTGCGCTCAGGCTGCAGCCCTGTCTTACCCCGCGGCACTGCCGGAAGAAGGCCGTTCTCTTTCCATTAACCTTCACGCTGCATCGGTTCTCAGAGTATGAGCTCTTGATCACGTCGTAGGTTTTGCCACCTATTCCACTCTCCAGGAGTTTAAGGAACAGGCCTGGGTGCCACACTGAGTCAAAGGCCTTCTTGAAGTCCACAAAACATGCAAATATTTTCCCCTGTTTTTTGTCGTGGACGTCGGTCTTGTTGAGGCTTTGCAGGGTGTAAATGTGGTCCGTGGTGTGATGGTTTGGCATGAATCCAGCTTGGCTTCTGCTGAGGGTGTCCCGCTGGGTGAGGAAGGTGCTGATCCTTTTATTAATAATGCTGTTAAACAGTTTTCCCAGAATACTGTTAACACAGATCCCTCTGTAGTTTGCTGGATCATATCGGTCTCCATTCTTGTAGATGGGCGTTATGAGACCTTGATTTCAGCTCTTTGGGAAGTAGCCGCCACTCAGGACATGGGTGAATAGTTTAGCCAGTGCTGCATGTATATCTGGGGAACTGTATTTGATCATCTCTGGCAGAATGCCGTCACTGTCCGCGGCCTTCTTGCATTTCATAAATTTGATTCTGTCGTTTATTTCCAGCACACTGATTGGTATGTCCAGAGAATTTTGGAAGTCTTTGATTGTCTCCTCCATGTCCCTGAGTTTAGTGGTTAGGTGCTCCTGTTCTGGAGTTAGGTCTTTTTCTGGTATATTCTTGTAGAGGCCTTTAAAGTAGCTGTGCCAGATGTTGCCATTTTGGATGTGGAGGGTGCTATGCTTGGACTTCGTGCCAATATGACTCCAGGTTTTCCAGAATGAGTTGTCCTGGAGGGAGTCCTCAAGCTTCTGTAGTTCTTGGGAGATGTGCCTCTTTTTTTTCTCCTTGAGAATGCGCTTGTATTGCCTCTGTAGCGTGTCATGAGCTGCTCTTAGGTCCCTGTTTTTGGGGTCTCTGTGTTTTTGGTTTGAGGCTACCCTTAGGGAGTTGCGTAGTGACTTGCATTCTTTGTCGAACCATTTTTGGCCTTGTTTGTTTGAAGGTTTCTTGGGGTTGGTCTTTCTGACGCCTGCTAACTCTGCCATGATATATAGGATGTTGTTAAAGTCATTCACTGCCCGGTTGACTCCTTGCTGGTTTGATGTATAGCGTCTTGTGTTGAAATTTACAAGTAGCTCTTGGATCTCGGTTCTGTTGCTCATGTTGGTGTATTCAGTGGATAACTATTTAGGCCATCTGTAGGATGGTGTCAGGTTGTGGAGACCGGTCAGGTGGGGCTTATCTGTGTATTGCTTGGTGTGTTTCGGAGGTGACTATGAAGGCATTTATTTTTGCTGGGTCCATGTCTGTTATTGCATAATCCACCACACTGCTGCCAATGGGGGAGTTTAGTGTAAATCTCCCTAATGAGTCCCCCCTGATGCGCCCATTCACTATATATAACCCCAAGCTCCGACACAGGTTCAACAGGGTTCTGCCGCTTTTATTCACCACTCTGTCAAAGCTGTTTCTTGCTGTCTGTACTGAGTCACTATAGAAGGGACCCTCTCCCATTACATATGTATTTCCATCATGTGACAGGTAGTCCTTCTCTGTACCCGTCCTGGCATTGAGGTCTCCGCAGATGAGAACTCTGCCCTTGGACTGGAATTGGGCTACCTCCCTCCGTAGGTCCTCATAGATGTCCGGCTTATAGTATGGGGATTCTGATGGAGGAATGTAGGCTGCGCAGATGTAGATGTCCTGCTGAGAGGTGAGGATGGAGCTGCCTATCCTTATCCAGATATGGCTTTCTCCTCTTTTTACTGCCTTGATGTGATCTTTAATCTCCTCCTTGTACCATACTAGTATTCCCCCCGAACAGCGGCCCTGTATGGTGTTCTTGTTTTTCTGGGCAGAGACAGAAAATTCCCTATATCCTATGGGTGCCAGGGATTCCTCCTCTGTCCGTACCGATGTCTCCAGAAGGATCTGGATGTCAATGTTCTTTAGCCTTTCTTTGAAGTCTGGGTCATTTGTCTTGGACCCAAAAGCTGAGGCATTCAATCCTTGAATGTTCCAGCTACTGATAACTAAGGATGTCATATTTGGTCGATATACCTTATAATGAAGAAAGATTTTCACAGGACATAACAGGTTCTTGTGGTAGAGGGTTTGGGTGGCATGTGTTAAGGGTGTCTCATGAGTTGGCCGCACAATGTTTTGAGCAATGTCCTTATTTCTGCCATGTCACTGTTCACTGTTGTTTTGTAATACCATTGTGGGGCATGTGGTCCCCTGTGCCCTTTATGTGGACTCTCACTATGGGTTGCTATGTGTTGCCATTGTGGGGCATGTGGTCCCCTGTGCCCTCTCTGTGGACTCTCACTATGGGTTGCTGTGTGTTGCCATTGTGGGGCATGTGGTCCCCTGTGCCCTCTATGTGGACTCTCTCTGGGGTTTGCTGTGTGTTGCCATTGTGGGGCATGTGGTCCCCTGTGCCCTCTATGTGGATTCTCTCTAGGGATTGCTGTGGGCTGCCATCTGTTTGGTGGGTGTCTTGCAGGTCAGTTTAGAACTATATTCTTGAGCTCTTTTGCTAGATGGCTGACTCCTTGTTTATTGATGTGTTTATCGTCATATAGGTGATGGAGCGTTATTTTGGGGTGGATTGCCAGCTGTATATTTGGTGTTAAGGCGATACTGGCGGCCAGCTCTGAGTTGATTTGCTGGGTTACCTCTTGGCTTATTTCTTTCCTAGGAAGCAGGGCAGACAGGATTATTTTGGTTCTGGGGAATTTTTTCTGGGCTGCTATAGCGAGTTTTGATAGGTCCTGAGTGACTGTCTCTTGGTGGATATTGTTTGTGCCGGTGTGTAGTATGAGGTGTGTGGGCTCTGTGAAGTATGGGTTACTGATCACCTTCTGTGCTTGTGGGATTGTTGAACAAAATATGTACAAAATTCCATTTGCCTCATTATGACATTGAACACCTAGTACAATCGTTTATTTTTTTACTGTGTGCAGCGCAGTGGTGGGCTATATAACATGATGGGGCTGTATACCAGGATGGAGGGCTATATAACAGGATGGACTGATATATACCAGGATGGAGTGCTATATACCAGTATTGGGGGCTATATATCAGGATGGGAACATACTTGGAACATATACCAGGATGGGGCTATATACCAGGATGGTGACATGATGGAGGCATATAAACCAAGATGGGGACATGATGGAAACATATATACCAGGATGGGGCCATGATGGGGAATATATATCAGGATGGGGCCATGATAGGGGAATATTTACCAGGATGGGCCATATATTCCAGGATGAGGCCATATATACCAAGATGGGCCATGATGGGACCATATATAGCAGGATGGGCAATGATGGGGACATATACAGTATACCAGGATGGGGCCATTTATACCAGGCTATATCCATGATTGGGGTCATACACCAGGAAAGGGCCATGATGGGGACATATACCAGGATGGGACCATGTATAGCAGGATATATGCAAGATGGGGGTCATACACCAGGATGGGGCCATGATGGGGAGATATACCATGATGGGGATATATATACCTGGATGGGACCATGATAATGGACATATATACCTGGATTGGACCATATATACCAGGATATAGCCATGATGGGGTCATACACTAGTATGGGGCCATGAAGTGGACATATTTACCAGGATGGGGACATATTTACCAGGAAGTGGCCCAGGATGGGGGACATTAGTACAGGATGTGGGACATTACTACTCAATGAAGGGGGAGGGGGAGCAGCTTGTATGTCTTTATAGGATTCAGAATGCTACAATGGCCCATACATCTGACAGGGGGAGGGGCCCAGGCTCATATTCTGCATCGGGGCTCATCAGATTGTAGTCATGCCACTGGTTGTTACCATACTTACATATCAATTTAGGTTTAATGAATAACTTTGTAAAGACATTAGATACATTTCCAAGGTTGGGGGAAGCAAAGATAAAGGAAGGAGTCTGTATAGAACCTCAGATTTATAAGCTTCTTCAGGATGAGGTGTTTCTCCATTTGTTGCAAGGCAAGGAAAACTGCATGGCTAGCATTTGAATTAGTGGTAACTAATTTTTTGGAAAACTCAAGAGCAAATAACTATGAAGAGTTGGTAGAAAATCTCCTCAAAACATGTATGAATCTTGGCTGTAACATGTCCTTAAAGATTTATCTCTTTAATTCACTTCTAGACTTTTTTCCACCAAACTTCAAGCAGTCAGCAATGAGCATGGCAAGAGATTTCACCAAGATATTGCGGCTATGGAGAAAAGATATAAAGGAAAATGGAATCAATCAATGTTTGCAGATTATTGTTGGCAGGTGGACATATCATTGGTGCAGCTTGTGCAGCTGAACAGGGGCCCAAGACTTTCGGAGGCCCATTTCTACCACCAAAGCAGGTGGAATTGTGCATTTTGATGACTTCTTGGACCTCAAAGGACGCATAGATTGTTCTTGCACAGAGGCCCTTTTCTGTCTGTGTCTGCCAATGATTGTTTGACATATGTATGAGATGATTTGAGGCAGGAGTACAAGACACAACTATAAAAGAGTTGTCACTGAATGAGGACCAAATTTTGTAGTGCAATTTCTTTGACTTTATAATTTGCTAAATAAATATCAGAAAATTGTCATAAAATATTCTGCATCTTTATTTTTGAAAAAATAATAATGTTCCAAAGTACTGAAACTTTTATTAAGTACTTATATGTGGCAGTATAAGGAAAACTCGTTGTTGGATCAGGAGTAGTGATGAGCGAGCATGCTTGTTACTACTCGGTACTCGCACGAGTATCACTGTACTCGGTCTACTCGGCGGGGACCGAGTAATCTCGCGATACTCGTGCTGTACTCGTGGTCTTCATCCCTGCATGTTGGCGCTCTTTTGAGAGCCAGCCCTCATGCAGGGATTGGCTGTCAGACCACTGCAATGCCACAGCCCTGTTAGTTGTGGAATTGCAGTGATTGGCCGGCCTGCACAGCGTGACCGAGCCTTTATACCGGCGGGCGCGCTGTGCTCTGCTCACAGCTATCCAGACAGTCAGTGCAGGGAGAGTGTCGCTGCTTCAGGGAAAGTTTTGCGGCCCTTTATAGCTATTTCCGTAGCAGGGCTGCAAACAGTGTGACCAAAAGTCCTTCTCAGGACTATTCTAGTTGTATACAGGCAGGCAGGGTATAGCCAGGTCGGAGTACAGTAGCAGAGTCCTTCTCAGGACTATTGTTGCTGTATACAGACAGGGTATAGCCAGGTTGGAATACAGGCTAGTGACCAAAAGAGTCCTTGTCAGGACTATTGTAGCAGTAGGCAGGCAGGCAGGCAGGGTATATAGCCATTCCTAGTGGTGACCGTATACCAGCCTTCATCATATCTGTTTTTTACTCACAAGGAGATAATCATTATCAAAGAACAATCTCGTGGTCCCCGAGTGCATCTAAATCACAAATCCATATAAATCACTCCAGTGACCATTTCCAAACATATAATTAATCTTTATTGTCATGGTTAAAAAACATATACACAAAGGACAATTGGGTACATAATTAAAAAGTAGATGGGGTGTAAAAAGGAGGGTCTGTCAAAATAACCACCAGTCAAGGTTATAATATGAAACCATATAGCTCTATGAAGCGCACCACTAGTCCTCAAATATAATGCACATAAGGTGATTTATTCAATTGAGCCCATCGAGGGTTAATATAAGGTGGTTTTCATAGAGCTTTAGGTGAAAAACATCAATCAAATAACAAGCAGGAAAATCACATGGAGAGATACATTTGGTTTAAACACTATTAAATGCAATGCAAATATCATCAGTGCATCAATCCATGTAAAGCTGATATTCAACAATTTGTTAGGGTATAATACCTGGTAAAGACAGACCCCCCCACACCACTCCAACGATCGTTTCACGTAGCTTCGTCAGGGAGTGATGTGAGGGGATATCAGGGCACTTTATATGGCTCCCACACAGCTGAAATATTAATTCAATTAAGCGCTTTGCTTACCGGGCGCTGCTGACACGCATACCATGGCGTCCTCCCCCCACCACGAGACGCAGGCGCGTCAGGAGAGGCGACGCGGTCGCCTGTGATGACGCACCGGCAATCCGAGGCAGGGGGAGGAAAAGCCACGCACGCGCACAGCAGCGTCAGCACTCATAATGCTGTGTATAGAGGGAGTAAGCGCCATTTTGTTGTATACTTCAGGGAATCTTCCCAAAAATGGCAGCCATTACATAAGTTTTACAAGCTTTGATAAACAAGTATTTATTATATCAATTATATCAATTATAAGGAAACAGTTCATAAAGTTATAATATGCCTGGTTATGTATGAAAAAAGGAATGGTAAAAGACATCATTTATTTTCATGCAACCAGAACACGCATTATATTCAGACAAAGTATATCCATATTTACATATAGAGTAGATTGCATCTTGTACTGTTTATTATTATTCACAAAGACAATAAGTGCTCTGAATCCCCCCAATTAAAAATAAAAATAATAAAGGAGATAGTATAGTGATGCAGCTGAAGCATCCAGAAGGTAATACAGTATATGCATATAAGTCAGTCCATATAATCAAAAGGTCTCATTATTTTCATAACTCACAAATTGGAGAATCACTACAGTAATGTCAAAGATATAGAGGGACATAGAGAAACATCAAGTCAGTATAACAACCACATGGTCCAAAAGACCCTTCTATAGCAATATTACAGAGAGGGACGATATAAAAGTGTCGTCGCCCTCTGTAAATGGCATAGAAAATACAAATTCATAAATCAAGAATGGAGAGATTCTATAATATCTTTATTTCAAAAAGATGGGGTGCCTGGCTAGAATACTGTCCCCCTGGTCATATAGACCCTACTATAACAATACCCCAGAGAGGGGCGGCACAACAAGGTGCCACCGCCCTCTGTGCATAGCATAGAAGATATAAAAGGAGTAGCTGGAGCGCCCAAAGGGTAATACAATGTGTACATATAAATCAGTCCATACAGTCAAAAGTCTTATTATTCTCATGGATCATAAATTGGAAAGTCACTGCAATGGTGTTGAAAACATGGAGAGACATCCAAACAGCATAATAACCGCATGGTCCAAAGGACCCTTCTAAAACAATGTCGCAGAGAGGGACGGCACAAAGGTGTCGTCGCCCTCTGTACATGGTATAGAACATACAAATTCCAAAGCCAGCTAATCTCACAATTCGTGAATGGAGAGATTCAACAATATCATTATTTCAAAAGAGGAAGGATCCTGTTCACATGGTCCTATAGACCCTACTATAACAATACTACAGAGAGGGGTGGCACATCAAGGTGCCATCGCCCTCTATGCATGGCATAGAAAATACAAAAAGAGAGACATTGTAAGCAATGCACAATCACAGCATTGACCTACTATTCAAGGGGTCAGTTGGTGTGATCTTTATAGGGTCTATACATGGTATAGAAAATACAAGTTCCAAAGCCGGCTAATCTCACAATTCGTGAATGGAGAGATTCAACAATATCATTATTTCAAAAGAGGAATATCTGGCAAGGATCCTGTTCACATGGTCCTATAGACCCTACTATAGCAATACTACAGAGAGGGGTGGCACGTCAAGGTGCCATCGCCCTCTGTGCATGGCATAGAAAATACAAAAAGAGAGACATTGTAAAGCAATGCACAGTCACAACATTGACCTACTATTCAGGGGGTCAGTTGGTGTGATCTTTATAGGGTCAAAGACGGAAGAGATTACTACTAACGCACCGCTGCAGAGAGAATGGCATCAAAGGCATAGAATAGCAAAATGTATATTTATATACGACTTAGACCCAATCAATAAGGGTACTCATCCCCTGAGGACTTACAGGAAGTTGGAGAATCCCCATTGGTCATTTAGACCCACTGGTTTCATGCATCTTAACAAGGTAATCCATTTACATTCCGTCTGTCCCAATTTCTTGGTTATATCACCTCTCCTATTACCCACATGTAGTTTATCAATACCAAGAAATTGGAGACGATGACCCTGACCCGGATGGCATTCCCGAAAGTGTTTTGCAATAGGTTTTAATTTGGCAATCTTTTCTGTTTGGTCTGCAGTAACCGATTATGCGGCTCTTATGTCCCTAATGTGTTTGAGAATTCGAACGCGAAATTCGCGTGTGGTCATGCCTACATATAATTTTTCACATGGGCATTGTGCCAGATAAATTACATGTGTGGTTTTACAATTTATGTGTTGTAATATTTTAAATGTTCTGATACCAAAGGCATCCGAGAAGTTTTGGGTCTTCACGACATATTTGCAAGCAGAACAGTTACCGCATTTCCAAGACCCCCATTTGGGTCCCCTAGAATCGAAAATGAATTGGGACGGTGTACCCACATGATGGCTATGTACCAAAAACTCCCGTAACGTCCTACTTTTTCTTGCTACAAAGAAAGGTTGGTTAGTCACAATATTACGTAAGTTTGGATCCTGTTTTAGGATTGACCAATGTTTAGAGATTACGTCAGTCAATTCCGGCCATCTGGAGTGATAGGTGGTGATAAAGCGCAGCTTATCCTCAGAGTGTCTTTTTGGGTGTGGAGTTAAGAGTGCCGATCTTTCCAAACTCTTTGATCGCTGATAGGCTCGATCAATATGCTCCACTTTGTATCCTCGTTGTAAAAATCACAGCCGCAGATTTTCGGCTTGTCCTTCAAAATCTTCTTCCTTATCACAAATGCGTCGTGCTCTGATAAATTGGCCAGTGGGTATGGCACGAATGATGTGTGACGGATGAGCTGATTTAGCATGCAAGAATGCATTGACACTTGTTTCCTTCCGGTGTATATTAGTATGCAGATCTCCCCGATCGTCGACAGAAATATCAAGATCCAGGAAGTTGATGTTCATTTTGCTGATGGAATATGTCAACTTAATGTTCCATGTGTTGTCATTCAGATACAGTAGAAAGTGTTCCAGTAATGTCCTGGTACCCTGCCAGATAAACAAGACATCGTCAATGAACCTCAGCCAGAGTACCACTGAGCCAGAAAAACTCGCCTCACTATTTTGTACAAATTCCCTCTCCCACATTCCCATGAAGAGGTTGGCGTAGGATGGGGCACACGCCACCCCCATCGCCACGCCCCTCTTCTGTAGGAAGAAGCGATCTTTAAAAACAAAATAATTGTGGGAGAGGACATACTCCATTGCAATTAAAAGAAAATCAACAAGATTAGTCTCCATATCACGATTCGTCAAAAAAAACCTTAAAGCCGACAAACCAAGAGAGTGTGAAATACTAGTGCAGAGGGACTCTACATCGCATGTGACGAGGAACATGTCCTCGTCCATGTGTATACCATCCAGTCTCTGTAAGACTTCTGTAGAGTCCCTCACAAATGATGGTAATTCCATGACAATCGGTTTCAAGAATGGTCAAGTAGTTTTGATAAAGGTTCCACTAGACTCCCATTCCCCGAGACAATGGGTCTTCCGGGGTTTTTTTTTATGTCTTTGTGTACCTTCGGTAAAAGGTATAGTGTGGGTACACTGGGACATTTAACTTTAAGACCCTCCCATATTTTCTTTGATAAGATGCCATGCTCTAAAGCTTCATCCAATATCTCATTCAATTCAATTTGAAAGGCATCTGTGGGGTCTTTAGAAAGCCGTTGGTAACAAAGGGGGTCGTGGAGTTGCCTGAAGGCCTCTTTCTCATAGAGGTTCACAGGCCACACTACCACGTTACCCCCTTGTCTGCCGGCTTGAAAATAACATTCCTCATGTGCCTCAGTTCTTCCAGGGCATGTCGTTCTTCCTTACGAAGATTGTCATATGGACGGTGCTGAGGAATACTGAATATTGCCTCAACAACCATTCTGACGAAAACTTCTACCGAGGAGCATGATGAAAGAGATGGAAAAAACATGCTTTTCTTCTTAAGGGATTCGGGGAACTTACCAGGTTGTATGTCCACTTGTTCCAATAAAAGATCTTCTAATGCTTGTAGTGCCGCCAATTCTTCCTCTGTTGAAAATAGACCACATGAAGATTTATTAGAGTGATATTTCTTTAGTAACACTTTTCTGGCAAACAAGAACGTATCCTTGATTGCCGTGAAGTGGTCAAAGCTGGCTGTTGGGCTAAACCCTAAACCTAAACAGAGGACCGACTCTTGTGCTGTTGTCAGATTAATATCAGATAAATTAATTACCTTTAATGTATTGGTCGTTTTGGGATCCAATTCAGAAATAGTTGGTTTATATTTCTTTGCTTTGTTACGTGTATAGTAGCCACTAGAGGATCCCGATGCTTCACCCCGTGTATCCATGGAGACGTTGGAGATATCGCTCATTGATGATGAAAACGATGTCGTTCTTGTTGGATTCTGTCGCGTTCTCCACTTGTATACTTTATTTGTCTGATAGTCACGGGTGTCTCGTTGAAATGTATCCGTTTTTAAGGTTTGTATCTCCTTCTCCCATTTTACAAAGGCATTATTAAGCTCAAGATCGAAATTTTGCATTTGCTCAGGAGATAATGCCTGTCTCACCTTGTCTTGTGAGATTTTAATCTTTTCTTCCAATTTATCCAGATGTTTTTTGTCTGCCTCAACCAAAATTGAAAGAAATGAGAGAGAGCATGCATCGCATGCTTCCTCCCATCTCTTCGCCAGTTGTTCCTCTTCCAAAGAGAAGGACGGCATAACCTGTACACGTAAACCACGTGGTATAAATTTCCGCTGACCGTAGTGTTCCAAAGAGGCCTTATTCCACCACGTCTTTGTCCTTCTGTATAATAATTCTTTTAAGATGTTTTTTTCTTGAACAATATCCTCTGAGGTATTCTCCGCTGCATCACCACCCATATCTCCAAAGATGGATGGTAGTTTATTCAACCATGTAGAATCACGATTTTTGAAATCCATGTTGGTGATTTCTCCTAAAACAACAACCAATATTTTACTCACAAGGAGATAATCATTATCAAAGAACAATCTCGTTTTTTTTCATCATACCTGTGGCTGGTGTACACAGTCTAAAACAGTCCTGATAGTGTCAGACTTCTCAGCAATTGTCGCTCCTAAAACCTGTGTTAGGTTCTTAGTGCGTCCGTGCTTGCATTTAAAAACCGCACGTGTGTGCCTGTCGGTGGCAGCGTACAGGTGCACTTGTGTGCGTTTTTACAAAAATATTATATAACGCACAAGTGTAGTGTATAATACACGTCAGTCAGCAGTGGCTGATAGTGTCAGAGTTCTTAATTTTTGCTCCTAAAACCTGTGTTAGGTTCTTAGTGCGTCCGTGCTTGCATTTAAAAACCGCACGTGTGTGCCTGTCGGTGGCAGCGTACAGGTGCACGATTTGCACAAACTTTGATATAACGCCCAAGTCTAGTGAATACACGTCAGCACAGCATTGCAAAATGCGCAAGGGCGTTTGCAAGGAACAAGGAAGTGGACGTGATGGTGGTGCAGGCAGAGGCCGAGGTCGTGGGCAAGCTCTAATTTTGCCACAACAAAGGGCCACATCTAGTCGCTCGCACGTCCTGTCCCAAATTCTTGGGGACCGCAGCAGTACACCGCTCTTGAACCAAGACCAGTGTCAACAGGTTGTTAGTTGGATAGCGGATAATGCTTCCAGTCAGATTGGCACCACCACAAACACTCTGTCTTCCACACGGTCAAGTGTCAGTAGCCGTGATACTGCACTGCACATTTCAGAACCTGATCCTCCTTCCTACCGCAAGGCTGAGTACACGTCCTCGGACATTAATGATCCCACACTTGGACACTCGGAAGAGCTGTTCACGTTTCCATTCGCACATTCTGGCCTCTCGCCAGCTCATGTTGAAGTGGGTCATGAGGAGATCGTATGTACAGATGGCCAAATATTTGAGCAGCCACGTTCTCACGAAGTTGGCAACGTGTCTCAACAAGGGGTGGACGATGATGAGACACAATTGTCAGAAAGTCAGGAGGAGGAGCAGGGTGCGGAAGAGGAAGACGACGTGGTGGATGATCCAGTAACTGACCCAACCTGGCAGGAGGATATGCAGAGCGAGGACAGCAGTGCACAGGGGGAGGGAGGCATAGCATCCCAACAGGCAGTAAGAAGCAGGGTGGTGGCTCCAGGCAGAAGTCAGGCAACCGTTCCCCGGAACAACAACACGACACAAGGTGCCTGTACAAATGTTAGGTCTTCCCGAGTCTGGCAGTTTTTTAAGTTGGATCCAGATGATTCTAAAAAGGCCATTTGCAACACCTGCCGTGCCAGCATCAACAGGGGTACAAAAACTAGCAGCCTGACCACCACCAGCATGATCAGGCACATGACAGCCAAGCACCCGACTTTGTGGGAAGTACAACAGAGTCGAGGAGCAGTGCTTGCTAATGTCACTGCTACGTCTTCGCTGGTTGTGCATGCGAGCCAATCCCCTGTCCATGCTGCCTGCGAACAAGCCTCCTCCGGTCCTGCACCTGCAGTTGCCTACGCAGAAATAACACCATCATCAAGCACGTCCTTGTCCCAGCGCAGCGTTCAGTTATCCATTCAGCAAACCTTTGAACGCAGGCGCAAATACACTGCCAACACCCCACATGCCACAGTTCTAAATGCTAACATTTCGCGACTGCTTGCGCTGGAAATGTTGCCTTTTAGGCTGGTGGAGACAGAAGCATTCCGCGACCTGATGGCGGCAGCTGTCCCACGTTACTCGGTCCCCAGCCGCCACTATTTCTCCCGGTTTGCCGTCCCCGCGTTGCATAACCACGTGTCACAAAACATCACACGTGCCCTGAACAACGCTGTTTCACCCAAAGTCCACCTAACCACAGACACGTGGACAAGTGCTTGTGGGCAAGGCCGCTACATCTCGTTGACGGCACACTGGGTCAATATTGTGGAAGCTGGGACCCAGTCTGAGCGAGGGACGGAACATGTCCTTCCCACACCAAGGTTTGCAGGCCCTACCTCAGTCAGTGTTTCACCCACACTCTACAGCTCCGGAATGTCATGCTCTTCAGCCTCCTCCTCCTGCGCATCCTCATCCACTGTACCCTCCACACCAGTCCCAAGCTGGAAGCACTGCAGCACTGCCTCGGCGAAGCGGCAACAGGCTGTGCTGAAGCTAATCTGCATAGGTGACAAACCACACAATGCAGAAGAGCTGTGGACAGCTCTGAAACAGCAGGCAGATCACTGGCTCACACCTCTGAACCTAAAGCCAGGAAAGGTCGTGTGTGACAATGGCCGGAACCTGGTGGCGGCTTTGAGGCGAGGCCAGCTGACACATGTTCCATGCGTGGCCCATGTGCTCAACCTCGTGGTTCAGCGGTTTCTAAAGTCATACCCAGAGCTGTCTGATCTGCTGGTAAAAGTTCGCCGCCTGTCTGCACATTTTAGAAAGTCACCTACTGCTTCAGCCGGCCTTGCCGGCTTTCAGCGCAGTTTGCATCTTCCGGCTCACAGACTGGTGTGTGATGTCCCCACGCGTTGGAATTCAACTCTGCACATGTTGGTCAGGATATGTGAGCAGAAGAGGGCAGTTGTTGAGTACCTGCATCACCTAAGCCGTCGGGAAATGGGTCAAACTCCACACATAACACCTGAGGAGTGGAGATGGATGTCCGACCTATGTACCATCCTCCAAAACTTTGAGGACTCCACCAAGATGGTGAGTGGTGATGACGCCATTATTAGCGTCACCATACCGCTACTCTGCCTTCTAAAACGGTCTCTGCTCAAAACCAAACATGATGCATTGCAGGCGGAGCGCGATGAGTTGCAGCAAGAAACAGTAGTGGGTGTGGGTGATAACACACAGCCCAGCCTCGTCTCATCACAACGTGCAGTGGAGGACTATGACGAGGAGGAGGATGAAGACATGGAGCAAATCTCCGGCCAAATTGAGGATATGACATGCACACCAGTCATATCCTCGGTTCAGCGTGGCTGGCCAGAGGACAGGGTAGATGAGGAGGAGGAGGAGGAGGACAGCATGTTCAGTCAACGTGTTGGTCAGGCTACTGAAGTCCTGGCTGTTAAGAGTCTGGCGCACATGGCTGACTTTATGGTAAGCTGCCTGTCTCGTGACCCTCGCGTTAAGAACATCTTGGCCGACAATCATTACTGGTTGGTAACACTGTTAGACCCACGCTACAAGGAGAACTTTATGTCTCTTATTCCCGAGGCGGAGAGGTCAACCAAAATGCAGCAGTTCCGGAAGGCCATAGTCACGGAAGTAGGCAAAGCATTCCCCTCACAAAACGCTAGCGGCATAGGTCAGGAATCAGTGGACAACCAAGGCGTACAGCCGAGAGAGGCACAAGTCCAATCCGCCAGAGGTAGGGGAACAGTCTTTAAGATGTGGGACAGTTTTCTCAGCCCCTCACGTACCACAGGCCCTGAGGTGCGGGGTAGTGCCACAAGAAATCCTAAGTTTGCCCAGATGCTCAAGGAGTACCTTGCAGATCGAACAACTGTATTCCGACATTCCTCTGTGCCTTACAATTATTGGGTATCCAAGGTGGACACGTGGCATGAATTGGCTCTCTACGCCTTGGAAGTCCTGGCCTGCCCTGCCGCTAGCGTTTTGTCAGAGCGTGTTTTTAGTGCCGCAGGTGGAATCATTACAGATAAATGCACCCGCCTGTCAACTGAAAATGCTGACAGGCTGACTCTGATCAAGATGAACAAGGGTTGGATTGGGCCAGACTTCACCACACCACCAGCAAATGAGAGCGGAATTTAAAGTTTGTAACGGGAATTTGCCATGTACCTCCAGTCACCCATGGGTACACACTTCTGGACTTTGGATAATCACTGGACTGCTCCTCCTTCTCCTCATGCGCCACCATGATGACCGTTACAAGAGTTAGGCCTTTGTTTCAGGTATACCCCCAGTGGTAAATTTTTTCGCCCATTCTTTGCAGAATGGACATTAAAACGACAGGAGACCCGCTCCTTTGCAATGGGAACAATGTTTTGAGGCCCTCATGCACGTCTCTATGCAGGGACAACGTGGAGCCTCCCAATTTTTGGCTGCCCTGCCTAAGGGCTATACTACAAAAGACCCACTTCCTTCCAATGGGCACTTCAGGTTTACAGGCCCTCATGCACGTCTCTATCCAGGGACAACGTGGAGCCTCCCAATTTTTGGCTGCCCCGCCTAAGGGCTATACTACAAAAGACCCACTTCCTTCCAATGGGCACTGCAGGTTTACAGGCCCTCATGCACGTCTCTATCCAGGGACAACGTGGAGCCTCCCAATTTTTGGCTGCCCTGCCTAAGGGCTATACTACAAAAGACCCACTTCCTTCCAATGGGCACTTCAGGTTTACAGGCCCTCATGCACGTCTCTATCCAGGGACAACGTGGAGCCTCCCAATTTTTGGCTGCCCTGCCTAAGGGCTATACTACAAAAGACCCACTTCCTTCCAATGGGCACTTCAGGTTTACAGGCCCTCATGCACGTCTCTATCCAGGGACAACGTGGAGCCTCCCAATTTTTGGCTGCCCTGCCTAAGGGCTATACTACAAAAGACCCACTTCCTTCCAATGGGCACTTCAGGTTTACAGGCCCTCATGCACGTCTCTATCCAGGGACAACGTGGAGCCTCCCAATTTTTGGCTGCCCTGCCTAAGGGCTATACTACAAAAGACCCACTTCCTTCCAATGGGCACTTCAGGTTTACAGGCCTTCATGCACGTCTCTATCCAGGGACAACGTGGAGCCTCCCAATTTTTGGCTGCCTTGCCTAAGGGCTATACTACAAAAGACCCACTTCCTTCCAATGGGCACTTCAGGTTTACAGGCCCTCATGCACGTCTCTATCCAGGGACAACGTGGAGCCTCCCAATTTTTGGCTGCCCTGCCTAAGGGCTATACTACAAAAGACCCACTTCCTTCCAATGGGCACTTCAGGTTTACAGGCCCTCATGCACGTCTGTATGCAGGGTCATTGGTGAACCTCAAAATTTTGGACTGCCCTGGCAAAGGAAAATACTACAAAGACTCAGTTCCTCAAAATGGGCACATTAGACTCAGAGGCCTTTATGTACGTCTCTTCTCAGGGACATCGGAGTGCCACACAATGTTTTACGTAAAATCTTTCATGTATTGATCTCAAAAAGTAACATACATTAGCTCTATCTCACTATTGGGTATGTGCCCTTAACATTTCCGCCATGAAAATTCATTTTGGTGTCATTTTGGAAGGTTTTCTGGTGAGTCCGTAAAAATGGCGTAAAACGCGGACAAAATTGTTCACAGCTGTGACTTTTGAGTGATAAATGCTTCAAGGGGTCTTCCCCATGCTGTTGCCATGTCATTTGAGCACTCTTCGGAGACTTTTGTGCCATTTTTAGGGTTTCTACATGCTGCCGGTGGTCATTTCACAAAAATACTCGGGTCTCCCATAGGATAACATTGGGCTCGTTGCTCGGGCCGAGTACACGAGTATCTTGGGAGGCTCGGCCCGAGCTTCGAGCACCCGAGCTTTTTAGTACTCGCTCATCACTAATCAGGAGGTCAAAATTATTAAAGCACAACAGCGTTTTTTTGTTTTCACAGCTGGAGTGACGCTTTAAATGTAAGTCCTCTGTCCCCTCTCATAAACTCACCTTCTGGCATCTTCACCTTTTCCCCTGTCGCCATCTTGTGACAGTATCTTCTGACTGGCTGATGATATGATTTGTGACCTCTGGCACACTTCATGAAACCCTGTGTTCTAAACGCCCTTTTTTGGCACTTTTTGGTGCAGATTATATGGGTTTTTTTGTACACAGTGCATGTTTATTAAAGTTTGTCTTTTTCACCAAAAACGCTTAAAAAAATGCAACAAAAATCACCAAAATGCTGTTTCGTTTTTTGCTCCTTTTTTCACTTTTTGATTGCTTTCTATGGGTTAAAACACTGCACAGTCACTGAAAGAATTGACATGCTGCAGATTTAAAAAAAACTCTGCAGTTCTCAAATCAGTCAGTAAAAAAAAACAAGCATGTGCATGATATTTAGGAAATTTCAGCTTTTGCTGGCATTATAAAATGCAGCTTTTTATCTGCTTTAAAAAAAAGCAGCAAAAAGAATGCTGCATGTGAATAGCCTAAGACTATTGGCACGATTTCATCTAATGGATGCGTCTCTTCTGGGTGAGATGTGGGCTGCTATTTTTAGGCTGGGAGAGCCAAATAATCCTGAAACTTCCCAGCCTGATATTACCAGCCCTTAGCTGTCTGCTTTACCTTGGCTGGTTATCAAAAATACACACACCGTTTACTCCACACCGTTTTTTTTAAATGATTTATTTATTATGAACAAATAATTTTAAAAATATTGAAGGGTCCCCTCTATTTTTGATAACATTTCAGTAAAATTAAAAATATAATAAATTCCATTACAACAGGGCACTTATCATATAAGTAGGTTAATAGTATATGGGTAGTTAGTGCGAACAACATATAAAGCACAGTGCCATAAATAGAGTATAAAGTATAATAAGTAAAAAGTGCAATTAGTGCATATGGTCATAATAGTTACATAGTTATATTGGTTGAGAAAAGACCTAGGTCCATCTAGTTGAACCTTCCTCCACCAATTTTATATTTCGGCACTAAATTATTTATAACTCACAAAGTATGTACTGAGGAAATCATCCAGCCCTTATTTAAAAGTTAGTATAGTGTTAGCCATTACTATCTCTTGTGGTAGGGCATTCCACAATCTGACTACTCTAAAGGGGGCTTTACACGCTACGACATCGCTAATTCGAACTCGTTGGGGTCACGGAATTGGTGACGCACATCCGGCCGCATTAGCGATGCCGTTGCGTGTGACACCTATGAGCGATTTTGCATCGTTGCAAAAACGTGCAAAATCGCTCATCGGTGACATGGGGGTCCATTCTCAAAAATTGTTACTGCAGCAGTAACGAGGTTGTTCCTCGTTCCTGTGGCAGCATACATCGCTCCGTGTGACATCGCAGGAATGAGGAACCTCTCCTTACCTGCCTCCCGGCCGCTATGCGGAGGGAAGGAGGTGGGCGGGATGTTACGTCCCGCTCATCTCCGCCCCTCCGCTTCTATTGGGCGGCGGTTCAGTGACGCAGCTGTGACGTCGCTGTGATGCTGAATGAACCGCCCCCTTAGAAAGGAGGCAGTTCGCTGGTCACAGCGACGTCGCCGGGCAGGTAAGTAGTGTAACGGGTCTGGGCGATGTTGTGCGGAACGGGCAGTGCCTGTTTAATATCTGAGGCTTTTCTTTGTCCTCTATAATTAAACTGTTATAATCTTTTATGGGGCTGATAGCATCGTTTTTTTTTCCTTTTGCAATAGCTAAATAACATATAGTAGTGGGAGTAGTATCTGATGACATCTCCTCCTGCTGGTGCTGGCGCCAGGTCTCAATGCGCATGTTGCTTTCGTCAGTTCGACGCACTATTGGTCATATAGTTCCCTGAAAATGTAATCGTACCCTGTGAAGATCTCCACATTTTTTTTAATTTTACACCCACGAACCTAAATGTATATTAATGGGATTTTATGTGATATACCAACACTAAGTATCAAGTATTTTTGAAAACAATATGATACATGGCATTCAAATAAAGAAAAAAAAATACATAAATAGAGTTGATCGAACCCGCCAAAATCCGGAAGCGGCGGATCACTGCCGGATTGAAAAAATAGTCCGGATTCGCTCCGGATTCAAGTGCCCATATAAGTCTATGGGGACCAGAATCTGGAGATTAAAAAGGTTTGTGAAGGGGATAGAGGGGTAGGAGTGTGTGCGGTGTACTCACCCAAGGCTGTTTCATGGCAGCAAACGTCTTCCGGGTCGGACTTTTTCCTTCCAGAGCAGACAAATCAATATTCATTGTTTTGCCCGCCCACCGGCGCATGTAATTGGTTGCAGTTAGACGCGCCCCCACCCTGAGTAACAGCATGTCTGCGGGGCAGTATGGTGAACGTGTGTTACGGGGGGCTGTCTGATAACCTAAAGGAGTATCAGACAGTCAGGGTCCACCGTGCAAAGACTTTGCTGCAGACTATGGCAGAGTGCAATACCTCTGTTCACTCACAGAAGGATATAATAAATAAGTAAGTAAAGCAATTCCTCCCTTACTTGGAGGGTGTGTGGAATGATCTCTGTTAATAATCACAGACACAAATGCAATGTGTGCGAAATGGCACCTACCTAGGTCCGCTCTTCTAGTGGTGCAAAAGAGACGAACAGCAGCGTAAGCCGCACAAAGCTCCTACCTGCGTTCGCTCCACTAGTGTGCGAGGACACGAACCACTAGATATGGCACCTGCCTAGGTCCGCTCTTCTAGTGGTGCAAAAGAGACGAACAGCAGCGTAAGCCGCACAAAGCTCCTACCTCTGTTCGCTCCCCTAGTGTGCGAGGATACGAACAACTGCCAGACGCAGTATAAGGAACGTTACCCTAGCGGCAACGTCCACCTACGAGTCGAATCACAGGGCCCAGTCAGACCATGTGCCTCAGGCACCTGCCTATGTCCGCTCCCCTAAGAGGTAAGGATACGGACAGCAGCCGAAGCTGTAAGGTATAAGAACGCTACCCTGCTGGTAGCGCTCACCTGGCATAGACAGAGGAATGCCTAGAGGAACGCGCACAGAGCGTCTACTCTTATGCATGAACCAAGAGGACTGAGCGCCATGCGGCGTGTGTCAGGGTCTTATATAGACTCTGTGCCTCATCCAAGATGGAGGACACCAGAGCCAATCCGCTGCCAGAACGACAGGAGTGACGTCATGCTGGCCTATCACCGAGCAAGGCGTCACAAGCACATGACCAGCGACCAATCGGCATAGAAGGGGTCAGAGACATGTGACCTCGTGTCAGCGATGATGTCCCCCGTACATGTGCAATGGCTCCAAGATAGGACTTAGTCTCCAGCGCTCGCACATGTGCAGTAGCAAGAAATCTGGACATAGTCTCCAGTGCTCGCAGCAACCGTAACAGTACCTCCCCCTCAAGGGCCCCCCTCCCGGCGACGCAGGTAATCAGCAACTAAGTCGGGAGCATGGACAGCCTCCTCAGGCTCCCAAGAGCGATGTTCCGGGCCATAGCCCTCCCAATCTATCAAGAAGAACCTGCGCCCTCTAACCATCTTAGAACCAACTATGGCTCGTACCTCATAGCTAGAGCGAGAGGAATCAGAGGCAGGAGAGTGCACTTCACGAGCGTGAGGTAAAATAGCCGGCTTTAGCAGTGAGACATGGAATTTGTCATGAATCCTAAGATGGACAGGTAACTTCAATTGGTAGACTACAGGATTTACCTGTCGAAGAACCTCATAAGGACCCAGGAAGCGAGGAGCAAATTTGACAGAGCTCACTCTAAGTCTCACGTGTTTTGCAGAGAGCCACACAAAGTCCCCTGGAGAAAAGACAGGAGCCGGGCGACGAAACCGATCGGACACCGTCTTCATACGGTCCTTAGCTGCTTGGATCGACTCTTGAGTCCGATCCCAAACCTCTCTGGCATTAGTTGCCCAGTCGGCCACAAGAGGAGGAGGTGCAGCAGCGGGAAACGGTACCGGTACCCTAGGGTGTTGCCCATTATTGAGTACGAACGGTGTCTGCCCAGTGGCCTCAGCCAGCGAATTGTTAAGGGCAAATTCTGCCCAGGGTAGGAGGGAGGACCAGTTATCGTGGTTCTCAGCAACAAAGTGTCGAAGGTATATAATCATAGATTGATTGGTACGTTCAACCAAACCATTGGTCTCCGGATGGTATGCCGAAGAGAGATTCAATTCAATTTGCAGAAGGCTACAAAGATCTCGCCAGAAACGGGAAGTAAATTGCGGGCCTCTATCACAAATGATACGATCTTGCATCCCGTGAAGCCTAAAGACATGCTTGAGGAAGAATAGTTTGGCTAGTACCCTGGAAGATGGGATTCTCGATAACGGTACGAGATGAACCATCCGGGAGAAATGGTCAGTAATGACCCACACAAATCTATGTCCCTGTGAACATGGAAGATCACCCACAAAGTCCATGCCTACCACCTCCCATGGTCTATCTGGCACTGGTAAAGGATGCAAGAGCCCAGCCGGTCTCTGCCGTAATGGACGGTTGCGAGCACACGAGTAGGAGGAACCGACATATCTCTTGACGTGGCTGGCTAAGTGTGGCCACCAATACCACCTCTCCAGTAACTCTCGTGTCCTCCTAATACCAAAATGCCCACCCACCTTTGAGGTGTGGGCCCATGACAGTATATCATTCTGTCGATCAGGCGGAACAAAGGTCTTGCCCGGTGGGATTTGGTCTAATGTCACAGGAGAGAGCGTATGAAAAACCCTGGAGGGAAGGATAAGACGAGGTTCGTCAATCTCTTCCTGGGTAGAAAGCATAGAGCGAGACAGGGCGTCTGCCTTGTTATTCTTACTCCCAGACAGATAGTTGATGAAGAAGTGAAAGCGGGAGAAAAACAAGGACCAGCGGGCTTGGCGAGGATTCAGACGCTGAGCGGTTTGTAAGTTCGTCAGATTCTTATGGTCTGTATAGACCTGGAAAGGATGTTTCGCTCCTTCCAGCAAGTGACGCCACTCCTCCAAGGCTAATCTCAAGGCGAGCAGTTCCCTATCCCCAATGGTATAGTTTCTCTCTGCCGGTGAAAAGGTTTTAGCAAAGAAGAAACACGGCCTTTTTCTACCTGCACCGTTCTTTTGATACAAGACCGCACCAGCACCCACTGAAGAGGCATCAACCTCTAAGAGGAAGGGCTTACTCTCATCGGGTCTTTGAAGAACGGGAGCAGTTGAAAAGTGTCTTTTTACTGCCTCAAAAGCCTGAGATGTCTCAGTAGACCAGGCTTTGGGATTAGCACCTTTCTTAGTCAAGGCCACCAAAGGGGCCACCAAAGTAGAAAAATGGGGTATGAACTGCCTGTAATAATTTATGAATCCTAAGAAGCGTTGCACCGCCTTCAAGGAATGAGGTTCGGACCATTGCAGGACAGCAGAGAGCTTCGCAGGATCCATAGCCAGGCCCTCTTGTGAGATAATGTAACCCAAAAAAGGCAATGAGGACTGCTCGAATACACATTTCTCGAGTTTAGCAAACAATGAGTGCTCCCTTAAACGGGAAAGGACACGAACGACAACCTGACGATGAGTCTCCAGATCAGGAGAAAAAATCAGGATGTCGTCCAGATACACCACTACTGAGGATAACAGTAAATCCCTGAACACATCGTTTACGAAGTCCTGAAATACTGCGGGTGCATTACATAATCCAAAAGGCATGACGAGGTATTCATAGTGACCGTCTCGGGTGTTAAAAGCGGTCTTCCATTCGTCACCCTTTCGAATTCGTACCAAGTTATACGCACCCCGCAGATCCAACTTCGTAAAAACTTGAGCTCCTCTCAGTCTGTCAAAGAGCTCCGAAATTAAAGGTAATGGGTATTTGTTCTTTATTGTGATTGCGTTGAGACCCCTGTAATCTATGCAGGGATGCAAATCACCCTCTTTCTTCCGAACAAAGAAAAACCCAGCTCCCGCGGGAGAGACAGACTTACGAATGAACCCCTTCTCTAAACTCTCTCTTATATAGGTCGACATGGCCTCCGACTCAGGTATCGACAGGGGGTAAACCCTGCCTTTAGGTGGAACCGAACCTGGGATAAGGTCTATGGCACAGTCATACGGCCTATGGGGTGGAAGAACCTCAGCACCCTGTTTGGAGAACACGTCAGCGAAATCCAAATCGGGTGTAGGTATGGGAGAGAGATCAGTTGATGCAACCGCAATGACCTTAGGTGGTAAGGGAAGACATCGGGACTGACATTTCGAACCCCAACTAATAATGCTGTCAGACTCCCAGTCAATGTGAGGAGCATGAGTCCGAAGCCATGGAAGACCCAGAAGGACGTCGTCTATACCCTCAGGCAAAACAAGAAAAGAAATCTCCTCTATGTGACTCTGAGGCAGGGAAAGGCGCAAGGGAACTGTCCTCAATGTAATGGAGTCAGACAACATAGTTCCATTAACAACACGGACAGGAATAGGCGCCTCTAACATGATAGAGGGAATATTGTGTCCCTTTACAAATCCTGAGGACACAAAAGTCCCGTCAGCTCCGGAATCCACAAAAGCCATAATAGGCCATGTATTCTCAGATAACGAGAGCTGACCTGGGATACAACACTTAGAGGGTGCAGAAGACGTCTCTAGTAACCCCCCTCTAATGGTTACTAGGCCAGGGAGTTTCCCTGATGACTAGGACACTTGTTGGCATAGTGCCCAGCCTGACGACATACGTAACATATAGGAGGACCAGACTTGCGTAGTCTGGAGAACGTATGACCTAACTCCATAGGAGTGGGAGATGTTTCAGATGCTGAGGAAGATGGTAGTGGACCCTCAACAACTGGAATAGCCCGATGCTTAGGGCGTGAGGAAGAGACCTCGAGTCTACGTTCCTTATGGCGTACATCGATCCTCGTTGCTACTGTGATCAAGTCCTCCAGAGAAGCAGGGACCTCACGAGTAGCAAGAGCATCCTTGACATAGCCTGCCAACCCTCTCCAGAAGATAGGAATCAACACCTTCTCTGGCCAATCTAGTTCTGCCACCAGAGTTCTAAAAGCAATGGCATAAGAACTAGTGGATAACGAACCCTGAGATAGATCTAACAGTCTCAGGGCCGCATCATGGGTAACCTGCGGACCCATGAATACCGCCTTAAGAGCATCAAGAAAGTCTTGATGTCTCAGAGTAACCACATCAGAGCGCTCCCATAGGGGAGTCGCCCATTCTAAGGCTTTGTCCTGAAGTAAGGAGATGATAAAGCCTACTCTGGACCTCTCCGTAGAGAAGCGAGAAGAGTTGACTTCTAGGTGTATCTGACACTGACTAATGAAACCACGACATGATCTGGCATCGCCAGAATATCTGTTTGGCAGAGCAAGTCGAGGATCATGTGCAGCTGTCACCATGGTCTGAGGTTTATCCTCTATACTCTTGAGCCGTGACTCAAGTACTTGTATGTAACGATGTAACTGCTGATATTCTGCCATAACTGCCAGACCCTTGGCTCAGTCCTAATGTTATGGGGGGCTGTCTGATAACCTAAAGGAGTATCAGACAGTCAGGGTCCACCGTGCAAAGACTTTGCTGCAGACTATGGCAGAGTGCAATACCTCTGTTCACTCACAGAAGGATATAATAAATAAGTAAGTAAAGCAATTCCTCCCTTACTTGGAGGGTGTGTGGAATGATCTCTGTTAATAATCACAGAGACAAAGGCAATGTGTGCGAAATGGCACCTACCTAGGTCCGCTCTTCTAGTGGTGCAAAAGAGACGAACAGCAGCGTAAGCCGCACAAAGCTCCTACCTGCGTTCGCTCCACTAGTGTGCGAGGACACTAACTACTAGATATGGCACCTGCCTAGGTCCGCTCTTCTAGTCGTGCAAAAGAGACGAACAGCAGCGTAAGCCGCACAAAGCTCCTACCTCTGTTCGCTCCCCTAGTGTGCGAGGATACGAACAACTGCCAGACGCAGTATAAGGAACGTTACCCTAGCGGCAACGTCCACCTACGAGTCGAATCACAAGGCCCAGTCAGACCATGTGCCTCAGGCACCTGCCCATGTCCGCTCCCCTAAGATGTAAGGATACGGACAGCAGCCGAAGCTGTAAGGTATAAGAACGCTACCCTGCCGGTAGCGCTCACCTAGCATAGACAGAGGAATGCCTAGAGGAACGCGCACAGAGCGTCTACTCTTATGCATGAACCAAGAGGACTGAGCGCCATGCGGCGTGTGTCAGGGTCTTATATAGACTCTGTGCCTCATCCAAGATGGAGGACACCAGAGCCAATCCGCTGCCAGAACGACAGGAGTGACGTCATGCTGGCCTATCACCGAGCAAGGCGTCACAAGCACATGACCAGCGACCAATCGGCATAGAAGGGGTCAGAGACATGTGACCTCGTGTCAGCGATGATGTCACCCGCACATGTGCAATGGCTCCAAGATAGGACTTAGTCTCCGGCGCTCGCACATGTGCAGTAGCAAGAAATCTGGACTTAGTCTCTAGCGCTCGCACATGTGCAGTAGCAAGAAATCTGGACTTAGTCTCCAGCGCTCGCACATGTGCAGTAGCAAGAAATCTGGACTTAGTCTCCAGCGCTCGCACATATGCAGTAGCAAGAAATCTGGACTTAGTCTCCAGCGCTCGCACATGTGCAGTAGCAAGAAATCTGGACATAGTCTCCAGTGCTCGCAGCAACCGTAACAACGTGCAAGTGTTTCAGAAACACATGCACGCTCCTGTCAGAAGTGTGCGCAGTTGTGCCGGTGATGCGATGTCAGACTTGTGCTAGTCTGGCATGACAGCACCCGGCATGGCCTGCCGCTCTCTGAACATGAGCGTGCATGTACCTAGAAACACATGCACGCTTCTTTCAGAAGTGTGCGCGGCTGTGCTGCGATGTCAGACTCGCGGGCGTCCCTCGCAAGTGTGACTCTGGCCTAAAAGGAACCGCATGCGGCTTTTTTTATTATTTAACACTAGAAGTCCCAGAAATTTTGAGCTCCCCCCTGAAGTCCCGAAAGAGGGTCAAGTGATATACAATAAACTGAATAGAACTAACTAGAAACTAAATGGCTAAACTCAATGGAAAACAACAACCTCCTGTGATGCGACAGTAATGGCCTTAATTACAGAACAAAAGACGGTGATTATAGGAAGTTAGCTAAAATCCTTCAGGTGATTCGACCAGTCTCTGGGTTCCAAAGGTAGAAATGTTAAATGACCCCTCTCTGGGACTTCTAGTGTTAAATAGATAATTTAAAAAAAAAACTACTTGCGGTCCCCCCTAATAATTTTGATACCCAGCCAAGATAAAGCTGGCTGGCGGCTGGTATTTTCAGCCCGCAGCCGCCCAGTATTGCCGCATCTATTAGATGTGACAATAATGGTGCAATACCGGCTATCCCGTTGCCCTGGTGTGGCAATCGGGGTAATGAGGAGTTAATAACAGTGCACAGCTGCTACTAAACCCTAGGTTAGTGATGACACAGGTGTCTGTGAGACACCCCCATTATTGACCTGTACATGAAAGTAAATAAGAACAAACACAGAAAAATCCTTTATTTGGAATAAAATACAAACACACACCCTCCTTCACCACTTTATTAACCCCCAACACCCTGCAGGTCCAGTGTAATCCACACAAGGTCCCACGCCACATCTAATTCTGCTACATGTGAAAATCACAGCAAGTGGCCATAGAGCACGACCACTCGCTGAGAGCTCCAGAGAATGAATGAGCTGCGCAATGAGCGGTGACGTCACTCAGGTCATTTGCGTTCACAGCTGGAGGTTCACAGACCTGCATCTCCTAGCAGAAAATTGCAGTTTTTTTGGCCAAGAGATGCAGAGTCGGTGCTGAAATTTTTACATCATATTACTGCACCCAATCTACACCTGACCAAAAAAGCGTTTTTTGACGCTTTTTTTGCCGCTTTTTTTTGCCAGGAGGTGCACATTTGGTGCTGAAATTGTCTGCACCAGATTTCAGCACCAAATTTCCACCTCCTGGCAAAAAAAAAAGCCCCAGCCCTGTGCTTATCTTGGTTGTGTATCAAAAGAAGAGGAACCGCATGCGGCTTTTCTTTTGTTAAACAATTAAAACAAAAAAACTAACGTGCGGTGCTCCCAATTTTGATACCCAGCCATGATAAAGCCGGCTGGAGGCTGGAATTTTCAGCTCACAGCCTCCCGGTATTGGGGTAATAAGGGGTTAATAGCAGCACACAGCTGCTACTAAACCCTAGGTTAGTGATAGCATAGGCGTCTATGAGATACCTGAATCACACTAACCTGATGAAAGTAAATAAACACAGACACAGTGAACAATCCTTTATTTGGAATAAAGTACAAAACACACACCCTCCTTCACCTCTTTAATAACCCCAACACCATGCAGGTCCGGCGTAATCCACACGAGGTCACACGCCGCTTCAGCTCTGCTACATAACACAGCCAGTGCCCATAGAGCATGACCGCTGGCTGTGGAGACAATGACTGAGCCGCTATGACTGCATGGCAGGCAGATACTTTCACAGGCTGAGGGCGTGTCTGCCAGCAACCAATCACAGACGAGAGGACGGCCAGTGGGCGGGGAAAACACGGAAAGCTGTGTGTATACGATGCACAGTACAGGAAGTGAATGCGCGACCTGGAAGCAGTGTACCGCCATGACAACGAGTCTCGGTAAGTATGAAACGCTGTTTTATTACTGTTTTTCTTTATTTTTTAATTATTTTCCCCAGTGCCAGATCTGGATCGTGCACCCGGAATCCCATATCCGGGTCCAGCACCCAGGCATCTTTGAAACCGCGCGGATCCAGAGTTATACAGTCCGGATCTGCTCAGCCCTAAATGTAAGTCTGAAAATTATGACATGGATTTATATTCAGCCCCCTGTAGTCTGATACCCCTAGATAAAATCCTGAGTGATCAATCACCTCCAAAGGTCACCTAACTCGTAAATCGAGTCCATTTTTATGTAATTTAGTCTCAATACAGCTTCCGTTCTCGCCTTTTCATTGGGGGACACAGACCGTGGGTTATATGTTGTCTCCAGGGGAGGCTTGACACTAAATTTAAAAAAAGAGTTAGCTCCTCCTCCCACAGCAATATAACCCCAGCTAGGCGGGAACTAGCTCAGTTCTTTTTAGTGTCAGCAGGGAGGCTGACACGTCTGGCCTGAGCCCCAGGCCAGCTCATGTTTTTTGTTTATTTATTTATTTTCTTTGTGATTTTATTCTATATTTGACTATGGGGCAATACCAGGGTGTGCTCACCCCCGTTTTCCCCATGTACAGGCAGAGGAAACCTGGCATGCAAAAGCCGTCAGTCTTCTCTCGCTCCCAAGTGGTCGGGTCTGCGTACCCCTCCAGGCTCCCTGGCAGCACCTCACAGAGGTAGCTCCAGAGGGCTAGGCAGAGCCGAGAGCCTGCTAGCCTTGAGCCGAAGATGCGTCCCCGAGATCTCCGCATCCCAGGACCGACGCGTCTTCTGACGGAGCAAGAGCAGGTAGGGAGACGACGTGTACCCGTCCCCTGCATCCAAACCGCCGCCTGAGGAGGCCGGTGGGGCGATGCAGGCCGTGATCCTGGGGAAGCAGCATTAATTTAGCTCCCGGCGTCGGCCTGCATGTTTAGCAATGCCCCCTCCACTGCTCTAGAAGCCGCTCCCTCTAGTGGGCCGTCTCTCCCCTCCATGCTGCCAGAGAATACTGGACGCCATTACACGTGGGGAGCAGACTTGGGTGAGATCGCCTCCTTGGCTCTGCAACTCTGCAGCACTATATACCGCTCTGTTCAGTGGTATATCGCTGTCTTCCTAGCGGTGTGTGCCTGCTGGCGGTGTATATCAGCTTTCAGCAGTATATACTAGCTGTGCTTGCAGGTATATACTGACTGTTTGGCAGTGTATGCCACTTTACTATTGGTATATACCAGCTCTGTATAGCAGTCCCTTTTTAACACTGCTACTAGCTCCTCATCCACAGTAGTGTAATACTGCTAAAGGCTCACAGTATAATTGTACGTTTGTTGCTGACATGCGTAAAAACCGGAAGGGTGTTAAAGCTTCCCAGGCATCCTCTATGGACCTGTACTATGCTTGTACCACCTGCGGAAGCTCGTTTCCCAATGGTCGAAGCTATCCACTCTGCCGAGGCTGCGATGCCCCTACTACAATGTCACAACAGGCGTTGCCGGACCAGGGGGTCGTGTAATCTGTGGGTTCGGCCCCAGCCGCCATTCAGGCAGCACCCTTATCTGATGAGGCTATCCCTGCATGGGCTCTTCTGATGTCTAAAAGGTTAGATGACCTGGCCGCTCAGATATCTCAGCCTTCCACAGGCTCCCACAGCCTCCCCCCTGCTCAGCTCCCTCAGAGGAGCCCGCCTTCGTCTGGTGTATCATCCCCAGTATGTAAAAAAGGCTGTCTCCAAAAGGCTCCATTGCGACCGCTCCGCCTCTTATACATTGTTCAGCCCCTTCCGCTACATGGGTGAGCACCTAACTATTCATTACTCTTACGGTGGTGCACCTGCCTTGTTTATTTCCCCCGCTCCGCCTCTTCTGACTCACACAATGGTCAGTCTGACTCAGGCTCCGTGACCTTTAGTAGTCACGATTCCCGAGACTCTGACTGATTCAGATGTCCCTTCTGAGTCTAGGCATATGGAAGACACTCTGATAGCGGCTATCAATCACTCTCTGTCGATTTCTGATCAGACCTCGGACCCGACTTCTCAGTCGGCAATCAAGCGAGCCAAGAAGCCTCCTAAGTCCTTTGCCCAGGATCCGATTTTTCATCAAATCGTATCTAAACGGTGGGATCATCCTGATAGGAGGTTTAATAAAAAATCCTCCTCTTCATTCGCTTATCCCTTTCCCCGGAAATGGTTAAGCCCTGGTCGGTACCCCCCGTTGTGGATCCGCCAGTATACAGACTGGCTAAACACACGGTTATGTCTGTTTCAGACAACGCGTCTATTAAGGACTCGTCCGACCGCGCAGTTGATGCTGCGGTCAAATCTATTTTTCAGGCTTCGGGCTCCTCTCTGCGCCCCCTGTTTGCCATGACATGGGTGGTAAGAGCTATGAGCGTGTGGAGTAGGAATCTGCGCAAGTTGCTTCGCCCTTGCAATATTCCTCCGGAGGCTCTTGAGATTCTTGATTTGTTCTCTCTCGCCTCTAATTATCTTCTTCACGGCTCTCTAGATGCAGCCAGCTGGTCAGCCCTAACGGCAGCCAATGCTGTCTTCGCCCGCAGGGTTCTGTGGCTAAAGATCTGGAATGCGGACAGTGCCTCCAAGAAGTCCCTGTCCACACTTCCCTTCCAGGGTCTTCGTCTAGTTTGTGAATCCCTGTACAAGCTCATATCTGAGGCGACGGGTGGTAAAAGTACCATTCTACCACAAAAGCGGCCTGTAGCCAGAAATTTCAAAAAATCTTCTTGGCGCAGGCAGTCCTTTCGGCCTGCCCCCTAAAAGCCATCAGCCCAAGGACCATCCCAACGCTCAGATCGAGGATCCGGTCCCTCAAGAGGCTCGTCTTGGCGTTCCCACTCCAAGCAGCCTAAATCCAAAGGACCTCGCTCTGTACAGGCCCCCTCAGCATGACGCCAGGTACCCCGCAGATCCGACTCCTGTGGGAGGGCGGCTTCTGCTTTTTCGGGATATCTGGCTGGACCACACTGACGATGCCTGGGTTCGAGAAATCGTCACCTCAGGTTACAAGATCAATTTCCATTCCCTGCCGGCCAACAGGTTTCTGCGTTCTCATCTCCCAAGGTCCGAAACGCAAAACCGGGCCTTATTTCAGGCCATAGCTTCTTTACAAAAAGCAAACGTTATCATTCCAGTGCCCCTGAAACAGCGCGGCAAAGGTTTCTACTCAAACCTTTTTGTCGTTCCCAAAAAAGATGGCTCTGTCCGCCCTATCTTGGACCTCAAACGGCTGAACAAATTCGTACGGATTCGAACTTTCCGAATGGAATCATTGAGAGCTGTACTAGCCGCCATGGAACCTGGAGAATTCCTAGCTTCCATAGACGTTCAAGATGCTTACTTACACATTCCCATATGTGTCTCTCATCAACGGTTCCTTCGCTTTGCCGTAGGACACTGTCATTTCCAATTCAGGGCCCTCCCCTTTGGGCTAGCCACTGCGCCTCGGGTCTTCACAAAGGTCATGGCGGCCGTCATGTCCATTTTACACCCCAGAGGAATCCTGGTCATTCCCTATTTGGACGACCTTCTTGTCAAAGGGAGCTCTCCTCACGTTTGCTCAGAAAGCGTGCAGATTTGCCTAGACACGCTGTCAAGGCTAGGGTGGCTTATCAACTTCAACAAGTCATCCCTCATTCCTCATCAGCGCATCACCTTTTTAGGTATGCTGATAGACACGGCTCAGTCCCGGGTTTTCCTTCCAGAGGACAAGAGGTCTTCCCTGATCCGGGCTGCCCAATCCCTCCGCTCTCGCCATCACACATCCCTTCGGAACGGAATGAGAGTGTTAGGCAAGATGGTGGCGGTCATAGAAGCCGTGTCCTTTGCCCAATTCCATCTGCGCCCTCTACAACTGGATCTTCTATCCTCCTGGGACAAGAATCCAGCTTCCCTGGACCGGTCAGTCCACCTGTCTTGGTCTGCGCTCAGCTCCCTCGTCTGGTGGACTCAAGCCTCATCCCTATCTCAGGGAAAGTCCTTCCGCCCGGTCCACTGGCAGGTAGTCACGACGGATGCCAGCCTGATAGGCTGGGGGGGCGGTGTTTCTCCACCACACTCTTCAGGGATGCTGGTCTCCTTCCGAGCGCTCTCTGCACATCATTGTTCTGGAGATCAGAGCCATATTTCTGGCCCTTCAGAATCTTCAACCCTTATTACTGGGCCTCCCTGTTCGGATCCAGTCAAACAATGCCACGGCTGTGGCTTACATCAACCGTCATGGAGGAACTCGCAGCAAGGCAGCGATGAAGGAGGTATCCAGAATTCTTCTTTGGGCAGAGAAGCACATCCCCATCATTTCAGCTGTCCATATCCCAGGGGTAGACAACTGGACCGCAGACTTTCTCAGCAGGCAGGGTCTAGCGGCAGGAGAATGGTCTCTCCACGACGAAGTGTTCCATCAGATCACTCTACGTTGGGGACTCCCGGATGTGGACCTCATGGCATCTCGAATGAATGCCAAGATACGTCCCTTCATATCTCGGTCAAGAGACCCGCTAGCGCTCGGCTCCGACGCGCTAGTCTTTCCATGGTCGCAGTTCCGCCTACCCTACATCTTCCCTCCGTTTCCTCTCATTCTGAGAGTAATCAAGAAAATCAAAGCGGAGGGAATTCCGGTGATCCTCGTGGCCCTGGACTGGCCCAGGAGAGCCTGGTACCCAGAGCTCCTCCAACTTCTCAGCGACACTCCCTGGCATCTTCCCGACCGCCCGGATCTTCTGTCGCAAGGGCCAATATTCCACCAGAATACAACACAGCTGCATTTGACGGCGTGGCACTTGAATCCCTGATTCTAGCCAGATCGGGTTTTTCTTCCAGGGTAGTTCATACCATGCTTAATGCTCGGAAGCCTTCCTCCGCCAGCATTTACCACAGGACCTGGAAGACCTATCTTTCCTGGTGTGACCGTCATAATCGGTCACCCCTGACCTTTTCAATCCCTAATGTTCTTGCCTTTCTGCAAGACGGTCTGGACTCGGGTCTTGCTCTCAGTACCCTTAAAGGACAAGTTTCTGCCTTGTCGATTTTTTTCCAGAAGCAGCTGGCTTCTCGCCCCTTTCTTCAAGGGGTAGCGCATTGGTCCCTCCTTATCGCCACCCCTTAGATCCCTGGGATCTGATTCTGATTCTCGTAGTCCTTCAACTTCCTCCTTTCGAAACTCTGAGAGAAATCTCTCTCCAGCAACTGTCTTGGAAAGTTGCCTTTTTGGTCGCTATCACCTCTATCAGGTGAGTGTCCGAACTGGCAGCTCTTTCCTGTCGTTCACCTCACTTGATATTCCATCATGATAAGGTGGTCCTTCGGCCTTCCCCCGCCTTCCTTCCGAAGGTCGTATCCTCTTTCCACCTGAACGAGGACATTGTGTTGCCGTCCTTCTGCCCGGCCCTAGTCCACTCCTTTGAGAAAGCCCTTCAGAATCTCGATCTTGTCAGGGCTCTGCGGATCTACATCTCCAGAACAGCGCCGTTGCGCAAGTCCGATGCCCTTTTCGTCCTCCCAGTAGGACACAAGAAGGGCAACCCGGCGTCTAAATCCACGATTTCTCGATGGAACAGGACCGCCATCTGTGAGACAAACAAAACACGAGGTGCCGTTCCCCCTCAATCTGTGCGGGCCCACACTACACGAGCAGTGGGTGCCTCCTGGGCTATCCGCCATCAGGCCTCGGCGGCCAAACTTTGCAAGGCTGCTACCTGGTCCAGTGTGCACACGTTCACAAAATTCTACAGAGTGCATACGCATGCCTCCGCGGATGCTGCTCTTGGAAGACAAGTCCTTCAGGCGGCAGTGGCCCATTTATAAGTGGCCACTGCTCGGTTCTGACAGTGTTTTCATATGAGTTCACTGCAGTTGCAGTTGTTAGTCAGCTCTTAGTCTGATGTTATACACTGTTATTAGTTCAGTTCCCACCCAGGGACTGCTTTGGGACGTCCCACGGTCTGTGTCCCCCAATGAAAAGGCGAGAAAGGAAAGGACATTTTTGTGTACTCACCGTAAAATGTCTTTCTTGGAGCCTTTCTTTGGGGGACACAGCTTCCACCCTTGTGGTTTTGGTTATCCTTTTCCTACTGCTTTACACCAAACTGAGCTAGTTCCCGCCTAGCTGGGGTTATATGCTGTGGGAGGAGGAGCTAACTCTTAAATTTAGTGTCAAGCCTCCCCTGGAGACAATATTTAACCCACGGTCTGTTTCCCCCAATGAAAGGCTCCAAGAATGAAATTTTACGGTAAGTACACAAAAATGTCCTTTTTCTGTAAAGGGCTTTAAAGGTTTATCTGAGAATATTAGGGGCCAAATAGCATCATAAAACAAACTAAGGAACACAACAGAAAGATCAGGAATAAAGTTAGGAATAAGGAATAAAGGAATAAAAGAGTAAAGCAGGGTTAGGTTATAAAAAGTAACCCAAGTTCTGAACATCTCACAGAGCACTGTTTAATCCATTGTCCAAAAATGGAAGGAGTCTGGCACAACTGTAAATCTACCAAGACATAGTCATCTTCCAAAACTGAAATCCCAAGCAAGGAGAGCACTTATTAGAGAAATAGCCAAGAGACCCATGATCAGGTCAGATGGGAGAATCTGTCCAGACGACCATTATTAGTTGTATACTCCACAAATTTGGCCTTGATGGAAGAGTGGCAAGAAGAAATGCAGCTTTGATAGTAAGCCATAGGAAGTCCTGTTTCCAGTTTGCAAAAAGCCATGAAGCGGATACAGCTAGATGTGGAAGACGGTACTCTGGTCAGATGAGACTAAAGTAGGACTTTTTAGACTAAATGAGAAGTGCTATGTATGATGGAAAACTAATACTGCACATCAGTCTGAAAACACCTTCCCCACTATCCAACATGGTGGTGGCAGAATTATGCTATAAAGATGCTTTTCTTCAGCAAGGACAAAGAAGTTCGTTAGAGTTAATAGGAAGATGGATGAAGCTAAATACAGGGCAGTTCTAGAGGAAATCATGTTGAATACTGTAAAAGACTTGAGACTTCAGCATAGCTTCTCTATACACCAACCCTAAACATACTGCCAGAGCTACAATGGAATGATTTAGATCAAAGCTTATTTATGTGTTTGAGTGGTCCAGTCAAAGTCCAGACCTATAACCACTGAAAATCAGAGGCAAGCCTTGAAAATTGCTGTTCACTGACATTCTTCATTAAATCTCACTGATGTAGAGATATTTTGTAAAGAAAAGTGTACAAAACTTGCAATCTCTAAATATGTAAATATGTAAAGCTGGTAGAGACATATCCTTGCAGCAGTAATTGCAACAAAAGGTGGTTCTGCAAAGTATTGACTCAAGGGGTTGAATACAAATGCAAGTCACAATTTTCAAATGTGTTTTTTACAGCAAATATTTAAAAGAGTGTGTATCATTTCCCTTACATGTCACAAATGTTTGCTATTACATAAAATCCACAAAAAATACATTTAAATTTGTGGGTGTAACCTGAAAAAAATTGAAAATGTTCATGGGATATGAACACTTTTTCAAGCCACTGTATAGGCTGTACATCAAGAAACCATAAAATTAGAATGCAAGAACATATCAGGGATTCCATAAATTCCAAGGCTGTTAATCCTTCCAGTGTAGCCAAATATTTTAATTAGGTCCATTTTAGAGATCTTTCCGGCATGATTTTATTTTATACATATAGCAAAAAAGCAAAATAATACAGTACCACACAACTAATAGTCTATGTTAACGATACAACACAATTCAATATTGTTGTTTCATATGCCATCTGCTGGAGGAATCAGAGCATTACAGGCTTATAATATATCGCTGGCAAGCACATTATTGTGATCTTTGGCCTTGGTGGGGCATTAAAGTTTGGGTGATTAATCCCTTCAGATCATGTGTCTACTGATTAGCAAACCCAAACTGTAAAGCTTGAGGTTAGTACTGGATACCTGGTGTCTAGTGCTCAAACACGAATTTCTCACTGACGTCCGTGTCCAAGTTTTGAGTTTGGATGCTGAATAAAGTTTCTTGAAAGGCTGTAGCACAGCCAGTTAACAAGCTTTTCAGCTGTGTGCACTTCCGGAGCCATCACAGCCACACCAAGTATTGGCATGGCTGTGTGTAATGCTCTTTGGGCGAGCAAGGAGTAAATAAATCCACTGGACCAAAGGCACTGAACACTGACTTGGAAGAGCCTAGCTGAACGGCTATTGAGTCTTCGCTAAAGCCACAGGAGGTGAAGATAGGCCAACACACTGGTAGGTAGCTGTCAGTGATAGCCCCAGGGGATCACGGTGCCCCGGCAGCTGGTGCCACGGGTATATACTGTACATCAATAGTCTATGATAGATGGAGCTGCAACAGCACCTGGTATCATAGATTCAACCAAGATGGGTAGTTGTAGCAGCGGCTCCTGGTAATGTAAAAGCGGCCGGTGAGGACAGTTGCAGCAGCAGTATTAGAATGTATAGATAGCTACAGCAGCAGAGTCGTCATGCATTGGAGAACAAAAGAGTATCAGCATACAGCACTTTAAAATCAATGACAGCACAAAGGGACCTGGGAACTAGCAACGTTAAGAACACATTGCCCAGGCACTTCCATAAAGGGTACGGTGCCTTAAATACCTGATGGCTCTCAGCAATAGGCTGAGAGGTGTTTCCAGGTTAGGGCATACTGGACCCTAATAGAGCCTGGTTACAGTACCCTAAAAGAGCCTGGTGCACAGTACACTAGTAGAGCCTAGTGGAGTGTGACTTAACAGACCCTGATGCATACATAGTACCCTAATTGAGCCTAGTGCACAGTAGCCTAATTGAGTCTGGTGAAAAGCGCCCTAATTGAACCTGGTGTACAGTACCCTAATTGAGCCTGGTGCACAGCACCCTTATATACATTCGTGAAGGGTGTCCTTACAGAAACTGGTGCACAGTATCCAAATAAAGCTTGGTGCACAGTACCCTAATAGAGCATGGTGCAAAGTGCCCTAACAGAGCCTAGTGCAGAGTGCCCTAGCAAAGCTTGGCTTGCAGTACCCTAATGGACCTTGGTGCAGGGTGCCATAAGAGAACCTGATGCAGAGTACCCTAATAGAGCTTGATGCACAGCACCCTAATAGAGTCTAGTGCATAGTGCTTTAACACAGCCTGGTGCACTGTACCAAAATTTAGCCTGGTGAACAGCACCCCAATAAAGCTTGGTACGAGGGGTTGCTGATAACTCTTTGGCTTTGTGATCTTTTTTTGTTTCTATGGTAATTAATGTTACATCATATGAAAGCCTAATGTGTCTAAGATATGTATTCAAAATTTTGTGTTTGTTCTTTAAGGCAACAGTGTTCTAAGCACGCGGGAAAACAAAATGGCGGAGTCTAATGCAATATTCACAGCAACTGAGAGCAGAGGAGTGATAAAATGCTTGTTTCTGCAAGGAAAGTCTGCAAAGGATAATCATGGTGATATGTCGCAGACAATGGGGTATCAATGCCCTTCATATTCCACAGTTAAGAACTGGGTTGCCAAATATAAAACGGGCCACTTCAGCAACAATGATGAGTAACGTCCTGAATGACCCAGAGTGGTTGTTGTTCCGAAGATCATCGATGCTGTGCACAACCTCATACTGGAGAATCAACGAATTTTCGCTAAAGCAATAGCAGACATCATGGAGATTTCCCGTGAACATGTTTGTGTCATTATCCATGAACATTTGGACCTCAGGAAGCTATCTGCAAAGTGGGTCCCCAAATGTTTGACAACAGATCAGAGAAGCATACGAGTGAAAACTTCCTGGTCCATTTGTCAGCGTTTCCGGACTGATAAGAACTTCCTAGATCGACTGGTCCCTAGGGCTGAGACTTGGATTTATTTGCATAACCCTGAAAACAAGCATCAGTCAAAAGAGTGGATGCACAGTGGTTCTCCTCCAAAGAAGTTCAGGAAGCAAACATCAGCCACTAAGGTGATGGCGTCTATGCTCTGGGATAAGGAGGAAGTGCTGCTAGTGGACTACCTTCAAAAGGGTTCTACCATCAGTGCAAGATATTACTATGAACTTATGGAACAATTGAAAACAGCTCTGAAGGCCAAAAGGCGTGGCAAGCTGTCCAAAGGAATCTTGTTCCTGCAAGACAACGCCTTTGCACACACTGTACAAGTGACCACAGGAAAACTGGCATAGCTGGGCTTCCAGCTGGTTGACCAGCCACCTTATTCACCAGATCTAGCTCCCTCTGACTATCATCTGTTTCCAAACCTAAATAAACATCTCAAAGGTACCAAATTTCACACCATTTCTGATGACATGGCTGCTACAGATGCCTGGTTTGAGGCACAGCCAAAATCCTTCTTCCTGCTAGGCTTCCAGAACTTGGAATACTGATGTAAGAAGTGTGTTGACATCAGTGGAGAGTATGTGGAATAAATGTAAAGTTTAATCGTCCTATCTCGTTTCTTTCTGGGTAAAGCCAAAGACTTATCAGCAGCCCCTCATACACAGTAACGTAATAGAGCCTGGAGCACAGTATTCGAATTGAACATAATAAACAGTACTCTAATAGAACCCGGTGTACAGCATACTGATGGAAACGGCTGTAGGTGGCCTTCATAGAGCCTGGTGCAGAGTGCCCTAATTGAACCTGGTGCAAAGCCCCCTAATAGAGCTTGTTGCAGAGTGCCCTTACAGAACCTGATGCAAAGTACTCTAATTGAGCCTGGCAGCTGGATGTTAAACCCTCCGTGGGTAGGGATGGATGTCCCAGTGTCTCTATGTTGAGGATGGTGAGTGCAGGGCTGGCGCACCCGGCAAGGCCAGGGATGTTACTCACGGTTGAATAAAGCACACAAGTCCTGTGGTAAACCAAGGTGATGGTGGCCGGCTGCCGCAGATGGGTGTAGCTGATCCGACACCCGGGTTGGTAGTCAAAGTCTTTCTCCTCTGCACTCATTGTTTTGTAGATAGGACTTCCCGGTTTGAAACACAGGAGTCCGCTCCTGGTCCTTTGGTTGGGAGCCGTGCCCGTCTGATGCTGACCCTTGGGATCTATGTGCCCTGGCGGTTGCCCTATCCCTCTCGGTGGGTGGTTGTCTACTTTTCGGGACTTAGGTTGGGACAGGACCTAAAATCCTGCCTTCAATTGGTTAATTAGCTAGGCCGTTGGTGCCGGTCCTGGCTTCAGGGTCCAAGTACCCCCTCTGTGCACACAGTTTCCGGGTCGGTTCTCCAGTGTCGGTACCGGTGGGCTACAACCCTGCACCGGTCCACCTCGGATCTCCACAGCTGTCTTCCCGTCTCCTGCAGACTCTGGCTACCGTCTGCCACCTAGCCAAGGTGTCAGGGCTCCGACCCTGGCACCTGTCAGCTTGGCACCTCCACTCCAAACTTCAACTATCACTTAACTGACTGTTTTCCCGCCCCGGGCTCTCCAGACCTCTGGGTGGGTGGGCATTTCCTATCCGCCTGGTCCCACCCACTGGTGTGTCTGTCCTTCCCTGAGGGGGGTGACTAGGGTTTCAGGTCGGCTGATTTAACCCTTCGTGGGATAGGTGTTGTGCGGGGGCCTACATGTACAACTACCTGGTTTTCCAGGGCGCTACATTCCCCCTTGGTTGAATACAGGCCGTCCGCGGACTGTCCGACCACCACCATTTATTTTTAACGGGAACTGGAAAAGTAGAAAAACAAATTTACAATTATAATAACATATTTACAATTTCTTCCCTTACGGGAGGCACAGATCTTAAACGTTGCACATTTAAACAGAACGGGATGCACGGGGCCACCTTCTTGTTGCTCCCACTCAAACAACCTGTTCCCTGGTGCCAGCGCTAAACACTGGTGCGCACCCCTTTTTCCAAGTCCAGGAACGGGTCCTGGTAACGCCCACTTGGGCCGGGTAAAAAGTTCCTTTCCCGGCAGTCCTTGTTACGGGTTCCCAAGTCTGGGGACCCCTGGCCTGGAGGTTAGTCACCAATTTTAGACAGAAAAAAAGAATTACGACCACAACGCCCAATTGCTGAAAAGTGATGTTTTTTATTAAAACAGGGTAAGTGAGGAGTGGCACAGTTACAAGTGAGAACACAGACAACAGGGGATACTGGTAATTAAATGGTAAATAACCCACCACTGGCAGTCAAGAGAACAAATTGTTCATATGCATAATATACATAGAAAAATCATTACATCATTGTATACTCAAGACAAAACGCCAGAAATTACTCCAACCAGGAGATGAAAAAATAGGCATGGCAGGGCCTAAAAAATGACCTCAAATAGTATTATATCGTCACCCCACAGCGGTAGGTCTCTTGAAATATAAAAACCTAGCTTAGTGTCTTAAAGGACTACGCTGCTAATTTGAGAGAGGAGAGAAAGGCCCTGGCAAACCAGGCTGGTATAAATATACCAACACAGGAACTGAGACTAACTAGTCTCTAATGCTGCCATACCTGGAGAGAGAACCGGAGATCCACGTGGTGCCCATGTTCACCCGATAGCCGTTTCGGCTACCAAAGCCTTCGTCAGGGGGAGTGGTGAAGTAAGGGGGAGTGCACATTAAAACAGAGACATCAGCCAATCGCACCCGGTTGGCGGGATCGTGATGCATGGAATTCCCGAGGCAACGAAGGACGCCACTCGCTCGCCGCGTCGCCCCACATCTGACAGTTTCGGGCACATCACAGCAGCGCGACGTAATCACGCAGCGGTCATGTGAGCAGAAGTCATATGGGGTAGGATTGACACAGCGGCACGACGATGTCCCAGTGCCAGTAGCACGCATTCGTACTCACCCACCGGGATCACCATGGTACAGAATAGGATCACAATAAATATATAACATGTCAATCTGCAAGAGGTTTTTTACCGAATTGTGGGGATAGATAAACATACCATATACATTTTACACATAATACATATCAAAATGGATCATTTGCCATACATATACATACTGGCGTTAATCCATTAAGCAATACATAATAGAAAGTATAATAAATAGATACATTGTCCGCAAGTCTACACACATAATCATATAAACAGTTGTCTTGGAGACGTATAATAAGAACATCCGAAATTGAATCAGTGGAAGTATCACCATAATAATCGTACCATAATCATTATCATGTATAGTATTGGGCTATAGTATTACACCTTACACACCTCTCTAAATATCATAATTCAATTTGCATAGATAAATTACAGTCAATATATCTTTATAAAAGGAATCGATTAGTTAGTAGAATGAAGATGATATATTTCTTCATAGGTTCATGGTAGCTTTATAAATTCCAGGAAAATCCGGCCCATGAAACAATTTAAGGCCATGTAAATATTGGATCCTTCAAGCAAGAGGATGATGTCTAAATAAAACAAATGAATACATATAAATATATATACTTTAAAATCAAAAGATTAGGGGAAGATAAATTAATGTTAGAAGGGAGGACACCCCAGAACCACAACCATCGCAAAAATGAGGCATAAAAGATGTTTTCGTTAAGACCCATAGGGTGAAGGGTTTTTAGGGTCCAAATCCACTTGGTCTCCATCATAGCCAATCTTTGGCTGATTTTACCACCACGAATATTTAAATCAAGATGGTCCATGCCCCCTGACCCTCAATAATGTCGGATTAGACTGATGATATTGTTTAAAGTGACGAGGGATAGTCTTCAACGAAGAAATATCTAGACAGTCCGCTCCTGCCACTATCCCGTTTACATGCTCCCTAATTCGCACTTTGAACTGTCTAGTCGTCAAGCCGACATAAATTTTGGGGCAGGGGCAGGTGGCGTAATAAATGACTGCTGTCATAGTGCAAGTTATAAATTTCTTCACATGAAAAGTGTGAGCTCCAGCAGAATTAGAAAAGAAGTCGAACCTGTCAACGTTTGGACAGGCCACGCAATGGCCACAGGGTGCACATCCAACACGAGGTGTCACGGAACCAAAAGGAGATGGCTGAGTGGCACCCTCATAATGGCTGGTAACAAGGTGGTCTCGCAGGTTTTTAGATCTCCGAATACTTAACATAGGTCTATCTGGAATTATTCGGGCTAGAATGGGATCTGCCTGCAATACTGGCAAAAATTTTTGTAAACAAGATCTCATGGCGGGTGGAATGTCTTGCCCTGTTATAGGCCCTCTTAACACATCGTTTGCTATAGCCTCTCGCATAGAATCTATGCTTGAGATCAACAACTCTCTTTTCAAAATCAAGATCAGTAGAACAAGTTCTACGGAGACGTAAAAATTGGCCTACTGGGATGGACCGAATCCTGTAATTCGGATGTGACGAAGACGCGTGCAAAAGCATGTTTCCTGCGGTCTCCTTACGGAAAATATCGGTTTGAAAGGTATTGGAGGAGTCCTTTTTTACTGTAACATCAAGAAAGTCGACGGACTGAGCGTGGTGGGTATATGTGACATGTATGTTCATATCATTGGAGTTAAGGATCTTCATAAATTCATGGAGTTCCACCTCCGTACCCTGCCAGATCAAGAAAATGTCATCGATGTACCGTGTTCCAAAGAGGACACGGTCCATCGATGGCAGTTGATCTGACAGGAAGAGGTCCCTCTCCCACAGCTCCAGGAACAGGTTGGCATATGAGGGGGCAAAAGAGGCCCCCATCGCTGTTCCCTGGAGCTGTAGATAGAAGGACCCCTTAAAAACAAAAAAAATATGCATTAGGGTGAATTCCAATAACTCCATGATAAGAGACACAATATCCATAGGTAAATTGGACATCTCTAAAAAGAATCGAGTTGCCCGAAGTCCATCACAATGTTTTATACTGGTGTACAGGGATTCCACGTCACCTGTCACCAGTATAGTATCCTCTCCCACACAGAGTCCGTCAACCTTCCTGAGGAGCTCGCCAGTATCTTTGGTGAAGGATGATAAGCCTTCCGCCAGTGGCTGAAGCTTGGTGTCGATCCACCGATTCACATTCTCTAGAAAATTACCTCTGCCTGAAACAATTGGTCTCCCTGGTGGCAAATTCACATCCTTGTGTACCTTTTGGCGGGAGGTACAATGTGAGAATCACGGGCTCAGCCACATGAAGGGCAGAAGCCAGCTCCTTGGTGACAACATTGTTGTCCAGCGCCATTTTAAGGATCTTTTGAAGCTGAGTAGTAAAGGCAGACAGTGGATTTAAGGTCAGTTTCTTGTAGCAGACCTTATCTCGTAACTGTCTATATGCCTCTTTTTCATCGAGATCCCTAGGCCAGACAACAACGTTCCCACCTTTGTCTGCCGGCCTCAGCACAACACCCGGCAGAACCCGCAACTCCCGCAACCTAGCACGCTCCTGCCGAGTAAGATTATCATGAGAAATAGTGGATGGAATACTGTCAAATTCTTTGGAGACCAATTGTACAAACAATTTACTATTAGCACAAGAAGATAATGGAGGAAATTTTCTAGAGCGAGGACATATTGAGGGAGGAATCTTACCTCCTTCAGACGTGTTGTGATCGATGGCAAGTTCCTCGAGGTCACGGAGGGCTATTTGTTCCTCCTCTGTAGGAAAAAGATTATCCAAATTAACATCAAAAAAATGTTTTTTAAAAATTAGAGAGCGAGCAAACAGATGTAAATCTTTTGTAGCCACAAATTTATCAAATCTGGCAGTGGGTGAGAAGGAAAAACCTCTCTCCAAGAGAGCGGCTGATTTAACCCTTTGTGGGATAGGTGTTGTGCGGGGGCCTACATGTACAACTACCTGGTTTTTCAGGGTGCTACATTCCTCCTTGGTTGAATACAGGCCGTCCGCGGACTGTCCGACCACCACCATTTATTTTTAACGGGAACTGGAAAAGTAGAAAAACAAATTTACAATTATAATAACATATTTACAATTTCTTCCCTTACGGGAGGCACAGATCTTAAACGTTGCACATTTAAACGGAACGGGACGGACCGGGCCACCTTCTTGTTGCTCCCACCCAAACAACCTGTTCCCTGGTGCCAGCGCTAAACACTAGTGCGCACCCCTTTTCCCAAGTCCAGGAACGGGCCCGGGCAACGCCCACACGGGCCGGGTAAAAAGTTCCTTACCCGGCAGTCCTTGTCACGGGTTCCCAAGTCCGGGGACCCCTGGCCTGGAGGTTAGTCAACAATTTTAGTAGTGACTGGGCCTTGGCCGACTCCACCGCAGGCCCTTACTCCAATCAGCCTTTCCAGTGACTGCTGAGAGCAAGAAAGGTAGCCTTGAATTATTTACAAGGACCAATAGTTTTTGGGTTGGCTTTCCAGTCCAAAGCCATGGTCCATTAACTGTAAAAACTTGTAACGGGGTTAACTGTAACTGGAGTAGCTGAGAACCGCTACCTTAACAACTTCTACTAATCAGGTCAAGTATTTGGTTAATTGGAATGCATTCACACAACAGACAGACACCACTCACTAAACATGGGTTTCTCTGTACCTGAGTGGCGGCTGGCCTAAGTTGGGGCGTGTGGATCTTCTGAGCCCTCAATTTTCACTTAGGACTGATGGGGGAGAGTGAATTATGGGTCCCTCTTCCCTAGTGTCAGGTATAGCTAGTAGAGACCTATGGGGACGTGATGTAGGTGCATTCCTGGGCGCCGGTGCTGGTGTCTTGCTGATAGACCTTTCTGGCTCTATATCTTCAACGGGTTGCGGGAACATTATAATGGGAACAATCACCGCTCCATTCTTCGTAGGCCAATCAGCTGGAAAATCGCCCATTATAGTGTGGATCACCTCTTTCTTCTTCTCCACGCCCAGCGTGGGAATGGGAACCTTCTCCACCATCCTCAGGGGCTCTGGACACTTCTTCAGGTGGTCCCTGGAGACAGTGGTCGTAATCTTCCCCTGGTCGCGGCTGACAAGGTATGTCTTTTGGTCTCCTCGACCAGTGGGTTGTATGACATAAGGGGCTCTATCCCACTGGTCATCCAACTTATGCAGTCTCCTCTTCCTTTTCAGTACTACATCTCCAGGTTCAAAGGGGGCAGCCTGGGCTTGCTTGTTGAAACGCTGCTCTTCCCTTTCTCTGCTCTGGCGCAAGTTTCTCTCCACATATTCTTGGATCTGTCTGTACTGCCTCTGACGCTTGGTGTTCCAGTTGTTAGTTGACGGGATGATCTCAGGTACCTGCACATCCAACTCCAGATCCACTGGCAGTCTTTCGGGTCTCGCCCTCATCAGGTATGCGGGTGTGCACTTAGTGGAGCTGCTGAGTATGTTATTGTACATGTCCACCAAATCAGGTAGCTTTTCAGGCCACAAGTTCCGCTCATCGAGGGGCAAGGTTTTGAGAAGGTTGAGGACCAGGTGGTTCATCTTTTCACACATCCCCTTGGTTTGGGCATGATAGGGGGCGGTACGGATCTTCTTGCACCCGTACAGATTGCAGAACTCTTGGAAGATCTCTGCCTCAAAGACAGGACCTTGGTCGGTGAGCACCTTCTCCGGGTAACCGTTCGGCCGGCAGAAGTATGCTTGGAAGAACCTGGCTGCAGTACGAGCTGTTAAATCTTTGACGGGTACCACCATCATGAACCTGGAGTAGTGATCTACGATGGTGAGGGCGTAGGTATAGCCGCTTCGGCTTGGCGTGAGCTTGACGTGGTCCAAAGCGACAAGTTCCAGTGGCTGGTGAGTGACAATTGGCTGCAACGGGGCTTTCTGTCTGGTTCCATCTTTCCTTCTTAGCATGCAGGGACCACAATCCCTACACCATGCTTCGATGGACTCTCTCATTTCAACCCAGTAAAAGCGCTCCCTCAGCAGCATCTCCAACTTCATCCAGCCAAGGTGTCCGGCTCCATCATGGTAAGCTTCCAAGACCACGGACACATACGCTTGCGGGACTACGATCTGGCAGACCTTCTCATGTGTCTTAGGATTAATCAGCCCTCGGTACAATTTGCCCTGATGTAGGTACAACCGGTCCCTTTCTCTCCACAGTCGTTGTGCTTCTGCGGGGGCATCGGGCCCCATCCTGGAATGGGTCTGTGAGATTATCATCTTCATTAACTGGACTGCAGGGTCTTTGTCCTGAGCTTCCTGCCACCCATGGTGGGGCAAAGGGTTGAAGGTCGTCTCCTGCTGGCCACTATATGGCCTGGCTTCTTTCTCACTGTCAAGTTGATGGAACGCAGGCAACTCAAGTTCTTCCAACTCGTCTTCATCTACTCCCCCATCAGGTGTGTGCGGCATCCGAGACAGCGCATCTGCATTGGTATTTTTACGGCCGGCTCTGTACTTGATGGTGAAGTCATAATTTGTTAGCCGAGCCACTCAGTGTTGTTCTAGGGCACCAAGCTTCGCCGTCTCCAGGTGGGTTAGAGGGTTGTTGTCTGTATAGGCAGTGAACTTTGCAGAAGCCAGGTAATGCTTAAACCTCTCGGTTATCGCCCAGATGAGTACCAGGAACTCCAGCTTGAAAGAGCTATAATTTTCGGGATTTCTCTCCATCGGTCGGAGCTTCCTGCTTGTGTAGGCAATCACCTTCAATCTGCCATCTTGCATCTGAGACAGGATGGCTCCCAGGTATTCGTTACTGGCATCTGTGTATAGAATGAACGGGAGGCCGTAGTCGGGGTAGGCTAGGATCTCTTCTCCAGTCAGGACCATCTTCAGCTGCTGGAAGGACCTGTCCTGCTCTTCACCCCAAGTAAACAGGGGACCCGGGATCTGGCCATTCTTGGTTTGTCCAACCATGAGGTCTTGCATGGGAGCGGCCATTTTGGTATAGCCCTTAATGAAGCAACGGTAATAGCCCACCAGACCTAGGAACTGCCTCACCTCTTTGATCGTGGTAGGTCTTGGCCAGTTCTGAATGGCTGGAACTTTCTCTGGGTCTGACGCTACGCCTTCGGCATTCACCACATGCCCGAGGTACTGCACTTTAGGCTTCAACAGATGGCCCTTGTAGGGCTTCAGTTTCATTCCGTATTTAGAGAGAGCCTCAAATACCTCAGCAAGGTTTTCCTGATGTGCTTCGTACGTGTTGGAGTAGACAATAACGTCATCCAGATACAACAGAACCGTCTTGAAGTTGCGGTGTCTCAAGCAGCACTCCATCAGCCTCTGGAAGGTTCCTGGAGCGTTACACAACCCAAAAGGCATGCTGTTGAACTCACAGAGGCCCATCGGGGTGGCGAATGCGGTTTTCTCACGGTCTTCTTCCGCAACCGACACCTGCCAGTAGCCACTAGTAAGGTCAAGGGTAGAGAAATAATTAGCTGTTTTCAGTGCGGCCAACGATTCTTCAATACGAGGAAGAGGGTACGCATCCTTATGCGTTATCTGGTTAATCTTCCGGTAATCCCCACACATTCTCATGGTGCCGTCCTTCTTCTTTACCAAGACCAGTGGGGCTGTCCAGGGACAACAACTATCATGGATGACCCCTGCCTACTTCATGTTCCTCAACGTGTCCTTGGCACACTGGTAATGTACAGGTGGAATCGGCCTATATCTCTCCTTGATGGGTGGATGTGTACCGGTAGGGATGTGGTGTTGGACCCCCTTGATCCTTCCAAAAGCTAGTGGGTGTTTGCTAAATACCTGCTCGTATTCCTGCACTACCCTGTACACCCCTCACTTGTGATGTGCGGGTGTAGAGTCAGTGCCTACATGTAACTCTCGACACCACTCTTCTAGCTGCTTTGGTGCACTGTCACTGTCTGATGGTGATGCGGTGACGGTGGATGTTGCCACCTGGATGGCATCAGTGTTTACTGTAAAATGTTTAGCAATGGTAACATAACGGGGTAGCCTAACCTCTTCCTCTCTGCAATTCATCACTCTCACGGGCACTCTCCCCTTCCGGACATCAATCACCCCTCTGGCTGCCATTACTGTGGGCCAGTGCTCTGAAGGTAGAGGTTCTACCACTGCCGGATAATCCTGTCTCCTGGGACCTACTGCTGCCCTGCACCAAATCATCATTTCACTCCGCGGAGGTACCACTAGAGGCGCTACATCCATCACCCGCACACTACCAATCTCTCCACCTGACAGGTTCACCTATTGCTGCTGCAGGAGGGCCTGAATTTCACGTTGCAGAGCCCTCTGCCGGCCCGCTCTTGCCGTGGCAGACAGTTATTGAAATAAATGTAGTACTTCTCCCATGCAGTTCTCAATCACATTTAACCCTAGGACCATTTTCGGGTTACGGTCACTGGGGTCATTTTGTACCACAATGAGTCCTTGATGCTGCAGCTCCACTCGCCCCACCTTCAAAGTTACCTTTTTAAACCCGACTTGGGTCGTAGGGAGCCCATTGGAAACAATGATGGTTAAGCTGGCATCAAGTGGGGTGAGTTCACTGTCAGCCCAATAACGTTTGTACAGTACATAAAGAATGGTTGTTACCTGCGAGCCAGTGTCCAGGAGGGCGAATGTTGGGATGCCATCCACCGCAAGGGAGATAATGGGACGTCCTCCAACATACCGGTCACGCCAATCAGCTGGGCCTTGAGAGTCTATTCCTGAGGACTGGCCCTTGACCTCAGGGGTTGCTCGTTTAAAGTACACCGGCAGGAATAATGGCCAGTCTTGTTGCACTTGTAGCAAACGGGTGGTCCATACCGGTTACTGTTGCTGTTCCTCCCTCTCTGCATCCAAGGGACGTCTTCCAGGCTGTCAGCGAACTGAATCTTCTTCGGTGCTTTGGTCTTTGGTGGAAGCTGGAGGGTGGCGAGGATCCTTATGACGTCTTTGCTCAGGCGCTGAACTTGCGATGCTAAATCTTCTGAAGCCTCAGACATTGCGGCCGACGCCGGTAAGGCTAAGAGAGGGGGCGCCACCGATACATGAGCAGTTTCAGCCGGCCAGGGTGGTAAAGCAGGAGCACTATCTTTGGATGGTTGTAGGGCCTTTATGGCCCGGTCCTTTAGGACCGCAAGGTTCAAGTCCGGGTGCTCCAAGGCCCATAGCTGCAGCTGCTTGCAATCTTCAGTGGATCCCAGCCCCTGCAAGAACTGCTCCACCAGCATCTTATTGCTCTCAACCTCATTGATGGAGTTTGTCTGCCTCAGTGTACGCAAGGCAATCTGCAGCCTTAAGGCATAGTCCCGGATGCTATCTTGGGGACGCTGTCGGCAATAGTAGAACTGCATTCGTAACTCTGCTTCTGTGCGTGTTTCCAAAGCGCCCTGCAACTTGTCAAAAATGGCGGTTACCGAGGCCCGGTCAGTATGGCCCAAGTCTCCACCTCCTGTTTAGCAGCGTCGGTCAGCTGCCCCAACACCACCGCTGCACTCTGCTTGCCGGTCATGGCGTACATATCAACAATGACACATATCTTCTTCTTGAATACCTGCAGGGTATCGGGTCGTCCATCATACTGAGGTAACCAGACAGCGCCGGGTACATAAGGTAAGGTGATCGGCATGACTTGGATGACTGCTGGAGCCATGGGCCCCACCACTCCTGCGACCAGAGCGGGGGCCTCTGCATCTTCGCCTGCTGTTTCGTTCGCGGGTGCCGCCACTTTGGCGGCGGGCGCTACCCCGTCAGCGACGACATTTGGGGCAGACATCTTCACACTGCTCCCCCTTGGTTTCTCGGGAGCAGTGCTTTTATGCGGCTTGCTAGTTTCGATTTCGGCCTCCGGGTTTTCCTTCCGGCCTTGTTCCCAGGGGCGGGGCTTTAGCTTCACGCCCTTTCTCGGGGATGAAGACGTTGGGTTGTTGTTTTCGCGCCCAAAAATGGCGGTTTTCAAAAATTTTGCAGCGGAGCACCGCTGACAATCCAGAACAAAGCGTACTTTCACCGGGTAAGTGAATGGGTAAGAATCCTGTACGTGACGCCAAATTTTGGGGTGTGCTGCGCCCGTGCCAGCAGCTGGTGCTGCTCGGTTTTGGATCTATGATGCAGCTCTAGGGGTTCTCCGGATCTGGGGCTCGCACGGACACTCCGAATAAAAGGGGACGTATTTATACGGGATTGGTTGTAAAATGTCTGTGACGCCACAAACGGTGTGTAGTGAGATGTAGCACCACCGCTGCCGTTGCGGGGTTCCCGGGGACGTTGGGCTGGCAGCTAGATGTTAACCCCTCCGTGGGTAGGGATATGTCCCGGGACCCAGTGTTTCTATGTTGAGGACGGTGAGTGCAGGGGACGGCGCACCCGGCCAGGTCGGGGATGTTACTCATGGTCGAATAAAGCACACAAGTCCTGTGGTAAACCAAGGTGAGGGTGGCCGGCTGCCGCAGACGGGTGTATCTGATCCCACACCCGGGTTGGTAGTCAAAGTCTCTCTGCTCTGCACTCAGTGTTTTGTAGATACGACTTCCCAGTTTGAAACACAGGAGTCCGCTCCCGGTCCTCTGGTTGGGAGCCGTGCCCGTCTGACGCTGACCCTTGGGATCTATGGGCCCTGGCGGTTGCTCTATCCATCTCGGTGGGTGGTTGTCTACTTTTCAGGACTTAAGGGTGCTTTACACGCTGCGACATCGCTACCGATATATCGTCAGGGTCACGTCATTAGTAACACACAGCCAGCACCGGTAGCAACATTGTGACACAAATGAGCGACGATCAATGAGCGCAAAAACATGAAAAATCATTGCTCGTGACACGTTGTTCATTTTTTTAATATCGCTGCTGCTACAGGTATGATGTTGTTCATCGTTGCTGCGGCAGCACACATCGCTATGTGTGACACCGCAGGAACGACAAACATCTCCTTACCTGCGTCCACCGGCAATGCGAAAGGAAGGAGGTGGGCGGGATGTTACGTCCCTCTCATCTCTGCCTTTCCGCTTCTATTGGGCGGCCGCTTAGTGATGCCGCAGTGACGTTACTATGACGCCGAACGCACCTCCCCCTTGAGGGAAGGATTGTTCGGCGGTCACAGCGACGTCACTGACAAGGTATGTGCGCGTGACGCTGCCGTAGCGATAATGTTCGCTACGGCAGCGATCACCAAATGTCGCACATACTACGGGGGTGGGTGCTATCGCGCTCAACATCGCTAGCGATTGTCGCAGCATGTAAAGCACCCTTTAGGTTGGGACAGGACCTAAAATCCTGCCCTCAATTGGTTAATTAGCTAGGCCGTTGGTGCCGGTCCTGGCTTCAGGGTCTAAGTACCTCCTCTGTGCACACGGTTTCCGAGTCGGTTCTCCGGTGTCGGTACCGGTGGGCTAAAACCCTGCCCTGGTCCAGCTTGGATCTCCGCAGCCGTCTTCCCGTCTCCTGCAGACTCTGGCTACCTTCTGCCACCTAGCCAAGGTGTCAGGGCTCTGACCCTGGCACCTGTCAGCTTGGCACCTCCACTCCAAACTTCAACTATCACGTAACTGACTGTTTTCCCACCCTGGGCTCTCCAGACCCCTGGGTGGGCGTTCCCTATCTGCCTTGTCCCACCCACTGATGTGTCCGTCCTTCCCTGACTAGGATTTCAGGTCGGCTGATTTAACCCTTCGTGGGATAGGTGTTGTGCGGGGGCCTACATGTACAACTACCTGGTTTTCCAGGGCGCTAAACACAGCTCACCAATAGACCTTGATACAGGGTGTCCTAACAGAGGCTGGTGCACAGTACCCTTTTAGAGCCGTATGCACAGCATCCTAATAGAGACTGGTGCACAGTGCCTTAACATTGCCAGGTGCACAATACCCTAATTGGACCTGGTGCACAATCCCCTAATTGAGACTGGTGCACATCACCCTAATAGACATTGATGCAGAGTGCTATAATTAATCCTGGTGCCAGTACCCTAATAGTGCCTCATGATCAACAGAACCTTAGTAGAGCCTGGTGCAGAGTGCCCTAACAGAGCCTGGTGCAAAGTACTCTAATTGAGCCTGGTGCACAGCACCGCAATAGAGCCTTGCTCATAGTACCCTAATAGAGCCTGGTGCAGAGTGCCCTGACAGTGCCTGGTGCACAGAACCCTAGAGCTGGATGTAGAGTGTCCTAACAGATCTTGATACACAGTACTCATAATAGAGCCTGGATCACAGCACCAATATTTGTCCTGGTGCAGAGTGCCCTAGCAGAGCTTGGTTCACAGTACCCAGGGCCGGCATCAGCACCCGGCAAACCCGGTCAAATGCCGGTGCCTGATGCTATCTGGGTCTGTACTGTGCTATATATGGCTGTATACTACATGAAGGTGCCTAATACTATCTGTCTCTGCACTGCACTATAAATGGCTGTATACTTCATGTGGGTGCCTGATGCTATCTGGGTCTGTACTGTGCTATATATGGCTGTATACTACATGAGGATGCCTGATGCTATCTGGGTCTGTACTGTGCTATCTAGGGACTGTATACTACATGAAGGTGCCTAATACTATCTGGCTATGCACTGTGCTATATATGGCTGTATACTACATGTGGGTGCCTAATGCTATCTGTCTCTGCACTGTGCTATATATGGCTGTATACTACATGAGGGTGCCTACTGCTATCTGGCTCTGCACTGTGTTATATATGGCCGTGCACTACCTGAAGATGCCTAATGCTATCTGGCTCTGCACTGTGATATATATGGCTGTATATACTACATGAGGGTGCCTAATACTATCTGGGTCTGCACTGTGCTATATATGGCTGTATACTACATGAGGGTGCCTAATACTATCTGGGTCTGTACTGTGCTATATGGGGCTGTGCATTACCTGAAGGTGCCTAATGCTATCTGGGTCTGTACTGTGCTATATACGGGCTTTATACTACATGAAGGTGCCTAATGTTATCTGGGTTTGCACTGTGCTGTACATGGCTGTATGCTACATGAAGGTGCCTAATGCTACATGAGTCTGCAATGTGCTATATGGGGGCTGTATAGTACATGAAGGTGCTTAATGCAACATGGGTCTGCATTGTGCTATATGGGGGCTGTATAGTACATGAGGGTGCCTAATGCTATATGGGTTTTTTTGTGCTATATGGGGACTGCTTAATGTTATATGGGGACTGCATAATGCCATATGGGGGCTGCATAATGCTATATGGGGCTGCATAGTGCCATATGGGAACTGCATAATGCCATATGGGGGCTGCATAGTGCAATATGGGAGCTGGATAATGCTACATTGGGGCTACATAATACTATATGGAGGACTATGGGGGCTTCATAACACTATATGGGGGCTGCATACTACTATAACCTCAGAGTTGTATGTCCCCTCCAACCCCAGATCTGCATGTAACCCCCCACCTCAGAGCTTTTTGTCCCCCCACCCCAGAGCCACTGCCCCCCTCTAGAAGTGTATACCCCCCATTGCTGTATACCCCTTTCCTCAGTAATATGTATGCCCCCCAGTAATATGTATGTCCCCAACCTCTCTTGTGATGTATATACAGCAGTGTTAAGGCCCCGTCACACACAGAGATAAATCTTTGGCAGATCTGTGGTTGCAGTGAAATCATGGACATATTGTTCCATTTGTACACAGCCACAAACCTGGCACTGATTGTCCACAATTTCACTGCAACTACAGATCTGCCGCAGATTTATCTCTATTTGTGACAGAGCCTTTAATGTTCTCTATGTGCGACCATGTCTGTTAGTGATGACCACCATCAGCGTGGCACAGACACATGCCCAGGAGTAGCTGGATGGACACACGCGGGGGAGGTGAATGAGGCTGTTGACGACTTCCCAATATTAGAAATATCTCTAATATGTCTATGTGTGCATGTATGATATTTATCTGTGTATGTCAGTGTATATGACGGTGTATAGATTTATGCCTGTTTATATGTGTTTTTGTGAATTCCTCTTTAAATATATATGTGTACGTATGCCTGTATGTTTATGTATCTGTGCATGTCTATTTGTGCATGGGGCCCACTGAGACTCTTTCGCCCAGGGCCCACAAAAACCTGGAGCCGGCCCTGACAGTACCTTAATTGAGCCTGGTGCACAATACCTTAATTGAGCTTGGAGCACAGTACCCTAATAGACCTTGTTGCAGGGTGCTGTAACAAAGCCTGGTGCAGAGTACCTTAATAGAGCCTGGTGCAGAAAGCCTTAACAGAGTCTGGTGCAGAGTGCCCTAATAATGCCTGATGCAGAGTGCACTAACAGAGCCTGGTGCAAAATATGTAATTAAGCCTGGCGCCAGCATCCTAATAGTGCCTCGTGAACAGCATCTTAATAGAGCATGGTGCAGAGTGCGCCATCAGAGCCTGGTTCCCAGTGCCCTAACAGAGTCTGGAGCACAGTACCCTAATAGAGCCTGATGCAGAGTTCCCTAAAAGAGCCTGTCGCTTAAAAAAGCCCCCTAATAGAGCCTCGTATAGGGTGCCATTACAGAGCCTGGTGCTCAACAACACAATTGAGCCTGGTGTACAATGGACTAATTGAGCCTGGTGCACAGCACACTAATAGACCTTGGTACAGAGTGTCCTAAATTGAGCCTGGTGAACAGTACCCTTATAGAGCCTGATGCACAGCACCCTAATAGAGACTGGTGCAGAGCGCCCTAACATTTCCAGTAGAGTTGAGCGCGGTTCGTGGTTCGAGGTTCTCCAGTTCGCGGTTCTAGTGATTTTGGGGGCTATTCTAGATCGAACTAGAACTCGAGCTTTTTGCTAAAGTTTGATAGTTCTAGTTACGTTCGAGAACGGTTGTAGCAGCAAAAAGCAGGGCTTTTTACAGCTACAGTGTGCAGGTGCCATCGCTGGCAGCCTGCCAGAAGCTGGTAACCAAGATAAACATCGGGTATCCAAGCAAAGCACTTTGGTTAGTAACCCGATATTTATCCTAGTTACGTGTGCAGGAAGCCGACACTTCCCCGCTCAGCTCGCTCCTCCCCCTCCTGCACGCGGCATGTACACATACATACACATACATACACACACACACACACACACACACACACACTCACACTCACCTGTCCCCAGCCATGCAGTCCACGACACTGACGTCCTCAGCGCCACATGGCTAGGCTCCACCCACTTCGCACTCCGCCGCCAGCACACATGGCTCCGCCCACCAGGCACTCTGCACACATGGTCCCGCTAGGCTCCGCCCACCTGACACTCTACTCACATGGTCCCGCTAGGCTCCGCCCACCTGGCACTCTGCACACATGGCGATGCTAGGCTCCGCCCACCTGGCACTCTGCACACATTACCCCGCTAGGCTCCGCCCACCTGACACTTTGCACACATTACCCCGCTAGGCTCCGCCCACCTCACACTCTGCACACATGGTCCTGCTAGGCTCCGCCCACCTGGCACTCTGCACACATGGTCCCGCTAGGCTCCGCCCACCTGACACTCTGCATACATGGCACTGCTAGGCTCCGCCCACCTGGCACTCTGCACACATTACCCTGCTAGGCTCCGCCCACCTGGCACTCTGCACACATGCCACTGCTAGGCTCCGCCCACCTGGCACTCTGCACACATTACCCTGCTAGGCTCCGCCCACCTGGCACTCTGCACACATGGTCCCGCTAGGCTCCGCCCACCTGACACTCTGCACACATGGTCCCGCTAGGCTCCGCCCACCTGACACACTGCACACATGGTCCAGCTAGGCTCCGCCCACCTGACACTCTGCACACATTGTCCCGCTAGGCTCCACCCACCTGACACTTTGCACGCATTACCCCACTAGGCTCCGCCCACCTGGCACTCTGCACACATGGCACTGCTAGGCTCCGCCCGCCTGGCACTCTGCATACATGGCACTGCTAGGCTCCGCCCACATGGCACTCTGCACACATTACCCCGCTAGGCTCCGCCCACCTGGCACTCTGCACACATTACCCCGCTAGGCTCCACCTACCTGGCACTCTGTACACATGGTCCCGCTCGGCTTACCTGCGGTGATGAAGTCCCGACCTCAGCGCTGTCACTGTCCTCCATGGCCGCCGCTTGTCACATCACCCTCTCTCGCTTCCGACCCGAGACTGACGTCACGGGCCGCTGGCGATACTTGGCTGTGAAGATGATTGAAGTCAGTGTACAGGAGATCAGCGCAGGTAATGTACCTCGCTGACAGCAGCACTTGTCATCACCTGCAGTGACCTGGGCTGACCCATTGATGTTAGCTCAGGTCACTGCACTGCTCTCCCAGCCAATGGAGAACATCCTGCTCTTCATTGACTGGGACAGTGTGGATCGTCATTGCAACCCCTTGGATTACACCAGACCTGGATTTGTTTTTCTTTCTAATAAATTGGTTAAAGAGGGAATGTATTGGGGAGTGTTTTTTCAAATAAAAATGTGTTTGTCGTCTATTTTTTTTATTACTGACTGGGTTGGTGATGTCGGGTATCTGATAGACGCCTGACCTCACCAACCCCAGGGCTTGGTGCCAGGTGACATTACACATCTGGTATTAACCCCATAAATTACCCCGTTTGCCACCGCACCAGGGCACGGGATGAGCTGGGGCGAAGCACCAGGATTGGCGCATCTAATGGATGCGCCACTTCTGGGGCGGCTGCGGCCTGCTACTTTTAGGCTGGGGAGAGTCCAATAACCATGGACCTCCCTAGTCTGAGAATATCAGAGCCCAGCTGTCTGCTTTACCTTGGCTGGTGATCCAATTTTGGGGGGACCCCTACGTGTTTTTTTTTTAAATTATTTATTTAATTTAAAATAACAGCGTGGGGTGCCTCAATTTTGGATTATCAGCCAAGGTGAAGCAGCCAGCTGTGGTCTGCAGGCTGCAGCCGTCTGCTTTACCCTAGCTGGCTGCAAAAATAGGGGAAACCCTACGTCATTTTTTTGGCTAAATACAAAGCTAAGCACCCCTTAGTGCCACATGAAAGGCACCAAAGGGTGCAAAATTACAAAATGCAGGAGAGTGGGAAATTATGTGTCTTTCTGCCATTATAATGACAGAAAAGACTGATATGAAGTGCACAAGCACAAGAAAATCACCAGAGCGCTCTACGCTGTGAAAAGCAGTAGAAAATGGCACTGGAGTGAACATGTGACCGCCTCATGTGGGTTGAAGCTATGGATCCTGGGGTAAATTTATGTATTTTCCCTCCTTCGGATGCACCCGTGAAAAAAATCGGACTGTTTTTTGCAGACCGCAAAAATGGATCGGTCGTGTTAATGTAGTCTTATTCTGATCTGCCATTTATAAACAGCAGGCAGAAGTAAGTGAATAGCACCCCCCAGCGTCAGAAAATCTCCGGGGTTTCAGGCGTAGCTGAGACCCTGGAGATCATGATTCAGGACGGTTTTTCCGGTCCCCGCTCACGTGATCACAGGTATACACCGTATACCGATGATCACATTACAGTAAATGACAGTGTCGGTAAAAAAATATTTATCTCCCATCTGGCATGAACAAACATGATAAAACTCCTACCCGGTCCCCTCCGGTCCCCCAGTGTCGCCAAAGTGCCCCCCCTGATGCCCTCCCAGAAATCCAAGATGGCCGCGCGCACGGCAGCGCGCCGGCCGCATTCACCCTACTCCTCTGATTTCTGTCGCATGTGCCATGACACATGCGACAGAAAACTCCTCCCCAGGCCCTACCAGGTCACCCCCTATAACTCCACCGGTGTTCCCCGGTGTCCCACGGTACCTGTGCAGAGTTGAACCCCCGCGGCCCTCTCCTTCACAATAGACGCTGCCGCATGCACAGAGCGGCTGTCAGCTCAAGTTCCTGTGTTCAGACACAGTGAGTGGTGGTTATGCATCTGTAAGCTAAATGGGCGGCACGGTGGCTCAGTGGTTAGCACTGCAGTCTTGTGGTGGCTCAGTGGTTAGCACTGCAGTCTTGCAGCGCTGAAGTCCTGGGTTCAATTCCCACCAAGTACACCATCTTCAAGGAGTTTGTATGTTCTCCCCGTGTTTGCGTGGGTTTCCTCCGGGTTCTCCGGTTTCCTCCCACACTCCAAAGACATACAGATAGGGAATTTAGATTGTGAGCCCCAATGGGGACAGTGTTCGCAATGTATGCAAAGCGCTATGGAATTAATAGCGCTAAATAAATGAAAAAATTATTATTATTACTGCAATGCCCTGCTCATGAGGTAAGGAACATAGTTGATCAGGAGAGCCATATACTACATTTCCAAATGGAGGCATTTGATTTTGTAGTTGCCCTAATGAATGACTACCAAACATGAGAGTCCGTTATACCTCACAAGAAAACACATCTAAATAGCGAGCTCTGTTGTTTAGTATTCATTCAGCTGGATAACTGACCTTAAAGGGGTATTATATCTCCAAGATCCTATCCCCAATATATAGTAGGTGGAATAGCAATAATATCAGCAAATACCAATATTTGGAAATGTAGAACAGTTCTCCTGATTAGACATGCCCTTACCTCATGAGCAGGGCATTGCAGCTTTGGTAGCAACCGTTACGACATGGACTCTGCTGCTGTGGACCCGGGGAGAGTGGGTGCAGATTCATTGCACCCACACTCCTCACTTGGAGGGTCTGCACTCCTAGAAAATGGGGGATACGTTCCCGTTTTTTCCTTACAATAAATTTGTGAAAGAGGGAATGTTTTGGGGAGTTTTCTTTCAAATACATTTTTTTTGTCGATTTTTTTTGTTAGTACTGACAGTTTATGATGTCGGGTATCTGATAGACGCCATGACATCACAAACTGCTGGGCTTGATGTCAGGTGACTTTACAACTAGTATCAACCCCATTTATTACCCCGTTTGCCACTGCACCAGGGCACGGGATGAGCTGGGGTGAAGAGCCAGGAGTGGCGCATCTAGTGCATGCGCCACTTCTGGGACGCCTGCGGCCTGCTATTTTTAGGCTGTGAAGGCCCAATAACTATGGACCTTCCCACCCTGAGAATACCAGACCACAGCTGTCCGCTTTACCTTGGCTGGTGATCCAATTTTGGGGGGACCCTACTTTTTTTTTGTACTTATTATTATTTATAAAATAATTATAAAAAAGAGCCTGGGGTGACCTCCACATTGGATCCCCAACCACGGTAAAGCTGCCAGCTGTGGTTTTCAGGCTACAGCCGTCTGCTTTACCCTAGCTGGCTATCAAAAATGGGGGAACCCAACATCATTTTTTTTTTAACTATTTTTAAATAAAAAAAATTAATGGGCTTCCCTGTATTTTGATTGCCAGCCAAGGTAACGCCAGGCAGATGGGGATGGCAACCCGTAGCTGTCTGTTTTATCTGCACTGAGAATCAAAAATACCGCGGAGCGCTACGTCATTTTTTTTAAAGATTTATTTTTACAGCACTGTCATGTCAGGCAATCAAAATACAGGGAAGCCCTTTTTGTTTTTAGTTATTTAAATAAATAATTAAAAAAAAATATATATGGGCTCTCGCTGCATTTTTTGTATTGCTAGCTAAGTGTAATCCAAGAAGCTACTGGCTGCTAACCCCCACTGCTTAGTGTTACCTTCACTGGCAATGGAAAATCCAGGGAAGCATTTTTTATTTTTTTTGCCAAAAAAATCCAAAAAAAATTACGTGCACTTCGCCATATTTTTGTATGCTAGCCAGGTACAGCAGGCAGGTACGGGCTGCCCCCAACCCCCAGCTGCCTATTTGTACCCGGCTGGGAACTAAAAATATAGGGAAGCCCTTTTTTAAATTAATTCATGAATTTTATGAAATAATTAAAAAAAAAAAAAAAAAAAAAAAAAAAAGGACGTAGGATTCGCCCCATTTTTGTGTCCAGCCGGGTACAACTAGGCAGCTGGGGATTGGAATCCACAGCACAGGTTAGCCCGAGGTTTCTGGGCCCCTCTGCTGCGAATTGCAGTCCGCAGCCGCCCCAGAAAATGGCGCTCTCATAGAAGCGCCATCATCTGGCGCTGTATCCAACTCTTCCAACAGCCCTGGAAAAATACTTTAATAGAAATAAATACACAGACACATTAGAGACTCCATCTTTGTTACCCCCTGTCACCCCTCCACGATCCTGCTCTTCTGTCTTCTTTCCCCTTCAACACATGCAGCTCTGCTCCATCAGACAGCACAGCTGCATGGGGGAAGACGCTGTGCTCCGTGCAGAAATCACTCTGTGAGAGTGACCACAGGCCATAGCAACGCTGCTCCGATCACGTGATTCCGATGCCGCTGCGTGCTGGTAGCGGCAACGGTGATCTCCGTGATTGACCGGCTGTGTCAGCCGGTCAGGATCCGGCTTCTGCGGACACTGGTAACTACGGTAAACATCGGGTAACCCAGAAGCCCTTTCCCTGGTTACCCGATGTTTACCGTAGTTACCAGCGTCCGCCACTCTCACGCTGCCAGTGCCAGCCCCCTGCACACATAGCCAGACTACACATCGGGTTAAATTAACCCGCTGTGTACTGTAAATAGGAGTGCAGGGAGCCAGCGCTAAGCGGTGTGCGCTGGTAACCAAGGTAAATATCGGGTTGGTTACCTGATATTTAATTTAGTTACCAAGTGCAGCATCGCTTCCACGTGTGCTGCTGGCTGGGGGCTGTGGTCACTGCTTGCTGGTGAGATCTGCCTGTGTGACAGCTCAGCAGCAACCCGTGCAGCGACGCTGCAGCGATCCCTGCCAGGTCAGGTTGCTGGTGGGATCGCTGGAGCGTCGCTTAGTGTGACGGTACCTTAAGGGAATGGGGAAGCAGAGCGGGGAGTCGAGCTAGAGCATGTCGCCAGTACACGGCGATACACAAACGTGCACCGTGTAACAGAGAGATGCAATGACAGGTCCTACATGACGCGTCATAGTCATGTGACCAGTCTGTAGCCAACGAGATAACAGGCACGTGACTGGTCACATGGCTATTTTTCACGTCACGATAGGTCCTGCATCACTGCTGCCAGTGCTGGTTACTGGGAGGATTCAGCGATCATCGGATGGAATAGCGGCAGGAGACAGAGTGCAGGAGGGATCGCAGGGACCGGTAAGTGTTATGGCAATGTTTATTAACTGTATGTGTACATTTATAATGTGTTTTTATGTGTTTGTGATTGCCTCCTATTGTTTCCTATGCGGTTCGAGTTCGGTTCGCCGAACCGAACTCGAACGAGACGCCCGTTCGGCGAACCGAACTCGAGCCGAACCACGACCGGTTCGCTCATCTCTAATTGCCAGGTGCACAGTACGCTAAATGAGCCTGGTGCACAATACCCTAATTGAGCCTGATAAGAGTACCCTAATTGAGTCTGGTGCACAATACTCAAAACAGCCTGGTGCAGAGTGCCCTGACAGAACCTTGTTCACAGTACCCTAATAAAGCCTGGTGCAGAGTGCCCTAATAAAGCCTGGTGTACAGTTCCCTAATAGAGCCTGGTGCAGAGTACCATAAAAGAATCTGGTGCAGACTACCCTAATTGAGTATGGTAAACAGCACCCTACTAGACCTTAGTGTAGGGTGCCCTAACAAAGCTTGGTTGACATTAGCTTATTAGAGCCTGGTGCACAGTGCCCTAACAAACCCTGGTACATAGTAGCCTAATAGAGCCTGATGCACATGACACGCCCGCACCGGGGTTTGGGGGTTACTCGTTACCGGGCTGGCTCTTTTCTGCTCGGTGGATGTCACGGCAACAGGGCCCGGTTCCGTCACCCCGGCGGTGTCGTTTTTAATAAATGGCTGATGATGGTGGGGATGAAATTTACAGGGAAGATGTTGTGATCCCACCTGTGGTATGCTGCAAGATAGGAGCCGCCGCTGCTGTTCAGTTTTCCCTGGGGCCGGTGGTGACACAGGAGAGTTGTAATCACTCTCCACAGATTGAGCTGGGCCCCAGGGCTGTTGGGAGTAATATGTTGTATGTGGAACGAGACCACGGGAGTATGGTACATTTCCTATGGCCTCTAGGACACTTTGTCGTGTGCCTGGGCCGAGCTGCTGCAGCTCCAGACCACAGGTCTTTACTCCTCCTTTACTGCTCCTTCCCGACTGGCCAACGTTCTACAGTCTGCTCCCACTAACTAGACTCCTCCTCCCAGCCTAGCTCGGACTGTGCGTTCCTGTGGCGCATCAAAGGTGCAACTTGCCCTTACCACGGTCTATTGGAGTGTTGCTAAATGAGAGTGTCTATGTTGTGTGTATACCAGTTTGTGACCCACCTCCTTACCCAGGAATGGGATACTACACCTCTAACTGAGGTGCAGTACCTCTGTGGCGACTAAAGCCTCAGGGGCGCCACACACAGTACTCTAATTGAGCATGGTACACTGCACCCCAATAGAGCTTGTGGATAGTACCCTAAAAGAACCTGATGCAGAGTGCCCTAACAGAACCTGGTGCACAGTACCCTAGAAATGGGTGCAGAGTGACATTACAGAGCTTAGTACACAGTACTCTAATAGAGCCTGTGTGACCCCCTAGCAAAACCAGGTAGTCACAGAGAATAGGCTCCCGCATAACACCTTCCCACACAGGGTTACACACAGCCAACAAAACCCTAGTCACCCCCTAGGGTAGGAAAGGCCAGGCGGATGGAGAACGCCCACCTTGGGGTCTAGAGAACTCGGGGCGGGAAGAGAGGGAGTTGAAAGTCGAAGTTCAAGTGGAAAGGTGTCAATTCAGTGGAGTGGAGTAGTTAAGAGGAGAAACCGAAGTGGAAGTCAGAAAGGAAAGGCATCGGGGTTGGAGCCCCGGCATACTGGCTAGGTGGCAGATGGTGGTCCGTGTCTATCAGGAGATGAAAAGATGGCTGCCGGAGATCCGAGGTGGACCGAGACAGGGTAGGAGCCCACCGGTACCGACACCGGAGAACCGACCCAGAAACCATGCACAGAGGGGGTACTTGGACCCTGAAGCCCGGAACAGAACCAACGGCCTAGCTAATTAACCAATTGAGGGCAGGATTACAGGTCTTGTCCCAACCAAAGTCCCAAAAGCAGACAACAGCCCACCGCGGGAGATAGGGAATCCGTCAAATAGCAATAAGGGGGTTTTTTACTTAAATCTCAAAAGAGACAGAAACACAATAAAACTTAACATTTATTAAGTATTCAATAAGAAGTTAATAGGGTCACTAATAAAACCTGAATATATTAAAAAATAAACACATATGATGCCTGGTCACCAAGCTCAAACGGACCAGCACCAATACGTGAGGCACACAAAAACACCCATACGCGCAAACACCATAAGAAATGGCCACGCACAACCCAAAGCCTTAACCAATAGAGGAACCGCCTCTTATAGGTGGGCTATGGACAAATGTAATGCGAAAGGAAAATAACCTAGAACAATTTTTATAGCCTAGGAAGCCATCTTTAACATAAATGGATCCTGCCAAAAAAGAAAGGTCTCACCAATTCAGACGGGCTCATCAATGCACCAAAACCTGGGACTTCATGACTTCCAAACACATCATGTACCGTAAGCCTTGCCTAGCCTGGTCCTTTTTTTACCTTGCAAAGGATCTCCCAAATCATGTGATCTGTAACATTTGTCGGGAATCTATAAGTAGAGGCAAAAAGCTCAACAGTTTGACAACTTCTTCCATGAGTAGTCACATGAATACCAAGCATAATTCCCAGTGGGAATCTCACTGTGCTGCAATGCGGCCTAGCGTAGCGGGCCAACCACCGCCTGCCCCTTCCAGTGTATCCGCGTGCTCTTCATCTTCTATGACTGTGGGGACAGCTGTCACACCTGGTTTTCCACGCACACCTTCCACCACTGTAACCGCAACAGGCAGTTTGCTTGGTAGGTCGTCAGTTGGTTTGGAAGGGGAAACAAGTGCGGGTGTACAGCTCTCTCAGACATCGATAGCACCAAGGTTGGATGAAGGCAACATCATGTCTACGCCTGCACTTTCCTCACAAACCTGCATTTTTTCAGGGACACACTACTCACCACCGTCTACACACAGCAGCCAGATCTCTGTCCCTCAGATGTGGACAAATAAAAGGCTATTTCCTCCGACCCATGACAAAGCTAAGAGGTTGACTTTATCCCTCTGTAAGCTCTTGGCTACCGAAATGCTGCTTTTTCGCCTGGTGGACACACAGGATTTTCGAGACCTTATGTCCGTCGCTGTGCCCCAGTACCAGATGCCCAGTCGCCACTACTGCTTTAAAAAAAGTGTGCCTGCGCTACACCAGCATGTCACACACAACATCACCGCTTCCTTGACAAACCCGGGGGTGAACGGGTGCATTTCACCACCGATACTTGGACCAGTAAGCATGGACAGGGGCGTTACATGTCGCTGACTGGGCACTGGGTAACTATGGTGATAGATGGAGAAGGGTCTGCTGAACAAGTGTTGCCGTCCCCACGACTTGACCTCTGTATGTAGAAGTTCCTCCAACACTTCTGCCTCCTCAACCTTGTCTGGGTCCTCCACCTCCGCCCCAAGCCTACCTGGTCAAGCCACCAGCATTGTAACTGCGCACAACGAATCACGCACACCTCCTTACTATGCTGGCAGCAGAGCGCAATGGCATCAGGCGCTCTTTAGCTTGAAATGTCTTGGAAATAAGAGTCACACAGCAGCTGAGTTGTGGGCAGCTCTGCGGTCCGAGTTTCATAAATGGTTGTCTCCACTCAACCTGGTAATGCCGTGTGCGACAATGCTGAAAACCTGGGTGCGGCCCTTCGCCTGGGCAAGGTGATACACATGCCTTGTATGGCTCACGTGTTGAATCTTGTTGTCCAGCAATTTTTAACACACTATCCCGGCCTAGATGGCCTTCTGCACAGGGCACGAAAACTGTCTGCTCACTTCCGCCGTTCAACCGCCGCAGCTGAGTGACTTGTATCGCACAAGAAGTCGTCTTTCAGCCTGCCGGTTCATTGCATGAAATGCGATGTGCCGACATGCTGGAATTCGACTCTCCACATGTTGCAGTAACTGTGGCAGCACCGCCGAGCACTGGTGCAATACGTCATGACGTATAGCCTGGGCCAACGAGATGCAGAGGTGGGGAAGATCACCCTGATAAAGTGGTCTCTGATCAAGGACCTATGCACCCTTCTGCACAGTTTCGACATAGCGACGAATATGTTTAGCGCTGATAATGCCATTATCAGCATGACAATTCCAGTCATTTTCATGCTGGAGCACACGCTTAACACCTTTCGGAGTCAGGGGGTGGTGCAACAGGAAGGGGAGGAAGTACATGAGGATTCATATGCGCAAGGGATAACAACATTACCAAGGTCCAGACATTCATCATCACCAAGGCGGCAGGCATGGGACGATGGGGGAGAGGGATTAACAAGGGCGCATGGTACAGGCGAAATGTTGAGAAAGGTGCAGGAGAACATGAAGAAATGGAGGACGTACTGTCCATGGACATGGAAGACTCAGCAGATGAGAGAGACCTTGGTCACAATTCATTTAAAAGAGGTTGGGCGAGATGTCAGAGGAAGAAAGAACGGTTAGCACCTCTATGCCACAAACACAGTAAGGACTTGGTTCGCATGGATGCGCAAGACATGATCGCCTTCTTGCTGCACTACCTACAACATGACCCTAATATTGTCAAAATTAGAAGTGATGATGACTACTGGGTTGCCACACTATTAGATCCCCGGTACAAGTCCAAATTTTGTGAAATAATTCCAGCCATAGAAAGGGACGCACATATGCAGGAGTATCAGCAGAAGCTGTTACTCAACCTTAGCTCGGCTTTTCCACCAAACACCAGTGGTGCACGGAGTGAATCTCCCAGCATAACTTGAGAAACATGGGACGGTGTCATCATCAACAGTCTAAGGTGGGCTTTGCACACTACGACATCGCAGGTGCGATGTTGGTGGGGTCAAATCGAAAGTGACGCACATCCGGCCTCGCTGGTGATATCGTATTGTGCAAATCCTTTTTGATAGGATTAATGAGCGCACAAGCTTGCGCTAGTACCCCGATTCAGGAGCGGGTGGGGAATGGTTCCTGAAAATTGTGTTCCCGTCGGGTGAATTACTGGGCTGCGTGAAGCTGCTTCCCAGCCTAGGGTCCACGTACGCCGTTGTGCCCTGGCCCCTGCCCGGTTGTAGCACAAGGCAGCCGGCCTGCTCTCTGTAGCAGCACCGTACCCCCTGTCACAACTAGAGATGAGCGAACCGGTCGCGGTTCGGCTTGAGCTTGGTTCACCGAACGGAGGTCGCGTTCGAGTTCGGTTCGGCGAACCACTCGAACCCCATAGGAAACAATGGGAGGCAATCATAAACACATAACACCTATAAAACACCCTCAAAGGTGTCCAAAAGGTGACAAACAATTCACAACACAAACACATGGGAAAGTGACAAGAACAAATTCTCATGTGAAAACAAAACAGTGTTACGAGGAAAAAGAGGACCAGACACAGATATAGGCATAGCATACCCTTCTAAAATCATGTAAAACACCGCAAGGTGACTCCAAGCGGAGTCTCCCTTTTTTCCAAAAATTGGGCCACACAGACACCCCTTCAGTGGCAGCACTTGTGCCCCAGTTGTACACTTCACAGGTAGATTTGCATCAAGCACATTCAAAAATACGCCATCCTTAACCGTCCCCAGGATGACACCGGGGTAGGTAGCAAAGTCTTTCCTGATCCCAGATCTGTTCATCTTGGATCATTTTTAGAAACATTGCAAGCAAGGGTTACTCCAAGCGGAGTCTCCCTTTTTTCCAAAAATTGGGCCACACAGACACCCCTTCAGTGGCAGCACTTGTGCCCCAGTTGTACACTTCACAGGTAGATTTGCATCAAGCACATTCAAAAATACGCCATCCTTAACCGTCCCCAGGATGACACCGGGGTAGGTAGCAAAGTCTTTGCTGAACCATGACTTGTTCATCTTGGTTCCTTTTTAAAAACACAGCAAGGGTTACTCCAAGCGGAGTCTCCCTTTTTTCCAAAAATTGGGCCACACAGACACCCCTTCAGTGGCAGCACTTGTGCCCCAGTTGTACACTTCACAGGTAGATTTGCATCAAACACATTCAAAAATACGCCATCCTTAACCGTCCCCAGGATGACACCGGGGTAGGTAGCAAAGTCTTTGCTGATCCCAGATCTGTTCATCTTGGATCATTTTTAGAAACACTGCAAGCAAGGGTTACTCCAAGCGGAGTCTCCTTTTTTTCCCAAAAAGTGGGCCACACAGACACCCCTTCAGTGGCAGCACTTGTGCCCCAGTTGTACACTTCACAGGTAGATTTGCATCAAGCACATTACAAATACACAAGCATTTACTCTCCCCAGGATGACACAGGGGTAGTAAAGACCGCCTGATGCCATTGCGCTCTGTTGCCAGCATAGTAATGAGGTGTGCGTGATTCCTTGTGCGCAGTTACAACGCTGGTGGCCTGACCAGGCAGGCTTGGGGCGGAGGTGAAGGACCCAGAAGAGGTTGAGGAGGCAGAAGCAGTGGAGGAACTTGGACAGACAGTGGATTGACGCACAAGTCGTGGGGACGGCAAGACTTGTGCAGCAGACCTTTCACCATCTATCACCATAGTTACCCAGTGCCCAGTCAGTGACATGTAACGTCTCTGTCCATGCTTACTGGTCCAAGTATCGGTGGTGAAATGCACCCGTTCACACACAGAGTTTCTCAAGGAAGCGGTGATGTTGTGTGCGACATGCTGGTGTAGCGCAGGCACACAATTCTTAGAGAAGTAGTGGCGACTGGGCATCTGGTACTAGGGCACAGCGACGGACATAAGGTCTCAAAAATCTTGTGTGTCCACCAGGCGGAAAGGCAGCATTTCGGTAGCCAAGAGCTTACAGAGGGATAAAGTCAACCTCTTAGCTTTGTCATGGGTCGCAGGAAATGACCTTTTATTTGTCTACATCTGAGGGACAGAGATCTGGCTGCTGTGTGTAGACGGTGGTGAGTAGTGTGTCCCTGGAAAAATGCAGGTTTGTGAGGAAAGTGCAGGCGTAGACATGATGTTGCCTTCATCCAACGTTGGTGCTATCGATGTCTGAGAGAGCTGTACACCTGCACTTGTTTCCCCTTCCAAACCAACTGACGACCTACCAAGCAAACTGCCTGTTGTGGTTACAGTGGTGGAAGGTGTGCGTGGAAAACCAGGTGTGACAGCTGTCCCCACAGTCCTAGAAGATGAAGAGCGCGCGGATGCTCTGAAAGGGGCAGGCGGTGGATGGTCCGCTCCGCTAGGCCACATTGCAGCACAATGAGCTTCCCACTGGGACATATGATATTTATTCATGTGACGATTCATGGAAGAAGTTGTCAAACTGCTGAGGTTTTTGCCTCTACTTACAGATTCCCAACAAATTTTACAGATCACATGATTTGGACGATCCTTTGCAAGGTCAAAAAAGGACCAGGCTAGGCAAGGCTTAGAGGATATGCGACCTGCTGAGCCACCCCGACTAGTGCTCAGAGGCAGAGTGGTGGCTGAGGATGCAGTTGTAGACGTGCTACCAGTACTCCGACTCTGTCCAGGAAGGCGCAAGGTAACTTGGTCGTCAGTTGCATCCTCCTCCACCGCCTCTGTTGACCTCCTCGAGTGCCTGACTGGGTTGACAGTAGGTGGGATCTAGAACTTCCTCATCAAGCATTGTGTTTGCACTCCCCTCACCCTCAGACCTATCCTCTTCCTGCCCTGACCGAATATTTAAGTTGTCATCCCAATCTGGTATCTGCGTCTCATCGTCATCAGTATGTTCCTCATTGTCTCTACAAACTGGTGTTACAATTTGTGAATAAGGGTCAACATTATGCTCAGAAACTTGGTCATCATGGCCTGAATTTGAGTCATAAAGGTTCTGGGCATCACTGCAGACTATTTCCTGGTCTGTACTCACTGTAGCTTGGGAGCAGATCTCTGATTCTAAGGCTATAGTGTGACTGAACAGCTCTGCAGACTCAGCCATCTTTGTTCCACCATACTGTGCAGGGCGGAGGGAGACTTGAGAGCTGGGAGAAAGCAAGTGTGATTAGGATCACAACTCAGAGGACTGTTTTTTTTTGGATGCGGTAGTTGAGGTGGAGGAGAGGGCACTTGTTGGAGCACTTGAGATCCATTCAAGCATGTGCTTTTTTTGTGCATCATCTACCTTTGTCACAGTTGTTCGGGTCCGTAAAAAAGGGAGCAGATCGGATTGTCCACGGAAAGTAGTAGACATCTTACTGTTGCTGGAAGATGGCCTATCTTCAGCAGATGTTAATGTAGCTTTGCCACCTTCCCCACAGAGAAAAACTTTTTTTCCTTTTCCAACACGCCTGTTCCCCTTTCCACCAGCATCTGTCATTTTGCCACTCATTTTGATAGCAACAAGATGTATTGAGAGGTGGTGTAGATGGCAGACGTGGTCTAGCTTTATTGACAGCTGAAGACACAACACTGACTATCCCTGACAATGCAACTATGGCCCTTAAAGTTTCAGCAGTTTTTGCTATTATAATAGCTTAGTAAAAATGAGCATGAGGGTGGAATGCAGAGGTGCTGGAAATTGCTTGGCACCAATGGGATACTAATGGAGTACAACAGCCACTTTTTGGGTGCCACTAAGTTTTAGCAGTGTTTGCTATTATAATAGCTCAGTAAAAATGAGCAGGAGGGTGGAATGCAGAGGTGCTGGAAACTGCTTGGCATCACCAGTGGGACACTAATGGAGTACAACAGCCACTTTGTTGATTCCACTAAGTTTCAGCAGTGTTTGCTATTATAATAGCTTAGTAAAAATGAGCAGGAGGGTGGAATGCAGAGGTGCTGGAAATTGCTTGGCACCAGTGGGATACTAATGGAGTACAACAGCCACTTTTTGGGTGCCACTAAGTTTTAGCAGTGTTTGCTTTTATAATAGCTCAGTAAAAATGAGCAGGAGGGTGGAATGCAGAGGTGCTGGAAACTGCTTGGCATCACCAGTGGGACACTAATGGAGTACAACAGCCACTTTGTTGATTCCACTAAGTTTCAGCAGTGTTTGCTATTATAATAGCTTAGTAAAAATGAGCAGGAGGGTGGAATGCAGAGGTGCTGGAAATTGCTTGGCACCAGTGGGACACTAATGGAGTACAACAGCCACTTTTTGAATGCCACTAAGTTTCAGCAGTGTTTGCTATTATAATAGCTTAGTAAAAATGAGCAGGAGGGTAGAATGCAGAGGTGCTGGAAATTGCTTGGCACCAGTGGGACACTAATGGAGTACAACAGCCACTTTTTGGATGCCACTAATGTCAGCAGTGTTTGCTATTATAATAGCTTAGTAAAAATGAGCAGGAGGGTGGAATGCAGAGGTGCTGCAAATTGCTTGGCACCAGTGGGACACTAATGGAGTACAACAGACACTTTTTGGATGCCACTAAGTTTCAGCAGTGTTTGCTATTATAATAGCTTAGTAAAAATGAGCAGGAGGGTGGAATGCAGAGGTGCTGGATATTGCTTGGCACCAGTGGGACACTAATGGAGTACAACAGCCACTTTTTGTATGCCACTAATGTCAGCAGTGTTTGCTATTATAATAGCTTAGTAAAAATGAGCAGGAGGGTGGAATGCAGAGGTGCTGGAAATTGCTTGGCACCAGTGGGACACTAATGGAAGTGGGACACTAATGGAGTACAACAGCCACTTTTCGGATGCCACTAAGTTTCTGCAGTGTTTGCTATTATAATAGCTTAGTAAAAATGAGCAGGAGGGTGGAATGCAGAGGTGCTGGAAATTGCTTGGCACAAGTGGCCCAATAATGGAGTACAGCAGCCACTCTTTGGTTGGAACTAACTGGCAGCACTCTTTTCAATTAAAATGACTTTGCAAAAATGTGCAGGACGGTAGAATGCAGAGGTGTTGGGACTTGCTTGGCGCAAGTGGCACAATAATGGAATACAGCAGCCACTCTTCGGATGGCACTAACTGGCAGCACTCTTTTCAATTAAAATGGCTTTGCAAAAATGTGCAGGAGGGTAGAATGCAGAGGTGGTGGGACTTGCTTGGCACAAGTGGCACAATAATGGAGTACAGCAGCCACTCTTTGGACGGCACTAACTGGCAGCACTCTTTTCAATTAAAATGGCTTTGCAAAAATGTGCAGAAAGGTACAGTGGCCCAGGCTGTCCCTAATCTGTAGAGCGCTGTGTGTATAGCGTACACAGCAGGACCGGCGACAGGAGCTGCGTGAGCGGCGACTGTCACCCAGACGCAGAAGGCAGATAATGACGTCCTGAGGGAAAATGGCCATATTTATAATGCAAGGACATGTGACATTCACAGCCTATGACACATGCCCTTGCTTGTCTGGCAAAAAGTCCACTTAGCCGTGTGTGTGTCTGGGATTGGCTGACATGCTGGCCCGCCCCACTACACGCGCGCTTAGAAAAAGAAAAAAAAAATGGCGATCGCCATTATCCCAGCAGCACTGATCCAAACGCGCAGCCCCCGCACACTATACGCTGAAATTTGATAATAGTGTGAATCACAGAGTGACTCACTATTACAGTGAAAAGCCAGCTAGTAATTAGCTAGGCTTTTTGCTGATAGAACCATTCTCGAACGTAACTCGAGCTGCCGAACTTTTAGCAAAAAGTTCGAGTTCTAGTTCTATCTAGAACACCCCCCAAAATCACTCGAACCGCGAACTGGCGAACCTCGAACCACGAACCACGCTTAACTCTAGTCACAACCCCCTGCGACCGGGGTTCCAGCTCCTTCTGGCCATGCCAACGTCTGGCACCTGGGACAGGTACAGGAGTCCAGCTCCAAAGCGTGACCTGCACGGTCACCACTTTCTCACTGCTCAACTCTACTCAACTACTGACATCTCTGCCCTCCCTCTTCCATCCCCCCATCTGGGTGGCCCTATTCCCCTCAGGCTGCCCAATGGGTGATTTGTGGGTGTGGTGCAGAGTGTTCCTCAGGATTTATGTACACCTGTTTGTATCAACACCAAACTGACAGGACCCGTAACCAAGGAGGAGTGGGTACCATGCAGAAGGACAGATTGCACGGCATCCTTGTGACGACCTGATAGGCCAGGGTGTCACAGTACTCTAATTTAGTTTTTTGCAAAGTGCCCTAACAGAGCTTTGTACATAGTACCATAATAGAACCAGGTTCAGAGCTCCCAAATAGTGCCTGGTATAAAGTGCCTAACAGATCCTGGTGCACAGTACCCTAATTGAGCCTAGTAAACATCACTCTTATAGACCATGTTGCAGGGGGCTCTAACAAAGCCTGGTGCACAGTACCTTAATAGAGCCTGGTGCACAGTACCTTAATAGAGCCTGGTGCACAGTAACCTATAGTGCTTGGTGCACTGCACCCTGACTGAGCCTGATGCACAGTACCATAATTGAGCCTGGTGCACAGCTCTGTAATTGGGCCTGATGCAGAGTGTCTTAATTGCACCTTGTAGAGCCTGGTACTGGGGAACTGGAGTTACAAAGGGTGTTCTAACTGCATGTTTTCTGCTAAGCACGTGGGATGATGGGAAATATAGTAAGAGGGGAGAAGAGGATTCTGAAAAGGAAGTGATGGCTGGGACAGCACTGCTTATACTAGGAGACAAGAAGTGAAGTAGAAAGTCATAAAACAACATGAAGGTTGGCAAAAAAGGAATATGGGGTCCTTTGGGGACATTATACTTTGCCATTGAAGATAAAACCAGTAACTGAGTTAGGGTAGTACAAACTTCTTTAACCCCTCAATGACCACCAATACTTATTCCTTACTGCCGTTTTCAGACAGCAATAAGGGATAAAGCTACAGGGGGTAGCTGAGACCCTGGAGAACACGATCCAGGCCATTTTTTTGGTCAATGAATTTCACCAATCACGCTACAGAAAAGTAACATTGCCTATTAAAGCAATTTCTCTCTCATGATTTAACATGTCAGATGAGAGAGAAAAGGTATCCCTAAGGTCCCCTTGGAGCCTTAGTACCACAAAAGTCCTCCCCAGCCCCCCTCCTCATCCCAGTCCAAAATGATGGGGCGCATGTGCTGTGCTCCCACCAAGATCTGCCTCCATCACCTGATATTTGAACACTGTGATAGACCCTATCAGCATGTTCAAAACCCCAATATTTAAAAAATATTCGGAGTGTGCCACCCCTATGGAGCAGCCGAGCTGCTCAAATCCGGATTCGCTGTTGCTCAAGAGTCTCCGGACCCGGGGTCTTGCGGCAACTCAAATGAAAGGGGAGTAGGTACAGGGAAATTTAGATATAGTTCATGATGCCACCTGTGGTGTACGGTAATTGGGAGTACCGCCGCCACCGTTGGGAGTACCCAGGGTGATGAAATGGGGCAGCAAGGTGTTGTAGCCCTCCACGGGTAGGGGGATGCCCCGGGACTCCATGTGGGATGCCGTGGGATGCAGGGGGTTCACTCTCGTACTCACTCAGTCCATAAGCAGACGCTGACAACCGGGTAAACCAATTCTCTGGGTACCGCTGCCACTGAGGGGAGCTCATCCGGGTCCCGTCCCCTATAGTGTTGCCTGATGATCCGTGACCTGCCTCCTGGCACTAAGTTTAACTTCAACGTGGTGGCCCATTAGTCTGAAACTTGCCGTGCCCCGCTCCCCACTGTGGCTAAGTGTGGGAGCTTGCTATCAGGGCTCACGCTTGGGATTTTCTGGGCCGCTTTGGGTTGGAAAGTCCTATCCTCCTCATTGCACTAATGCCACGATTCTGAAGCGGGTGGGAACAGATCATAAAGGCTCCATTCTCCTCATGTGAATTATCGGGTTGCCTGAAGCTTCTCCCCGAGCTAGGGTCCGTGTACCCCGCCATGCCTTTGGTCCCGGAACTGTGACAGTGCTAGGCTGCTGGCCGTCCTCCTCGACAGGTCCAGGTACCTTGCCACAATCTCCTGCAATCGGGGGTCCGACTCCTGTAGGTGCAGACCACCATCTGCAACCTAGACAGCTTCTCTTGGGAGCCACTACTCCCAGCCTCCTCTGAGCTCCTCACAGCTCGAGGGGTTCCTCACTACTCACTGACCAACTCAATAAGTGACTACACTCCTCCCCTCCATGACCCCCCAGGTGGGCGACTGTATTCCACTCAAGCCATCCCCTGGTGTGCCTGGTGGGTGTGGTGCAGGGTGTATCTAGAGTTTGATTTGCTGTTGGAGGCAACACCATTAAGATAGGGACCCAGAACCAAGAGGGAGGTGGAATACTGCACGGGAGGATAGGTTTTTGCAATACCCTGTGACGACCTGATAGTCCAGGGGCGTCACAGGAGCACTTGTTTGTGCCTCTCTCTTTTCCCCGTTAGTTGATCTGGGAGAGAAGAGAAATACACTACAAGTGCTTCAGTAAAGAAAAAAAAAATCAAATTTAGGAATCAATTGGAATATATTCTTCACCAGTATCCCTAATTTCTGAATCATCCCCTTGATTTTTCGCCCCCCCACCCTGTAATCCCCCTAGTCAGATTATTTTTTAGATGTTATAATTCTTTTTTTCTCCCTTTCTTAGCTAGGGTTATGGTTACAAGCTAGGGTTAGGGTTAGAAAATATATATGTAAACAAAACGCAAATTTTAGATTAGGTTTAGTTCATTTTTTTATTTTTAGTTTATTTTTAAGTTAGACAGGATATAAAATAAAATGGCTTAAGGGTGTTTAATGCAGATCAGGCGTATACGCTGCTTTGCTCCAGCAGTTCTGGAACGGCTATCAAATCTGCATCTGAAGCAGAACTGTTTTCAGACAGTGACAACTCTGCTTCCTCCACAGGATCCCACAGCCCGATGGTAGAGGAGTCAGTTGTCACAGCTGAAACATGAAAGTCAGGGCCAAATTCTGCATTCCCCTCCACTGTGGTATCCCAACCAGTCCTTTTCCCAGCAAATTCCCTCTTTTGTAGCAGCCCCAGGCATCAAACTAATTCTGTTTAATTAGATTTTTTCAAAATCTTTGTTACCGAAGATGAACTAGAAGTTATTGCCCACCAAACAAATGTATATGGCCATCAATACATTTACCAAAATCCCACATTCAGTCATTCCCATTCCTGAATTCTCACAACTGACCCGAAAACAAATTGGACCTTACCCTGAACATGGTTATAATAAAACAAATCCACTCTTCATTCCTGCTGTGCAACTAAATCTGTCCACATCACCCCTGTATTTGTAGTCGTAACGTCCCGAACCCGATATGAAACCCTAATGAGATTCCTCCATTTTAGTGACAATTCCCAAGCCTCTCTCAAGAAATGACCCCAATTATGATCATCTACTTAAATTGAGACCCCTAATTTCTCTCCTAAAAGATTAATATCTAAATTTTTATACCTTGGAGCAAAATGTTTCCGTTGATGAGGCCTTGATGAGTTACAAGAACGTTCCGTCATTTTGCCAATTTATCCCCTCTGTGCAGGCCAAACTAATAACACCATTTCTAGATAAAGGTTACCATGTGTACACTAACAATTATTATACAAGTATCCCCATATACAAATCCCTCCACACTGAAAATTCAGAGTCCTGTGAGACAGTTTTCTTTACTTTTTCAGTCGGTATCCAGATGTTTAGAGAAAGTGAGTCATTCACACTACCTGCAGTGAAGTGGAATGGCAGGAAGAACATCTACATGCTCACTACTCTGCATGCGGACACAACTTTGACGATCAGAGACTTGGCACCACAATGGACAAAGAGAAACTGTTCTGTGTAAGAGATTATAATACGTTCTTGGGAGTCGTTGACCTCTCGGACCAGGTGCTTCAACCATACCTGGTGACGTGAAAGACCAGAGCCTATAAAAAGGTAGCAATCTATCTCATCCAGATAGTTACTTATAACAGCTTTGTCCTGTACAAAAAGTCACAAGGAGCACTCACATTTCTCCAGTACCAGGAGAAAATTGTTGAGTTATTCCTATTTGACTCAACAGCACAGGAGACAGACTTCAAGTTCAAGTCAGATGATTTCTGGAGACTGTCAGAGTGTGACATTTCATTCTCCTCGTCTCTCCCACTCCCACGCAAAACTGTCTCCAGAAATGATGCCAGGTTTGTAGTAAGCATGGTAGGAGGAGTGATTCCCGGTATTATTGCTCCATGTGCGCATCCCAACCAGGCCTTTGTGTTACATCCCTGTTTTGAGAAATACCACACAACTTCCCATTATTAAATTGTCATAAATTACTCCAAATTGTGCAGTAGCGTCTTGTTTTCAAATAATTTATATTTTCTGTTTAGAGGGTCCCAGTAGAGTTTCTATTTATTACTTGTCCTTTCTTTTCAATGTTTTGTTTATAAGTTTTCAACACAGATAACATAACCTTTCTCAATAGAATATATGCATATCACATCAGGATGCATGTCAGAGAAGAAAACAGTGACAGCATACATAGCTTCAGACCTTGGCCATCATTAGTTTGATACTGAAAAGAAAAAAAACCTCAGGAATGGCCGTGGCATGTAGTTAGATCAATTATCAACCAAATAAGCAATTCAATAGAACTACACAAAAGACAAAGGGAAGAAGAGGGATGAGTGGGAAGGGGTGGGGTACGGGAAGGGGAGATGGGTGGGTTCTGAGATCATTCAAGTGAGAGGGAAGATGCTTGGCGAGGAATGGTACAGCTTGTCATTTATGCACATCACCCGAGTGTCCCCTCTTCTGTTGCAATTATTGAAAGATATTCTGCGGATTTCCTAAAGGCTATCCAAGGGTTTCAAACCTTGTGGATGGAGTTTAAGTTAAGTTGAGAGAGGGAGGCCAGTTCCTCCGTGCAAAATAAGAGGTCTATTTTGCTAAGTACCTGCTTTTTAGATGGGGTATTGGGTGTGAGCCACAGGGTAGGAACCAAAAGTTTACCTGCTGCTACAACAAAGGCCGTCAGTTTTGACAGAGAGTTATTGGCCGGCCAGATCGGAAAGTTGAGTAAGGCCATTTCCAGGGTGGGTTGAACTTCACTAAAGATGAAACAAGCAGTGAGATTTCTCGCCAAAAGGAGCTAATTATTGGACAACCCCACCATATGTGAATGTACGTACCCTCCTCCGCACCGCATCTCCAGCACAGTGAGGAAGAAGATGAATACCATTGATGCGACTGCACTGGTGTAGTGTACCACCTGGTTACCACTTTATATGAGTTTTCCTGAATTCTGATGCAGCGTGAAGGGCCATGTGAGCGCCTATAAATAAGGTTGACCTGTGAGTCAGAAAAGGTAGTGCCCATGTCGTTTTCCCAGTTTCCCACAAAAGCCCTCTTCTTGGGTGTATTATCGGAGACCAGTAGGTTGTAAATTTGAGAAAGGACCTTCGTGGGAGACTTCAATTGAGAGCATAGTGCCTCAAATTTCGTGAGTGGTCTTGGTGGGCTCCTTTCTAGTTGCAGGCGGTGAACAAAGTTTTTTATTCTATTATAATGAAGAAAAGTTAAATTTGCGAATGTAGGAGAGGTACACATTTTGTGGTATGTTAGTAGAGCACCATCTTTCATCAACTCATGTACAGGGATTTCAAAATTAAGGAGCCGATTTTCAGTAATCGAGCCTATGTGGGTGTGGCGGAGGCACAAAATATCTGAGATATGAGTCAGTGGGGACCCATATGGAGCCAGTATCTTTACTAGGTTTCTCCATTCCGAGATCGTAGTTCTCGTCAGTATATTAGAGATGACATGTTTCTTGTCAACTCCAGGTGGTAGGAGTAAGAGTGAGCGGAGGGGGACTGGGGCCAAACAGTCCTCTACACTAATCCATGTCTTCTCTTGGGTTCTCTGGATCCAGTCCAGTGCTCTGGCAGTTAGTGCCACATGATAGTATGGATGAATATTTGGTGCCCCCATTCCCCCTACGTGTTTGGGTAGAGATAAAGTATGGAAGTTTATGCGGGATCGTTTGTTGTTCCAAATAAAATTTCTAATAAGTGAGTTGGCCTGGGCTAGAAAAGATTCTGGGACCTGAATTGGTAGCATTTGGAATAAGTAAACGAATTTTGGAAGAATTATACTCTTTATCAAGTTCTTTTGCCCTATCCACGATAGATATGGGGCCCTCCAGGAATTAATACAGTCTGAAATCTTTGGGAGTAAGGGTTTGAAATTAAGCTCATAAAGAGTTTTGGGGCTCTGGCTAATCTTAATATCCAGGTATGTAATATACTTTGGTGGCCAGTGGAAGGGAAAGTTAGCTTTAAGGCTGTTAATTAGGTGTGTAGGAATGTTTAAGCCAAGGGCTTCCGACTTATATGGATTTATTTTAAAATTAGATAAGGAGCTATATTCTGCCAGAATTGTCATGAGCACTGGTAGTCCTTTTGTTGGGTGTGACAAGATAACCAGGAGGTCATCCGCAAAAGCCGCTGTTTTATGCGTTGCGCCGCTTACTTTTATTCCCTGATTATCCCCACATTTTTTAATAGCTTGTATCAGGGTCTCCATTACCAAAACAAAAAGAGTAGGGGACAGTGGGCACCCCTGTCTGGTCCCGTTCTGTATATCAAATGGGTCAGTTCAGGAATTGTTGAGTTTAATTCTTGCCGATGGATATGTGTACATTTGCATTATAGCCTGGATAAGGGGCTGGCGGAAAAGCAGGTGTGTGAGGGTCCCCTTAACGAAAGTCCAGTCCACCCTGTGAAACGCTTTCTCAGCATCTGTGCCCAATAGGATCAAGGGGATTTTGTTTAAATTAGCATGCTGAAGAAGATGTAAAACACGTATAGCGTTATCTTTGCCCTCCCTTCCCTTTACGAATCCTGTCTGATCAGAGGAGATAAGATTGGGGAGATATTTGGCTATTCTGTTGGCAATCATACTAGCAAAGATTTTTAAGTCAATGTTCAGGAGAGAGATTGGCCTATAATTACTACAAAGTTCCGGGTCTTTCCCCTCTTTATGTATCAGCGAAATATGAGCTTTTAAAGCCTGTTTAGGAAAGGGGAGTCCAGCCATGACAGCGTTACACGTGTTAAGTAGATGAGGCATTAGTATACCAGGAAATGATTTGTAGTAAGTCACCGGGAGACCGTTAGGTCCTGGCGCTTTCACCCAGACAGGGTGATCTGAAGTTCCGCAAGGTTAAAGAGCCTGGAAAGAGCTGTTTGTTGGTCCGAGGTCAATTTGGGTAACTGTAGTTTGGAAAGGAAATTATGAATGAGGGGGTTTCTCTTTTCTTTTTCTAGATGTGTCTCGTTCGGGCGGATTCGATAAAGATCTGTATAAAATCTTAAAAATTCTACAGAGATCCCAGAAGGGTCAGTGGTACGGCTGCCCCCTGCTATTTTAAGCGATTGAACAAAGGTGCGAGTTTGACGCTTTTTGATTAGGGACATCATCAGTTTTGATGACCTGTCTCCATGTACATATAGCTTATTTTTCCAATTCATGTAAAACTTGGCTGATTGCTTATTAAGCAAGTCTTTCAGGCTTTGCCTTTTAGCGGCTAGCTGTTCCGATACCGAACCAATCTGGGATTTCTTATGTGATAGTTCCAGAGCTGCTATTTCCTTGTATAATTTATGGAGTGTATTTTTTCCATATTCTATTTAGATATGACACGATGGAGATCATCTCCCCCCTAATTACCGCCTTGTGTGCTTCCCAAAGGGTCGGGGATGAAATCTCCGGGGTCTCATTAATCCGACAATAATTTTCCAGAGCGGCTTGCATGCGTTTCTTATTATCAGAGGAAGATAGAATAGATTAATTAAGCCTCCATGATCTAATATCTGAGTGAGATTTCTGGAGTGTAAGGTGAATTGTGACGATCGAGTGATCCGATAAGACTGCTGGGAGGATATCCGCCTTAATCACTGCAGGCAAGAGGGACTTAGGGGTACTTCACACACAGCGAGATCGCTACTGAGATCGCTGCTGAGTCACGTTTTTTGTGACGCAGCAGTGACCTCATTAGCGATCTCGCTGTGTGTGACACTGAGCAGCGATCTGGCCCCTGCTGTGAGATTGCTGCTCGTTACACACAGCCCTGGTTCGTTTTTTTATTGTTGCTCTCCTGCTGATAAGCACACATCGCTGTGTGTGACAGCGAGAGAGCAACAATCCTGAATGTACAGGGAGCAGGAGCCGGCGTCTGGCAGCCTGCGGTAAGCCGTAACCAAGGCAAACATCGGGTAACCAAGGTGGTTACCCGATATTTACCTTCGTTACCAGCCTCCGCAGCTCTCATGCTGCCAGTGCCGGCTCTTGCTCCCTGCACACGCTAAGCTAAGCGGTGTGCGCTGGTAACTAAGGTAAACATCGGGTAACCATACCCGATGTTTACCTTAGTTACCAGTGTCCGCAGCTTCCAGTCGCCGGCTCCGTGCAAGCGCAGCGTCGCTTGCACGTCGCTGCTGGCTGGGGGCTGGTCACTGGTCGCTGGTGAGATCTGCCTGTTTGACAGCTCACCAGCGACCATGTAGCGACGCAGAAGCGATCCTGACCAGGTCAGATCGCTGGTGGGATCGCTGCTGCGTCGTTAAAGTGTGACGGTACCCTAAGTTATAAATATATAGTCAATTCTAGGATAAGAATGGTGCGGGTGTGAATAATAAGTGTAATCTCGGTCGGGGGGTGTAAATATCTCCATGAATCTAACAGAGATAACAGTTGCAGGGAGTTTTTAACCCGGGACAGATCTCTTAAAGGGAAGGTATCGTCAAAAAAAAAAATAATAACTGAAAAAATGTAAAGTAATAATGTTTAAATGTTTTGCTTAAATATTATTTTTTTTTAATTGTGCAAAATATATAAAAAAAAAAAAAAGTTTGATATTTTCTACTGTTAAACACTAGGGGGAGCAGCTTCTGAAATCCTACTGAATTTCCACTGTATAAAAAGCTCAGATTACAGCCTGCAGTAAAGTGGGCGGAGTCTGCTCTCCTGTGTGTGATGGCACGCCTCCCCTCTCCTAATCTGAGTGTTTACAACAGATAACAGAGAATGACATGTAAGGACACAGTGCACAGCCATTTTCTTGGTGACCAGAAATGTCTAAAGTGTCACCAAGGACAGCAGGAGTATCACACAGGGTAGGATTAGATACACGGCTCTGCAGACAGTATCACACAGAATAGGCTTAGATACACGGCTCTGCAGACAGTATCACACAGGATAGGATTAGATACACGGCTCTGCAGACAGTATCACACAGGATAGGATTAGATACACTGCTCTGCAGACAGTATCACACAGGATAGGATTAGATACACGTCTCTGCAGACAGTATCACACAGGAGAGGATTAGATACACGGCTCTGCAAACAGTATCACACAGGAGAGGATTAGATACACAGCTCTGCAGACAGTATCACACAGAATAGGCTTAGATACACGGCTCTGCAGACAGTATCACACAGGATAGGATTAGATACACGGCTCTGCAGACAGTATCACACAGGATAGGATTAGATACACTGCTCTGCAGACAGTATCACACAGGATAGGATTAGATACACGTCTCTGCAGACAGTATCACACAGGAGAGGATTAGATACACGGCTCTGCAAACAGTATCACACAGGAGAGGATTAGATACACAGCTCTGCAGACAGTATTACACAGGATAGGATTAGATACACGGCTCTGCAGACAGTATCACACAGGATAGGATTAGATACACGGCTCAGCAGACAGTATCACACAGGATAGGATTAGATACACGGCTCAGCAGACAGTATCACACAGGAGAGGATTAGATACACGGCTCTGCAAACAGTATCACACAGGAGAGGATTAGATACACAGCTCTGCAGACAGTATTACACAGGATAGGATTAGATACACGGCTCTGCAGACAGTATCACACAGGAGAGGATTAGATACACAGCTCTGCAGACAGTATTACATGATAGGATTGGATACACAGCTCAGCAGACAGTATCACACAGGATAGGATTAGATACACGGCTCAGCAGACAGTATCACACAGGATAGGATTAGATACACGGCTCAGCAGACAGTATCACACAGGATAGGACTAGATACACAGCTCAGCAGACAGAATCACACAGGAGAGGATTAGATACACAGCTCAGCAGACAGTATCACACCGGACATGATTAGATACACAGCTCAGCAGACAGTATGACACGATAAGATTGGATACACGGCTCTGCAGACAGTATCACACAGGATAGGATTAGATACACAGCTCAGAAGACAGTATCACAGGATAGGATTAGATACACAGCTCAGCAGACAGTATGACACAGGATAGGATTAGATACACAGCTCAGCAGACAGAATCACACAGGAGAGGATTAGATACACAGCTCAGCAGACAGTATCACAGGAGAGGATTAGATACACAGCTCAGCAGACAGTATCACACAGGATAGGATTAGATACAAAGCTCAGCAGACAGTATCACACTGGACATGATTAGATACACAGCTCAGCAGACAGTATGACACGATAGGATTGGATACACGGCTCTGCAGACAGTATCACACAGGATAGGATTAGATACACAGCTCAGAAGACAGTATCACAGGATAGGATTAGATACACAGCTCAGCAGACAGTATGACACAGGATAGGATTAGATACACAGCTCAGCAGACAGTATCACACAGGATAGGATTAGATACACAGCTCAGCAGACAGAATCACAAAGGATAGGATTAGATACACAGCCCTGCAGACAGTATCACCAGGCATGATTAGATACACAGCTCAGCAGACAGTATGACATGATAGGATTGGATACACGGCTCTGCAGACAGTATCACACAATAGGATTAGATACACAGCCCTGCAGACAGTATCACAAGATATGATTAGATACACAGCCCTCCAGACAGTATTACACGATAGGATTAGATACACAGCTCAGCAGACAGTATCACACCGGACATGATTAGATACACAGCTCAGCAGACAGTATGACACGATAGGATTGGATACATGGCTCTGCAGACAGTATCACACAGGATAGGATTAGATACACAGCCGTGCAGACCATATCACACAGCAGAGGATTAGATACACAGCTTTGCAGACATCACACAGGATAGGATTAGATACATAGCTGAGCAGACAGTATCACACAATAGGATTAGATACACAGCCCTGCAGACAGTATCACAAGATAGGATTAGATACACAGCCCTGCAGACAGTATCACACAGGATAGGATTAGATACACAGCTCAGCAGACAGTATCACACCGGACATGATTAGATACACAGCTCAGCAGACAGTATGACACGATAGGATTGGATACACGGCTCTGCAGACAGTATCACACAGGATAGGATTAGATACACAGCTCAGAAGACAGTATCACAGGATAGGATTAGATACACAGCTCATCAGACAGTATGACACAGGATAGGATTAGATACACAGCTCAGCAGACAGTATCACACAGGATAGGATTAGATACACAGCTCAGCAGACAGAATCACAAAGGATAGGATTAGATACACAGCCCTGCAGACAGTATCACCAGGCATGATTAGATACACAGCTCAGCAGACAGTATGACATGATAGGATTGGATACACGGCTCTGCAGACAGTATCACACAATAGGATTAGATACACAGCCCTGCAGACAGTATCACAAGATATGATTAGATACACAGCCCTCCAGACAGTATTACACGATAGGATTAGATACACAGCTCAGCAGACAGTATCACACCGGACATGATTAGATACACAGCTCAGCAGACAGTATGACACGATAGGATTGGATACATGGCTCTGCAGACAGTATCACACAGGATAGGATTAGATACACAGCCGTGCAGACCATATCACACAGCAGAGGATTAGATACACAGCTTTGCAGACATCACACAGGATAGGATTAGATACATAGCTGAGCAGACAGTATCACACAATAGGATTAGATACACAGCCCTGCAGACAGTATCACAAGATAGGATTAGATACACAGCCCTGCAGACAGTATCACACAGGATAGGATTAGATACACAGCTCAGCAGACAGTATCACACCGGACATGATTAGATACACAGCTCAGCAGACAGTATGACACGATAGGATTGGATACACGGCTCTGCAGACAGTATCACACAGGATAGGATTAGATACACAGCTCAGAAGACAGTATCACAGGATAGGATTAGATACACAGCTCATCAGACAGTATGACACAGGATAGGATTAGATACACAGCTCAGCAGACAGTATTACACAGGATAGGATTAGATACACAGCCCTGCAGACAGTATCACAGGATAGGATTAGATACACGGCTCAGCAGACAGTATCACACCGGACATGATTAGATACACAGCTCAGCAGACAGTATGACACGATAGGATTGGATACACGGCTCTGCAGACAGTATCACACAGGATAGGATTAGATACACAGCCGTGCAGACCATATCACACAGCAGAGGATTAGATACACAGCTTTGTAGACATCACACAGGATAGGATTAGATACATAACTGAGCAGACAATATCACACAATAGGATTAGATACACAGCCCTGAAGACAGTATCACAAGATAGGATTAGATACACAGCCCTGCAGACAGTATTACACGATAGGATTAGATACACAGCTCAGCAGACAGTATCACACGACAGGATTAGATACACAGCCGTACAGACAGTATCACACAGGAGAGGATTAGATACACAACCCTGCAGACAGTATCACCGGTACACACACAGGTACTCACATGCAGTGACGCGCGCACACACACACACACACACACAATCACCCCTGATGGGGACCTTGTGCTACACACACACACACACACACACACAATCACCCCTGATGGGGACCTTGTGCCACACACACACAATCACCCCTAATGGGGACCTTGTGCCACACACACACACACACAATCACCCCTGATGGGGACCTTGTGCTACACACACACACACACACACACACACACACACAATCACCCCTGATGGGGACCTTGTGCCACACACACACACACACAATCACCCCTGATGGGGACCTTGTGCCACACACACACACACACACAATCACCCCTGATGGGGACCTTGTGCTACACACACACACACACATACACAATCACCCTTGATGGGGACCTTGTGCTACACACACACACACACACACACACATACACAATCACCCCTGATGGGGACCTTGTGCCACACACACACACACACAATCACCCCTGATGGGGACCTTGTGCCACACACACACACAATCACCCCTGATGGGGACCTTGTGCTACACACACACACACAATCACCCCTGATGGGGACCTTGTGCCACACACACACACACAATCAAACCTGATGGGGACCTTGTGCTACACACACACACACACACACAATCACCCCTGATGGGGACCTTGTGCTACACACACAAACACACACACACACAATCACCCCTGATGGGGACCTTGTGCCACACACACACACAATCACCCCTGATGGGGACCTTGTGCTACACACACACACACACACACACAATCACCCCTGATGGGGACCTTGTGCCACACACACACACACACACACACACACAATCACCCCTGATGGGGACCTTGTGCTACACACACACACACACACACAATCACCCCTGATGGGGACCTTGTGCCACACGCGCACACACAATCCCCCCTGATGGGGACCTTGTGCTACACACACACACACACACGCACAATCACCCCTGATGGGGACCTTGTGCCAAACACGCACACACACACACACACACACAATCACCCTTGATGGGGACCTTGTGCTACACACACACAATCACCCCTGATGGGGACCTTGTGCCACACACACACACACACACACACACACACACACACACAGACACACAATCACCCCTGATGGGGACCTTGTGCTACACACACAGACACACAATCACCCCTGATGGGGACCTTGTACTACACACACACACACACACACACACACAATCACCCCTGATGGGGACCTTGTGCCACACACACACAATCACCCCTGATGGGGACCTTGTGCTACACACACACACACACAATCACCCCTGAAGGGGACCTTGTGCCACACACACACACACACACACACACAATCACCCCTGATGGGGACCTTGTGCTACACACACACACACACACACACACAATCACCCCTGATGGGGACCTTGTGCTACACACACACACACACATACACACAATCACCCCTGATGGGGACCTTGTGCCACACACACACACAATCCCCCCTGATGGGGTGTGTGCTACACACACACACACACACACACACACACAATCACCCGCCACACACGCACACACACACACACACACATAATCACCCCTGATGGGGACCTTGTGCTACACACACACAATCACCCCTGATGGGGACCTTGTGCCACACACACACACACACACAGACACACAATCATCCCTGATGGGGACCTTGTACTACACACACACACACACACACACACACACAATCACCCCTGATGTGGACCTTGTGCCACACACACACACCTTTCACATCATTCCTCCCTGTGACCTCCGGTGGCTGCTCCAGGCAGCTGTGCTGCATGCCATCCTCCCCTGCGTCCGGCCGACATTTCACACATCCGATCGCTTACACTCACACATCCGATGGCATACACTCACACATCCGATCGCATACACTCACACATCCGATCGCATACACTCACACATCCGATCGCATACACTCACACATCCGATCGCATACACTCACACATCCGATCACATACACTCACACATCCGATCGCATACACTCACACATCCGATCGCACACACTCACGGTATCGCACATACCTGTACAATCGCGCGCACACACTCACAATATCCGGAGATATCACATGCTTCCCATGTGATCCTCTCGCAGGTCCTGGAAGCTCACTGCACAGCATCGCAAGCGCCGACACACACTCACACTGAGTCCCTGATGGGGACCTTGTGACACTGACACACACACACACACACACAGCAGCGTCGGGCAGAGCTGGGGGAGCTGCGGCAGCGGGCAGAGCGGGGACTTGGGAGGATGGAGGGAGGGGGGTGTCATTGAAGATGGTAACGGCGGGGGGAGGGGCGGCATCAGTAGCTAGGGCAGAGCAGGGGCTGGGAAGAATGGAGGGATGGGATGTCAACGGAGACAGTAACAAGGGGAGGGGAGGGGTGGCGGCCCGTACTCACACATCGCGGCGGGTGACAGGGGTAAAGTGGAGCAAACATCACACGCTGTGAGCTCCATAATAATGGCACTGAACTCCTCCCTCTGTTGTGTTCTGGACAGCCCAGGGGGCGCATCCAGGTCACAGCAGACGTCCACTGTAACGTACTTCATGGGGTCGGACCCCGACTATCAGAGTTTATGCACAGGGGCTGCCATAAAGGAAGGAGTTACTGTCGTTACACACACGGCAAATCCAGTATGGCAGCCCCCAGTGCCTCCAGTAAAATAAGAATTACATAAAAACTAAATAAGCTGCGATTTTCATTTTGTATTAGAAATACTTGATTTCATAATCACTATTTTTAATACAAAAATAAAAAACCGCGATACCTTCTCTTTAAGGATATATGATACCTCTTTGCCGTGGAGTCCACGAGGGGATCCATTGATAGATTCAAGTCTCCACACAGGAAGAGCAATCCCTCCGAAAAGAGACCAAATTTCTTGATAGTAGACAAAATCCACTTAATTTGTTTCCTGTTTGGGGCATATATGCTTCCAATTGTAATCAAGGATCCACCAGTGAGACCTTTAACAAAGATGTATCTACCATCTGGGTCTGCTTTGTACACGATTACCAAGAAAGGGATATTTTTTGAGATGGCGATGGGAACCCCTCTGGAGCCTTTTTGCGGAGATGGGGCATGAAACCACTGGATATAATGATTTCTATCAAAGTTGGGAATTTTATCTGATATAAAATGTGTCTCTTGAAGGGCTACAATGTCAATACCTTCCCTGCGGAATCTATCTAGAGCTTGTGATCGTGGAATGGGGAATGAAACCATGTGTATTGTGACTGGCTACTTTAATTACCTTGTGTCTAAACGCCATGGTGAAGTACAGATCGAACGGCGGTTCGCCAACAGGAATACCTCTCAGAGCCGTATGTTGGAGGGGGGTGAGGGAAGACCAGGAAAGGAGGGGAAGGACAACACAAAATGTTCAATTCTAGAGGATAAACTAAAACAATGTTAATATTTAACAACATAGGTATGATATGACTTGTGACCGGATAGGTGAGAATCTTGAAGGTCAAGTGACTTTTAACAGCAATTCAGTTATATGCTTCTAGATGTGAGAAATGATGATAGCAGGCGTAGCTTCCCTAAGACATCTCCTCAGGATGGGGACCCTGGCATAACACGCCCAAGGCGAGTTCAGAAAAGCCATTAAAGAAGCGTTAAATACAATGTTCCACATGTGGGGACTCCCACAGTTCTTTGGAAGAGAGAACAATTCTGTCTCAGTATCTCAAGGGAAGACAATGGGCTATTTGAGAGTCTAGTCAACCCCCATGGGAAGTCCAGATTCCTGCACTTTATTATTTCCAAAGGAGGGGAGTGAGGGTGGAAATACGCCTGTTGTAAAGGATGGCTGCGCTAGTTCATCAGGCCTGTTTGCTTGTCGAGTTTAGTAGTAGCATTTTTGCTGCTTTTTGCTTGTGCTTCTTGGCTTTGGGCGTGGTTACTGTGTGTCATGGGGCAGGATTCGGCATTGGTTGGAACGTGGATGCCAGTTGTGTTACCTCCAGGTCCGGGGGCTTTTACAGAGCGATGTTCAGCTCTTGACAGATCTTAAGAATTTCTGTAGATGTCCTGGCCTGGTATCTTTTATCCATGGCAGTGACTGCAATCCCAAAAGGAAACAGCCACCTATACTGGAACTGTTTCAGGCGCAGGGCTTCTGTAAAGGGTTTGAGGGCACATCTTTTATTGAGTGTGGAGGCAGCGAGATCGTGAAAGATTAAGATATTGGCCCCTTCGTAGGTGGTGCTTTCGGCCTCCCTGGCCCTTTTGAGTACCAGCTCTTTAGCACGAAAGTCCAAGAAGCGGCATATAGTGTCCCGGGGAGGTTCAGACTGCTTGGGTCTGGGTCTCAGAGACCTGTGTGCTCTGACTATATCTAATGAACTCGGGTCGTCTGGGAGGAGCAACTTGGTGAATATTTCTTTGAGAGCAGAATCTAATGCTTCTGCGGCGACCGACTCTGGCAGTCCTTTAACTCGAAGGTTATTCCTTCGTTCCCTGTTCTCGTGGTCTTCCAAGGTGTTGTAGATTTGATTGATATGACCTTCTTGGTCCTGGAGACAGGTGAGGGTAAAGTTAGCTTGGTGGACTGCAGCAGAATTGGCGGCCTCTAGCGCATCTACTCTATGGCCAATTTGCGCTACATCCTGCTTAATGTCTGTTAGGTCTTTTAGTACAGGTGCCATGGTTTTAGCAAGAAAGCGTTTCATAAATGATCTTGACAGGGGTTGCTCCTTCTGCTTTCCTGTCTCCTCCATGTCGCTCTCTTCCTCAGACTCCGAGTCTTCTCTTGCAGGTTGGGCCGAGAGAAGAGATGTCATCTGTTTTGGGTTCTCCATGTGTTTTTTTAATACATTTATGAATATCTGCTTGGGTGAATGATGATGCAGATCTATAAGTGGCTCCCGCTGCTTTATGTCCAATTTTCACCATCTTACATTCTCCGCAGCTCAGCTAATGAAATTGACCCCTATCCGGTTATTATGTCTGGTGGGTTTAATTCATATTGACTTCCCTCAGGGTATGATGTTATAAGAGAATGGAGTAGGACTTCCCTCTTGAGGTTTGTATACAACTACTATTGCAGTGGGGGAGGTTTAAGCTGTTCTCTTTGTGTAGATACTCCTGTCGGGCTGCAGGTGGCGCCTGACACCACTACTTGGTAATGTTGAAAGTCCAATGCCACTTGATGATAATGTAGCAAGGGCCGTCTAGGGTTAATTCTGGTGAGGGGACAGTAAATAGAACAACTTAATCACTCTGTCTGGTCTCTTTTGCACCTCCTGTGTTCAGGTTCACAACTCTTTGTATAATATTAGGTTTCAGAGATGTGGGAGCTGAGCTCTTCCAACGGTGTTAGGGCACAGATTGTTTCTAGGCCCTAAGGCTAATGTGTTTTGTCCCTTTCAAGAGTCTCAGCTCTTCTTCTTTTCCCTTGGTCAGGCCCTCCACACTAGCACAGTACCGCTCACCCCCTCTGCCTAACCAGCTAGAGGTCCTCCTGTTGCAGCCCTTGGCACTTACACTCCTGACAGGCCAGTGCTGTGGGGATGAGATTTAATGGGCAATCCCTGGAGGGAGGTAGTGGGGCCTGTATGTTTGGCTCTGATTTCTGGGCTGGCAGGTGGTCGCTCCCCCGGGCGCTAATTCACTCTTGAGCTGCAGTTGCTCCTGTGCTCTGGGAAGACCGCACTCACCAGTCTCCTCCTGACCCAAGGTCAGCCGCGCCACCTCTCTCCTCTGACCAGTCTCTGCTCAGGCCCAGTCACCTCCAGCAGCCCCCAGGCGCCGCCTCCGGTTCGTGCCCCTCTCCGCTCCGACGGCTCTCTCCCACCCGGACCGGGTGATCCACTTTTGCTCCTCCGCTGGTAGGCACCCTGGATCCCCTCAGCCTCTCCTGCGCGCCCCGCCGCATTTTAGATGATTTCTCTTAGTTTGCCTCTTTTTACAACTATGTCTTGCTACACACAACTTTTCTTTGCATTTATATTACTTATATATCATTTATATTGGTTATACCGGCAGGATCATTTTATTGGCGGATCTCTAACAATGAGGATGTTCTGTATTTATATACTATAGTCTTTACTGCATGGTTCTTGCAGAACCTCCTGAACAGGACAATACAGTCATGGCCAAAAGTTTTGAGAATGACACCAAAATTATATTTTCACATGATCTGTTACCCTCTGGTTTTTAATTGTGTTTGTCTGATGTTTACATCACATACAGAAATATAATTGCAATCATATTATGAGTACCAGAAGGTTATATTGACAGTTAGAATGAGTTAATGCAGCAAGTCAATATTTGCAGTGTTGACCCTTCTTCTTCAGGACCTCTGCAATTCTCCCTGGCATGCTCTCAATCAACTTCTGGACCAAATCCTGACTGATAGCTGTCCATTCTTGCATAAGCAATGCTTGCATTTTGCCAGAATTTGTTGGTTTTTGTCCACCCGTCTCTTGATGATTGCCCACAAGTTCTCAATGGGATTAAAATCTGGGGAGTTTCCAGGCCATGGACCCAAAATCTCTATGTTTTGTTCCATGAGCCATTTAGTAATCACCTTTGCTTTATGGCAAGGTGCTGCATCATGCTGGAAAAGGCATTGTTGGGCGCCAAACTGCTCTTGGACAGTTGGGAGAAGTTGCTCTTGGAGGACATTCTGGTACCATTCTTTATTCATGGTTGTGTTTTTAGGCAAGACAGTGAGTGAGCCGATTCCCTTGGCTGAGAAGCAACCCCACACATGAATCGTTTCAGGATGCTTAACAGTTGGCATGAGGCAAGACTGGTGGTAGTGCTCACCTCTTCTTCTCCTAATAAGCTGTTTTCCAGATGTCTCAATCGAAAAGGGGATTCATCTGAGAAAATGACTTTACCCCAGTCCTCAGCAGTCCACTCCCTGTACCTTTTGCAGAATATCAGTCGGTCCCTGATGTTTTTTCTGGAGAGAAGTGGCTTCTTTGCTGCCCTCCTTGAAACCAGGCCTTGCTCAAGCAGTCTCCGCCTCACAGTGCGTGCAGAAGCACTCACACCAGCCTGCTGCCATTGCTGAGCTAGCTCGGCACTGCTGGTAGTCCGATCCCACAGCTGAAACAGTTTTAAGATACGGTCCTGGCATTTGCTCGTCCTTCTTGGGCGCCCTGGAGCCTTTTTGGCAACAATGGAAGCTCTCTCCTTGAAGTTCTTGATGATGCGATAGATTGTTGACTGAGGTGCAATCTTTGTAGCTGCGATACTCTTCCCTGTTAGGCCATTTTTATGCAGAGCAATGATGGCTGCATGTGTTTCTTTAGAGATAACCATGGTTAACTGAAGAGAAACAATGATACCAAGCACCAGCCTCCTTTTAAAGTGTCCAGTGGTGTCATTCTTACTTAATCATGACTGATTATTCGCCAGCCCTGTCTTCATCAACACCCACACCTGTGTTAATGGAACAATCACTGAAACAATGTTAGCTGCTCCTTTTAAGGCAGGAATGCAATGATGTTGAAATGTGTTTTGGGGGTTGAAGTTCATTTTCTTAGCCAATATTGACTTTGCAAGTAATGTTGTTAAGCTGATCACTCTTTATGACATTCTGGAGCATATGCAAATTGCCATTAGAAAAACTTAAGCAGTAGACTTTGTAAAAATTAATATTTGTAGCATTCTCAAAACTTTTGGCCATGACTGTACTTTCAGAATTCTGTAGGGAATTAGTTGTTTTGTACACATAGTAGTTCCTATTATGATGTACCATGTCGATTGGCACATTTGTCCCTCATATAGGTATTGATGGAGCTAAACAGACATTGTACAACCGGTCTATTTGAAAGATAAGCTTGTCATTTTCACCATGCTGGTGTTCTGTCATCTTTGGAACAAACTCTGGTGTACCACATAGTTGGCTGCATTTTCCTCCAAATTTTGAACATCTTGCCCTTCAGTAAAGTTTATCCTTCCTGCTAAAACATGCACAATTGCAGGACAACTGTATTGTTTACAAGACCAAGTTTTATTATCAGCAAATGTGTGTTTTTAAGGGGCATGGCACACTTTGTGATTCATGAAGATATTTTCTTGTTTGGTAGCTCAATGTCTCTGTAAGATTTTAATGAGTCGGGGAATTCCATCAATTTTACCCTAAAGACGAAACGGTGCTTCATCTATTATAGCTACAGATGAACGATCCTAATCGGCAAAGATCGGAAAATGTTAAAATTGTACGAAATTTGACTAGATCAAATCAGGATCGGAAATCTGATCAATTACCGCAAAAGTCGAAAGGAAGAAAAAGGGTTAAAGCAGTACATACTTACCACATACCCCCGCAGCTATAACTCCTCCTGCGGCTGCAGTGTTACATCTTTGGCCGATAATTATCCCTAATAATTAGAGGCCAAAGATAATAATTAACATTAACATTAAAATAATTAACAGAGAAAGTCACTGCTTTCTCCATTTCCTGCTTCTCTGATTGGCTACTGTCAGACCCCGCCCCCATACATCCTGTGTGATTGGTTGGAATCACAGACGCTGTGTGGGTCTCTATTGTGGTATAAGACAAATAAAAAAAATTAGTGTAGGGTCCCTCCTGTATTCATATCAGCACAGCTAAACCACGGTTACAGGCTGCAGCTCACAGCTGTGGTTAATCGTATCTCACAGCTAACACTAAGCCCTAATAATGAGAGGAGTCTATGAAACCGCATTTCATTACTAATCTGTAAGTAAAAAGAAATAAACAAACACTGAAAAAATCCTTTATTTTAAAAAAATAACAACTCCCTTTCATTTATTTATTAACCCCCAAAACACCCAGGTCCAATGTAATCCACACTATGAGGTCCCACAACGATTCCAGCTATGCTACATCTGAAGGCACAGTACGTGGCCATAAAACATGACCAAATGCTGTGAACTTCAGGCAGAGACTGAGCCGCGCGATGAGCGGTGACATCACTCAGTTTAGTTGTTGTCACAGTTGGACATACCCATGGCCATGTGACCACAGGTAACCTGACCTCAGTTTTGTTTCAGGAGGTGCAAATTCAGCACCAAATTTGTATCTTCTGGAAGAAGACCATTTTTGTGCATTGCAGATTTGGTGCTGAAATTTTTACACCATATTCCTGAACCCTATCTACCCCTCCTGGCAAAAAAAACCCCAAAAACGCATCAAAACCACATGCAGTATGATGCAGTGCTGATGCGATTTTTTTGCCAGGAGGTGTGAATTTTGTGTAGGAATCTGGAGTAAAACGTTTAGCACCAAGTCTGCATCTCTTGGAATGTAATGTTGTAATGTGCCCATATTGTCCTTTGTTGTAATGTGCCCATATTGTCTCTGTTGTAATGTGGCAATATTGTCCTCTGTTGTAATGCGGCCATATTGTCCTGCGTTGTAATGTAATGTGCCCATATTGTCCTCTGTGGTAATGCGCCCATATTATCCTCTGTTTTAATGTGCCCACATTGTCCTCTGTTGAATTGTGCCTATATTGTCCTCTGTTGTAATGTGGCCATATTGTCTTCTTTTGCAATGTGGCCATATTGTCCTCTGTGGTAATGTGCCCATATTGTCCCCTGTAGTAATGTGCCCGTATTGTCCTCTGTTTTAATGTGCCCATATTGTCCCCTGTTTTTGGCTATGTGTCCACGTTGCTTTTTACCTGCTTTTTACCTGCTTTTTTGCTGCTTTTTCAACTGCAGCGTTTAATGCCAAAATGGATGTGTTCTGCTTTTCAAGCAAAGTCTATGGGAATTTGGGTTTCTTGTGCCCACTGTGCAGTTCAAACTGCAGCCTTTTTCTGGCAGAAATTTGGCAATTGTTTTTGCCATTTGGGTTTTGCACTGCAAAGCTGAGTTTTTGTCCAAAGTTCTGCAACAAAAAGGCTGCAGTTTGAACTGCACAGTGGGCACAAGAAACCCAAATTCCCATAGACTTTGCTTGAAAAGCAGAACACATCCATTTTGGCATTAAACACTGCAGTTGAAAAAGCAGCAAAAAAGCAGGTAAAAAGCAGGTAAAAAGCAACGTGGACACATAGCCTTAATGGGCTTAATTGTTCTCTGTTGTAATGTGCCCGTATTGTCCCCTTGTAGTAATGTCCCCTGTAGTATCCCGTTATGACGTTGTTCACATACAAAAACGTACAGTAACGATTGCTGTCTGGTAAATGGGCCAGGCGCCATCAGCGTTTACCCACCTGGGGGCGATTTGTGGCACTATTGCTCTCCTCATATCTTTACTAATGGCAGCCGCGCCGGCCAATCAGAATACACCCACGTGAGCAGCTGGCGTCTGATTGGCCAGCCGCAGCTGCCATTAGTAAAGCTGCGTAGAAGGTGTTCTTCTCTGCGCAATGCCGCAAATTATATTTACTTGAAGGAAATCGCTGACGGCGGCAGCTCCATGTATGTACTGGGCCGCAATTGTCACATCGTCTAGGTGTCTGAGGGCCACAACAAGCACCTTCAAGGGCCGCATACAGCCCGCGGGCCACGTGTTTGAGACCTCTGATTTAGACCATACAACCCATCAATATAGGATGGAATACGGATAATCCTTATGGGACCTAATTTTTGGGCACACCCGTAGACTTGAATAAACTTGTTTCATCTGAAATACAAAGAAGAATAATGCATGCTGTGATTTTTTTTCATATAGACACTTCATCTGTGTGAAAAAAACCTGTTTTGAACAGCCCTATTCAGTATCATTGTTCATTGTGCTGTTTGTCTGCTATCTAATTTTAACATTTATCTGAATAAGCCCTAATAGGTATGAAAGCTGCAAACCATTACAAATATTTTGTAAACTTTAATTTTGTTTTTGATAAACTCAAAACATATCAATCTGAACCTAAATTTACTACTAACAAAGTACAATCACACCAATTCATCTAGCCCATCACTACTCTTAATGAATCCGAAGTGTGGGAAAAGCTGTGTCAGCCTCCGTGCTCTTCATCACAAATATCACTCCACTCAGGGATTGGAATACATTTCTGACGTAAGGTATGACAAAATTCATCATGAATTATTACAAGCTATGTTGTCAAGCTTCCATTCTGCTCCCATCTCAATTCAGCTCTGCTCATTCTGGTGGATCTGGGAGAAACTGATTTGAAAATACCAAAAGTCACAATAGTTAGGAAACTTTAAGCTGTGCAAACATTTTAAGCTAGATTCCTGGTCAAATCACTAACGGAACAGGGCCATTATGTCCACAAAAAAAATACTCAGAATCACTTGCATAAATCAAAGCATTCCAAAGTTATTGCCGCATAAAGTGACATTTGCCAGATTTGAAAAATAGGGCTGTGTAGTAAAATAAGTCCCAAAATGTTATATCAGTTACATTTGTCTTTTTTTTCATGAGACCATGGGCAAATGAAAGGCTAAATTCTGTATCATAAAGTGTTTGATGAATTTAGACTATTTCAATTTACGGTTGTTAATATACATGTCAACTAAAAATGGCATCTAGAGGTGCGTGCCTAAATAAGTCAGCTTATCCTGCTTCTTACTTCTAATCTTTGCAAAGCAGCACTGAGCTGTGAAGCAGCTGTCAGTGATTATTCCAGCCCCTGCATTGGTATACAGTTGTATGCTGCTTGATCTTCTGTGATTTAAGAGACTCAGTGCACAATGTATCTGAGCAGTGGCGTAACTAGAGTGTGATGGGCCCCGGTGCGAAAGGTGGACCTGGGCCCCCCTCCGGATGTTGGTCAGATGAATGGGCACCTGTAGCGTTTTAAATCCGATAAAGACATATTAATTGCCCCTTCATTACGCAGTAATGTTCCCAATCCTGGTACATATGTCCCTCATACTGGTATATATGTCCGCATCCTGGTATACATGTTCCCCATCCTGGTATACATGGTATATAACGTCCCCATCCTGATATATATTTATCCAATCCTGGGCCGATCCTAGTAAAAATGTTGCACATCCTGGGCCCATTTTAATATATGTCTCATATCCTGATATACAGTATATGTCCCCCATCCTGGTATATATGGTCTGGGACTGTCTTTAATGCATAATATAAATAATTTAAAAAAAATTCTACTCATCTTGCCTCTGCTCCCACATCACCAAGTGTCCTCTGTAGCGAGCGCGGAGTGGCCTGCAGCTGACATCGGAGTGTGTGCTATAGAGCATGACAGTACTACCATGCGTTGCTCCCAGTCATGGTATGAACGTCAGCTGCCAGCCACTGTTTGCCCGGCAGCGTGTATCGCAGTGCAGGGACCCAGCCGGTCTATGTGCTGTGATGCATTTTAGCTGGATGTGCGCCCTCAGACGCTCATCCAGCTGAAGTAGGAGCTGGGGTTGGCATGTCCCCTGTACCTTTGGGCCTGGTAACAATCTCTGTGTCTGATTGTTATGCTCCTGCCTGCTCTCCTCACCCCAACCACCAACTATTGGCTGCTGAAGTCAGCTCACGTATTGTAAAGATAAAGCACCCTCCCAGGACATACTGCATCAAATCTACTTTAGGCTATGTGCCTACATTGCGTTTTTATGTGCAGAAAATCTACACATAAAAACACGTTTGGAACGAAAAAAAGCAACTGAAAAAAACGAGCATTTTTTATTGCGTTTGCGTGTTTTTTCACCTACTTCTTTTTGAGCGTTTTTTAGTCATGGCAATCATGGGGTTCAAGCGCTGTACCCCCGCGGTCGCCAGGTCCTGGCTCTCGCTGCCAGGAGCAGTACCCGTGCCGCTCTCGGCATTTTAACCCCCTAAATGCTGCAATCAGTGTGAGTGCTACATTCAGGAGGCAGGGAGAGGAATCGCTTACCCCTCTCTGGCGATCGGGTCCCTGTAGTGCAATCACAGGGATTCGATCACTGCCATGGCAACCCTGGGTCATCACCATGATGACCCTGGTTTACTGAGGTATGGATCGCCTCACAAACCAGGGCACCTCCGTCACCAGAGTTCCCTGCAACAAGGTCCCGTGGTAAAGACCACAAGGCCTAGGTGCAGGAAACCCTGGTGACATCACAAGGTGAACTGAGTTCATGGTGGCGGATCTGCAGGACTCCCCTGTGATCCGCAGGCATGAACTCGATTCACCTTGTGATATCACCGGACTTCCCAGAAGCAATGTCCTGCAGTAAAGACTGAGATAAGGAAATGGCTGCAGGGAGCCTCAGTGATGTCAAAAAAGCATATAACACACAAATTCAACGTGGGCATTACACATGCGTTTTTTCCTGCATTTTTCACTGACTCCATTGAAGTCAATTGGTGAAAAAGCAGGAAAAAAATGCAGAAACAACTGACCCACTGCTTCTTTTTTCAGTAACAAAAAAGGCAAGAAACAGCGTGGGCACAGCAAGTCAGGATTCTCAGACTTTGCTGAGATGATTTTTCCTTGCTTTTATCGATTAAAAAAGCAAGGAAAAACGCATGAAAAAAGCCACATGTGCACAAGGGCATCTGTGTATGTAGCAGAGCAGTGCACAGTAATTTAGCTGGATTTAGATACAGGACAAGGCTGTGCTGCTTTCATCAAACTGCTGCACACTTCCCCCCTCTGCTCACGGTGTGACTGAGTCTGTGGGATGGCGACCCCAATCACCTGATCAGCCTCATCCCCCCTCCCCAACACCAAATCCCAGTGTCCAAGATAACATAGAATGTAAAGAAGGTCAGATAAACTTTCCTGCCATACAGCTCACCCCTCTCCACAAGATCGCACATCAGTAAATAAACGATCAGACGCTGTCGGTGACTGCACAGAGCGATGGAAGGGAGGCAGAGTATATACAGCCATGCCTGCGCTGCTGGGACGGAGAGGCACCTAATAAGTGCTGCCTCACAAACATGTGCCGGTCACTGCACTGCTGCCCTCACCTCATATTACAGTATCTCCTGCAGAGGCCGGCACCACAGTGTACAGTAATCACATGCAGAGACTGGAGGGGGCGGAGCTCACGCTGCCCGGCCGCTTCTACTGAAAATGCAGGAACAGCGCAGCTCCTCTCACTGACAGGAGCGGCTGCTGATCTGCAGCGTGGGCCCCTAACCCTACGGGCCCGGTCGCAATGGCGACCCCTGCGACCGCGGTAGTTACGCCTCTGTATCTAAGCACTAAGTTAAAAAGACCCTGTCATGAATCCAGGCAGATACGTTGTTCTATGAAACGTTCTAACATTTCAAAGAAAGCAAACTTTGGAGAGTTGGCAGAGTTCTGCACGTAGATTCTAAGCTAGACCGGTGCATCCCCCGGTCAGCCTCTTCATGCACTGCTTTAGGTAATTGATAGGTTTCTCCCATGTGTGTACTGAGAGAGAGATCCATCAATCACCTGGAGAGAAAAAGGGAAAAGCCAGCTGTGGGCAGTGATGAACTATTCTTCTCTGTCACAAAAATCTCCAGCTGGCTTTTTAGGATATGAAAGGCAGCCAGGACTGATTCATGCTGTCCATGCTTTAGTTTGGGCAGCATGAATCCAGTAACAGCTTCTCTTTTATGTGTTGGCATAAGCCTCCAGCGTATACATTAAATATATTCCAAGGTGTTTTTTAGTTTCTCTTGAACCAGCATGTGTGTGTTTGCATGCCTTTTAATACTATAAAGGAAACCACACCACACTGTCCTTTCCTATAGAGAGTCCTATGGGCCATGCAGGGCCGTATTTGCCACTAGGCACCCGTGGTCCCGTGCCTGGTGCGGCACGTTGCGGGGGCGGCACTTTCTGGCAGCAAAAAAAAAAAAATCTATATATATTTTTTTAACATCCCCGGCCCGCGCCCCTCCCTTCGTTACACAGTTTAGTGATTCCGCTGTGTTCTCGGAGGGGAGAGGGGGGGGTTGAGAGGGAGGAGGGGCGCACTTCTGTCTATTTAAATACACGGCAGGCGCCAGGCATAGTGAGCTGATTGACAGAGGCGCGCGCATCAGCTCACTGCCCCGTGCTGCAGCGTCCAATGCTGCAGACGGCACACGCCGCGGAGGAGGACGCGACTGAAGCTGGAGCCAGCCAGAAGAGGATAATCTCCAGAGCAGTGCAGCGGGCACTGGAGCAGGTATGCGCTAAGGCAGAGCCTAGAATGTATGGGCACCTTACAGGTTAGTTGGTGATCGTTGCGATGCCTCTTTTTGTCCACTATAATCATGCAAGGGGAGGCTGGGGGGAGAGAGGCTGAGGCTGGGGGGAGAGAAGGGGAGGCTGGGAAAAGAGAGAGGCTGGGGGGAGGCTGGGAAAAGAGAGAGGCTGGGGGGAGGCTGGGAAGAGAGAGAGGCTGGGGGAGGCTGGGAAGAGAGAGAGGCTGGGGGGAGGCTGGGAATAGAGAGAGGCTGAGGCTGGGGGGAGGCTGGGAAGAGAGAGAGGCTGAGGCTGGGGGGAGGCTGGGAAGAGAGAGAGGCTGAGGCTGGGGGGAGGCTGGGGGGAGGCTGGGGGGAGAGAGAGGCTGAGGCTGGGGGGAGAGAGAGGCTGAGGCTGGGCGGAGGCTGGAGGGAGAGAGAGGCTGGGGCTGGGGGGAGAGAGAGGCTGAGGCTGGTGGGAGAGAGAGGCTGAGGCTGGAGGGAGAGAGAGGCTGAGGCTGGAGGGAGAGAGAGGCTGAGGCTGGGGGGAGAGAGAGGCTGAGGCTGGGGGGAGGCTGGGGGGAGAGAGAGGCTGAGGCTGGGGGGGGAGAGAGGCTGAGGCTGGGGGGAGGCTGGGGGGAGAGAGAGGCTGAGGCTGGGGGGAGGCTGGGGGAGAGAAAGGCTGAGGCTGGGGGGAGGCTGGGGGGAGAGAGAGGCTGAGGCTGGGGGAGGCTGGGGGGAGAGAGAGGCTGAGGCTGGGGGGGAGAGAGGCGGGATAAGGGGGCCTCTTACTGTAGAGGGGGGGTTTAGGGGGCCTATTGCTGTAGAGGCAAAGTTAGGGGGCCTATTGTTGTAGAGGCAAAGTTAGGGGGCCTATTGCTGTAGAGGCAAAGTTAGGGGGCCTATTGCTGTAGAGGCAAAGTTAGGGGGCCTATTGCTGTAGAGGAGGTTTAGGGTTTACATAGAGTGCAAGGGCCAAAATCTCTGGGGAGAAGTAAGGACTCAGTCTGGAGAGGGGGGCAACAAGGGGAGCTCATTATAGAGAAGGGACAGCATCATGATTCAATATGGGGAGGGGCAGTGTGAAGACTCAGTATGGAAAGGGGGCAGCATGGGTGGGCCCGGTATGGAGTGGAGCAATGAAGGGGACTCGGTAAGAAAAATAGGATAGTGTGGGGGGGTTTCAGCATTAGGCGTGAGGTAGCTTGGCGGTCTCAGTATGATGAGTAGGGCAGCGTTGAGGTCTCATTATGGAAAAGAGGCAGGCAGCATTGGGAGCTAATTATGGAGAAGGGGCAGCATGGGGGTATGGAGAGGGGCAGTATGAGGGCTCAGTACAGACAGTACTGACTGTCACTCGGCTGGCAGCTATCTCCCTGGCTCTCCCATACACAGGAGCACTTACTTTTAAGTGGTCATGTTCTCTATAAGACAGACACTACTACACATCTCTGGCGGTGACTCATCTCTTAGAGAAATAAAGGATCCACGGTAGGAAATTGGACCTGTTGGGTCCTTATCTCCCTGAGAATCAGACTGTTGTCAAATCCTGTCTATCTCCGAGTTCAGCCAACTGTAGTCTGTGTATGAGCACCTTAACAACTATATCTAAGGCTGCTTTCACACCTCCGGTTTTTCCTGTGCGGCACAATCCGGCGCTTTGCAGAAAAACCGCAAGCGTTTTTTTTTGCCGCCGGTTGCGTTTTTTTTGCATAGACTTTCATTAGTGCCGGTTTGTGCCGCATGGGCTTGCGTACGGTCCGGTTTTTGTCGCATGCGGCAGATTTAGCCGACGCGGCGGCCGGATGGAACGTTGCCTGGCACGTTTTTTTGTCCGGTAAAAAAACTCATGGGGCGTCCTGCGGCAAACAGCGCATCCGGCCGCCGCATGCGTTTTTTTCCACTGCGCATGCTCAGTAGCATGCCGCAAGTGACAAAAAACGGACAGGCCGCATGTCAAAAACGTATGCAAAGGATGCGGTATTGTCGCCGCATCCATTGCATAGGTTTTAGAGCCGCATTGGCCGGCTCTGCTAAAACCGGAGGTGTGAAAGCAGCCTAAAGGGTATGTGAACTGTAAGGCTATGTGCGCACGTTGCGTAATTTCATGCATTTATGCTGCGTATTGCATTGCAGCGTAACTGCATGCGTCCTGCGTCCCCTGCACAATCTATGAAGATTGTGCATAATCCGTGCGCACAATGCTTTTTCGAACACAGCAATTTGAGAGTCAAAAATTTGACAAAATCTCTGCATTTAAAAATCCAGCATGTCACTTATTTTGTGCACTCGGGCTGCTGCTCCCACTCAGTCTATGGGAGAGGCAGCAACCCGAGCGCATGAAATCGGCATGTAATCTGCTGAAACACTGCATCCATTATGCAGTGTATCTGCAGCGACTTGAAGTGCACATGTACTGCCAAATCGCTGCAGATTTTCAGCATGGACACTACGCAACATGCGCACATAGCCTAAAGGGGGCTTTACACGCTGCGACATCGCTAATGCAGAGTCGTTGGGGTCACGGAATTTGTGACGCACATCCGGCCGCATTAGTGATGCCGTTGCGTGTGACACCGATAAGCGATTTTGCATTGTTGCAAAAACGTGCAAAATCGCTAATCGGTGACATGGGAGTCCATTCTTAAAAATCGTTACTGCAGCAGTAACGAAGTTGTTCCTCGTTCCTGCGGCAGTACACATCGCTGCGTGTGACGCCGCAGGAACAAGGAAGCTCTCCTTACCTGCCTCCCGGCCGCTATGCGGAAGGAAGGAGGTGGGCGGGATGTTACGTCCCGCTCATCTCCGCCCCTCCGCTGCTATTGGGCGGCGGTTCAGTGACGCTTCAGTGACGTCGCTGTGACGCCGCACGGACCGCCCCCTTAGTAAGGAGGCGGTTCGCCGGTCACAGCGACGTCGCCGGACGGGTAAGTATGTGTGACGGCTCTGGGCGATGTTGTGCGGCACAGGCAGCGATTTGCCCGTGTCGCGCAACAGATGGGGGCGGGTACCCACACTAGCGATATCGGGACCGATATCGCAGTGTGTAAAGTAGCCTTTAGGGTATGTGCGCATGTTGCTTTTTACCTGCTTTTTTGCTGCTTTTTCTTCTGCGCTGTTTAATGCCAAAATGGATGTGTTCTTCTATTCCAGCAAAGTCTATGGGAATTTGGGTTTCTTGTTCACACTATGTTGTTCAAAATGCTGCCTTTTTGTGGCAGAACTTTGGTCAAAAACTCAGCTTTTCAAAGAAGCAACATGTCAATTGTTTTTGCCATTTGGGTTTTGCACTGCAAAGCTGAGTTTTTGACCAAAGTTCTGCCACAAAAAGGCAGCATTTTGAACAACATAGTGTGAACAAGAAACCCAAATTCCCATAGACTTTGCTTGAATAGAAGACCACATCCATTTTGGCATTAAACAGCGCAGAAGAAAAAGCAGCAAAAAAGCAGGTAAAAAGCAGGTAAAAAGCAACGTGCACACATACCCTTAGAGTATGTGCACACCATGGCCTTTACACATCCTTTGAGTTTTTCAGGCGGAGGACTGGTTAGCAAACACTACCATATTTTTTATTTTTTTAAATTGAAATTATATTGTGCTAGTCAGCAAGTGCAGATCTTCCTTCTTTTAGCGTTTAGCACTTTTTCAAGTATGTTACAGAGTAGATCTGCCTTACACAGATGTCATGTGCATAGACTCATAGTTTTATGCTGTCAGTAAGGGGCGCGACCACTTAAAGTGCCTAGAGCAGCACAAAGGCCAAATACAGCCCTGGGGCCATGTATGTTATTATATGTGTGTACAGTTGCATATGTCTGAACTTTATGTCGGCAGTATGTACCATGAAGATATGCCTTCAAAAGGAAGAACTGTGTATACATTGCCTTGGACATTATTTCCTCACTTTTGATTAGTGACGTGGGTATTTTCACTAATTTTGGTATAACTGCATTCTGACATGCTATCATAATTCAGAATTGGAACCACACAACCATACATTGACCACTTAAAATGTGTCTATGGCTAACAACAGTAAACAGTAAACATTTGAAACCAAAAATGACCCTCTAAAAATTATGAGTGAAGGCTGGATGATGGCCCTCCAAATATTATGAGTAAAGGACGGCTGTTGGCCCTCTAAAAATTGTGTGAAGGCCACCTGCTTGCCCTCTAAAAATTATGAGTGAGGTCCGGCTGCTGTCCCTCCAATAATTGAGAGAGTTGCATGACACTCTATGGATATGGTAGAGGACAGGAAATATAACAAAATCATGAACTGTACCCTTTTTTGGGTTTGATGTGATGCGTGGGAATATACCAGATAAAAAAGAATGTACTGTATTTGAATTTGCTTTATGTTCCACTAATGACGTCCACTGTGTGACGCCCCTGGACTCTTCCGGTCGTCACAGGGTTCTGCACGCTCTTTCTCTTCAGTGCAGCATTCAACCCCTCATACTTCTGGGTCTCTATCCTGCAGTACTGCCTCCACCACCATTCACAAATCCTAGATACACCTTGCACCACACCTGTTAGGCACACCAGTGGGCTGCTTAAGCAGGAATAGGACCGCCCACCAAGGGTCAGACAGGGAGGTGGGAGGTGTCAAGGTCAGACAGTTGTTGAGTAACCCTTGAGCTGTGAGGAGCTCTGAGGAAGCTGGGAGTTGGAGCTCCCAGGGGAGAGGAAAACTAGGTCGCAGACGGTGGTCTGGACCTAAAGGAGTCAGACCCCGGGTCACAGGGGATTGAGGCTAGGTGAGGATGGTGAGCAGCCTGGTCCTATCACCGGTCAGGGACCGAAGGCACGACGGGGTACACGGACCCTAGGTCAGGGAGAAGCTTCAGGCAACCCGGCAATTAACCTGAGGAGAATAAGGCCTTTATGGACTGTTCCCACTAGCTCCAGAATTGGGGCACTAGCGCAACGAGGGGGTTATGGCTCTCCTAGCATGCAGTCCACTGAAATCTCAAGCGTGAGCCCTGAGAGCAGGCTCTTCCACTTAGCCACAGTAAGGAATGGGGCCCGTATAGCTCCAAGCTACTGGACCACAACGGACACTCTCAAATCTAGTGCCAGGAGGCAGGTTAGAGACCACCAGCAGCACTGCAGGGGATGGGACCCAGATAAGCTCCCCTTGAGAGGCAGCGGCATTCAGAGACTTGGTTTACCCTGTTGTCAGCGTCTGCTTCATTGCTGAGTGAGTATCCGACTGACCCCTGCACTGTGTCCGCACATCACCATCCAGAGTCCTAGTGCCTACCCCTACCCGTGGAGGGCAACGTCATCTAGCTGCCCCACTCCATCACCCCGGGTACTCCCAATGGCAGCAGTGATACTCCCAATTACCGCACACCATGGGTGGCATCACAAACTATACCAGATCCCCTGTAAATACCCCCCTTTACATTTGAGTGTGGCTCCTAAGCCCCCGGGTCCGGAGACCCTCGAGCCAAGAACGGACACCACCTCCCGGATCCGAGTGGTTCGATCCGCTGCTGGGGTGGCACAACTGAAGTTAAGAAGCCTGAACCAATCCCGGCCTTGTTCATTTTGAGAACAGTCAGCGTGTCAGCATTTTCATTTGTCAGGAGAATGCGCCTATTAGTTATTATGCCCCCAGTGTCACTAAAATCACATGGAATCAGCTTAAGCAGGGAGTGAGCAATAGCTGCAGCCTGCAAGCCTCAAATTTGGCTCAACTCCATGTAAAAAAAACAAAATAAAAATGCACTGGGAGAAAGGCCCAAATCACCTCTTGTGGAATAAATGGACATATGGTGTTCTTTCCTCTGGAATGGGTTGGAGAAGTTTCTGCCACATGGTTTATGAATTGGCAAAGTCTCCAAAGAGATAAAAAAAAAAACCTTTGGAAGCCCCTGCTTCAATGTATTTGAAGTCTCATGGCTGCCTGATGTATTAAAGGGAACCTGTCAGGAGTAATATGCACCCAGACCCACGAGCAGTTCTGGGTCCATATTGCTAATCCCTGCCTAACCGTCCCTGTATACACTAGCATAGATAAAGAGATCTTTAGAAAAAGTATTTGTAAGGATTCTTTATAACATGATAATGAGCACGGGGACTAGTTGTGAGGGCGTAAATTTTCCTGACTAGCCATCCTCTGAGCATGTTATTACACCCACAGGCACATACATGCTACTCAATGCAGCGTCATGTGCATACCTGTGTTTGCGGTGAACGCTGAGCTGAATGCCCCACAATTCCGTTTATGCACAGTGTGAAGCTGGGTGTATGTGTCCCGGTTTCAGACATGTATACTGTTCATGACTGGAAGTGTGGGACATTCAGCTCAGCGTTAACCATGGTCACAGGTACGCGCATCACCACTGGAGATGCTGCATTGAATTGCATGTTAGCACGCCCCTGTTGGTGTACTAACATGCTAAGAGGGTGGCTAGTCGGGGGAAGTAATGCCCTTACGACTAGTCCCTGGGCTCATTAGCATATTATAAAGAATCTTTAGAAATACTTTTTCTAAAGATCTCTTTATCTATACTAGTGTATACAGAGGTTAGGCAGGGATTAGCAATATGCACCCAGAACTGCACGTGGGTCTGGGTGCATATTGATCCTGACAAGTTCCCTTTAGGCCAGCACAGGAGGAACTGCCGCTAACTTTAGCTGTAGCAAAATCGAAGTCTGATGTCTGAAGGTCCTTCTTGTGCCACTTGTACTTTGAGTAGTGGCCTCCGGGACTCCTTGTTGTTGGCCAAAGTAATCCCACTCATTCCACATGTAAATGTTTATTGTGTGTTTCATGTGGTATTGGAGTTCCTCCTCATAATTTTTGGCAGCCCTTGCACATAGTCCATATGCTTTACCAGTCTAGGAGCCCCACTCCTCCTAAATGGGGAAAAAATGTTTTCTGAGGCCCTTCTTTACGTGTAGAAAACCAAAAAGAAAAACTCCTAAAAAGTATATTTTATTCTAATTAATCATTAAAATCCATCAGTATAAAAACAGTGCTTATACATGTTCATTAGAGTCAAATGGTACATTTAACGTGGGTGAAAGAGGGGTGATAGATACGATTAGTGAGGACAGTGCTGCTTGCTTACTATTCTCAAGATAGGGGCAACTATAATTGTTGCATTTCTTACTCCAATAGTTTTCATACGGAGATTGGGGATGAGATATCTATCCCTCCCTTTCGCCTACCTACCAGCGGAGGTGCACCATAAATTATTGGGTACCCCCCGCTCCACGTCGTCTCTCCCTAATATCTCCCTGCAGCTCGTCAGTTGCAACCGGGAGACCCACCACCAAAAGATTTATAGTTAGTGCAATTAGTTACAATTAATCATTCAGGCGTACAAAAGTATGTTACAGCCTCTCATAGATATTATATAGATCTCAGATCATAGAGAAAAACTTATTTTTGTATATATATCTCTGGATGTAAAACTCCCAGCAGGGAAACTTATCTGCCGAGGTCATCCAGCAAAACTATCCCGTAGTCCCGACGCGTTTCCCCCCTATTTTTTCTTTAGGGGTTCATCAGGGGAATAAATGATCCGAGGATTATTTCTTATATCTTTTTAATGCCGGTAAAAATTAGTATGACATCAGTAACCCATAATAGGGTCAGTCATCCCAGATGCGGCAGATGGCTGTATTCAAGGTTCTGTAGGTTACAGGATACCTGCTGTCATGTAATGCCCTTCTTTACGTGTATTCCAGGATGTGATTGAGGAAATGGGATTCCCGTACATCCCCTCAGACAATTATTTTAGTAAAATTTTATTTCTTTATTTAGGCATCATTAAAAAACATGAAGAGATAAACAAATACATGGAAAAAGTTATTAAATCAACATGAATTTGTCTCTTCATGTTTTTTTAATGGTGCCTAAATAATTTTTTTTTTTTACTAAAATAATTGCCTAAGTAGACATGCTGGAATTCCTTTTCCTTCCACTGTTTCTGCTGTGTTGCCTCAGTTGGATGAGTACCCGCTAAGCCTGGATCCTACTCAAATTATGGACTTTGTGTGGGTGAGTTAATCCTTCTCTTTCCTATTTCAGAATGTATTACAATTAGAGATGAGCGATGTTCGATGTTCGAGGTTCACCAATTTCATGTTCGAGTGATTTTGGGGGGTGTTAGAGATCGAACTCGAACTCGAGCTTTTTGCTAAAAGCTCGACAGTTCGAGTTACGTTCAAGAACGGTTCAATCACAATAAACGTGGCTTTTCACAGTAAGGCTATGTGCACATGTTGCTATCTGCATGCGTCCTGCGTCCCCAGCACAATCCCTCTCCCTTTCCTACTCACCAATCACGAGCATCTCGCTCCACGTCTGTCACAAATCTGCGGTGTCTTTTCCTCTTTAGAAAATGGCTGCCGCTTCATTAGTCAATTAGTTATTCCGTTCTTTCCCCGCCCACCGGCGCCTATGATTGGTTGCAGTCAGACATGTCCCCAAGCTGAGTGACAGCTGTCTCACTGCAATCAATCACAGCCGCCGGCGGGCAGATCTATATCGTGCAGTAAAATAAATAAATAAATAATAATTAAAAAAAAAAAATGTGGTTTCCCCCATATTTGATGCCAGCCAGGATAAAGCCGCACGGCTTTAGGCTGGTATTGTCAGGATGGGGAGTGCCACGGTATGGGGAGCCCTCCAGCTTAACAATATCACCCAGCAGCCGGCCGGAATAGCTGCATCCATTAGATGCGACAGTCCCAGAACTCTACCCAGCTCATCCCGAATTGCTCTGTTGCAGTGGCAATCGGGGTACTAATGAGTTTAATCATGCCAGGCGTCTCCCCGAGACACCTTTCATGATTAAACTGAAAGTGAAAGTAAAGAAAAACACACCGCGAAAAATCCTTTATTTGGAATAAAAGACAAAAAACCACCCTGTTTCACCCCTTTATTAATCCTCAAATACCCCTCCAGGTCTGATGTAATCCATACGACACTGTCAGCTCTGCTACAGAACACGAGTGCTGTGATCAGCTCCACGTAGCAATCAAGTGAATCGTGTGTTCAGCCGAGACTTCAGCAATGCAGAAGTCAAGTTTACCAAATCTGCCTATCTTTATCAATAGAAGCAGTAGCTGAGTGTATAGAGTGCTTGCATAAGAAGCATTAGGTCGTGAGTTCTAGTCCCGGTAAAGAATTTTTTTTTTTTTTTAATTTTAAATATTTATAATATATTTATAATTATAATTTAATTATGCACTGAGGGGAGGAGCCGGACATCAGCTGTGAGCTCTCTCTCTCTCCTTTCTCTCTCTCTCCTTTCTCTCTTTCCTTTCTCTCTCTCCTTTCTTTCTCTCCTTTCTCTCTCTCTCCTTTCTCTCTCTCTCTCTCTCTCTCCTTTCTCTCTCCTCTCTCTCTCCTTTCTCTCTCTCCTTTCTTTCTCTCTCTCCTTTCTTGATCTCCTTTCTTTCTCTCTCTCCTTTCTTTCTCTCTCTCCTTTCTCTATCTCTTTCATTTCTCTCTCTCCTTTCTCTCTCTCTCCTTTCTTTCTCTCTGCTCTCTCTCTCTCCTTTCTCTCTCCTTTCTCTCTCTCTCTCCTTTCTTTCTCTCTCTCCTTTCTCTCTCTCTCCTTTCTCTCTCTCTCCTTTCTCTCTCTCTCCTTTCTCTCTCTCCTTTCTCTCTCTCCTTTCTCTCTCTCCTTTCTCTCTCTCCTTTCTTTCTGTCTCTCTTTCATTTCTCTCTCTCCATTCTCTCTCTACTTTCTCTCTCTCCTTTCTTTCTCTCTCTCCTTTCTTTCTCTCTCTCCTTTCTTTCTCTCCCTCCTTTCTCTCTCTCCTTTCTTTCTCTCCTTTCTCTCCTTTCTCTCTCTTTCCTTTCTTTCTTTCCTTTCGCTCTCTCTCTCTCCTTTCTCTCTCTCCTTTCTCTCTCTCCTTTCTTTCTCTCTCCTTTCTTTCTCTCCTTTCTCTCCTTTCTCTCTCTTTCCTTTCTTTCTTTCCTTTCGCTCTCTCTCCTTTCTCTCTCCTTTCTCTCTCTCCTTTCTCTCTCTCCTTTCTTTCTCTCTCTCCTTTCTTTCTCTCCTTTCTCTCTCTCCTTTATCTCTCTCTTCTTTCTCTCCTTTCTATCTCCTTTCTTTCTCTCTCTCTCCTTTCTTTCTCTCTCTTTCTCTCTCTCTCTTTATCTCCTTTCCCTCTATCCTTTATTTCTCTCCTTTCTCCCTCTACTTTCTTTCTCTCCTTTCTCTCTCTTCTTTCTCTCTCTCTCTCTTCTTTCTCTCTCTCTTCTTTCTTTCTTTCTCTCTCTCTCTTTCTCTCTCTCTTCTTTCTCTCTTTCTCTCTCTCTCTTCTCTCTTTCTCTCTCTCTCTTTATCTCCTTTCTCTCTCTCATTTATTTCTCTCCTTTCTCCCTCTACTTTCTTTCTGTCCTTTCTCTCTCTTCTTTCTCTCTCTCTTTCTCTTCTTTCTCTCTCTCTTCTTTCTCTCTTTCTCTCTCTCTTCTTTCTCTCTCTCTTTCTCTTCTTTCTCTCTCTCTTCTTTCTCTCTTTCTCTCTCTCTTCTTTCTCTCTCTCTTCTTTCTCTCTCTCTCTTCTTTCTCGCTCTCTCTTTCTCAGACCTGGCGATGATCAGCTGATGCGGTCACCTGACGGAATCAGCTGACACTATAAGTCGAGCGGTGAGGCCGGCTTTTTACTGCCCGGCCGGCTAAACTATCAGCTGATGCCATCGGATAGGAGTCTGCACTGAAGTGTGTAGCTTGTTTTTTTTTGCACTGATGCATCAGCTAATTGTATAAAAGCCGTTTATACAATCAGCTGCTGTGTCATGTGATGCAGGCTCTTGAACCTGACACATTATCTGATCGCTTTGCCTTCCAGCAAACCGATCAGATGATATTGGATCCGGATTGGACCGCGCGGAACCCTTGACCCAGGATTACTGCGGAGGGGGGTTCTTTATTTCAATGAAGATGGAGTCACTAATTGTGTTGTGTTTTATTTATAATAAAAATATTTTTCTGTGTGTTGTGTTTTTTTTTATCGGTACTAGAAATTCATGGTGGCCATGTCTAATATTGGCGTGACACCATGAATTTCGGACTTAGGGCCAATTGATAATATATAGCTCGCCCCAACCCCATTATTACCCAGCGAGCCACCCGTCACCAGGGCAGCTGAAGAGTTGGATACAGAGCCAGAAGATGGCGCTTTTATGCAATTCGCAGCAAAGGGGCCCGGAAAGCTCAGGCCAACCTGTGCTGTGGATTCCAATCCCAGCTGCCTAGTTGTACCTGGCTGGACACAAAAATATAGCATCATTTGTTTTTTAATTATTTCATGTAATAAGTGAAATAATTAAAAAAAACGGGCTTCCCTATATTTTTGGTTTCCAGCCGGGTACAAATAGGCAGCTGGGGGTTGGGGGCAGCTTGTAGCTGCCTGCTGTACCTGGCTAGCATACAAAAACATGGCGAAGCCCACGTAATTTGTTTTTTATTTATTTCATGAATTTCATAAAATAATAAAAAAAGGGCTTTCCTATGGTTCCCACCCGGGTACAAATAGGCAGCTGGGGGTTGGGGGCAGTCCGTAGGTGCCTGCTGTACCTGGCTAGCATACAAAAATATGGCGTAGCCTACGTCATTTGTTTTTGAACTATTTCATGAAATTCATGAATTAATTAATAAAAAAAGAGCTTCCCTATATTTTTGGTTCCCAGCCGGGTACAAATAGGCAGCTGGGGGTTGGGGGCAGCCCGTAGCTGCCTGCTGTACCTGGCTAGCATACAAAAACATGGCGAAGCCCACATCATTTTTTAGGGGGGCAAAAAACTCCTGCATACAGTCCTGGATGGAATATGCTGAGCTTTCTAGTTCTGCAGCTGCTGTCTGTCTATATGGAGGAGAGCAGACAGCAGCTGCAGAACGACAAGGCTCAGCATGCTCCATTCACTAGTGTATGCAAGAGAGCAGACAGCAGCTGCAGAATTACAAGGCTCAGCATACTCCATCCAGGACTGTATGCAGGAGTTTTTTGCCCACCAAAAAAATGACATGAGCTTCGCCATATTTTTGTATGCTAGCCAGGTACAGCAGGCAGGTACGGGCTGCCTCCAACCCCCAGTTGCCGGCTGAACAAAAAATATAGGGAAGCCCGTTTTCTTTTAATTATTTCATGAATTTCATGAAATAATTAAAAAACAAAGGACGTGGGCTTTGCCCCATTTTTGTGTCCAGCCAGGTACAACTAGGCAGCTGGGGATTGGAATCCGCAGCACAGGTTAGCCAGAGCTTTCTGGGCCCCTCTGCTGCGAATTGCAATCCGCAGCAGCCCCAGAAAATGGCACTTTCATAAAAGCGCCATCTTCTGGCGCTGTATTCAACTCTTCCAACAGCCCTGGAGCCGGGTGGCTTGCTGGGTAATTATGAGTTAATACTAGCTTTGTTTTACTAGCTAGTATTAAGTCAGAAATTCTTAATGTTAGGCAAGTTTGACCCAGCCATTAAGAATCTCCAATAAAGGGTTAAAGAAAAGACACCGCAGAGAGAAAAAATACTTTAATAGAAATAAATACACAGACACACTTAGAGACTCCATGTTTATTACTCCCTGTCAGCCCTCCATGATCCTGCTCTTCAGTCTTCTTTCTCCTTCAACCCATGCAGCTCTGCTACATCAGCAGCGCTGCATGGGAGGAAGACGCTGCTGTTCCCGTGCAGTCTTTTCACTCTGTAAGTGACCAGAAGCTGCTGCCTGTAAGCGGTGACGTCACCGCTGACAGGCGCGTTGCTATAGCAACGGTGATCTCCGTTATTGACCGGCTGTGGCAGTCGGTGAATAACGGAACCGGGAAGCAGAACGGGGAGTCGACTGTGTGCCAGAGCATGTCGCCGGTACACGGAGATACACAAACAATCACCGCGTACTGGAAAGATGCACTGACAGGTTCTAGCATGACGTAAAAGCCATGTGACCAGTCTGTAGCCAATGAGATAATAGACATGTGACTGGTCACATGGCTATTTTGACGTCACGATAGGTCCTATGCTGGTGCTGGTTACCGGGAGGACGCAGTGATTATCGGAAGGAAAAGCGGCGGGAGACAGAGTGCAGGACGCATCGCGGGGACAGGTATGTATTATGGCAATGTTTATTAACTGTATGTGTACATTTATAATGTGTTTTTATGTGTTTGTGTTTGCCTCCCATTGTTTTCAGTGGGGTTAGAGAGGTTCGTTGAACGGCTCGCCGAACCGAACTCGAACGCGGCCTCCGTTTGACGGACCGAGTCCAACTCGAGCCTCTGGAGGTTCGCTCATCTCTAATTACAATCACTCCTTTCAATTTGTGATAGGCCTTTCATTTAGTGCATAGGCTTCACCAGTCTAAAGCGGGCTTTACACGCTACGACATCGCTAATGCGGAGTCGTTGGGGTCACGGAATTCGTGACGCACATCCGGCCGCATTAGCGATGCCGTTGCGTGTGACATCGATTAGCGATTTTGCATCGTTGCAAAACAGTGAAAAATCGCTAATCGGCGACACGGGGGTCCATTCCCAATTATCGTTACTTCAGCAGTAACGAGGTTGTTCCTCGTTCCTGCGGCATCACACATCGCTGCGTGTGACGCCGCAGGAGCGAGGAACGTCTCCCTACCTGCCTCCCGGCCGCTATGCGGAAGGAAGGAGGTGGGCGGGATGTTACGTCCCGCTCATCTCCGCCCCTCCGCTGCGATTGGGCGGCGGTTCAGTGACGTCGCTGTGACGCCGCACGGACCGCCCCCTTAGAAAGGAGGCGGTTCGCCGGTCACAGCGACGTCGCCGGACAGGTAAGTATGTGTGACGGCTCTGGGCGATGTTGTGCGCCACGGGCAGCGATATGCCCGTGTCGCGCAACAGATGGGGGCGGGTACGCACACTAGCGATATCGGGACCGATATCGCAGTGTGTAAAGTAGCCTTAAGGCCATGTGCCCACGGGAGAACGTACCTGCGGACTTTTCTGCAGGTATTTTCGCAGGTTCACGCAGCAACTCTCTGAAATCCACAGCAATGGATAGCTGCAGTATTTCTGCGGAATTGTTGTATTGTTGTGGTAAACCTGCGGAAACAGTGCGGATTTCATGCGTAATTCCTGCGGAATTCCCACCCTGTATCTCCATAGTGGAAAGACTGGAATTCTGCAGATAATTCCACATGAATAATGGACATGCAGTTAAATCCGTAGCAATTTTTGCAGCCGCAAATACCGCAGCATTGATACAGCATTCCCCAAATCCCATGGGGTAACATGGGGAGTGTCTGTTCTTGCGTAAACCCGCAGATTTATCTGGAAAATCTAGAAAATCTGCGGGTTTTCCGCGGCAAAATCCGCAGGTATTTTCTCCCGTGGGCACATAGCCTTACAGTCTCACTCATTACAAAAGGGAGAAAAAGACAAAATTTCATGCACCCAATTCCTTTTTTTTTACCTTGACCGGAAAAATGCTGCATTTTTTAAAGGAGCAGGTCAATGCTTTCAGCATTTTTGCAGTGTTTTTTCAGCATTTTTTTAACCCAATAAAAGCAATGTGAGTGCAAAAATGCTATATGTAAACATGTAAACTTAGCCTAAGTGGTGAAGGACACATTTTTTCTCTCTAGTCAAATTTGCTTTTTTCACAAGTAATTTTACAGGAAAGAATGTTTCCAAACATTTTTTCCTGTTAAATCCATGTTATCTTCAATTTGGAATGTTTTATTATCAGTCCATAAAAGTGGCGTAATACTCTGACAGAGTTAAGCTGGGTTCACACATAACGACAACGACAACGACATCGCTGTTGCGTCACCATTTTCTGTGACGTAACAGCGACCTTGTAAGTCGCTGTTATGATAGCTGCTTCGCTGTCAAACACAGCGACGCAGCAGCGATCATAACGTCGCTACATGTGCAGAGAGCAGGGAGCTGCGCACACTGCTTAGCGCTGGCTCCTTGCTCTCCTAGCTACAGCACACATAGGGTTAATTAACCCGATGTGTACTGCAGCTACATGTCACAGTGCAGAGAGCAGGGAGCCGCGCACACTGCTTAGCGCTGGCTCCTTGCTCTCCTAGCTACAGTACACATCAGGTTAAAAAATGAAGCAGAACATTCAGCAACGAGCAACGACCTCACAGCAGGGGCCAGCTCGTTGCTGGATGTCACACACAGCGACAGCGACGGGACGTCGCTGCAACATCACAGAAAATGGTGACGTAGCAGCGACGTCGTTGTCGTCGTCACTGTGTGTGACACCACCTTTAGAGATGTTTCCAGGGATCTTGCTCATGCTATTCCCATTCCATTTGAATGCTGTTTACATCCACTTCAGTGATTTCCCTTCCCCCCAGACCTCTTGTTAGGGTCTACCTGCCAAATGTTCAAGTTTCCCATTGATTTCCTTTATGCACATTACTGGAGATAAACACTCAAAAAAAAATAAGCATGAGTTGGTATACATGCGTATAAGCCCATATTTACATTGACCATAAGACAAAGAAAACCCAAGATGAAAATGATATGGACGTATACCCTGCTGTAACTGTAGAAATAAACATAGGGTACTTAGTAAATGCTATTTCTGATAAAAAAAAAGCATAAAGCCATCCCACTGCGACAAGGTGTACCCAATCGGGATGGTATCTAACACTCTCTAATATTATTTTTTGTAGTCTCTTGCACTCAGTACAAATAATGAGTGACCCCCTTTTCACTGGGCATTTCATCTATACTGCTTCCCATGGCTGTGTGTCCATAGTCGGGACCCAGTCACTCTCTGCCCTTATTCAGATTGCAGTCTGTTTTGACACATGGTAAAGTTATAATACTAGAGAGATACCTTCATGATTTGGGTACACCTTGTCGTGGTGGGATGGCTTTATGATTTTTTTTATCAAATAACATGTTTACGAAGTATCCTATGTTTATTCATATGCATTATGGTTTTATGTAATTGCTGCAATGAATATGTCCATATTATTTTCATCTTGGGTTTTCTTAGATAAACACTCGAGCATTGCAAATTATTCGATTCGAGTACTCTGCATCCGAGCATTTTAGTGGTCGCCCATCACTACTTATTAGCCCTTATAAAAAATTAAAACTTAGGCTAAAACAACATTTTAGGGAAAGAAATATAATTATTCTTTCTACACTGGCAATGGTATAAAATTCTGTGCCACACCTGTCTTTTCAATATACCATCTGTTGTGTCAAAGGGTTCACTTATGTCGGGGTCTGCTTTTCTGACATGTCAGGGGCTCTGCCATAATGACATGGCATCCCCAAACCATTCCAACTAAATTTGAACTGCAATATGGTGCTCCTCCCTTTTGAGCTTTGCACTTTGCCTCAAAAATATTTTTCAACCACATCTGGAATATTAATGAACTCAGGAGGAATTGTGTAACAAATTGTATATTCCATTTTCTCCTAATATCCTATATGAAAATTAAAACTTTAGGGCCAAGCAACATTTTAGTGGACAAAATGGTAATTTTTTAGTTTTATAACTCAATATTATACAATTCCGTAAATCACCTACGGGTTAAAAACGCTCACTACACCACTAGATTAATTCTTCTCGAGGTGTAGTTTCCAGTATTGGTTTACTTGTTGGGGATTTCAGCTGTTTTGGAATGTTAGGGGATATTTAAATGGGACATGGTGTCCGCAATCTATTTCAGCCAAAATGACGCTCCAAAAAATTTACCGTATTTTTCGGACCATAAGACGCACTTTTTTCCCCCAAATGTTGGGGGAAAGTGGGGGGTGCGTCTTATGGTCGGACTATAGGGCTGCGGCCGGGAATGAGGGTGCTGCGGTGGAGCGGGTCATCGGGGGCACGAGCAGGCTGTAGCATCCTGCTGTGACCACGTGGGCCCGCTCATTACATATGCACGCCCATCCTTCCACCCATTTCTCAGCGCAGAAGCCGGCGCTGACAGGTGGGCGGGAGGACGAGCGGGGACACGCGCATAGTAAAGAGCCGGTCCGCATGATCAACCCTGGCAATTACAGCCTGGAGTGATCATGTGCGGCTGTATTCACTGCTCTCCGCGCATCATCATCAGCGCGGGGTGCAGTGAATCAGTGTACTCACCCGTCCCCATGTGTGGAGCCGTCCCCCTGCAGCACGCGATGTCTTCCTGTCTGTGCCGGTCAGCTGATCTGTGCTGATCAGCTGATCGGCACAGACAGGAAGACATCGCAATGCTGCAGGGGAACGGCTCCACACACACAGGTCAGTGGCGCAGAGAGGAAGATGATCGGTGCTGCAGGGAGTGAGGAAAAGGTAAGTATAAACGTTTATTTTTTTTCTCTGTGCTATAGGATACAGGCCATATACCAGGATGGTATATGAGTAGGATGGATGGGGGGTATATGAACAGGATGGGGGTATATGAACAGGATGGGGGTATATGAACAGGATGGGAGTATATGAGCAGGATCGATGGGGGAATATGAGCAGGATGGATGGGGGGTATATGAACAGGATGAGGTATATGAACAGGATGGGAGTATATGAGCAGGATGGATGGGGGAATATGAGCAGGATGGATTGGGGGTATATCAATAGGATGGGGGTATATGAATAGGATGGGGTATATGAACAGGATGGGAGTATGTGAGCATATACAAGGCAGGAGGATCATTACCAGGATGGGGTACCTTAGTAGAGAATTTGGGGACATTTCCCCCATAACAGTGTCAGCAGCAGATCCTCGCCCCATAACAGTGTGTCATGACCACATTTTTTTGCTTAAAGTTTTATTTTCCTATTTTCCTCCTCTAAAACCAGGGTGCGTCCTATAGTCCAGTGTGTCTTATAATCCGAAAAATACGGTAAATAGCGTTGCTTCCCTTCTGAGGCCAAACAGAAGTTTTCCACCACATGTGGGTTATTAGTGTACCCAGGAGAAATTGCACAACAAATTGTATGGTCCATTTTCTCTTGTTACCATTAGAGTTGAGCGGACTTCTAATAATCTGGGTCCGGCAGATCCGTCGCGGGTTGGAAAAGAAGTCTGGATCCGATCCGGAATCCAGACCCATGTATGTGAATGGGGAGTGGATCCGGGGACGAGAGAGAGAGAGAGAGATCTGCTCAACACTAGTTACCATTTTTTCCTTCCACATCGCTTTAGTTCCTGTGAAACATCTAATGGGATAACAAACTTCATAAATGTACTTTTGAGCAGTTGGAGGGGTGCAAGTTGTAATACGGTGTCACCTTTGGGTATTTTCCGTCACCTAGGCTTCTCAAAGTGACTTCAAATGTGATGTGGTCCCTAAAAAAATTGATTTTGGAAAATTTGTTGGAAAAATTAGAAATTGATAATCTTTTAACGCTTGTAACTTCCTGAATAAAAAAAAATATTTTTCAAAAATAGTGCTTATGTCAAGTAGACATGTGAGAAATGTTATTTATGAATGATTTTGAGTGATATAACTATATGGCTGAAGTGCATAAATATTCAAAGTTCGAAAATTGCAAACATTTTTGTCAAATTATTGATATTTCTATAAGTAGATGCAAATCATATCGACCAAATTTTGCTACTACTGTATCCCAAAAAACAGTCTCAGAATCACTGGAAGATATTGAAGCATTCCAGGGTTATTACCTTTTAAAACGACATTTGTCCGAATTGTAAAATTTGGCCTGGTAATGAAGGTGACAACAAGCTCAGGGGTGAAGGGGGTTAAATTTGAATAATCACGCCTATTGCTGGCAGCATAAACGTCTCATTTCACACACTATTTCCACATATACGTATAATAATAATGTTCCAATTTTGTAACTATTAATCTATATCTGAATTTCCTCTAAGGGTATTTAGAAAATATCTATATTTAGATTCTCTGCATGATTTGGATGCTAAGAATGCAATTATTTTTCGAGACTGTAGAAAGACTGTTTCCATGGCATTTATATTACCAGGCTGGCATTCTGCTACTATTCAGTGATAACCACAATGAACCTCATGAATGAAGTTTATTAAAACAAAGGCTAAAGAATTGCTTGATAGCTGCTAATTTATACTACAACTTACACAGCATGTAATGCAAAAATAACTCTAATTTGCAAGTGTATCAGTCATTCAGAAATGTTGGCGTAAACCTTAAGCTGGTGTCACACTAAACGACAGCGACAACGACGTCGCTGTTACGTCACCATTTTCGGTGACGTAACAGCGACCTTGTAAGTCGCTGTTATGATCGCTGCTTAGCTGTCAAACACAGCAGAAGCAGCGATCATAAGGTCGCTGTGCTACATGTTCAGAGAGCAGGGAGCCGCGCTTAGCGCTGGCTCCTTGCTCTCCTGCAGCACACATCGGGTTAATTAACCCGATGTGTGCTGCAGCTACATGTCACAGTTCAGAGAGCAGGGAGCCGCGCTTAGCGCTGGCTCCTTGCTCTCCTGCAGCACACATCGGGTTAATTAACCCGATGTGTGCTGCAGCTACATGTCACAGTGCAGAGAGCAGGGAGCCGCACGCACTGCTTAGTGCTGGCTCCTTGCTCTCCTTGCTACAGTATACATCGGGTTAATTACCCGATGCGTACTGCAGCCACATGTCACAGTGCAGGAGCCGGCACTGGCAGCAAGAGCGGAGGCTGGTAACCAGCGTAAACATCGGGTAACCAGGGAAAGGTCTTCCCTTGGTTACCCGATGTTTACGCTGGTTACAGCTTACCGCAGCTGCCAGTGCCGGCTCCTGATCGCTTCATTTCGTCGCTCTCTCGCTGTCACACACAGCGATGTGTGTGTCACAGCGGGAGAGTGACGACCAAAAAATGAAGCTGGACATTCAGCAACGACCGGCGACCTCACAGCAGGGGCCAGGTCGTTGCTGGATGTCACACACAGCGACAGCGACGGGACGTCGCTGCAACGTCACAGAAAATGGTGACGTAGCAGCGACGTCGTTGTCGTCGTCGTTATGTGTGACACCAGCTTTAGTCGAATGCTAATCTACACATACAGTACCTATCCAAATTACAGACAATAGCACCAATAATAGTCTTCAAATAACAAATCTATGTTAAATGTATTATTCCAATTTTTAAAATTCATACATAGGCCCCGATTTATTATGACTGGCCTTGTACACAACAGTCATAATGATGGGGTGTGGTGGAGTAAGAGGTAGAGTTGAGCGCGGTTTGAGGTTCGAAGTTCGCGGTTCGAGTGATTTTGGGGGGGTTCTAGATCGAACTAGAACTCGAGCTTTTTGCTAAAAGCTCGACAGTTCGAGTTATGTTTGAGAACGGTTCTATCAGAAAAAGCAGGGCTTTTTACAGCTACAGTGTGCAGGGAGCCATCGCTAGCAGCCTGCTGTAAGCTGGTAACCAAGATAAACATCGGGTATCCAAGCAAAGCGCTTTGGTTAGTAACCGATATTTATCCTGGTTATGCGTGCAGGGAGCCGACACTTCCCTGCTAGGCTCCGCCCCCTCCTGCACTTAGCATGTACACACACACACTCACACTCACCTGTCCCCAGCCATGCAGTCCTCGGCACTGACGTCCTCAGCGCCACATGGCCCTGCTAGGCTCCACCCAATTCGCACTCCGCCGCCCGCACACATGGCCCCGCTAGTCTCCGCCCACCTCACACCCGCACACATTACCCCGCTAGGCTCCGCCCACCTCGCACCGCACACATGGCCCGCTTGGCTCCGCCCACCTCGCACCCGCACACATTACCTCGCTAGGCTCCGCCGACCTCACACCCACACACATTACCCTGCTAGGCTCCGCCCACCTCGCACCGAACACATAGCCCCGCTAGGCTCCGCCCACCTCGCACCACACACATTACCCCGCTAGGCTCCGCCCACCTCGCACCGCACACATAACCCCGCTAGGCTCCGCCCACCTCGCACCCGCACACATTACCTCGCTAGGTTCTGCCCACCTTGCACCCGCACACATTACCTCGCTAGGCTCTGCCCACCTCCCACCGCACACATGGCCCCGCTCGGCTTACCTGCGGTGATGAAGTCCTGCCCTCTCGACCTCAGCGCTGACACTGTCCTCCATGGCTGCCGCTTCACATCTGTCACTGCGGCCCGAGACTGTCACTAGCGGTGACGTCACGGGCTGCTCGTGATACTTGGCTGTGAAGGTGATTGAAGTCAGTGTGCAGTATCAGCAGTGCCGAAGATCAGCGCAGGTAATGTACCTGCTCCTGACAGCAGCACTTGTCATGCCCTGCAGTGACCTGGGCTGACCTTCTGATTAGAGATGAGCGAACCGGTTGTGGTTCGGCTCGAGTTCGGTTCGCCGAATGGAGGTCTCGTTCGAGTTCGGTTCGTCGAACGTTCGACGAACCGATCTTGAACCGCATAGGAAACAATGGCAGGGAATCACAAACACAGAAATACACCTAGAAAACACCCTCAAAGCTGTCCAAAAGGTGACAAACAACTCACAACACAACACAAACACATGGGAAAGTGACAAGGACATATACTCATGCGAAAACAAAAGAGCTGGACAAGAAAAAAGAGGAGGACACACAGATATATGAGTATATGCAAGGAAACGTCGATGCCATTATTGTGCAACTTGAGCCCTGCTCGTTTTAGGCTTCCAATCTAGATAAATTGCCTGAGCTTGCCACGTACGCCTTGGGGATCTTGTCGTGTCCTGCAGCCAGCGTTCTCTCGAAACCTGTCTTCAGTACTGCTGGGGGTCTGCTGGCAGATAAGCACACGGGTCTGTCCACTGACAATGTGGACATGGCTCTCAGAGGACTTTTCTTCCCCTGGGTCATCCAGGGGAGGCGAAAGGCACTCGTATTTTTGAGAGTGCTTCATGCAAAGCATCTGTTTCATTTTGAAAAGGGGGATCAAGTGATGCCAGTCAAGTGGGGTGTGTGTGGCCCAATTAGTGGAAATGAGGGAGACTGTGGTTGGAGTCCCCTCGCTGTGTTTCACATGATTTTCGAAGGGCATGACATGCCTAAGAGGTTTAACGCCTGCCTGGATCGACACACTCAGATGGGCTGTAAAGGATAGGCTAGAGGCAAGCCACTCACCAAGCTTGACACCCAGAACCCTGAAACCCTTTAACCCCTATACAGTGATTTGGAATTACACAGGGCCCAAGTTGATCAATACCTGTGGAAGGCTGCAGTTCCAGAGAATAGTAGTCATGCAGGGTCAAAAACATTAATTGAGGAAGAGGAACAGAATGGGATGGCCAGGACTTAATCAGAAAACAAGCAGAAGTGAAATGCGGATCGGACAACGAGGTACATAAACAGCAAGCAGGAAAAGTAGTCAGGTAACAAGCACACAAACTCATAAAACTGAACTGGGGGTAACAGTAACAAGAGGTTCATAGCTTTGTCTGGCAGTGGTCTGCAGACAGGAGGGGTCTAAAAAAGGGTGTGGTGTCTTCCCATTGGTTGTAGCTGAATGATGGTACTTCATCTGTGAGATACCCACCACCTACATTCAGCCTGTGGCTCTGTATCTGTCAAGGTAACGCAACCCAGTGGGTGACCATAACCTGTGTCCAACTGCGCCGCAGGCATCGACTCCTTTCCCATCATCAGCACTATGCATGAAAGGAACATGTCATCTGGCGACCGGAGTACAAATTGATTGAGTGGACTACGTTGGTGACTTAACAGCCGTGTGCGGCAATGATGCAAACCTGTCTGCGGCCCTTCGTCAGGGCAATGTGACACCCGTCACATTGTATGGCTCACGTGTTGAATCTGATTCTCCAGCAGTTTTTAAAATACCATCCCGGCCTACATGGCCTTGTGCAGCAGGCACGCTGCTATGTGCTCACTTTCATCCTTCGCACCCAGCAGCTCAACAACTTTCATCGCTCCGGAAGTCTTAGGGTCTGGCGGTTAAACGCCGGAAATGCGATGTTCCGACATGCAGGAATTGGAATCTGCACATGTTGCAGCGTGTGTGGCAGCACCGCAGAGCCCTGCTGAAATACGTTATGACGTATACCCTGGGCTAACTTGATCCAGAGGTGGTGCAGATCACGCTGCTGGAGTGGTGTGAGATCAAGGACCTATGCACCCTTCTACACAGTTTACAAATGTCGACGAAGATGTTTAGCACTGGCGATGCCATTCTCAGCGTGACAATTCTGGTCATCTACAAGATGGAGCACACTGTAAGCATTATTCGGAGTCAGGTGATGGTCCAAGAGGAAGGTGAGGAAATACAGGAGGAGTCATATGCAGAAGGGATAATAAGATCTACAAGGTCCATACGGTGAGCGGCACCTAGGCGGCAGTTATGGTGGGGGATAGGGATTAACAAGGGCGCATAGTATCAGCAAAAATTGTTGAGGAAGGTGCAGGAGCCATGAAGAAATGGAGGACGAACTTGCGATGGGCATGGAAGACTCAGCAGATGAGTGAGAGCTTGCTCACATTTCGGTTGTGCGAGGTTGGGGGGAGAGGGCAGAGGAAGGAGGCACGATTCTCACCTCTCTGCCACCAACACACCAAGGACTTGGTCCTCCTGGATGCACAATACACATGAGTGCCTTCTTGCTGCACTATCTACAACATGACCCTCGGATTGTACGAATTCGAAGTAATGCTAACTACTGGGTTGCCACACTGTCAGATCCCTGGTACAAGACAAAATTTGGCGAAATAATTCCTGCCATAGAAAGGGACGCACGTATACAGGAGTATCTGCAGAAGGTGGTACGGATTCTTAGATCTGCTTTTCCAGTAAACACCAGTGCTGCACAGAGTGAATCTCAATGCTTTCTCATGGATAGGAGAAAATGCTCTTTTACTTGTCCACATCTGAGGGACCGAGGGCTGGCTGCTGTGCTGAGATCGCATTGAGTACGGTGTCCTTGCAGAGTTGCACTTTTGGTCATATACCAAATGAGTTGAAAAAGGACAAATGCTGGTGGAAAGGGGAACAGGTGTGTTGGAAAGGGGAAAAAGTTTTTGTCCGTGGGTTTGGTGGTTAAGCAAAAGTAACATTTGATGAAGAAACACCATCTGTTACGGTGGGACTGGCAGATTTGGATAAGGTGGTATATACTATGTTACCGCTATATAACGAAAATTAATAAGAAAAGAAAGAGAAAGGTATATATCCCCATCAGCAGTCAATGTCCACCGTGCTCCCAGATGGAAAAGGAGAGGTTGGCAACTGGAAGGTTAGGTGGAGGATACAGATCTGTGTGGCTATGAAACTAAGGCTATGTGCGCACAGTGCGTTTTTCGCGGCGTTTTTGCGAGTTTTTCGGGTGCGTTTTTGGCCTCAAAACTGCATGACTTTGCTTCCCCAGCAAAGTCTATGAGTTTTCATTTTTGCTGTCCGCACACATCTGTTTTTTTTACCTGCGTTTTTGAGTTAAAAAAAAAATGGACATGTCAGTTCTTTCCTGCGTTTTTCTGCGTTTTCCCCCCATGCAATGCATTGGAAAAACGCAGCAAAACGCAGAGATCAAAAACGCAGCAAAACGCAGCCAAAAACGCACCAAATCGCGGCAAAAACGCATGCGTTTTTTGATGCGTTTTTCGACGCAGGTGCGTTTTTGTACGTTTTTAGTGGCCAAAAACGCACAAAAACGCAGCGTCAAAAAGACGCAGTGTGCAAACCTAGCCTAATAATTGCCTGAACCGACTTAGACGCCACTCGGATCTTGGGACTGGGAGCCCTGTTAGCGTCACAGGGTCCACACACCCACCCAGCCCAGGAACTCTCTGTTAACATCACAGGGGCCATTCAGTACGCTGACCGTGTGCATTGGGGCCACACCTGTGGACAGCAGGCGCATCAGCAGCAGCAGGCCTGTTAATGCCACTGGGCTGCACAAGCAGGACTTGTAGGACAGGAGCTGGTCTTAACCGTTCTGCGTTACCAACTGTGGTGGCGGCCTGCATCGACGCCCTATCCCTGCCTACCTCTGGCCTAAAGCCGCAATGGGTTCAACACATGGAGGTGTGCTCTTTCGGAGCATAATAGAAGACTGCGCATCTCCTTGTTGGCTCCAGCCTGTTTTATAACCTGGGTCCGCCCCAAACCAGGGTGGACCACAATGCACCTCCTGGAGACAAAAGCAGAGTGACACGTCATGAGTGGCATAACTAGCGTCCTATTTGGAACCGCAACTTCAATAATGACCTCATGGCTGCCACAACACAAACACCTCACCAGTCATCGTCTGACCATCAATAATGCGGTGACAAGTCATAGGGGCGGGCCTCTGCAAGCCATTTGGGAGTGGCCTGGCCACATCGTCAGGACACCTGATGCCCTGTGGTCTATATGGGCCCCCCCACATCAGGGGCAGGGCCAAAGAGTTCATTACCGGACCTAGTCTCTGATGCAGTAAGTGCCTGAGCATGGTCAGTTGCATGAAATAGAGTCTCTGAAAAAAGACTATCAGCTTTAGCATGGTGTCTAGGCACAAAACAGGACTTAGACCCGGCAAGGTATGCAAGTACCTGTGCAAAGAGGCTTTTCGCACTAAGTGTGGGAGCATGCGCTGTATCCCGAAATGAAGACTTAGCCTCAGGAATGGCACAGTCAGGCTGAGCATACTCACTAGGCGAAACACTGTAGTTAGGCTGCAGCTGGGGTAAATCGGCACACGCATGCGCACTAGCTGCCTCTCCACTTCCACTCCTCTTAGACGTGGAGGAGAAATTGCTCTTCGGGTGTGCACTTGGAGATGCTGTCTATGAACAGAAGGAAAAGCTAAAGGAAGCATCACTTTCTATCCCTCCGAATTATCAAATGCAGCAATGAATTCCCTGAGTTTGCTATAACATTAGCGTAGCAAAATGTGCATGAGGGTGTCATGCAGAGGTGCTAGAAATAGCTTGCCACCAGTGGGGCACTAATGAAATACAACAGCCAGTTCTATAATGTCACTAAATGGCAGTATTTTTTGCTATCATTATAGCTTATTAAAAAACAGAGCAGGAGGGTGTCCTGCACAGGTGCTAGAAATAGCTTGGCACCAGTGGGACAAAAATGAAATACAACATCCAGTTCTATGATGCCACTAAATGGCAGTATTTTTTGCTATCATTATAGCTTATTAAAAACAGAGCAGGAGGGTGTCCTGCACAGGTGCTAGAAATAGCTTGGCACCAGTGGGACAATAATGAAATACAACATCCAGTTCTATGATGCCACTAAATGGCAGTATTTTTTGCTATCATTATAGCTTATTAAAAACAGAGCAGGAGGGTAGCCTGCACAGGTGCTAGAAATAGCTTGGCACCAGTGGGACAATAATGAAATGCAACATCCAGTTCTATGATGCCACTAAATGGCAGTATTTTTTGCTATCATTATAGCTTATTAAAAACAGAGCAGGAGGGTGTCCTGCACAGGTGCTAGAAATAGCTTGGCACCAGTGGGACAATAATGAAATACAACATCCAGTTCTATGATGCCACTAAATGGCAGTATTTTTTGCTATCATTATAGCTTATTAAAAACAGAGCAGGAGGGTGTCCTGCACAGGTGCTAGAAATAGCTTGGCACCAGTGGGACACTAATGAAATACAACATCCAGTTCTATGATGCCACTAAATGGCAGTATTTTTTGCTATCATTCTAGCTTATTAAAAACAGAGCAGGAGGGTGTCCTGCACAGGTGCTAGAAATAGCTTGGCACCAGTGGGACAATAATGAAATACAACAGCCAGTTCTATGATGCCACTAAATGGCAGCATTTTTTGCTATCATTATAGCTTATTAAAAACAGAGCAGGAGGGTGTAATGCAGAGGTGCTAGAAATAGCTTGGCACCAGTGGGACAATAATGAAATACAACATCCAGTTCTATGATGCCACTAAATGGCAGCATTTTTTGCTATCATTATAGCTTATTAAAAACAGAGCAGGAGGGTGTCCTGCACAGGTGCTAGAAATAGCTTGGCACCAGTGGGACAATAATGAAATACAACGTCCAGTTCTATGATACCACTAAATGGCAGTATTTTTTGCTATCATTCCAGCTTATTAAAAACAGAGCAGGAGGGTGTCCTGCACAGGTGCTAGAAATAGCTTGGCACCAGTGGGACAATAATGATTCTATGATGCCACTAAATGGCAGTATTTTTTGCTATCATTCTAGCTTATTAAAAACAGAGCAGGAGGGTGTCCTGCACAGGTGCTAGAAATAGCTTGGCACCAGTGGGACAATAATGAAAAACAACATCCAGTTCTATGATGCCACTAAATGGCAGTATTTTTTGCTATCATTCCAGCTTATTAAAAACAGAGCAGGAGGGTGTCCTGCACAGGTGCTAGAAATAGCTTGGCACCAGTGGGACAATAATGATTCTATGATGCCACTAAATGGCAGTATTTTTTGCTATCATTCTAGCTTATTAAAAACAGAGCAGGAGGGTGTCCTGCACAGGTGCTAGAAATAGCTTGGCACCAGTGGGACAATAATGAAATACAACATCCAGTTCTATGATGCCACTAAATGGCAGTATTTTTTGCTATCATTATAGCTTATTAAAAACAGAGCAGGAGGGTGTCATGCAGAGGTGCTGCACATAGATTTGCACCAGTGGGGCACTAATGGAGTACAACAGCCACTTCTTGTATGCCACTAAGTTCACTCAGTGTTTGCTAGTATAATGGCTTAGTAACAATGAGTTTGAGTGTGCAATGCAGGCAGACGTGCTGCAAATATCTTTGCACTAGTGGGACAATACAGAAGTCCAACAGCCACTTTTAGGATGCCACTAAGTTCACTCAGTGTTTGCTAGTATAACGGCTTAGTAACAATGAGTTTGAGTGTGCAATGCAGGCAGACGTGCTGCAAATATCTTTGCACTAGTGGGACAATACAGAAATCCAACAGCCACTTTTAGGATGCCACTAAGTTCACTCAGTGTTTGCTAGTATAATGGCTTAGTAACAATGAGTTTGAGTGTGCAATGCAGGCAGACGTGCTGCAAATATCTTTGCACTAGTGGGACAATACAGAAGTCCAACAGCCACGTTTAGGATGCCACTAAGTTCACTCAGTGTTTGCTAGTATAATGGCTTAGTAACAATGAGTTTGAGTGTGCAATGCAGGCAGACGTGCTGCAAATATCTTTGCTCTAGTGGGACAATACAGAAGTCCAACAGCCACGTTTAGGATGCCACTAAGTTCACTCAGTGTTTGCTAGTATAATGGCTTAGTAACAGTGAGTTTGAGTGTGCAAAGGGCAGGAGGGTACAGTGCTAGGGTTGTGGATCTCTGGGTAGAGGAAAGGAAGCCTGCCTTTCTATCCCTCCTAATGGGGAAATGCAGCGAGGAAATCCCTGACCTTAGCTACACAGACGCTGTCATCTTGTGTAGCTGTTAAACTCTTTTTTCACGGACCTGTCACCTATGGCTCTGACCCTGCCGGTATTAGCCCTTAAAAGGACTGATAGAAAGTGCTATCCCTATGCTGTACAGCGCTGTGTATAGAGCGTACACAGCAGTATCGGAGATAGGTGCTGCGCCAGCGGTGACTGACACCAAGGACGCAGAAGAGATAATGGCGTCCGGACGGGCAGATACTCGTTTTTATAATGCAGGGACATGTGACATGGACATCCTATCACACATGCCGTTGCTTCTCTGGCTAAAAGTCCACTTAGCTGTGTGTGTGTCTGGGATTGGCTGACATGCTGGCCCGCCCCACTACACGCGCGCGCTTAGGGAAGGAAGACAAGGAAAAAAAAAAAAATGTTGATCGCCATTATCCATACAGCAGTGATCTGAATGCGCTGTTCCCGCACACTATACACTGAAATTTCATAATAGTGTGAGTCACAGAGTGACTTACACTATTACAGCGAAACGCCAGCTAGTAATTAGCTGGTCTTTTTGCTGCTAGAACCGTTCTCGAACGTATCTAGAACTATCGAGCTTTAGCAAAAAGCTCGAGTTCTAGTTCTATCTAGAACAGCCCCCAAAATGACTCGAGCCGCGAACTGGAGAACCTCGAACCGCGCTCAACTCTACTTCTGATGTTAGCTCAGGTCACTGCATTGCTCTCCCAGCCAATGGGGAACATTCTGTTCTTCATTGACTGGGACAGTGACTATGGTATGGATCGTCATGGGAACCGCTTGGATTACAGCAGACCTGTATTTGTTTTTCTTTCTAATAAATTGGTGAAAAAGGCAATGAGTTGGGCAGTGTTTTTTCAAATAAAAATGTGTTTGTCGTCTATTTTTTTTTTATTACTGACTGGGTTCGTGATGTCGGGTATCTGATAGACGCCTGACCTCACCAACAACAGGGCTTGATGCCAGGTGACATTACACATCTAGTATTAACCCCAGATATTACCCCGTTTGCCACCGCACCAGGGCACGGGATGAGCTGGGGCGAAGCACCAGGATTGGCACATCTAATGGATGCGCCACTTCTGGGGCGGCTGCAGCCTCCTATTTTTAGGCTGGGGAGTGTCCAATAACAGTGGACCTCCCTAGTCTGAGAATATCAGACCCCAGCTGCCGGCTTTACCTTAGCTGGTGGTACAATTTGTGGGGGGACCGTTACGTGTTTTTTTTTTTTTTTAAATTATTTATTTAATTTAAAATAACAGCGTGGGGTGCCCTCAGTTTTGGATTACCAGCCAAGGTGAAGCTACCAGCTGTGGTCTGCAGGCTGCAGCCGTCTGCTTTACCCTAGCTGGCTACAAAAATAGGGGGAATTCCACGTCATTTTTTTTTAAAATTTATTTATTTATTTTGGTAAATACAAGGCTAAGCACCCCTTACTGCCACATGAAAGGCACCAAAGGGTGCAAAATTACAAAATGCAGGAGAGTGGGACATTATGTGTCTTTCTGCCATTATAATGACAGAAAAGACTGATATGAAGTGTACAAGCACAGGAAACTAACCAGAGCGCTCTACGCTGTGAAAGGCAGTAGAAAATGGCACTGGACTGAACATGTGACCGCCTCATGTAGGTTGAAGCTATGGATCCTGGGTAAATTTATGTATTTTCCCTCCTTCAGTTTTTTGGCAGTACGCCAAAAAAACGGAAGGCACACAGATGACAAAAAGATGACATACGGACCGTATACGTGTCACGCTCCCGATGCCTCGGCACCACTCCTTACCCACTGATCCGGTCGCACCTGCACGGCACCGCTCCTTACCCACTGATCCGGTTCACGTGTCCACCGGTCATGGCTGCCGCTCCCGCTCGTGCTCTCCTGTGTCCTGTCCCCAGTCTCATGTGTCTGACTCATGCTTCTGTATAGGGTTGGGCCGCGCCCACTCACCTGGTCTTATGGGCCCAGCACTGCAGCAGCAGGATATGACATGAGGCTGTGCTGGGTATATAAGACTGGCCTTGCCATGTGGGCGGGGCCTGATCAACATGTCTTGTAAGCCTTGTCTTGAAAGCTAGGTGCTCAGGTCCCCCTTGTGCTGTGTCCTGTGATCAATACTATTGCCTGACATTCCTACCCAGCACCTGTGCCGGATTCCTGCACTGTCTCCAGGAACTCTGAAGCCCCAGTGACTGTTCTACCCATCCCCTGTGGGATGCAGTCCCTGCCACGCTAGTGCTCCAGCTACCGTGCACCCAGGCTTGCGGTGAGGTGCACGGCCCAGTGGATCCACCACCCGGACCTAACAATACGGAACGGAAACTGATGCCACACGGATGCACCCATGAAAAAAAACGGACCGTTTTTTGCAAACCGCAAATACGGATCGGTCGTGTGAATGTAGCCTTATTCTAATCTGCCGTTTATAAACAGCAGGCAGAAATAAGTGAATAGCGCCCCCCAGCGTCAGAAAATCTCCGGGGTTTCAGGGGTAGCTGAGACCCTGGAGATCATGATTCAGGTTGGTTTGTCCGGTCACCGCTCACGTGATCACTGGTATACACCGTATACCGGTGATCACGTTACAGTAAATGACAGCGCCGGTAAAAAAACTATTTATCTCCCATCTGGCATTAACAAACATGTCAGATGGGAGATAAATCTCCTCCCCGGTCCCCCGGTGTCGCCAAAGTGCCTCCCCCGACCCCCTCCCGGAAAATCCAAGATGGCCGCGCGCACAGCAGCGCGCCGGCCGCATTCACCCTACTCCTCTGATTTCTGTCGCATGTGCCATGACACACGCGACAGAGAACTCCTCCCCAGGCCTTGCCAGGTCACCTCCTATAACCCCACCGTGTTCCCCGGTGTCCCACGGTACCTGTGCAGCGTTGATCCCCCGCAGCCCCCTCCTTCACAATAGACGCTGCCGCATGCACAGAGCGGCTGTCAGCTCAAGTTCCTGTGTTCAGACACAGTGAGTGGTGGTAACCATGCATCTGTAAGCTACTGCAATGCCCTGCTCATGAGGTAAGGAACATAGTTGATCAGGAGAGCTATACTACATTTCCAAATGGAGGGATTTTATAGTTGCCCTGCTGAACGACTACCAAACATGAAAGTCCGTTATACGCCACAAGAAAACATGTCTAAATAGCGAGCTCTGTTGTTTAGTATTCATTCAGCTGCATAACTGACCTTAAAGGGGTATTCCATCTCCAAGATCCTATCCCCAATATATAGTAGGTGGAATAGCAATAATATCAGCAAATACCAATATTTGGAAAAGTAGAATAGTTCTCCTGATTAGGCATGCCCTTACCTCATGAGCAGGGCATTGCAGCTTTGGTAGCAACAGTTATGACATGGACTCTGCTGCTGTGGACCCGGGGAGAGTGGGTGCAGATTCCTTGCACCCACACTCCTTACATGGACGGTCTGCACTCCTAGAAAATGGGGGATACGTTCCCTGAGCGTGTCCCCCCATATTCTAGACGGTCCAGAGTCATCGTGGGGCCCCTTTATTTTTTTTCCTTACAATAAATTGGTGAAAGAGGGAATGTTTTGGGAGTGTTTTTTCAAATACATTTTTTTTCGTCTATTTGTTTTGTTAGTACTGACAGTTTGTGATGTCAGGTATCTGATAGACGCCATGACATCACAAACTGCTGGGCTTGATGTCAGGTGACTTTACAGCTAGTATCAACCCCCTATATTACCCCGTTTGCCACTGCACCAGGGCACGGGATGAGCTGGGGTGAAGCGCCAGGATTGGTGCATCTAGTGGATGTGCCAATTCTGGGGCACCTGCGGCCTGCTATTTTTAGGCTGTGAAGGGCCAATAACTATGGACCTTCCCACCCTGAGAATACCAGACCACAGCTGTCCGCTTTACCTTGGCTAGTGATCCAATTTGGGGGGACCCTACTTTTTTTTTGTAATTATTATTATTTATAAAATAATTATAAAAAAGAGCCTGGGGTGACCTCCACATTGGATCCCCAACCACGGTAAAGCTGCCAGCTGCGGTTTTCAGCTTACAGCCTTCTGCTTTACCCTAGCTGGCTATCAAAAATGGGGAGACCCCACGTCATTTTTTTGAAACTACTTTTTTAAATAAAAAAAATTAATGGGCTTCCCTGTATTTTGATTGCTAGCCAAGGTAACGCCAGGCAGATGGGGGTGGCAACCCGTAGCTGTCTGCTTTATCTGCGCTGAGAATCAAAAATATCGCGGAGTGCTATGTCATTTTATTAATGATTTATTTTTACAGCACTGTCATGTCACGCAATCAAAACACAGGGAAGCCCTTTTTTTTTTTTTTTTAGTTATTTAAATAAATAATTAAAAAAAATATATATGGTCTCCCGCTGCATTTTTTGTATTGCTAGCTAAGGGTAATCCAAGCGGTACTGGCTGCAAACCCCCACTGCTTGGTGTTACCTTCACTGGCAATGGAAAATCCAGGGAAGCATTTTTTGACGTGGGCTTCGCCATATTTTTGTATGCTAGCCAGGTACAGCAGGCAGGTATGGGCTGCGCCTAACCCCCAGCTGCCTATTTGTACCCGGCTGTGAACTAAAAATATAGGGAAGCCCTTTTTTTAATTATTTCATGAATTTCATGAAACAATTAAAAAAAAAAACGACGTGGGCTTCGCCCCATTTTTGTGTCCAACCGGGTACAGCTAGGCAGCTGGGGATTGGATGCGCAGCACAGGTTAGCCCGAGGTTTCTGGGCCCCTCTGCTGCGAATTCCAGTCTGCAGCCTCCCCAGAAAATGGCGCTCTCATAGAATCGCCATCTTCTGGCGCTGTATCCAACTCTTCCAGCAGCCTTGAAGCCGGGTGGCTTGCTGGGTAATAACGAGTTAATACTAGCTATGTTTTACTAGGTAGTATTAAGCCAGAGATTCTTAATGTCAGGCACGTTTGACCCAGCCATTAAGAATCTCCAATAAAGGGTTAAACAAAAACACCACACAGAAAAAAAATACATTAATAGAAATAAATACACAGACACACTTAGAAACTCCATCTTTATTACCCACTGTCATCCCTCCACGATCCATGGTCTTCTGTCTTCTTTCTCCTTCAACACCTGCAGCTCTGTCTGCTCCATCAGACAGCATGGGAGAAAGGACGCTGTGCTCCATGCAGAAATCACTCTGTGAGAGTGACCACAGGCTCCCGGCTCTAAGCGGTGGCACGGGTTGCCATAGCAACGGTGCTCCGATCACGTGATTCCGGTGCCGCTGCGTGCTGGTAGCGGGACGTCCCCGTCACCGCTACCAAGCGCGTTGCTGTGGCAATGGTGATCTACGTTATTGACTGGCTGTGGGTCAGGAGCCGGCTTCTGCGGACGCTGGTAACCACGGTAAACATCGGGTAACCAAGAAGCCCTTTCCTTGGATACCCGATGTTTACCTTCGTTACCAGCGTCCGCCGCTGTCACGTTGTCAGTGCCACCTCCCTGCTCCGTGCACACATAGCCAGACTACACATCGGGTAAAATTAACCCGATGTGTACTCTGGCTAGGAGTGCAGGAAGCCAGCGCTAAGCGGTGTGCGCTGGTAACCAAGGTAAATATCGGGTTGGTTACCAAGAGCAGCATCGCTTCCACACGTCGCTGCTGGCTGGGGGCTGGTCACTGGTTGCTGGTGAGATCTGCCTGACAGCTCACCAGCAACCCGTGTAGCGACGCTCCAGCGAACCCTGCCAGGTCAGGTTGCTGGTGGGATCACTGGAGCGTAACAGAGAGATGCAATGACAGGTCCTAGCATGTCGGCGTCATAGTCATGTGACCAATCTGTAGCCAATGAGATAATAGACACGTGACTGGTCACGTAGCTATTTTGACGTCACGATAAATCCTGCATCACTGCTGGCAGTGCTGGTTACCGGGAAGATTCAGCGATCATCGGATGGAATAGCCGCAGGAGACAGAGTGCAGGACGGATCATGGGGACAGGTAAGTGTTATGGCAATGTTTATTAACTGTATGTGTACATTTATAATGTGTTTTTATGTGTTTGTGATTGCCTCCCATTGTTTCCTATGCGGTTTGAGGGGTTCGCCGAACCGGTTCACCGAACCGAACTCGAACCAGACCTCGGTTCGACGAACTGAACTCGAGCCGAACCACGGCCGGTTCGCTCATCTCTAGTAAGAGGCGCCTGATTCATTAAGAGGCATACGCCACAAAAGGACTCAGACGCATCTTCCAAGCTTGCTCTATGCACCTCAACAGAAATCGTAGTCCAGTTAATGACTGGAGTAGATTTGTGGCATAAGGAACGCCATGTCTGGTCATGAGTTAAGGGTGCTTTACACGCTGCAACATCGCTAACGGTATATCGTCGGGGTCACGGTGTTTGTGACGCACATCCAGCATCGTTAGTGACATCGCAGCGTGTGACATCTAGGAGCGACGATCAACGATCGCAAAAACGTCAAAAATCGTTGATCGTTGACACGTCTCTCCTTTTTATAATATCGTTGGTGGTGCATGCCGCTGGTTGTTCGTCGTTCCTGCGGCATCACACATCGCTGTGTGTGACACCGCAGGAACGATGAACATCTCCTTACCTGCGTCCACCAGCAATGAGGAAGGAAGGAGGTGGGCGGGATTTTCCACCCGCTCATCTCCGCCCCTCCGCTTCTATTGGATGGCTGCCGTGTGACGTCGCTGTGATGCCGCACGAACCGCCCCCTTAGAAAGGAGGCAGTTTGCCGGCCACAGTGATGTCACAGGGAAGGTAAGTCCGTGTAACGGGTGTTAGAGATGTTGTGTGACACGGGCAGCAATTTGCCCATGACGCACAACCGACAGGGGTGGGTACGTTCGCTAGCGATATCGATAGCAATATTGCAGCATTTAAAGTGCCCTTTAGATGGGTAGACAATGCCACGGACCTTCCCTATTGATGCTTTGCCCACTATAGCTATCCAAGACTGGCATGAAAACACCATAACTCAAATAATTTTTGTGCAAGTTTGCATTGTGTAAAGGTTTTTTTACAGTTTTCTGGTGTTAATCCTAAAATTTATCTGCCCCATGGAATGTATGTGTTGATATGTGAAACCAAAACAGCTCTGATTCATAAAAATCCTTTAAACCATTCCATTAATAGTAAAATTAAACTAAAAATGAGTGATAAAACTACTGCTAACCTGCTAATTGTGACAGACAAGCGTATCGTCATAAAAAGTCCGGTTCTGTCCAGATATCTGGGATCAATTCCAGACCAGAACCAGATTTTTTTTTAATCCCGTTATGTCCTCCAGTCCTGGTTATCTGCAAGTCCACCCATCACTACCCATAGCACATTGTGCAGCTTGCCATGCCCTCCAGACAAAGTAGATAGCTGGCTTGCCATTATAATTACTATGATTTATTTATAAATGGAACCTGTCACCCAGTGGCATAACTAGAGTCCGATAAGCTTGCAAAACTTGGGCGTGCAAAACTTGGGCCTGCCCCTTCTCCACTTGTATGTTAGTCAGATGTATGGGCCATTGTAGCATTCTAAATCCTATAAAGATATACAAGTTGCCCCCCTCCCCCTTCATTATGTAGTAATGTACCACTTGTACTAACGTCCCCATTCCTGGGCCACTTCCTGGTGAATATGTCCTCCATCCTAATATACAGTATATGTCCCCCATTCTGGTATATTTGTCCCCATCCTGGTATATGGCCCCATCATGGCCCCATCCAAGTATATGTCCCCATCATTGACCCATCATGGCATATATTCCCATCATGGATATGTCCCCATCATGTTAACATTCTGGTATATGTCTCTATCATGTCCACATCCTGGTGTATGTCCCATCCTGATATATTTTCCCATCATGTCCCTATTCTGGTGTATGACCCCATCACGGTTATATCCTGGTATATATGACCCCATCCTGGTATATATGTCCCCATCATGGCCCCATTCTGGTGGGCATATTGTAGTGCATGGACTTGTCAAGTCTCTATTGTAAATCATTTCAGCTGGATGCGCACCCACAGTTGCACATCTAGCTGAAGCAGGCACTGGGGTCTATGGGCACCCTGGGACCACGGGCCCCATAGCTGTTGCGTGACCTGCTTCCATTCACACTATTAAGGATTTCTGCATTAGGGAGTGCCCTGCTTTAATTCTCATTATAGGTTCAAAGCATTCTATGGCATCCAACACCAACACATTTGCAGCAGATCTTGAGAAGTGTGGCATTCATGAATGGGAATATTCCAAATCTGACATTTGCTCAATTAGATTGCTGGGGAATTTGAAAGTAAAAACCCATTTGCACACTTGTTTTGTGGGTGTGTGCCTATCATCAGTGCAAAGCAAGAGAACTAATTTGGCTTGGAAAGAGGTAGTTTAAGGGGGAAAGTTTTTTTTTCTTGTGGGGAGTGCAGTAGTACTGTAGGAATTTAAATATAGCTCCTTTAAAAAAGAGGACCAAAACTCTTGTGGCACCTAGAACTCTAGTGTCCTCTGACCCAGACTTTCTGGTTTGATTTCTAATCCTAAATTATGAAGAAAGGAACTTTAAAGGGTTGATATTGACATTTCGGATTGCTACTTCCAATATGTGGCACTAGATTTCCTCTTGTTGTTTTCTGAAGAGGCTATTTGCATAATTGCAGTATATTCTCAGAATTTAAGTTTCCTTATGCCGACTTCGGACTCTTGACAAGGAGAAACTTTAACCGTTGGATAATTGTCAAAGAAACACCCACTTGAATGCCAGGACTCAAGATTTTTCAGATAGATATTGTCTATATTACAACATCACACTACCGTTGTCTGCTTTTCCTATTTCCGAAGAATATTTAGGTACCATCATAGGACATGATTTTTATCTTCTTTATTCTGTAATATATATATATATATATATATATATATATATATATATATATATATATATATATATATATCTGTTTATATATATATAAACTAGATTGAAGCATTATGATTTTTTATATTTTTTATCTATGTATTCAAAATTTTTCTTTATGTATAAATCTTTAATATCTGAATATATAATTTAACTGAATATACAGTATACAGTACTGAACTGACAGTAATAAAGAAGTTTCTTTAATTGTAAATATAGTTCCTTAGTTCTTCAGACTATAGCCAGATTTTGAAAGTCATAGTTTTTAATATTTCTGTAGATAAATATTTTGTTTTTTTTTTGCTGTAGCTTTCTTTGGCACTATCTTGTGTGCCTATTCAGTCTTCTGATTACTTTATATTCCATTTTCTGGCACTATTGATGCAGTGGTGCTGCAATGTTGCTTGAAGGGTAGTGCCACACCTAATAAAGAGGTTCACTGTAATATGGCACTTGCCTTATACACTTTAATCAAAATGTTACCAAGAGTCTCAGGTTTAAATCATACAGGGCCTGACTTTCTTCAGCAGGGGCAGGGAAGATGGTTAAAATTGATGGGAAGATGGATGGAGCCAAATACAGGACCATTCTTGAAGAAAACCTGTTGGAGTCTGCAAAAGACCTGAGATGGAGATTTGTCTTTCAACAAGACAATGATCCAAAACATAAAGCAAAATCTACAATGGAATGGTTCACAAATAAACATATCCAGGTGTTAGAATGGCCACGTCAAAGTCCAGACCTGAATCCAATCGAGAATCTGTGGAAAGAACTGAAAACTGCTGTTCACAAACACTCTCCATCCAACCTCACTCAGCTCGAGCTGTTTGCAAAGGAAGAATGGGCAAGAATTTCAGTCTCTTGATGTGTAAAACTGATAGAGACATACCCCAAGCGACTTGCAGCTGTAATCGCAGCAAAAGGTGGCGCTACAAAGTATTAACTTAAAGGTGATGAATCATATTGCACGCCCCACTTTTCAGTTATTTTTTTTTATAAAAGTTTAAAATAAGCCATACATTTTGTTTAACTTCACAATTGTGTCCCACTTGTTGTTGATTCTTCACCATAACATTAAAATTTTTATCTTTATGTTTGAAGCTGAAATGTGGGAAAAGGTTGAAAAATTCAAGGGAGCCGAATACTTTCGCAAGGCACTGTATCAATGTTAGATCAATGCATAACATTTGAGTGGGAAGTTGAAGTAATTTTTTCTGCAATTATGGAACAAAATTATGTTTTCTTTATTATGTTTCCTGGTCAAAGAGGCACTTCAGAGCAATCTCAATATGTAGGCTTTTATTTCCTGATTATTTTACAGGACTTCCTATCACAATGAATAAAAAGTGGGGAAACTGTTGCTAAGCAGTGGGAATTAATTATATCATTTATATGTCCATTTTTTTATAGCATGGCCCATAGGCTCATATTTATATATATATTTAAAACATTAGATATGTAGAAATAACACTATTGCATTGGAGTCCTAATGGATACTAATTTTCCTAAATGTGGTTTTGCAACTGTGGCCACATTTCATATGTTCTGAAACTGTGTCCCGCTTGGTCCATTCTGTAACAGACTCGATATAAAATGTTTTTGCTCATTTGATTCTCCCAGCAGTTGTAAGCTATAGAGAGGACCTAATGGAGATGAAGAACAAATTGCTCTGAAACATATTCCGCATCAGGCAAGGAAACTAATTACTTCTCTATGGCTCAGTAACAGCATCCCTAATATGAGAGAATTCCTTGATAGACTGAATACTATTATAATATTGGAGCGAGTCCTGTAGGGAAGGCTGCACCTTAGATTTGTACTCAAATGTTCATACTTGCTGCCGTTGTCTAATAGATGAGCATGGTAGTACTTAACTGCTGTATATGTTTAAGTGTCCTTAAAAAGAATCTGTCAGGATTTTGCTACCTCATCTGACATCAACATAATGTAGGCAAAGAGATTCTGAATCCAATAGTGTATCACATAGATTACGGGGTGCAGCCATTTTGAAACAATCAAATCATTTAGATCCAGGAACACGGCAGACCTGAGTGCTGCCTCTGCCCACACCAGGCTCCCAATAGAGCTTGTATACTGACAGTGAGGTGACAATCACAGCAGGGGATGTGTTGGACTGCCCTGCACATGAGTTTCTGGCCCTGTAATGGTAATCACAAGGTAATAAACCCTTTAGCTTATGTAAACAAGTGTGCGCGCGCGCGCCCGCGCGCGCGCACACACACACACACACACACACACACACACACACACATAAGAGAAGCACAGTTGCTTTTTGTTTTTTAACCCTTGCTGCATGCTTACATAGTAAAAACCTGCTGACAGATTACCTTAAAAAAATCTCTGAACCTGGAATATTTTATTGTCACATTTTGGATGTTAAAGGAGTTGTCCCAGAACAAATTACATTTTAATCAATAGATTTTGAAATATTTAAAAGTTTCACAATTGTTTCAAAAAATGTTCCTGTTCTGAAATAATCTTATAAATGTTCCCCTGCTATGTGCTGCATAATGGCCAAGTCTGACCGTGAACAGTAGCTCCAGGTTAATGTTCATGCACACTTACTGGCCACGGGAGAATGCATAAGTGAATATGATGATGACAGTGAAGGGACTCTTTGCTATTTGTGTAAGAGAACATTTCACTGCTGGTATGTTTTAAAACTGGGAGAGTGTTTTTGCATGATCATAAACCCTGTAATCTCATCATAAATCAGGTCAGTTACAAAAGAGCTCAGCAGCCGCTGGAGCTTGTACATCTATGACTTAATCTATAATGAGCTCACAGAGCTGGTTACTGGGCAGGAACAATGGCTCCTGTCAAAAGACAAACAGGCAGAAAAAGAGACCCTGCAGTGTCACCAGTATATTCACTTACGATTTATTCCTTGGCCAGGAGCTGTGTATGCACAACCAGGATCTGCGCCAACTCTACATGGTCAGACACAGCAAATAACAAAGCAGAGCCACATTTATAGAGTAGTACTACATGGCAGGGGCACATTTATAAGATTGTTTTAGTTCACATACATATATACAGTTAGGTCCAGAAATATTTGGACAGTGACACAAGTTTTGTTATTTTAGCTGTTTACAAAAACATGTTCAGAAATACAATTATATATATAATATGGGCTGAAAGTGCACACTCCCAGCTGCAATATGAGAGTTTTCACATCCAAATCGGAGAAAGGGTTTAGGAATCATAGCTCTGTAATGCATAGCCTCCTCTTTTTCAAGGGACCAAAAGTAATTGGACAAGGGACTCTAAGGGCTGCAATTAACTCTGAAGACGTCTCCCTCGTTAACCTGTAATCAATGAAGTAGTTAAAAGGTCTGGGGTTGATTACAGGTGTGTGGTTTTGCATTTGGAAGTTGTTGCTGTGACCAGACAACATGCGGTCTAAGGAACTCTCAATTCAGGTGAAGCAGAACATCCTGAGGCTGAAAAAAAAGAAAAAATCCATCAGAGAGATAGCAGACATGCTTGGCGTAGCAAAATCAACAGTCGGGTACATTCTGAGAAAAAAGGAATTGTCTGGTGAGCTTGGGAACTCAAAAAGGCCTGGGCAGCCACGGATGACAACAGTGGTGGATGATCGCCGCATACTTTCTTTGGTGAAGAAGAACCCGTTCACAACATCAACTGAAGTCCAGAACACTCTCAGTGAAGTAGGTGTATCTGTCTCTAAGTCAACAGTAAAGAGAAGACTCCATGAAAGTAAATACAAAGGGTTCACATCTAGATGCAAACCATTCATCAATTCCAAAAATAGACAGGCCAGAGTTAAATTTGCTGAAAAACACCTCATGAAGCCAGCTCAGTTCTTCAAAAGTATTCTATGGACAGATGAGACAAAGATCAACCTGTACCAGAATGATGGGAAGAAAAAAGTTTGGAGAAGAAAGGGAACGGCACATGATCCAAGGCACACCACATCCTATGTAAAACATGGTGGAGGCAACGTGATGGCATGGGCATGCATGGCTTTCAATGGCACTGGGTCACTTGTGTTTATTGATGACATAACAGCAGACAAGAGTAGCCGGATGAATTCTGAAGTGTACCGGGATATACTTTCAGCCCAGATTCAGCCAAATGCCGCAAAGTTGATCGGACGGCGCTTCATAGTACAGATGGACAATGACCCCAAGCATGCAGCCAAAGCTACCCAGGAGTTCATGAGTGCAAAAAAGTGGAACATTCTGCAATGGCCAAGTCAATCACCAGATCTTAACCCAATTGAGCATGCATTTCACTTGCTCAAATCCAGACGTAAGACGGAAAGACCCACAAACAAGCAAGACCTGAAGGCTGCGGCTGTAAAGGCCTGGCAAAGCATTAAGAAGGAGGAAACCCAGCGTTTGGTGATGTCCATGGGTTCCAGACTTAAGGCAGTGATTGCCTCCAAAGGATTTGCAACAAAATATTGAAAATAAAAATATTTTGTTTGGGTTTGGTTTATTTGTCCAATTACTTTTGACCTCCTAAAATGTGGAGTGTTTGTAAAGAAATGTGTACAATTCCTACAATTTCTATCAGATATTTTTGTTCAAACCTTCAAATTAAACATTACAATCTTCACTTGAATTCTGTTGTAGAGGTTTCATTTCAAATCCAATGTGGTGGCATGCAGAGCCCAACTTGCGAAAATTGTGTCACTGTCCAAATATTTCTGGACCTAACTGTATATATATATATATATATATATATATATATATATATATATATATATATAAAACAATTTTGGCATTTCAGAATATTGCTAGATGTACTAATTAAAATGTACTTTGCTTGTGGGACAACCCAATTAATATAATTGAGATTGTCTTCTATACTTTTAGATCGATAAGCTAAAGCCAGGAGAGGGATGTTATGGGGACTCTTTTTCTTTATTGTAATTACAAAACTTTTATTAAAAACTTATCTGAAAACAAATAAAAAAGATCATGTACAAACTGAACTAAGTGGTATTAAATATGTATGTTGTACGAGTGTGGGAAAACATTCATCAACTGGGTGGATAAGGCACGGTGTAATAAACCCTATTTGTAGCATTTAGAAAACACACCCTTTCTGATTGGTAAGAGGGGATGTTCACAACATGGATAAAAGTTTCTTTATCACACCCAGGGGTGACTGGGAGGCTTAAGGTGGTGTCACACACAGCGACGACGACAACGACGTCGCTGCTACGTCACTATTTTCTGTGACGTTGCAGCGACTTCCCTTCGCTGTGTGTGACATCCAGCAATGAGCTGGCCCCTGCTGTGAGGTCGTTGCTCGTTGCTGAATGTCCTGCTTCATTTTTTCGTCGTCGCTCTCCCGCTGTGAAGCACACATCGCTGTGATTGACAGCGAGAGAGCGACGAAATGAAGCGAGCAGGGAGCAGGAGCCGGCGTCTGGCAGCTGCGGAAAGCTGTAACCACTTTAAACATCGGGTAACCAAGGGAAGACCTTTCCCTGGTTACCCGATATTCACCTTCGTTACCAGCCTCCGCCGCTCTTGCTGCTAGTGCCGGCTCCTGCTCTGTGCACATGTAGCTGCAGTACGCATCGGTTAATTAACCGTATGTGTACTGTAGCTAGGAGAGCAAGGAGCCAGCGCTAAGCAGTGTGCACGGCTCCCTGCTCTCTGCACTGTGACATGTAGCTGCAGTACACATCGGGTTAATTAACCCGATGTGTACTGTAGCTAGGAGAGCAAGGAGCCAGCGCTAAGCAGTGTGCACGGCTCCCTGCTCTCTGCACTGTGACATGTAGCTGCAGTACACATTGGGTTAATTAACCCGATGTGTACTGTAGCTAGGAGAGCAAGGAGCCAGCGCTAAGCAGTGTGCGCGGCTCCCTGCTCTCTGCACATGTAGCGACGTTATGATCGCTGCTGCGTCGCTGTGTTTGACAGCTAAGCAGCGATCATAACAGCGACTTACAAGGTCGCTGTTACATCACAGAAAATGGTGACGTAACAGCGATGTCGTTGTCGCTGTCGCTATGTGTGAACCCAGCTTTAGGGAGAGATCATTGACAGACAGTCATCTTTATCTTGTTTCACTTGGATTTTCCCTGCAGGAACAATATAACAGTGGCATATACATTTCCACACATCTTTACTGTGACGTCATCAGCAGACACAGGCTGTTTTGTGGATGTCAATCTGATGTGTGCTTTGCTATACACACAATACAAGTTGCTTTGCTTATTTTTAGTCACTTTTTGTGGATGCCCTTTTTGTTACTGGTCTAAACACATAATTAATGTATGAAAAAGAAAACAGTCTGATTATAGGAAATTGGGCAATTGGCTATTGTGTTAACTTCATTTTCATTTTACGGTCAGTAATATTTATAAATACTTTGAAATGTAAATCTCACTAGACTGTAAATGATATTTACATTGCAAGAGATGTATTTTGTGTCATTTTAAATGCAATGGCTCGAAAATACCATCTTTACCCTGTGATCTAGGCCGATCTTTTCATGTTATACTGTATCTCCTAATTGTTAAAAATAAGAAATATTAGTATTCTTTGATAACTAGAATTGAGATCTAAATGTATTTTCACAAAAAAATATTATGTCTATTGTGTAATTCACAGGGCTAATAAATAATAACTCCTTGTTTTTTCTTTTTCTCCAGCTGGTGGCCAATACTATTCTTTTTGTCAGTGTAAATTTGTCTGGGGTCTTCGTGAGGATTTTGACAGAAAGGGCCCAGAGAAAGGCGTTCCTTCAGGCCAGAAACTGCATAGAGGACAGGCTCAGGCTGGAAGATGAAAATGAAAAGCAGGTCAATTAAAAATGTCTGTCAGCTTTATGTTGTGCGCTAATATTCAACTTGCCATTCTGCTTTGTTGTTTTTGTTTAATTTTCTCTCCTATCTTATCAGAACCCTTATATCATTTTAGGAATGTGATAGATAATGATAACCAAATACTAAATATTCCGGTATTTGTCATGAACAATGAACCTTCTGCAAGTCAAGGAACCCAAGGATTTTTCCTGAATATTTCCCAGAAAAATGCTCATGTTCCCCATTGACTTGCATTAGGTTTATTATTCCTGATGAATACCGGAATGGCACTTTGGGATTCGTTACAAATATTGCGAACGCGGATAGTTACTATTCTCCCAAAACTAGTTCTAGTCCAATCATTGAGATTAAATGTAGTTGTAATAAAAAGCTTTCTGAGCAAGAGATGGCATTTTAGTGTGATTTGTTTAATTTGGTTTTGTTGCTTAAAGATATTGTATGCGTAGTATTCCTTATTTTTGCCACAATAGATGAAAATAATAGCCTGTCCCTTTATGGCTATGTTTAAACATTGAGGATACTCTGCTCAAATTGAATTCAATACCATATTTTTTTTGGCTCCTAATCTGGAAGTAGAGAAATCTAGAGACAGAGACCCTGATTCCAGCGATGTGTATATTATTATATTCCCCTGCCATTAACCATCTGGTGCCAATGTATTATTATATTCACCAATAAGAAGCTGTGGAAAACCTGTGTGCAGAGCATTGCATGTGTCGCGGGCGGAGGAGGGGATGCCGCGCTCTCCCTCTGCTCGGGTCCGGCTGCCGCGGCTGCTGCGGCCTGCTGCTGCTCGGTGGCTCGAGCGATGGGCCGGATCCCGGGGACTCGAGCGGCGCTCCTCGCCCGTGAGTGAAAGGGGATTGGGTTTTGGGATAGTTTATTGTCCGTGACGCCACCCACGGCTGTGGTGATTGAGTGGACACCACCGCTGCTCTATTTGGGGAGCCCAGGAGTGATGGTACAGAGCAGCCAGTTGTTGATTTGCCCCTCCGTGGGTAGGGGTCTTGGTGCTCCCGGGGCCCAGTGATGGGGTTGGTATGGTGGACAGGCGGGTGTGGGGCCTGTAGAGGTGCAGGGGCGCAGGGGCAGCGCTGTGCCGCACGGCACGGAGGTACTCACTCAGCCAGTAAACACGACACAGTTCTCGGTAAACAAACGGCTAGTTGGACGGGTCCCTTGGACGGTTACGGTGCTGCGGTTCCCTGCAGTTAGCGGTGACGGTCTATTCCCTGCACCTATGTAAAGTCTCTTGGTAGCGATGGGTTCCCACCGGTTACCCACTCCTCGGCTTCAATCTGGGCCAAAGGAGCCCTACTTTGCCCGCAGGCGCTGGCCCTGGGAAACTGGTGCCCTGGCGGTGGCGGTGTCTCCCCTTCACGGTCGGGCTGTTGCCTTCAATCGGGACTTGGTTGTTAGGAGACAGAGGTCCCCTTCACTGACGGATTTGGCAAATTATGGCGACTCCTAGCCTTGCCGGGATCCGAAAGGCCCCTGCCCTGGTGCTGACTGTTCTTCGTATACTGCTCCGGTACCGCCGGGTCACCACCTGTCCGCGGTCCTTCCAGCAACCTCCAAGCAGTCCCCCTGCAGACTATCACCGCCGTCTGCTGACCTTGCTGTCTCAGTCCGGGGCACACACCCGGACCAACTTCAGGCTTGCTTAACTGTTTCTTCTTACTTCTTTACTCCTCTTACAAGCTCCTCTCCTTTGCTCCACTACCACTTCAGTTCCTTCTACTTTCACTTCCCTCACTTGACTGCCTGGTTTTCCCGCCTCCAGGGCTGTGAACTCTTTGGTGGGCGGAGCCAACCGCCTGGCCCACCCCCTGGTGTGGACATCAGCCCCTGGAGGAAGGCAACAAGGATTTTAGGTTAGCTTAGTGTACCTGCAGGGAATGTGGGGTGCGTGTGATGTTGTGACCTGTGACCCCTGGCTTGCCCAGGGCGTCACATTCCCCCTTAGCAAAACGCAGACCGTCCTCGGGCTGCCCGTCCAACACCGGTTTTATTTTCCTTTTGTTTTTCTGAAAAATATGAAAAACGGTAACATATATACAATTTATGGCATCATCCCACAGCGGGAGGTTCAGTTCTTAAATGTTGCAAACATTAAATGGTTAACGGTTACGGTCTCCGCTCTCTCCCACCCAAGTAACCTGGCCCTGATGCTGCCCCTAAAGCCCAGGCAACACCCCTTGACCCCAGTCCAGCACAAGTTACCCGAGCGGGATCTGTCCTTCCCCTCCAGAGGGTAGCCACCGGTTCCTGTGGTGGCTGGGCCACAGCCTGCTCTGCTGTGGGCCCTCCCTCCAACCTGCCTCTCCGGAGGCGGTAAATGCGGAAACGGTAACGGTAACACAACTTATTTCCAAGCCACTTAACGTTTGTGGTTGCCCTGCAAGTTCACGGGCTTGTCCATGAGCAGTTCCTCATGCAAACACTTTTCAAACGGTCCCCACGGGGAAAACGGTGCCGGCAACGGCCGGTTTCCAATCACGGTAGAATCAGATGACTTTTCGGTAATCATTTTGCTTATCATCATTTTTCAAACTTTTAAACAAACAACACACTGGTGGTCCCAACGGGGACTGTGCAATGGTGCTCCGCTGCCCTTACTTTGCACTTTCGTCCTCCTCACCCGACTCTGGGTGGAAGAACACGGGCACCAGCCTCTCCAAGGCATAGCAAGCAGGGCGGGGGAGGGCCGCCCGATACGCATTATTTCCACTCCGGGGAATATAGGTGGCTTCCGTGCCATGCAGAGCGACGACTCCTTCATCCTCTTTCGACACGGGCTCGGTGTCAGGCCCGGAATCACTATCGTCGGCCTCTGCACCAGACGGGTGGCTACCAGCTGCCGTAGCCTCTAGGCTTGCTACTCTCTCGGCCACGGTCACGGAGGGGTGTACGCCGACGGGCCAGGCGCAGTACGGTGTACGGGTAAGGAGGACGGAGGAGGCGTGGGGGCCAGGGGCAGACCGGGTCCCTCAGCCGCAGCGGCCGGTCCCTCGGGGACACAGGGGCGTGGGTCACTCACCAGCTCCTCCATCATGGCCTCCATTCCATATACTCGTGCAACCGCAGCTACATCCTCCACCTCCGCGGTCCACTGTTCCATCAGCCTGCAGATCTGGCTCCGGTAGTGTCGGCAGATCCCTGCCGTTCGGGCCCTCAGCCATGCCGCTGTCCCGGGCACCGGCTCAGTAGCCTCCGCATAGCTGGGTGGAACAGACATTTCTTTGCAAGGCTCGGCAAATCACAGGGTCCCAGCGTCCTGGCTTGTACAGCCGCGCGCTACATACATCCAGTCGCCATTTCGTCCCCCTTAGCCTCTTTCCGGCCCCTCCTCTATCGGGGCGGGGTTTTGGCCTTTGCGCCTCTGCTACTCGAGAAGACGCTCGAGCGGGAACTTTTCGCGCCAAAGATGGCGACTTCTGAAATTTTTCGGCCGGATACCTCCGGCGGTCACAAGGCGCACCTCTACCCAACGGCAGAGCGGTAAGATCCTGTTCGTGACGCCAAGTTGTCACGGGCGGAGGAGGGGACGTCGCGCTCTCCCTCTGCTCGGGTCTGGCTGCCGCGGCTGCTGCGGCCTGCTGCTGCTCGGTGGCTCGAGCGATGGGCCGGATCCCGGGGACTCGAGCGGCGCTCCTCGCCCGTGAGTGAAAGGGGATTGGGTTTTGGGATAGTTTATTGTCCGTGACGCCACCCATGGCTGTGGTGATTGAGTGGACACCACCGCTGCTCTGTTTGGGGAGCCCGGGAGTGATGGTATGGAGCAGCCAGTTGTTGATTTGCCCCTCCGTGGGTAGGGGTCTTGGTGCTCCCGGGGCCCAGTGATGGGGTTGGTATGGTGGACAGGCAGGTGTGGGGCCTGTAGAGGTGCAGCGGCGCAGGGGCAGCGCTGTGCCGCACGGCACGGAGGTACTCCCTCAGCCAGTAAACACGACACAATTCTCGGTAAACAAACGGCTGGTTGGACGGGTCCCTCGGACGGTTACGGTGCTGCGGTTCCCTGCAGTTAGTGGTGACGGTCTCTTCCCTGCTCCTATGTAAAGTCTCTTGGTAGCGATGGGTCCCCACCGGTTACCCACTCCTCGGCTTTAATCTGGGCCGAAGGAGCCCTACTTTGCCCGCAGGCGCTGGCCCTGGGAAACTGGTGCCCTGGCGGTGGCGGTGTCTCCCCTTCACGGTCGGGCTGTTGCCTTCAATCGGGACTTGGTTGTTAGGAGACAGAGGTCCCCTTCACTGACGGATTTGGCAAATTATGGCGACTCCTAGCCTTGCCGGGATCCGAAAGGCCCCTGACCTGGTGCTGACTGTTCTTCGTATACTGCTCCGGTACCGCCGGGTCACCACCCGTCCGCGGTCCTTCCAGCAACCTCCAAGCAGTCCCCCTGCAGACTATCACCGCCGTCTGCTGACCTTGCTGTCTCAGTCCGGGGCACACACCCGGACCAACTTCAGGCTTGCTTAACTGTTTCTTTTTACTTCTTTACTCCTCTTACAAGCTCCTGTCCTTTGCTCCACTACCACTTCACTTCCTTCTACTTTCACTTCCCTCACTTGACTGCCTGGTTTTCCCGCCTCCAGGGCTGTGAACTCCTCGGTGGGCGGAGCCCACCGCCTGGCCCACCCCCTGGTGTGGACATCAGCCCCTGGAGGAAGGCAACAAGGATTTTAGGTTAGCTTAGTGTACCTGCAGAGAATGTGGGGTGCGTGTGATGTTGTGACCTGTGACCCCTGGCTTGCCCAGGGCGTCACACATGTGCTGCACATTTCAAAATCTACAGCATGTATTTGTTGATGTAGATTCCATGCTAAGAGAAAGTAGATTAGCTCCATTGAGTTACCGTGGATCTAATCTGCATGTGGATTCACTTTTTAGCCATGGATTTCTGCCACAGATTATCTAGAACATGTATGGCAGAACACTATGAGCATCATTGGTGCCTCAGTCTTTAGATGATAGTGACATTAACACAAGCTGCTGTTGTGCACAGTTCTCACAAGTCTATATTGTGTCATAGTACCGTACAACTAATTTCATGATGAAGAGTGATAGGCCTGTCTATAGAAGGAAAGCACATCTCATGTAACTATTATGGACATACAGTCAGTAGCCGAATATGAATCTCGTATGCGACCATCCACGTGTAAATCTAGGTCCACAGTAGTATCCAGTTCTACTTTACATAATGGGAGCTCCAAGTGGACAGGAGACAGCGGCAAGGGAGGAACAAGGGGGAAAGAACATGAGATTCTTAGCCAGAATTTTTTAAACCATCAATTTCTTTAGTTGGTTTCAAAAATTGTGTAATATAAGCCGAACATTGCCGGTTTGTGAAAATGCAGATGTTATTTTGGAGGTCGTAAAAGGTTTTTTTCTGCACTTACAATTTGCAATGGAACAGACAAATGAAATGTCAAGCACAAGCTTTCAGATCTTCTTCCATCTTAAATGGAAAAATATCAACAAATAATAAAAATATTGCAATAAAAATACATGTAATAAGGTATTAAAAAAGCTTTAATTACTCCTCACCAATTTATTCATACAGTGCTGGCCAAAAGTATTGGCACCCCTGCAATTCTCTCAGATAATACTCATTTTCTTCTTGAAAATGATTGCAATCCCAAATTCTTTGGTATTATTATCTTCATTTAATTTGTCTTCAATGAAAAAAAAAAATTGTCATAAAGCCAAATTGGATATAATTCCACACCAAACATAAAAAAGGGGGTGGACAAAAGTATTGGCACTGTTTGAAAAATGATGTGCTGCTTCTCTAATTTGCGTAATTAACATCACCTGTAACTTACCTGTGGCACCTAACAGGTATTGGCAATAACTAAATCACACTTGCAGCCAGTTGGCATGGATTAAAGTTGACTCAACATCTGTCCTGTGTTCTTGTGTGTACCACATTGAGCATGGAGAAAAGAAAGAAGACCAAAGAACTGTCTGAGGACTTGAGAATCCAAATTTTGAGGAAGCATGAGCAATCTCAAGGCTACAAGTCCATCTCCAAAGGCCTGAAAGTTCCTGTGTCTACAGTGCGCAGTGTCATCAAGAAGTTTAAAGCCCATGGCACTGTGGCTAACCTCCCTAGATGTGGAAGGAAAAGAAAAATTGACTAGAGATTTCAACGCAAGATTGTGTGGATGGTGGATAAAGAACCTCGACTAACATCCAAACAAGTTCAAGCTGCCCTGCAGTCCAAGGGTACAACAGTGTCAACCCATACTATCCATTAGCGTCTGAATGAAAAGGGACTGTATGGTAGGATACCCAGGAAGACCCCACTTCTTACCCCGAGACATACAAAAGCCAGGCTGGAGTTTGCCAAAACTTACCTGAGAAAGCCAAAAATGTTTTAGAAAAATGTTCTCTGGTCAGATGAGACAAAAGTAGAGCTTTTTGGGAAAAACCATCAACATAGAGTTTACAGGAAAAAAAAGAGGCATTCAAAGAAAAGAACCCTACAGTCAAACACGGCGGAGGTTCCCTGATGTTTTGGGGTTGTTTTGCTGCCTCTGGCACTGGACTGCTTGACCGTGTGCATGGCATTATGAAGTCTGAAGACTACCAACAAATTTTGCAGCATAATGTAGGGCCCAGTGTGAGAAACCTGGGTCTTCCTCAGAGGTCATGGGTCTTCCAGCAGGACAATGACCCAAAACACACTTCAAAAAGCACTAGAAAATGGTTTGATAGAAAGCACTGGAGACTACTAAAGTGGCCAGTAATGAGTCCAGACCTGAATTCCATAGAACACCTGTGGAGAGATCTCAAAATGGCAGTTTGAAGAAGGCACCCTTCAAATCTCAGGGACCTGGAGCAGTTTGCCAAAGAAGAATGGTCTAAAATTTCAGCAGAGCATTGTAAGAAACTCATTGATGGTTACTGGAAGGGGTTGTTCGCAGTTATTTTGGCTAAAGGTTGTGCAACCAAGTATTAGGCTAAGGGTGCCAATACTTTTATCTGGCCCATTTTTGGAGTTTTGTGTGAAATGATCAATGATTTGATTTTTGTTTCATTCTCTTTTGTGTTTTTTCATTGCAAGCAAAATAAATGAAGATAATAATACCAAAGAATTTGTGATTGCAATCATTTTCAAGAAGAAACTAAGGCGGGCTTTGCACATTACGACATCGCATGCCGATGATGCGATGTCGAGTGCGATAGTTCCCGCCCCCGTCGTACGTGCGATATCTTGTGATAGCTGCCGTAGCGAACATTATTGCTATGGCAGCTTCACATGCACTCACCTGTCCTGCGACGTCGCTCTGGCCGGCGACCCGCCTCCTTCCTAAGGGGGCGGACCGTGCGGCGTCACAGCGACGTCACATGGCAGGCGGCCAATAGCAACGGAGGGGCGGAGATGAGCAGGATGTAAACATCCCGCCCACCTCCTTCCTTCTCATAGCAGCCGGGACGCAGGTAAGGTGATGTTCCTCGCTCCTGCGGCTTTACACACAGCGATGTGTGCTGCCACAGGAACGAGGAACAACATCATACCTGTCGCTGCACCGGCATTATGGAAATGTCGGAGAATACACCGATGATATGATAACGATGCTTTTGCGCTAGTTCATCGTATCAAAAAGGTTTTACACACCACGACATCGCAAGTGACGCCGGATGTGCGTCACTTTCGATTTGACCCCACCGACATCGCACCTGCGATGTCGTAGTGTGCAAAGCCGCCCTAAGTGTTATCTGACAGAATTGCAGGGGTGCCAATACTTTTGGCAAGCACTGTAGATACAGTCCTGATTCATTAACTAGACCAGGTTAGACCATGTGCACATGTTGAGTATTTGGTGAGTTTTTTACCTCAGTACTTGTAAGCCAAAACCAGGAATTGAACAAGCAAAGGGAGTGAATTGTTATCATCATCATCATCATTATCATCATTATTATTATTATTATTATTTATTTTTAGAGCATCATTGATTCCAGAGTGCTATACATGAGAAGGGATTACATACAAAATGAAAAAAACTAATAATGACAGACTGGCACAGAAAGGAAAGGGCACTGCCCTTGTGGACTTACATTCTACGGTAGTATAATAGAAATGTGAGCACCACTTCTGTATTTTTTCCCACTCCTGGTTTTGGCTTACAAATACTGAGTTAAAAAAAACATCACAAAATACCCAACGTGTACACATGGCCTTATAGATCAAAATAAACAATATATGCTAGGTCCAAACACATATAGATTGTATTTTAAAAAAAACATCACAAAATACCCAACGTGTACACATGGCCTTATAGATCAAAATAAACAATATATGCTAGGTCCAAACACATATAGATTGTATTTTAATGTTATATTCTGTGATTTTGTTGTGGCTCCACTGGTGAGCTGGATTTGCTAAGAAAGAGGTCATGATGAGCGTTATGGTCTTCAGGTGTTGATGTGGTAGATTTGGATAGTCTGCATAAGGCTATGTGCGCACTAGGCCGTTTTACCCGCGGATTTGCTGCGGAAATTTCTTGAGAAAGGTTTGAAATCTTTCTGCAGACATTTCCCAGCAAAACCTATGGGAACAAAAAATAGCTGTGCGCACACTGCGGATTTTTCTCAAGAAAATTTCTTGAGAAAATTTTCTCAAGAAACTTTCTTGAGAAAATGAGTATGTCCATTATTTTCCGCAGGTACCTGCGGTATACCCCCGGAAATTCACTCCATTCACTGTAATGTAATCGCGAAATTCCGGGGGTATATTGCAGGTAGCAAATGATGTGCGGTATACCCCCGGTATAGCTGCGATTTACCTGCGGTAATGCTCATCGCTGCCTGCGGTTTTGCAGGGAGTGATGTAATTATGCCAGGAAGAGGAGGCGGAGCAGAGTAAACACACACGTCACACTCCCTGGACGCCGCACAGAAGCGCTTCCGTGTGACGTCCTGCGGGTGCCCGTGCAGTCTGTATCCCGCTGTAGCCCCGCCGCTGCACGCACAGCAGTGTCAGTGTCTGCCCGTAGTGTGTCAGAGTCTGCCCGCAGTATCAGCGTCTTGTCACGCTGCAGCACAGGCAGACACTGACACTCAGCAGTGCGTGCAGCCGCGGGGATGACGAGCGCTGCTGTCAGAAGGTGAGATGAGATCATTACCTGCTGTGACGATCTCCTGCCTTCTGACGTCACCGCGGTCACTGCTGTCTATGCCTGTCTCTCGAGCGGCCCGAGACTGTCACTAGCGGTGATGTCACCGGCTCTCGCGATACTGCTGACAACGCGGCGGGCATAGAAGTCAGTGACAGCGCTGATTGTAGGACTGCAGGAGATCATCACAGCAGGTAATGATCTCATCTATCCTCCTGACAGCAGCGCTCGTCATCCCCTGCAGTGACCTGGGCTATTGATGTTAGCTCATGTCACTGCATTGCTCTCCCAGCCAATGGGGAACATTCTGTTCTTCATGGACTGGGACAGTGACTATGGTATGGATCGCCGTGGGACGCCCCCCCCTTATTGGATTATGCCGGAAGTGGAATTGATTGTTCTTGTCAATAAATTGGTGAAAGAGGGAATGTGGGGACTGTTTTTTTTTCAAATAAAACTTTTTTGTTGTCTATTTTATATTTCTTACTGACGGGGTTTGTGATGTCAGGTATCTGATAGACGCATGACATCACTAACCCCAGGGCTTGATACCAGGTGACATTACACATCTAGCATCAACCCCATATATATTACCTCGTTTGCCACCGCACCAGGGCAACGGGATGAGTTGGGGCGAAGCGCCAGGATTGGCACATCTAATGGATGCGCCACTTCTTGGGCGGCTGCAGCCTGCTATTTTTAGGCTGGGGAGTGTCCAATAACAGTGGACCTCCCTAGTCTGAGAATATCAGACCCCAGCTGTCCGCTTTACCTTGGCTGGTGATCCAATTTGGGGTGGACCCCACGTTTTTTGTTTTAAATTATTTATTTAATGTAAAATAACAGCGTGGGGTGCCCTCTGTTTTGGATTACCAGCCAAGGTGAAGCTGCCAGCTGTGGTTTGCAGGCTGCAGCCGTCTGCTTTACCCTAGCTGGCTACAAAAATAGGGGGAACCCCACGTCATTTTTTTAATTATTTATTTTTTGGCTAAATACAAGGCTAGGCACCCTTTAGTGCCACATGAAAGTCACTAAAGGGTGCCAGCTTAGACTATAAAGGGGGGTGGGACATTATATAGATCTTTCTCATCTATCTATCTATCTATCTATCTATCTATCTATTCAGCTATCCATCTTTCCCTCTATCCATTATCTGTCTATCTATCGATTATCTATCTATTATCTATATTATTTATTTCTATTCAGCATAAAAAAACCGCAGGGACCAACCTGCGGCAAAACCGCGGCAAAACTGTGGCAAAAACGCATGCGTTTTTCCCGCGGATTTGGTGTGTTTTTTTACCACAGGTGCGGTAATCTTCAACTCCCAGAAGTTTCTCAAGAAATTTTCTTGAGAAAAATCACTTTTCTAGTGCGCACATAGCCTAAGACATAGAACAGTGAGCTGGATATACTGGACGGCATGTGAATCAGTGGAGTTGGATATATAAACAGGCACCTTGGAATGGCACAGCCGAATGTGCAGGGCAATGCATGTTGCTCTGCTGTACAAAGGTAAATGAGGACAGAACGTTTGAATATTAGAATTATTTGACAGATAGGTGCTTTGGGTCAAATGGAAGGGACACAGGCCACTTAATGTAGTAAACCTGAATGTGCAGACAGCATCTTGAAATAACAGCACTAAAGTTGCAGACAGCCAGACTGATGTAGCAAAGCCATTCAGACCACCTCGAAACAGCAGACTTTAGTGTTTGTCAGGGGCACGCTAGGTAAAATCTGCAACAGAGCCCAGTGAAAGCAGAGCTGTGTTAGTGAATTGTCACAGAAAGGAAACTACCTGTGGTAGTAGTGAGGGCACACTACCTAAATACGCAAGAGGTATGCAGATGCCTGAGCAGGTCTTAAAAGGGTTAGGAGATTGTAAAGGTACATGACTGCTGCCTTAGTGCTATTGTTCCAAGATGTATAGCCGTCTGGGACTACACTTTTTATTCAAGAAACGTGTGAGTAGCCTTAGACCGATTAATTTTCCAAATAAGATCTATTGGCAAAAGAGGTTATAGATAGCCTGACATGTAGAGTGGAGTCTTTATCGCTTCCTAGCCTTTGGCTAAGCTCAAGTGTAGTATCATTTAAAAATGGTTTTGGCCTGGGCCACCCTAGAAGATCAGTACATAATGCACACTGGGTATGGTTCCCTGGTTAGTACTCAGAGGGGCTTATATAATCCTCCAGGGACAACCTTGGTCCTCCAGGATTAATGGTCTCATAGATGCCTCCCATTACTAATATAGGGCTTAGTGGCAGCTGTTAATGTAATAACCCTTATTACCCCAATTTCCACCACACCAGGGCAATCAGATGAGCCGGGTAAAGTTTACTGAAGACAAGCGAACTATGGATATGGATTACTGTAACCATGTCCTGTGGTCTGATGAGAAAAAGATTAATTAATTCAGATGGTGTCAAGCATATGTGGCGTCAACCAGATGAGGAGTACAAAGACAAGTGTGTTGTCTACAATGAAGCATGGTGGTGGGAATGTCATGGTTTGGGACTGCATTAGTGCTGATGGCTGTTCAGAGCTATAATTAGTTGAGGAAACCAGGATAACCAACATGACCAACATGTACTGGGACATAAAAGCAGAGCATGAATCCCTCCATTCAGAAACTGAGCCGCAGGGCAGTAATCCAACATGACAATGACCCCAAACACACCTCCAAGATGGCCACTGCTTTGAAAAGAAACTGAGGGTAAAGATGCTGGACTGGCCAAGCATATCGCTAAACTTAAACCCTTTTGAACATTTATGGAGCATTGTCCAACAGAATGAGGAGTGCAAGTTCCCTAACATCCACCAGCTCTGTAATGTTGTCATGGAGGAGTGAAAGAAGATTCCAGAGGCTCCTGGGAATCTCTAGTGAACACCTTGTCCAAGAGAGTTAAGGCAGTGCTTAAACATAATGATGGCCACACAAAATATTGATACTTTGGGCACAATATGGTCATTTTCACTTAGGAGTTGCCAGCAGTTTAGACATTAATGGCTGTCTGTTGAATTAGTTAGAGGGCACAGCAAATTTCGATTGTTATACATGCTGTACACCGACTACTTTACAGTGTATTAAAGTGTCATATCTAGAGATGAGTGAACCAGCCGCGGTTCGGCTCGAGCTCGGTTCGCCGAACCGAAGTCCCGTTTGAGTTCGGTTCGCCGAACGTTCGACGAACCGAACTCGAACCAATAGGAAATAATAGGAGGCAATCACAAACACATAAAAACGCATTATAAATGTACACATACAGTTAATAAACATTGCCATAACACTTACCGGTGCCCGTGATACGTCCTGCACTCTGTCTCCTGTCACTATTCCTTCCGATGATCGCTGCATCCTCCCGATAACCAGCACTGACAGGACCTTCCGTGACGTCGTCAAAATAGCCATGTGACCAGTCACGTAGCTATTATCTCATTGGCTACAGACTGGTCACATGGCTTTGACGTCATGTCCTGTCCTAGGTCCTGTCATTGCACTCTCCGGTACACGATGCACATTTGTGTATCGCCGTGTACTGGCGACATGCTCTAGCACACGGTCGACTCCCCATTCCGTTAGGGACCGGCTGACACAGCCGGTCATTAACGGAGATCACCGTTGCCATAGCAACGCAGTTAGCGGTGACGTCACCGCTAACCGCGGCTCCGGGAATCACATGATCGGAGCACCGTTGCTATGGTAACGCGTCTGTCAGCGTTACCGCTGTTACCGCTAACAGCCAGCAGCACTGATCTCTCACGGAGTGAAGGCTGCACGGGAAGCAGCGTCTTCCCCTATGCAGCAGTGATGGAGCAGAGCTGCATTTGTTGAACGAGAAAGACAGAAGACCATGGATCGTGGAGGGCTGACAGGGGGTAATAAAGATGGAGTCTCTAATGTGTCTGTGTATTTATTTCTATTAAAGTATTTTTTCTCTGTGTGGTGTCTTTTTGTTAACCCTTTATTGGAGATTCTTAATTGCAGGGTCAAACGTGCCTGACATTAAGAATCTCTGGCTTAATACTAGCTAGTAAAACAAGGCTAGTATTAACTCATTATTACCCAGCAAGCCACCCGGATTCAGGGCTGTTGGAAGAGTTGGATGCAGCGCCAGATGATGGTGCTTCTATGAAAGCGCCATTTTCTGAGGCGGCTGCGGACTGCAATTCGCAGCAGAGGCGCCCAGAAACCTCGGGCTAACCTGTGCTGTGGATTCCAATCCCCAGCTGCCTAGTTGTACCCGGCTGGACACACAAATGGGGCGAAGCCCACGTCATTTGTTTTTTAATTATTTCATGAAATAAGTGAAATAATTAAAAAAAACTGGCTTCCCTATATTTTTGGTTCCCAGCCGGGTACAAATAGGCAACTGGGGGTTGGAGGCAGCCCGTGGCTGCCTGCTGTACCTGGCTAGCATACAAAAATATGGCGAAGCCCACGTCATTTTTTTGGTGGGCAAAAAACTTCTGCATACAGTCCTGGATAGAGTATGCTGAGTCTTGTAGTTCTGCAGCTGCTGTCTGCTCTTCTCCATACAGACAGACAGCAGCTGCAGAACTACAAGGCTCAGCATACTCCATCCAGGACTAGTAAAAGGAATGAAGTTTTTACCCAGCTCACCTGCTTGATAGGAGACCGAGACCTGTGGACCAAGCAAGGAAAAAGTCGGCAATTCTTTGGTAATGATGAAGGAAGATATTCCAGCAACTTGAGTCCAAACAGGAAATTCTTTAAAACGTTGATTCTTTATTATTTACATATTAAAAAGTCCATGTTGGGGTGAAACAAACCCAAGACAGAGAGGACGCGTTTCAAACACTTGGTTCTTAGTCAATCTCTAAAGCATGTGTTCACAGGACTTGTTTAAAAAGGAGGGAGTAAAGACCCAAACATGTGTTTAATCAAATGGAAAGAGCTTTTCACTAAAGCATTAACCCTGTGAGGGGAACATTTTTTATGCAGGTATTCACACACGGTAACATAGGAGTGAATGTCAGACAAAAAAAAAACAGCATTAGTAAGCAAACAGTGTTTCATTTCTTTTATTCAAACCTGTCTATAATGGAGACCGATATAAATGATGATCAGAATTTTAATATTTTTCATGCCACTGACCAAAAACGAATGGAAAGAGCAGCAAGGATTTTTTCTTTGAATAATCAGGATATTCCCATGGATATACATGTGGAACTGAATAAATTGTTGTGGGAATTAGAGAAAACTATGTCAGCAAGAATACACACCTGGTGGGACAGCAAAACGCTGCAGGCATATCTAGATAGGGATATGATCCCCAGGGGCCTTCGCTTAAACAAGAGAGCCACGGTCGAATTCAATCAGGATTTTGTGACTAAATGGAACGCGACTTTGTCTGATTGTTCAAAAAGACTCATACAACTTATTATTGAACAAGAACAAAATAAAATACTGGATTTGGAAAATAAAGTCGGTACAATTGAGTCTTCTCTTGTACAATATGCCAATCTGGACTCTTACAAAAATATGAGAGAACAAATTAATATTAAAATCAGCAATTTGGAGGACACTATTACTGCATTTAAAGAGAAAAAAATTATCAGAGACTCTAGAGGTTATGAAGAGAATAAAATTTATAATTGGCATCATTTCAGGAGATTTTCACAGAATGTAACTAGATCTATTCTCAAAAATAAAAAACACCATCCTTCCAGCAGAGTGTCCTTTTCATCTACAGACGTTGAAACAACTGATTTGGACTAGAGATGAGCGAACCGGTCGCCGTTCGGCTCGAGGTCGGTTCGCCGAACGGAGCTCCCGTTCGAGTTCGGTTCGTCGAACGTTCGACGAACCGAACTCGAACTGCATAGGAAACAATTGCAGGCAATCACAAACACATGAAAAAACACCTAGAAAACACCCTCAAAGGTGTCCAAAAGGTGATAAACAACTCACAACACAACACAAACACATGGGAAAGTGACAAGGACATATACTCATGCGAAAACAAAACAGCTGGACAACGAAAAAGAGGAGGAGACACAGATATATGAGTATATGCAAGGAAACATCGATGCCATTACTGTGCAACTTGAGCCCTGCTCATTTTAGGCTTCCAATCTGGATAAATTGCCTGAGCTCGACACGTACGCCTTGGGGATCTTGTCGTGTCCTGCAGCCAGCGTTCTCTCGGAACCTGTCTTCAGTGCTGCTGGGGGTCTGCTGGCAGATAAGCACACGTGTCTGTCCACTGACAATGTGGACATGGCTCTCAGAGGACTTTTCTTCCCCTGGGTCATCCAGGGGAGGTGAAAGGCACGCGTATTTTTGAGAGTGCTTCATGCAAAGCATCTTTTTCATTTTGAAAAGGGGGGTCAACTGATGCTAGTCAAGTGGGGTGTGTGTGGCCCAATTAGTGGCAACGAGGAAGACGGTGGTTGGAGTCCCCTCGCTGTGTTTCTAAAAGAACCAAGATGAACAAGTCATGGCTCTCAGAGGACTTTTCTTTCCCTGGGTGAACCAGGGGACGGGAAAGGCACGCGTATTTTTGAGAGTGCTTCATGCAAAGCATCTTTTTTATTTTGAAAAGGGGGGTCAACCGATGCCAGTCAAGTGGGGTGTGTGTGGCCCAATTAGTGGCAACGAGGGAGACTGTGGTTGGAGTCCCCTCGCTGTGTTTCAAAAAGAACCAAGATGAACAAGTCATGGCTCTCAGAGGACTTTTCTTCCCCTGGGTCAGCCAGGGGACGGGAAAGGCACGCGTATTTTTGAGAGTGCTTCATGCAAAGCATCTTTTTCATCTTGAAAATTGGGTTAACTGATGCCAGTCAACTGGGGTGTGTGTGGCCCAATTACTGGCAACGAGGGAGACTGTGTTTGGAGTCCCCTCGCTGTGTTTCTAAAAGAACCAAGATGAACAAGTCAGGGCTCTCAGAGGACATTTCTTCCCCTGGGTCAGCCAGGGGACGGGAAAGGCACGCGTATTTTTGAGAGTGCTTCATGCAAAGCATCTTTTTCATCTTGAAAATTGGGTCAACTGATGCCAGTCAAGTGGGGTGTGTGTGGCCCAATTAGTGGCAACGAGGGAGACCGTGGTTGGAGTCCCCTCGCTGTGTTTCTAAAAGAACCAAGATGAACAAGTCATGGCTCTCAGAGGACTTTTCTTCCCCTGGGTGAACCAGGGGACGGAAAAGGCACGCGTATTTTTGAGAGTGCTTCATGCAAAGCATCTTTTTTATTTTGAAAAGGGGGGTCAACCGATGCCAGTCAAGTGGGGTGTGTGTGGCCCAATTAGTGGCAACGAGGGAGACTGTGGTTGGAGTCCCCTCGCTGTGTTTCAAAAAGAACCAAGATGAACAAGTCATGGCTCTCAGAGGACTTTTCTTCCCCTGGGTCAGCCAGGGGACGGGAAAGGCACGCGTATTTTTGAGAGTGCTTCATGCAAAGCATCTTTTTCATCTTGAAAATTGGGTCAACTGAAGCCAGTCAAGTGGGGTGTGTGTGCCCCAATTAGTGACAACGAGGGAGACTGTGGTTGGAGTCCCCTCGCTGTGTTTCTAAAAGAACCAAGATGAACAAGTCATGGCTCTCAGAGGACTTTTCTTCCCCTGGGTCAGCCAGGGGACGGGAAAGGCACGCGTATTTTAGAGAGTGCTTCATGCAAAGCATTTTTTTCTTTTTCAAAAGGGGGGTCAACTGATGCCAGTCAAGTGGGGTGTGTGTGGCCCAGTTAGTGGAAATGAGGGAGACTGTGGTTGGAGTCCCCTCGCTGTGTTTTACATGCTTTTAGAAGGGCATGACATGGCTTGGAGGTTGACTTTCAGCATCTGCAAACTGTTGGCTACCAAAATGCTGCCTTTCCAACCTTTTTAACCAAGGATTTTCGAGACCTTATGCCCATCGCAGTGCCCCAAGAGCCGATGCCCAGGCGCCACTCCTTCTCCAACAAAGGCGTGCACGCGCTACACCAGCATGTCGCACTAAACATCACTGATTCCTTGAGAAACTCTGTGTGACAGGGTGCATTTCACCACAGATAATTGGCCCAGTAAGCATGGACAGGGGCGTTACATGTCGCTGACTGGGCAATGGGTTACTGTGGGGAGAGATGGAGAAGGGTCTGCTGTACAAGTCTTGCCGTCCCCACGAGTTGTGTCAATCCTTCTTCTGTATGTAGAAGTTAATACACTGCTTCTGCCTCTTCAACCTCGTGTGGGTCCTCCACCTTGGCCCAAACACTGTGTGGTCAGGCCACCCTTCCTTGTAACTGCGCACAAGGAATACCACACACCTCCTTACTATGCTGGCAGCAGAGCTCAATGCCATCAGGCGGTCAAAGGTTTACTTTGAAATGTATGGGAAATGTGACTCACACCGCTGAGAAGTTGTGGATGGTTAGCTCTGGAGACCGAGTTTCATCAATGGTTGTCTCCACTCAACCAGCAGCCAGGGAAGGCCGGGTGCGACAATAATGCAAACATGGGTGCGGCCCTTCGCTGTGACAATGTGACACACGTGCCTTGTGTGGCTCACGTGTTGAACCTGGTTGTCCAGCAATTTTTAAAGCACCATCCTGGCCCACATGGCCTTCTGCAGAGAGCACGGTGTAACACCTTCCTTGATCCACACACTCAGGCTGTAAATGATAGGCTAGAGGGAAGCCACTCACCAAGCTGGACACCCAGAACCCTGAAACCCTTTAACCCCTATACAGTGATTTGGAATTACACAGGGCCCAAGTTGATCAATACCTGTGGAAGGCTGCAGTTCCAGAGAATAGTAGTCAGGCAGGGTCAAAACATTAATTGAGGAACAGGAACAGAATGCGACGGCCAGGACTTAATCAGAAAACAAGCAGAGGTGAAATGCGGATCGGCCAACAAGGTACATAAACAGCAAGCAGGGAAAGTAGTCAGGTAACAAGCACACAAAATCATAAAACTGAACTGGGGGTAAAAGTAACCAGAGGTTCATAGCTATGTTTGGCAGTGGTCTGCAGACAGGATGGGCATAAAAAAGGGTGGGGTGTCTTCCCATTGGTTGTACCTGAATGATGGTACTTCATCTGTGAGATACCCACCAGCTACATTCAGCCAGAGATTCTGCATCTTTCAAGGTAATGCAGCCCAGTGAGTGAGCATAACCTGCGTCCACCTGCGCCGCTGGCATCGACTCCTCTCCCATCATCAGCACTATGCATGAAAGGAACACGTTGTCACCTGGCGACCAGAGTGCAAATTGACGGAGCGGACTCCGTTGGTGACTTAACAGCCGTGTGCGGCAATGATGCAAACCTGGCTGTGGGCCATCGTCAGGGCAATGTGACACACGTGCCTTGTATGGCTCACGTGTTGAACCTAATTCTCCAGCAATTTTTAAAACACCATCCCGGCCTACATGGCCTTGTGCAGCGGGCACGCTTGGTATGTGCTCACTTCCATCGTGCGCACACAGCAGCTCAACAACTTTCGTCGCTACAGAAGTCTTTAGGTCTGGTGGTTAAACGCCTGAAATGCGATGTGCCGACACGCAGGAATTTGAATCTGCACATGTTGCAGCGTTTGTGGCAGCACCGCTGAACCCTGCTGCAATACGTTATGACATATAGCCTGGGATAACTTGATCCAGAGGTGGTGCAGATCACGCTGCTGGAGTGGTGTCAGATCAAGGACCTATGCACCCTTCTACACAGTTTACAAATGTCAACGAAGATGTTTAGCACTGGCGATGCCATTCTCAGCATGACAATTCTGGTCATCTACATGATGGAGCACACTGTAATTATTATTCGGAGTCAGGTGTTGGGACAAGAGGAAGGGGAGGAAGTACAGGAGGAGTCATATGCGGAAGGGATAACAAGATCTACGAGGTCCAGATGGTCAGCGGCACCTAGGCGGCAGTCATGGTGAGGGAGAGGGATTAACAAGGGCGCATAGTATCAGCAAAAAGTGTTGAGGAAGGTGCAGGAGCCCATGAAGAAATGGTGGACGAACTGGCGATGGGCATGGAAGACTGAGCAGATGAGTGAGAGCTTGGTCACATTTCGGTTGTGCGAGGTTGTGGGGAGAGGGCAGAGGAAGGAGGCACGATTCTCACTTCTCTGCCACCAACACACCAAGGACTTGGTCCTCCTGGATGCACAAGACACATGAGCGCCTTCTTGCTGCACTACCTACAACATGACCCTCAGATTGTACGAATTCAAAGTAATCCTGACTACTGGGTTGCCACACTGTTAGATCCCCGGTACAAGACAAAATTTGGCAAAATAATTCCTGCCATAGAAATGGACGCACGTATACAGGAGTATCTGCAGAAGGTGGTACGCAATCTTAGATGTGCTTTTCCACTAAACGCCAGTGCTGCACAGAGTGAATCTCAACGCTTTGTCATGGATAGGAGGAAATGGTCTTTTACTTGTCCACATCTGAGGGACCGAGGGCTGGCTGCTGTGCTGAGATGGCATTGAGTACGGTGTCCCTGCAGAGTTGCACTTTTGTTCATATACCAAAATGAGTTGAAAAAGGACAGATGCTGGTGGAAAGGGGAACAGGTGTGTTGGAAAGGGGAAAAAAGTTTTTGTCCGTGGATTTGGTGGTTAAGCAACTGTAACATTTGCTGAAGAAACACCATCTGTTACAGTGGGACTGGCAGATTTGGATAAGGTGGTATATACTATGTTACCGCTATATACCGAAAATTATTAAGAAAAGAAAGAGAAAGGTATATATCCCCATCAGCAGTCAGTGTCCACCGTGCTCCCAGATGGAAAAGGAGAGGTTGGCAACTGGAAGGTTTGGTGGAGGATACAGAGCTGTGTGGATATGAAACTAATAGTAGCCTGAACCGAGTTAGACGCCATTTGGATCTGGAGACTGGGAGCCCTGTTAGCGTCACAGGGTCCACATGCCCACCCAGCCCAGGAACTCCCTGTTAACAACACAGGGGCCATTGAGTACGCTGACCGTGTGCGTAGGGGCCACACCTGTGGACAGCAGGTGCATCAGCAGCAGCAGGCCTGTTAATGCCACTGGGCTGCACAAGCAGGACTGGTAGGACAGGAGCTGGTCTTAACCGTTCTGCGTTACCAACTGTGGTGGTGGCCTGCATCGACACCCTATCCCTGCCTACCTCTGACCTAAAGCCGCAATGGGTTCAACACATGGAGGTGTGCTCTTTCGGAGCATAATAGAAGACTGCGCACCTCCTTGTTGGCTCCAGCCCCTTTTATAACCTGGGTCCGCCCCAAACCAGGGTGAACCACGATGCACCTCCTGGAGACAAAAGCAGACTGACACGTCATGAGTGGCATAACTAGCGTCCTATTTGGAACCGCAACTTCAATGATGACCTCATGGCTGCCATGACCCAAACACCTCACCAGTCATCGTCTGACCATCAATAATGCGGTGACAAGTCATAGGGGCGGGCCTCTGCAAGCCATTTGGGAGTGGCCTGGCCACATCGTCAGGACACCTGATGCCCTGTGGTCTATATGGGACCCCCACATCAGGGGCAGGGCCAAAGAGTTCATTACCGGACATAGTCTCTGATGCAGTAAGTGCCTGAGCATGCTCAGTAGCATGAAATACAGTGTCTGAAAAAAGACTATCAGCTTTATGGTGTCTAGGCACAACACAGGACCTAGACCCAGCACGGAGTGCAAGTACCTTTGCAAAGAGGCTTTTCGCACTAAGTGTGGGAGCATGCGCTGTATCCCGAAATGAAGACTTAGCCTCAGCAATGGCACAGTCAGGCTGAGCATACTCACTAGGCGAAACACTGTAGTTAGGCTGCGGTTGGGGTATATCGGCACACGCATGCGCACTAGCTGCCTCTCCACACTTAGACGTGGAGGAGAAAGCAGCCATCTGGACAAGCCAAGGCACAGCCCTAAATGACAGCTGACGCCTGGGCGCAAATGAAACCGCAGCAGGCTTCAGATTACAGGTTTTGTAACAACAAATACCATCCAAAAGAACAGGTGTACTTCTTCCCATGGATAATCTGATATGATCCTTTTTTTCACGGACACAACCATCGCTAACAAATGTAGATGAGGCCAAAACAGCAGCTGCTTCAATGGATCTGAAGTGCTCCATAAAGTGGCCTCTCCTCTACCCCAATTTCAAGATCCCAAATACTCCATTCCTCTGTGGTGTCAATCCAATCGCACTTGCTTCCTAACAGCTCTCAAGTTTCCACCAGCCCTGCTGAGTATGGGGTAACAGAGATGGTTGAGTTTGCATAGCTGTTCAGTCGCACTATAGCCTGGGAATCAGAGGTCTGCTCCAAAGCTGCAATGAGTACAGACAAGGAAGTTATTATTATTTTTATTATTATTGATTTATAGAGCACCATTGATTCCATGGTGCTGTACATGAGAAGGGGGTTACATACAGAGTACATATACAAGTAACTATAGACAGACTGGTACAGAGGGAAGAGGGCCCTGCCCTTGCGGGATTACATTCTAAAGGATTTTTGGGAGGAGACAGTAGGAGTGGTGTAGGTTGAGCGTGAAGTACGTATGGTGGTGGTGTCATTGAAGGTTATAGTCATTTCTGAACAGATGAGTTTTCAGATTCAGTTTGAAGCTTGCGGGTGTAGCAGATAATCTGACGTGTTGAGGTGGCGAGTTCCATGAGACAGGGGAAATGATCTGCGCAGATGGCCAGAAGCTTTGTGAGTGGGATCCAGGCCCCGATGAAGAAGGTGCTGAGCCTAATCTACACCCTCATTTTCAAAAAGTAAATCCTCCTGGTGGAGACAATGGGGAACATGAGGAGGAGCACAGATACCTGATTGGAATGACAACTTTACTATTCGGTCAGGGCAGGAAGAGGTTGTCTCGGAGGACTCAGGACGAGGGGAATGAAAACACACAGGGTTTTTGATGAGGTTGGAGACCACACTTACTGTCAAACCAAAGTCAGCCAGTCGATGAGGTCAGCAGAGGAGGTGGAGGAGGATGCTACTGACGATGAGGTTACGTTGCGTCTTCCTGGCCAGAGACAAAGTACTGGAAGCACGTCAACAACTGAATCCTGGACCACAACTTTGACTCTGAGCAGAAGTCGTGTTGGCTATGCAGGTCGCATGGGCTGTAAGCCTTGCCTAGCCTGTGAATTTTTGGACATCGCAAAGGATCACCCAAGTCATGTAATCTGTAAGATTTGTCAACAATCTGTAAGTAGAAGGCAAAAACTCACACCTTTGAGTAGTTCCTCCATGAAGTGTCACATGGATATGAATTGATAGCGTGAAGGTGTATTGCTCAGCTTTAGCCACTGTCAATGCAACATGCTTATTTGCCATTGCATGCATTGTTGCAGACTACACACAAGGGGCTGCTGTTTTTTTGGATCTGCCTTTGTTTGGTCACTATAGCAATATCAAATTGCTCTTCGGATGTGGACTTGGAGATGCTGTCTATGAACAGAAGGAAAAGCTAAAGGTGTGTGTTACAGCAAGGAGCCACCGCGGAAACACTTCGTTCAATTGTGAGGGGAGTCATGTTGTACTTTGATGATGAGCCCCGTAATGCCAGTGAGCAGCATCCTGTGCCACAGACCAACATTCTTACAGTGCTGTTTATACTGTTTAACGTGAGAGGAGCGTAAAGTCTGTATTTCTGGAAACTGGACATCAGAGTACCTGGGTACGGTAGGCTGTGCCCAGACAATAATGCGGGCACGCAACACTTTGTTTTATTAGCAAAACACATATCTGTTCTGGGTAGGCCGACTATATAGACAATAAGACTTGCTGCCTCTGCACTGTCAAATTGTCACGTACAGTTTAAATCATAGAGGGACAGCAACACATGTTTGCATTCACTGTTGCTTTTCAAGATTTCCATGACTGTGTTGCAGAGCTGTGTGGTTTGCATTCACACTGTTATCATCTGCATTATCTGTGAGGCTTCAGCTAACAAGGGTATTCAGGGGGGGTAATGTGTTTTGACTATGTTTAGGTAGATAACTTGGAAGCTCTTGTGCTGCACCACTGGTAGTCGTGTTCAAACACACACACACACACACACACACACACGCACAAACACGCAATTACTGCTTCACAGAGGGATTAGCAGGTAGTAGGCAACAGAATAGATTGTTCAATTATTTAAATTGTATGCATGGTTCTTATTGTTAGTTTTGGTAAAGTTAAACAATCATTTATCAACCCAACTGCCTAGAGTCCTTTTCCTGTTGCCTGGTTTTGCTGCATACTGGGTAGCCCACACTGTACACAACTTAAAATGAAGCATAAGTCGCAATGTGAATTTCACTGTGCTTCAATGCGGCCTAGCGTGCCTGTGCAATCACCGCCTGCCTCATCAAGTGCATCTGCGTGCTCTTCATCCTCTGTGACTGTGGGGACAGCAGTCACACATGGTTTTTCACACTGAACTTCCACTCCTTTACCCGCAACAGGGAGTGTGATTGTCAGGTCATCACTTGTTTTGGAAGTGGAAACAGAAGGTATTGTTGAGCTGTCAGACATCGAGAGAACCATCATTGGATGCAGGCTACATTTTATCCACGCCTGCACCTTCGTCACAGATTGGCTGGACTACCTGCAGTTAATAATTGCATTCCAGAAATGGAAAGGAGTGTAGAATGCACATGTGTTGTACCTTGCTTGGCAGCAAAGGAACACTAACTTAGTATTCCAGACAATTTTAGGATGGCAGAAAAAGAGTCAGCTCTTTGGGCAAAGTAAATAGCGTGGCAAAAGTGGACAGATGGGTACAGTTACAGCTAGGGACCCCAATATAGAGATATGCCTTGACGAGGCCTTGGGGCTCAGTTACATTGATCAATGCGATTGCTAAATATCTCCTTTTTCCTAATATTCATGGCAGGTATGCAATTCATTATTCACATGTTCAAATTAGCAAGTAGCATTTTTCATTGTATATTCCAATATTTGTCCATATGCTTGAGGCATTATACCATTATCTAAGTTTGAAGTGCAGCCTTATCCTTTTATAATGTATGTATTTTTTGGCTTGCACTCAATATATATATATTAGTGCTCACTTCAGTTATCCTATTCAGTTAGATGGGTACAGTGGCCGTGTTCTGTGGGTACCACGACAGTAAAAGAAGCCTCACTTTCTATCCCTCCTAATGATCAAATGCAGCAAGGAATTCCCTGAGTTTGCTATAAAATTAGCATAGCTAAATGTGCATGAGGGTAGAATGCAGAGGTGCTTGAGATTGCTTGGCACAAGTGGCACAATAAAGGAGTCCAACAGCCACTTTTTGTATGCCACTAAATGGCAGTATTTTTTGCTATCATTAAAGCTTATTAAAAAAAGAGCAGGAGGGTGTCCTGCACAGGTGCTAGAAATAGCTTGGCACCAGTGGGGCACTAATGGAATACAACAGCCAGTTCTATGATGCCACTAAATGGCAGTATTTTTTATTATCATTATAGCTTATTAAAAACAGAGCAGGAGGGTGTCCTGCACAGGTGCTAGAAATAGCTTGGCACCAGTGGGGCACTAATGGAATACAACAGCCAGTTCTATGATGCCACTAAATGGCAGCATTTTTTGCTATCATTATAGCTTATTAAAAACAGAGCAGGAGGGTGTCCTGCACAGGTGCTAGAAATAGCTTGGCACCAGTGGGGCACTAATGGAATACAACAGCCAGTTCTATGATGCCACTAAATGGCAGTATTTTTTGCTATCATTATAGCTTATTAAAAACAGAGCAGGAGGGTGTCCTGCACAGGTGCTAGAAATAGCTTGGCACCAGTGGGGCACTAATGGAATACAACAGCCAGTTCTATGATGCCACTAAATGGCAGTATTTTTTGCTATCATTATAGCTTATTAAAAACAGAGCAGGAGGGTGTCCTGCACAGGTGCTAGAAATAGCTTGGCACCAGTGGGGCACTAATGGAATACAACAGCCAGTTCTATGATGCCACTAAATGGCAGTATTTTTTGCTATCATTATAGCTTATTAAAAACAGAGCAGGAGGGTGTCCTGCACAGGTGCTAGAAATAGCTTGGCACCAGTGGGGCACTAATGGAGTACAACAGCCACTTCTTGTATGCCACTAAGTTTACTCAATTTTTGGTATTATAACGTCTTAGTAAGTAACAATGAGTTTGCGTGTGCAATGCAGGCAGAGGTGCTGCAAATATCTTTGCACGTGTGGGACGATACAGAAGTCCAACAGCCATGTTTAGGATGCCACTAGGTTAACTGAGTGTTTGCTAGTATAATGGCTTAGTAACAATGAGTTTGAGTGTGCAATGCAGGCAGACGTGCTGCAAATATCTTTGCACTAGCGGGACTATACAGAAGTCCAATAGCCACGTTTAGGATGCCACTAGGTTCACTGAGTGTTTGCTAGTATAATGGCTTAGTAACAATGAGTTTGCGTGTGCAATGCAGGCAGACGTGCTGCAAATATCTTTGCACTAGTGGGACTATGCAGAAGTCCAACAGCCACGTTTAGGATGCCACTAAGTTTCCTCAGTGTTTGCTAGTATAATGGCTTAGTAACAATGAGTTTGAGTGTGCAATGCAGGCAGACGTGCTGCAAATATCTTTGCACTAGTGGGACTATACAGAAGTCCAATAGCCACGTTTAGGATGCCACTAGGTTCACTGAGTGTTTGCTAGTATAATGGCTTAGTAACAATGAGTTTTAGTGTGCAATGCAGGCAGACGTGCTGCAAATATCTTTGCACTAGTGGGACTATACAGAAGTCCAATAGCCACGTTTAGGATGCCACTAGGTTCACTGAGTGTTTGCTAGTATAATGGCTTAGTAACAATGATTTTGAATGTGCAATGCAGGCAGACGTGCTGCAAATATCTTTGCACTAGTGGGACTATACAGAGGTCCAATAGCCACGTTTAGGATGCCACTAGGTTCACTGAGTGTTTGCTAGTATAATGGCTTAGTAACAATGAGTTTGAGTGTGCAATGCAGGCAGACGTGCTGCAAATATCTTTGCACTAGTGGGACTATACAGAAGTCCAACAGCCACGTTTAGGATGCCACTAAGTTTACTCAGTGTTTGCTAGTATAATGGCTTAGTAACAATGAGTTTGAGTGTGCAATGCAGGCAGACGTGCTGCAAATATCTTTGCACTAGTGGGACAATACAGAAGTCCAACAGCCACTTTTAGGATGCCACTAAGTTCATTCAGTGTTTGCTAGTATAATGGCTTAGTAACAATGAGTTTGAGTGTGCAATGCAGGCAGACGTGCTGCAAATATCTTTGCACTAGTGGGACTATACAGAAGTCCAACAGCCACGTTTAGGATGCCACTAAGTTTCCTCAGTGTTTGCTAGTATAATGGCTTAGTAACAATGAGTTGGAGTGTGCAATGCAGGCAGAGGTGCTGCAAATATCTTTGCACTTGTGGGACGATACAGAAGTCCAACAGCCAGGTTTAGGATGCCACTAGGTTCACTGAGTGTTTGCTAGTATAATGGCTTAGTAACAATGAGTTTGAGTGTGCAATGCAGGCAGACGTGCTGAAAATATCTTTGCACTAGTGGGACTATACAGAAGTCCAATAGCCACGTTTAGGATGCCACTAGGTTCACTGAGTGTTTGCTAGTATAATGGCTTAGTAACAATGAGTTGGAGTGTGCAATGCAGGCAGACGTGCTGCAAATATCTGTGCACTACTGGGACTATACAGAAGTCCAATAGCCACGTTTAGGATGCCACTAAGTTCACTCAGTGTTTGCTAGTATAATGGCTTAGTAACAATGAGTTGGAGTGTGCAAAGGGCAGGAGGGTACAGTGGCAGGGTTGTGGGTCTCTGGGTACAGAAAAGGAAGCCTGCCTTTCTATCCCTCCTAATGGGGAAATGCAGCTAGGAAATCCCTGACCTTAGCTACACAGACGCTGTCATCTTGTGTAGCTGTTAAACTCTGTTTTCAGGACCTGTCACCTATGGCTCTGACCCTGCCGGTACGAGCCCTTAAAAGGACTGATAGAAAGTGCTCTCCCTAAGCTGTCCAGCGCTGTGTATGTAGCGCATATGTGACGCCCTGGGGAAGCCAGGGGTCACAGGTCACAACACCACATGCACCCCACATTCCCTGCAGGTACATCAAGCTAACCCAAAATCCTTGTTGCCTTCCTCCAGGGGCTGATGAACACACCAGGGGGTGTGCCAGGCGGTTGGCTCCACCCACCGAGGAGTTCACAGCCCTGGAGGCGGGAGAACCAGGCAGTTCAAGCTAGGGGAGTGAAGTAGAAGGAAGTAGTAGAGGAGCTTGTAAGAGGAGTTAAAGTGGAAAACTAAGGGACAGTTAATTAAAGCCTGAAGTTGGTCCGGGTGTGTGCCCCGGACTGTGACAGCAAGGTCAGCAGACGGCGGTTATAGTCTGCAGGGGGACTGCTCGGAGGTTGCTGGAAGGACCGCGGACAGGTGGTGACCCGGCGGTACCGGAGCAGTATACGAAGAACAGTCAGCACCAGGGCAGGGGCCTTTTGGATCCCGGCAAGGCTAGGAGTCGCCATAATTTGCCAAATCCGTCAGTGAAGGGGGCGGCCGTCTCCTAACAACCAAGTCCCGATTGAAGGCAACAGCCCGACCGTGAAGGGACACCGCCACCGCCAGGGCACCAGTTTCCCAGGGCCAGCGCCTGCGGGCAAAGTAGGGCTCCTTCGGCCCAGCTTGAAGCCGAGGAGTGGGTAACCGGTGGGGATCCATCGCTACCAAAGAGACTTTCATAGGTGCAGGGAAGAGACCGTCACCGCTAACTGCAGGGAACATCAGCACCGTGAACCGTCCGAGGGACCCGTCCAACCAGCCGTTTGTTTACCGAGAACTGTGTCGTGTTTACTGGCTGAGTGAGTACCTCCGTGCCGTGCGGCACAGCGCTGTGCCTGCGCCCCTTCACCTCCACAGGCCCCATCCCCGCCTGTCCACCATCCAAATCCCATCACTGGGCCCCAGGAGCACCACAACCCCTACCCACGGAGGGGCACATCAACAACTGGCTGCTCCATACCATCACTCCCGGGCTCCCCATACAGAGCAGCGGTGGTGTTAACAAATCACCACAACCGTGGGTGGCGTCATGGACAATAAACTATCCCAAAACACCCAATTCCCCCTTTTCACTCACGGGCGAGGAGCGCCGCTCGAGTCCCCGGGATCCGGTCCATCGCTCGAGCCACCGAGCAGCGGCAGGCCGCAGCAGCCGCAGTGCCAGCCGGACCCGAGCAGAGGGAGAGCGCGACGTCCCCTCCTCCGCCCGCGACACATACAGCAGTATCGGTGATAGGACTCAGGACAGAGCTGCGCCAGTGATGTCTGACACCAAGAACGCAGAAGGCAGATAATGGCGTGCTGGAGGAAAATGTCCGATTTTATAATGCAGGGACATGTGACATGGACATCCTATCACACATGCCGTTGCTTCTCTGGCTAAAAGTCCACTTAGCTGTGTGTGTGTCTGGGATTGGCTGACATGCTGGCCCTCCCCACTACACGCGCGCGCTTAGGGAAGGAAGACAAGGAAAAAAAAAAAAAAAATGGCGATCGCCATTATCCATACAGCAGTGATCTGAATGCGCTGTTCCCGCACACTATACACTGAAATTTCATAATAGTGTAAGTCACAGAGTGACTTACACTATTACAGCGGAAAGCCAGCTAGGAATTAGCTGGGTTTTTTGCTGCTAGAACCGTTCTCGAACGTATCTAGAACTATCGAGCTTTTGCAAAAAAGCTCGAGTTCTAGTTCGATCTAGAACAGCCCCCAAAATCACTCGAGCCGCGAACTGGAGAACCACGAACCTAGAACCGCGCTCAACTCTAATTTGGACTCTACTGACAATAATACAGATACGTCTGATGTTAATGTGAATGCTCCCTCTACTTCTGTGAGTGCTTCAAAAAATCAATCCACTCCCTTTTAAAAAAAACAAGGAGGCGTGGTCGTAAGCACAGAAAACAGCATATATCAACACGGACACTATACCAGAGGGAAAAAGAAGTAGATGTTAATGAGAATTTTTCTGTTATAAATATGTCGGCTTGTGTCTTGGATGATGATGAGATCAGTGTTTTAAAAAAAGGTCTCAATTTTGTTCCAACTAAAAAATTTGATCTTTTTGGAACAATATTGGACGTTAATAAATTTATTCGTAAATTAACGATAAAAAAACACTTTTTTCATGATGAAAATGTATCTAAAAAATCTAACATGCAACCTGAAAGTTTATTTTCTCCTGTTTCCTTCAAAGAACAAATGACATTACAGAATTTGCGTGAGCTTTCAGCTGATAGTGGCAATTGTACTAATATTGATTTTGTAATTGCTGACATGGTTGTTCCTAATCCACGTTTTTACCCTATTCCATCAAGGTGTGAGCAAATGGGAGATTTCCAAAACATAGTTGAAAAGGAACTTACTAACCTCTCTCATCAACAGAAACCCACTGTCCAGAATTTATCTAAAAAAGAGAAACTTGCTGTTCTCTCCTTGCGCAATAATCCTAATATCATCATAAAGAATGCTGATAAGGGGGGAGCAGTGGTTGTTTTGGACGTGGGCCTCTATGAAAGAGAGGTTTTAAACATGCTCAATGATAGTGACACCTACATGAGGATCGATTCTGATCCTTCTGCAGATATAAAAAAATCATTAGAGAGATTGGTGGAAGAGGGATTGCATTTAGGTGTTATAGATAAAAAACAGGGGGAGTTCCTTAATCCACCATTCTCTCTCACTCCATTGTTGCATGCTCTCCCCAAGTCTCACAAAAATCTGTTTCCACCAACGTTTAGGCCAATCATGTCAGGCATTGATTCTGTCACAGAACACCTGTCAGAGTGGCTAGATAATCATTTGCAGTTTCTCCCCAAAATCTCTCCAGGTTATGTTCTAGACAGTAAACATGTACTGAACATTGTTTCTCAGATCCAGTGGCAAAGTCATTACAGCTGGCTCACGTGCGACGTACAGACTTTGTATACGTCCATCCCTCATTCCCTTGCAATTCTGGCCCTAAAAGACCAACTTAAAAAATACTCGAATTATTCTGATGATCTGCAGAATTTTTTATTAGAAGTCACTTTTTTCTTATTGAAAAATAATTTTTTCACCTTCCTAGACAGAAAGTATGTTCAGCTGCGGGGCTGCTCTATGGGCGCTCGCTTCTCCCCCTCATTAGCTGGGGTCTTTATGTTCTAGTGGGAGGAGCAATTTATCTTCAGTCAAAATAACCCTTTTTTATCATATATATATATATATATACCTTCGGTACATAGATGATATACTAATTGTGTGGCAAAAACCAGAACAGAAAGTAGAGGAATTTATTTCCTATATTAATAACAATGCCCACAACTTAGTATTCACTTTTTTTCATGATCAAACGAAAATAAATTTTTTGGATATGTCACCCCATGGAAATATTGATAGTGGCAAAATTGACTGTAGTTTATATCGTAAACCCATATCAGGCAATTCTCCACTACATGCTAAAAGTTGTCACCCCAAGCATGTGGTGGAGAATATCCCCACAGGTGAATATATACGTGCAAAGAGGTGCTGCAGCAGTCAGGAACGTTTTGAGGCAGAATGTAGTAGTATTGATAGGAGGTTCTTGGCCAGAGGGTATAATTTTCAAAATCTTCAGAGGGCAAAAATCAAAGCGAATATTAAAAACAGATCCCAATATCTTGAAATGAACAATAAGGATAAAAATAAAGGTAACTTTCAGAACAAATTACCGGTAGTTTTTTCTACAAAATACAGCAGCAACTGCTATGATGTGATCAGAATTGTTAAGAAATATCTTCCAATTTTGTCTACAGATGTCACTTTACATCATATATTAAGGGATGGAGTGAAGTTTGTTTCCAAGAGAAACACGACTTTAAGTTCCATCCTATCACCAAGTGATCACACTAGTAGATGCGATTCTATTGATGTAAAAACTGCCCGTAATTGGTTACCTACCACAGGATCATACAAGTGTGGACACAAGAAATGTGGACTTTGTCATTATATGTTGAATGTAAAAAATGTTTCTTCATATGCTGATAAAAAAATGTACCAAATTACTTCTATGATTAACTGTGGTTCAGACCATGTGGTTTATTTCATTTCTTGCACGATGTGTCAACTGCAGTATATTGGCAGCACTTCATGCTCCCTAAGAAAAAGAATATCCGAACACATCTATTATGTGAATAATGTTACATTTAGGAAGTTGTCTAGTGCCTCCCAGCACTTTCGTGATATACATGCCAGTAGTTTTAATGGCATGAAAGTTTCTGCTATTGAGAAAGTAAAACTTCCTAAGATAGGAGGAAATTTAAAGGATATTCTTTTTCAGAGGGAAATTAAGTGGATTTTTCTAATGGGTACCAGAACTCCCACAGGTTTGAATAAAAGAAATGAAATACTGTTTGCTTACTAATGCTGTTATTTTTTTTTTGTTTTTTTTTGTCTGACATTCACTCCTATGTTACCGTGTGTGAATACCTGCATAAAAAATGTTCCCCTCACAGGGTTAATGCTTTAGTGAAAAGCTCTTTCCATTTGATTAAACACATGTTTGGGTCTTTACTCCCTCCTTTTTAAACAAGTCCTGTGAACACATGCTTTAGAGATTGACTCAGGCTATGTTCGCACGTTGCGTTTTTTACCGCGTTTCTGCAGCGTTTTTGGCGGCAGCGTTTTTGTGCTAAAACGCATGCGTTTTTGATTTCCAGCAAAGTCTATGGGAAAAGCAGAAATCCTGTCTGCACTTTGCTTTTTTTTCAGCAGCGTTTAATTTGCATATTTGTGGTCAAAAACCATGCTGAAAAAGAAGCAGCATGTCAGTTGTTTTTGCCATTTCTGCAGCGTTTCCTTAACATTGGAGTCAATGAGGAATGGCAAAATGCAACCAAAAGCACAATTCCTGCGTTTTTCATGCTTTTTACCTGCTTTTCCACTGCGTTTTTGGCTCCAAAAACGCATGCTTTTCTGGGCAATAATTAATGGGTTCTAATGTTCCTTTACACACACACAATAACCGAAAATTTAAATGTAAAAAAATAATAAACTTTACCTATTTTTCTGTTAAAATGTGCATAACCACTATTATTACATTAAAATTGATAATTTCCCATATTGTTTTAATAAAAGTTAATTTTATCCTTTTTTCCTCTTTTTTCATTCTTTTTGACTATTTCAACTTTATTTCTCAGTGTCTTGATCTCAAAAACGCATCTGCAAAAACGCAGGTGAAAACGAAGGTAAAAAGCGCTAAAAACGCACTAAAAACGCGGTAAAAACGCATGCGTTTTTAGCGCAGAAAAATGGCCAAAAGCCATTTGGTCAAAAACCAAGGGAAGGAAAACGTGCAGAATAAACTGCAGGTACTCCGACGCAATGTGCGGACATAGCCTAAGAACCAAGTGTTTGAAAGGTGTCCTCTCTGTCTTGGGTTTGTTTCACCCCAACATGGACTTTTTAATATGTAAATAATAAAGAATCAACGTTTTAAAGAATTTCCTGTTTGGACTCAAGTTGCTGGAATATCTTCCTTCATCCATCCAGAACTGTATGCAGAAGTTTTTTGCCCCCTGAAAAAATTATGTGGGCTTCGCCATATTTTTGTATGCTAGCCAGGTACAGCAGGCAGGTACGGCTGCCCCCAACCCCCAGTTGCCTGGGTACCCGGCTGGGAACCAAAAATAAAGGGAAGCCCTTTTTTTTATTATTTCATGAATTTCATGAAATAATTAGAAAACAAATGACGTAGGCTTCGCCCCATTTTTGTGTCCAGCCAGGTACAACTAGGCAGCTGGGGATTGGAATCCGCAGCACAGGTTGGCCTGAGCTTTCTGGGTCCCACTGCTGTGAATTGCAGTCTGCAGCCGCCTCAGAAAATGGCACTTTCATAGAAGCGCCATCTTCTGGCGCTGTATCCAACTCTTCCAGCACCTGCCTGCTATACCTGGCTAGCATACAAAAAAATGGCGAAGCTCACGTCCTTTTATTGTAGTTTTTTGGCAAAAAAAATAAAAAATGCTTCCCTGGATTTTCCATTGCCAGTGAAGGTAACACCAAACAGTGGGGGTAAGCAGCCAGTAGCTGCTTGGATTACCCTTAGCTAGCAATACAAAAAAGCAGCGGGAGCCCATATATATTTTTTTTAATTATTTATTTAAATAACTAAAAACAAAATGGGCTTCCCTGTATTTTGATTGCTGGACATCACAGTGCTGTAAAAATAAATCTTTAAAAAAATGACGTAGCGCTCCGCGGTATTTTTGATTCTCAGCGCAGATAAAGCAGACAGCTATGGGTTGCCACCCCCATCTGCCTGCCATTACCTTGGTTGGCAATCAAAATACAGGGAAGCCCATTAATTTTTTCTATTTAAAAAATAGTTAAAAAAAAATGACGTTGGGTCCCCCCATTTTTGATACCCAGCTAGGGTAAAGCAAACGGCTGTAGCCTGAAAACCACAGCTGGCAGCTTTACCGTGGTTGGGGATCCAATGTGGAGGTCCCTCCAGGCTCTTTTTTTATAATTATTTTATAAATATTAATAATTACACAAAAAAAGTAGGGTCCCCCCCAAATTGGATCACCAGCCAAGGTAAAGCGGACAGCTGTGGTCTGGTATTCTCAGGGTGGGAAGGTCCATAGTTATTGGGCCTTCACAGCCTAAAAATAGCAGGCCGCAGGCACCCCAGACGTGGTGCATCCACTAGATGCGCCAATCCTGGCGCTTCACCCCAGCTCATCCCGTGCCCTGGTGCAGTAGCAAACGGGGTAATAAATCAGGTTGATACTAGCTGTAAAGTCACCTGAGATCAAGCCCATCAGTTTGTGATGTCATGGCGTCTATTAGATACCCAACATCATAAACTGTCAGTACTAACAAAAAAAAAAATCGACAAAAGAAATTTATTTGAAGAAACAGTCCCCAAAACATTCCCTCTTTCACCAATTTATTGTAAGAAAAAAAATTAAGGGGTCCCACGACGACTCTGGACCGTCTAGAATATGGGGGGGAGACACTCAGGGAACGTATCCCCCATTTTCTAGGAGTGCAGACCCTTCATGTGAGGAGTGTGGGTGCAATGAATCTGCACTCACTCTCCCCGGGTCCACAGCAGCAGAGTCCATGTCGTAATGCATGCCTAATCAGGAGAACTATTCTACATTTCCAAATATTGGTATTTGCTATTATTGCTATTCCACCTACTATATATTTGGGATAGGATCTTGGAGATGAAATACCCCTTTAAGGTCAGTTATCCAGCTGAATGAATACTAAACAACAGAGCTCGCTATTTAGATGTGTTTTCTTGTGGCGTATAACGGACTCTCATGTTTGGTAGTCGTTCAGCAGGGAAACTATAAAAGCAAATCCCTCCATTTGGAAATGTAGTATATAGCTCTCCTGATCAATTATGTTCCTTACCTCATGAGCAAGGCATTGCAGTAATAATAATAATTTATTCATTTATATAGCATTATTAATTCCATAGCGCTGTATGTCTTTGGAGTGTGGGAGGAAACCGGAGTACCCGGAGGAAACCCACGCAAACACGGGGAGAACATACAAACTCCTTGCAGATGGTGTCCTTGGTGGGAATTGAACCCAGGACCTCAGCGCAAGACTGCAGTGCTAACCACTGAGCCACCGTGCCGCCCATTTAGCTTACAGATGCATAACCACCACTCACTGTGTCTGAACACAGGAAGCTGAGCTGACAGCCGCTCTGTGCATGCGGCAGCGTCTATTGTGAAGGAGAGGGCCGTGGGGGGATCAACGCTGCACAGGTACTGTGGGACACCGGGGAACACCGGTGGGGTTATAGGGGGTGACCTGGCAGGGCCTGGGGAGGAGTTTTCTGTCTCATGTGTCATGGCACATGCGACAGAAATCAGAGGAGTAGGGTGAATGCCGCCGGCGCGCTGCTGTGCACGCGGCCATCTTGGATTTATGGGAGGGCATCAGGGGGGGCACTTTGGCGACACCGGGGGACCGGAGGGGACTGGGGAGGAGATTTATCATGTTTGTTCATGCCAGATGGGAGATAAATAATTTTTAACCGACACTGTCATTTACTGTAACGTGATCATCGGTATACGGTGTATACCTGTGATCACGTGAGCGGGGACCGGAAAAACCGTCCTGAATCATGATCTCCAGGGTCTCAGCTAGCCCTGAAACCCCGGAGATTTTCTGACGCTGGGGGGCGCTATTCACTTATTTCTGCCTGCTGTTTATAAACGGCAGATCAGAATAAGGCTACATTAACACGACCGATCCATTTTTGTGGTTTGCAAAAAACAGTCCTTATTTTTTTTCACGCGTGCATCCGTGTGGCATCCGTTTCCGTTCCGTAGACGGTCTGCATGTCATCTGTTTGTCATCCGTGTGCCTTCCGTTTTTTTTGTGTACTGCAAAAAAACTGAAGGAGGGAAAATACATAAATTTACCCAGGATCCATAGCTTCAACCTACATGAGATGGTCACATGTTCACGACAGTGCCATTTTCTACTGCTTTTCACAGCGTAGAGTGCTCTGGTGATTTTCTTGTGCTTGTACACTTCATATCAGTCTTTTCTGTCATTATAAAGGCAGAAAGACACATAATGTCCCACTCTCCTGCATTTTGTAATTTTGCACCCTTTGGTGCCTTTCATGTGGCACTAAGGGGTGCTTAGCTTTGTATTTAGCCAAAAAAAATGAAGAAAAAAAAAATGACGTGGGGTTCCCCCTATTTTTGTAGCCAGCTAGGGTAAAGCAGACGGCTGCAGCCTGCAGACCACAGCTGGCAGCCTCACCTTGGCTGGTAATCCAAAACTGAGGGCACCCCACGCTGTTATTTTAAATTAAATAAATAATTAAAAAAAAAACACGTAGGGGTCCCCCCAAAATTGGATCACCAGCCAAGGTAAAGCAGACAGCTGGGGTCTGATATTCTCAGACTAGGGAGGTCCATGGTTATTGGACTCTCCCCAGCCTAAAAATAGCAGGCCGCAGCCACCCCAGAAGTGGCGCATCCATTAGATGCGCCAATCCTGGGGCTTCGCCCCAGCTCATCCCGTGCCCTGGTGCGGTGGCAAACGGGGTAATATATGGGGTTAATACCAGATGTGTAATGTCACCTGGCATCAAGCCCTGGGGTTGGTGAGGTCAGGCGTCTATCAGATACCCGACATCACAAACCCAGTCAGTAATAAAAAAAAATAGACGACAAACACATTTTTATTTGAAAAAACACTCCCCAATACATTCCCTCTTTAACCAATTTATTAGAAAGAAAAACAAATCCAGGTCTGGTGTAATCCAAGGGGTTGCCATGACCATCCACACTGTCCCAGTCAATGAAGAGCAGGATGTTCCCCATTGGCTGGGAGAGCAATGCAGTGACTTGAGCTAACATCAATGGGTCAGCCCAGGTCACTGCAGGGGATGACAAGTGCTACTGTCATCGAGGTACATTACCTGCGCTGATCTCCTGCACTGCTGACAGCACCTGTCACTGAGTTCAATGACCTTCACAGCCAAGTATCGCGAGAGGCCCGTGACGTCACCGCTAGTCAGTCTCGGGTCGGTAGCGAGAGAAGGTGATGTGACAAGCGGCGGCCATGGAGGACAGTGACAGCGCTGAGGTCGGGACTTCATCACCGCAGGTAAGCCGAGCGGGACCATGTGTGCAGAGTGCCAGGTGGGTGGAGCCTAGCGGGGTAATATGTGCAGAGTGCCAGGTGTGCAGAGTGCCAGGTGGGCGGAGCCTAGCGGGATTATGTGTGCAGAGTGCCAGGTGTGCAGAGTGCCAGGTGGGCGGAGCCTAGCGGGGAAATGTGTGCACAGTGCCAGGTGGGCGGAGCCTAGCGGGACCATGTGTGCAGAGTGCCAGGTGTGCAGAGTGCCAGGTGGGCGAAGCCTAGCGGGAAAATGTGTGCAGAGTGCCAGGTGGGCGGAGCCTAGCGGGACCATGTGTACAGAGTGCCAGGTGGGCGGAGCCTAGCGGGACTATGTGTGCAGAGTGCCAGGTGTGCAGAGTGCCAGGTGGGCGGAGCCTAGCGGGGAAATGTGTGCAGAGTGCCAGGTGGACGGAGCCTAGCGAGACCATGTGTGCAGGGTGCCAGGTGGGCTGAGCCTAGCGGGACCATGTGTGCAGAGTGCCAGGTGGGCGGAGCCTAGTGGGACCATGTGTGCAGAGTGCCAGGTGTGCAGAGTACCAGGTAGGCGGAGCCTAGCGGGGAAATGTGTGCAGAGTGCCAGGTGGGCGGAGCCTAGCGGGACCATGTGTGCAGAGTGCCAGGTGGGCGGAGCCTAGCGGGACCATGTGTGCAGAGTTCCAGGTGGGCGGAGCCTAGCGGGACCATGTGTGCAGAGTGCCAGGTGGGCAGAGCCTAGCGGAACTATGTGTGCAGAGTGCCAGGTGGGCAGAGCCTAGCGGGACCATTTGTGCAGAGTGCCAGGTGGGCGGAGCCTAGCAGGGTAATGTGTGCAGAGTTCCAGGTGGGCGGAGCCTAGCGGGACCATGTGTGCAGAGTGTCAGGTGGGCGGAGCCTAGCAGGACCATGTGTGCAGAGTGCCAGGTGGGCGGAGCCATGTGTGCTGGCGGCGGAGTGCGAAGTGGGTGGAGCCTAGCGGGGTCATGTGGCGCTGAGGACGTCAGTGTCGTGGACTGCATGGCTGGGGACAGGTGAGTGAGAGTGTGTGTATGTATGTGTACATGCCGCGTGCAGGAGGGGGCGGAGCGAGCTGAGCGGGGAAGTGTCGGCTTCCTGCACACGTAACTAGGATAAATATCGGGTTACTAACCAAAGCGCTTTGCTTGGATACCCGATGTATATCTTGGTTACCAGCTTCTGGCAGGCTGCCAGCAATGGCTCCTGCACACTGTAGCTGTAAAAAGCCCTGCTTTTGCTGCTAGAACCATTCTCAAACGTTACTAGAACTATCGAACTTTAGCAAAAATCTCGAGTTCTAGTTCGATCTAGAACAGCCCCCAAAATCACTCGAACCGCGAACTGGAGAACCGCGAACCGCGCTCAACTCTAGTCATATCTACAGTGTTGTACAATGAAAAGATATAATAAAATATTTACAAAATTGTGAGGGCTGTACTTACTTTTGTTATATACTGCATATATATATATATATATATATATATATATATATTGTATGTACAGTACAGACCAAAAGTTTGGACACTCCTTTTCATTCAAAGAGTTTTCTTTGTTTTCGGGACTCTGAAAATTGTCGATTCACTTTGAAGGCATCAAAACTATGAATTAAAACATGTGGAATGAAATGCTTAAAAAAGTGTGAAACAACTGAAAATGTGTCTTATATTCTAGGTTCTTCAAAGTAGTCACCTTTTGCTTTCATTACTACTTTGCATACTCTTGGCATTCTCTTAGTGAGCTTCAAGAGGTAGTCACCGGAAATGGTTTTCTAACAGTCTTGAAGGAGTTCCCAGAGACGCTTAGCACTTGTTGGCCCTTTTGCCTTCACTCTGCGGTCCAGCTCACCCCAAACCATCTCGATTGGGTTCTGGCCTGGTGACTTGGCGACCAGGTCATCTAGCGTAGCACCCCATCACTCTCCTTCTTGGTCAAATAGCCCTTACACAGCCTGGAGGTGTGTTTGGGGTCATTGTCCTGTTGAAAAATAAATGATGGTCCAACTAAACGCAAACCAGATGGAATAGCACACCGCTGCAAGATGCTGTGGTAGGCATGCTGGTTCTGTATGCCTTCAGTTTTAAATAAATCCCCAACAGTGTCACCAGCAAAGCACCCCCACACCATCACACCTCCTCCTCCATGCTTCACGGTGGGAACCAGCCATGTAGAGTTCATCCGTTCACCTTTTCTACAAAGACACGGTGGTTGGATCCAAAGATCTCAAATTTGGACTCATCAGACCAAAGCACAGATTTCCACTGGTCTAATGTCCATTCGTTGTGTTCTTTAGTCCAAACAAGTCTCTTCTGCTTGTTGCCTATCCTTAGGAGTAGTTTCCTAGCAGCTATTTTACCATGAAGGCCTGCTGCACAAAGTCTCCTGTTAACAGTTGTTCTAGAGATGAGAAGGTGTGTCCAAACATTTGGTCTGTACTGCATGTATATATACACACACACACAAACACACAATCACATACTGTATATACAGTGTGTCCACCCATCTCCTGTCCACCACCATTAACTTGAGAACGACGACAGCTATAGGCATAGAAGTGGTGTCTAGGCAGGGTCGATCTAGCCAGGGTAGCGGGGAATCCCCCGGTAGGCCGGGGCCGCCTGTTTCTCAGGGCTGGCGTTTATTGGTGGGCAGACTGGGCAGCTCATCCAGGGTCCCCACGCCCTGAGGGGCCCCCAGCCTTTCAATCATTAACTTCTGTGATCATACAAGTTCTGTACGATTACTGAAGTTTCCGCAGTTGCAGGACCTTTAGTGACATCATGTGGTCATGTGACTCACCAAAGGTCCTAACGCTGCTCTGCGGCAGTCACCAGGCCTGCAACGATGAGGTGTGCAGGACTTTGAGACCGCGCCGGTATTCAAATGCATGCACATCTTTCAGGCGTGCATACATTTGTACAGTGCGGCCGATGACAGGAGGCAGAGCAGCGCTGCTCAGCCCCACACCGCGACGGGACGTCATCACCGAGGCCGAGGCTGCAGAGGAGGAGGACGCGACAAGGCTGAGGCAGAGGAGCGCGCCTCAGTCCTGCACCAACATGCATCATCACCGGGGCTGCAGCTCCAGGGATGAAGAGGAGGAGGCGCAGGCACAGGTAAGCGCTCCAGAAGAGCCGAAGAGGACATGTACAGTAATTTTATATGACGGGCTGTGGTGGGGGAGGAGCCTTGTTATTTTACAAGGGGCATTAAGAAGCGGTGGGGGACTTTATGGAACATATTATGGGTCAGTGGGGGACATTATAGGACAGTGGAAGCTATTATTAGACAGTGGGGGACATTATAAGGCAGTGGGGGACATAATAGGGTGGTGGTGGACATTATAGGGCAGGGGGGGACATTATAGGGCAGTGGGGGACATTATAAAGCAGTGGGGGACATTATAGGGCAGTGGGGGACATTATAGGGGAGTGGGGGACATTATAAGGCAGTGGGGGACATTATAAGGCAGTGGGGGACTTTATAGGGCAGTGGGGGACATTATAGGGCAGTGGGGGACATTATAGGGCAGTGGGAAACATTATAGGCAGTGGGAAACATTATAGGCAGTGGGGGACATTATAGGGCAGTGGGGGACATTATAGGGCAGTGGGGGGGACATTATAGGGCAGCGGAAGACAATATAAGGCAGTGGGGGACATTATAAGGCGGTGGGGAATATAATAGAGCAGTGGAAGACATAAGGCAGTGGGGGACATTATAGGGCAGTGGGGACATTAAAAGGCAATGGGGGACATAAGGCAGTGGGGGACATTATAGGGCAGTGGAAGACATTATAAAACAGTGGGGACATTATAGGGCATTGGGGACATTATAGGGCAGTGTGGGACATTATAGTGCAGTGGGGGACATTATAAGGCAGAGGGGACATTATAAGGCAGTGGGGGACATTATAAGGCAGTGGGGGACATTATAAGGCAGTGGGGACATTATAAGGCAGTGGGGACATTATAAGGCAGTGGAGGACATAATAGGGCAGTGTAAGATATTATAAGACAGTGGGGGACATTATAAGGCAGTGGGGGACATTATAGGGCAGTGGGGACATTAAAAGGCAATGGGGGACATAAGGCAGTGGGGGACATTATAAGGCAGTGGGGGACATTATAAGGCAGTGGGGACATTATAAGGCAGTGGAGGACATAATAGGGCAGTGTAAGATATTATAAGAAAGTGGGGGACATTATAAGGCAGTGGGGGACATAATAGGGTGATGGTGGACATTATAGGGTGGTGGGGGACATTATAAAGCAGTGGGGGACATTATAGGGCAGTGGGGGACATTATAGGGCAGTGGGGGACATAATAGAGCAGTGGGGGACATTATAAAGCAGTGGGGGACATTATAAAGCAGTGGGGGACATTATAGGGCAGTCGGGGACATTATAGGGCAGTGGGGGACATAATAGAGCATTGGGGGACATAATAGAGCAGTGGGGGACATAATAGAGCAGTGGGGGGACATAATAGAGCAGTGGGGGACTTTATAGGGCAGTGGGGGACTTTATAGGGCAGTGTGGGACTTTATAGGGCAGTGGGCGACTTTATAGGGCAGTGGGGGACATTATAAGGCAGTGGGGGACATTGTAGGGCAGTGGAGGACATTATAGGGCAGTGGGGAACATTATAGGGCAGTGGGGAACATTATAGACAGTGGGGGAACATTATAGGGCAGTGGGGGCATAATAAGGCAGTGGGGGGACATTATAGGGCGGTGGGGGACATAATAAAGCAGTGGAAGACATAAGACAGTGGGGGACATTATAGGGCAGTGGGGACATTAAAAGGCAATGGGGGACATAAGGCAGTGGGGGACATTATAGGGCAGTGGAAGACATTATAAAACAGTGGGGACATTATAGGGCAGTGGGGACATTATAGAGCAGTGGGGGACATTATAGTGCAGTGGGGGACATTATAGTGCAGTGGGGGACATAATAGGGCAGTGGGGAACATAATAGGGCAGTGGGGACATAATAAGGCAGTGGGGGACATTAAAAGGCAATGGGGGACATAAGGCAGTGGGGGACATTATAGGGCAGTGGGGGACATTATAGAGAAGTGGAAGACATAAGGCAGTGGGGGACATTATAGGGCAGTGGGGACATTAAAAGGCAGTGGGGACATTAAAAGGCAATGGGGGACATAAGGCAGTGGGGGACATTATAAGGCAGTGAGGGACATTATAGAGCAGTGGGGGACATTATAGTGCAGTGGGGGACATTATAGTGCAGTGGGGGACATAATAGGGCAGTGGGGAACATAATAGGGCAGTGGGGACATAATAAGGCAGTGGGGGACATTAAAAGGCAATGGGGGACATAAGGCAGTGGGGGACATTATAGGGCAGTGGGGGACATTATAGAGAAGTGGAAGACATAAGGCAGTGGGGGACATTATAGGGCAGTGGGGACATTAAAAGGCAGTGGGGACATTAAAAGGCAATGGGGGACATAAGGCAGTGGGGGACATTATAGGGCAGTGGAAGACATTATAAAACAGTGGGGACATTATAGGGCAGTGGGGACATTATAGAGCAGTGGGGGACATTATAGGGCAGTGAGGGACATTATAAGGCAGTGGGGGACATAATAGGGCAGTGGGGAACATAATAGGGCAGTGGGGACATAATAAGGCAGTGGGGGACATTAAAAGGCAATGGGGGACATAAGGCAGTGGGGGACATTATAGGGCAGTGGGGGACATTATAGAGAAGTGGAAGACATAAGGCAGTGGGGGACATTATAGGGCAGTGGGGACATTAAAAGGCAGTGGGGACATTAAAAGGCAATGGGGGACATAAGGCAGTGGGGGACATTATAAGGCAGTGAGGGACATTATAAGGCAGTGGGGGACATAATAGGGCAGTGGGGAACATAATAGGGCAGTGGGGACATAATAAGGCAGTGGGGGACATTAAAAGGCAATGGGGGACATAAGGCAGTGGGGGACATTATAGGGCAGTGGGGGACATTATAGAGAAGTGGAAGACATAAGGCAGTGGGGGACATTATAGGGCAGTGGGGACATTAAAAGGCAGTGGGGACATTAAAAGGCAATGGGGGACATAAGGCAGTGGGGGACATTATAAGGCAGTGGGGGACATTATAAGGCAGTGGGGACATTATAAGGCAGTGGAGGACATAATAGGGCAGTGTAAGATATTATAAGAAAGTGGGGGACATTATAAGGCAGTGGGGGACATAATAGGGTGATGGTGGACATTATAGGGTGGTGGGGGACATTATAAAGCAGTGGGGGACATTATAGGGCAGTGGGGGACATTATAGGGCAGTGGGGGACATTATAGGGCAGTGGGGGACATAATAGAGCAGTGGGGGACATTATAAAGCAGTGGGGGACATTATAAAGCAGTGGGGGACATTATAGGGCAGTCGGGGACATTATAGGGCAGTGGGGGACATAATAGAGCATTGGGGGACATAATAGAGCAGTGGGGGACATAATAGAGCAGTGGGGGGACATAATAGAGCAGTGGGGGACTTTATAGGGCAGTGGGGGACTTTATAGGGCAGTGTGGGACTTTATAGGGCAGTGGGCGACTTTATAGGGCAGTGGGGGACATTATAAGGCAGTGGGGGACATTGTAGGGCAGTGGAGGACATTATAGGGCAGTGGGGAACATTATAGGGCAGTGGGGAACATTATAGACAGTGGGGGAACATTATAGGGCAGTGGGGGCATAATAAGGCAGTGGGGGGACATTATAGGGCGGTGGGGGACATAATAAAGCAGTGGAAGACATAAGACAGTGGGGGACATTATAGGGCAGTGGGGACATTAAAAGGCAATGGGGGACATAAGGCAGTGGGGGACATTATAGGGCAGTGGAAGACATTATAAAACAGTGGGGACATTATAGGGCAGTGGGGACATTATAGAGCAGTGGGGGACATTATAGTGCAGTGGGGGACATTTTAGTGCAGTGGGGGACATTATAGTGCAGTGGGGACATTATAAGGCAGTGGGAACATTATAAGGCAGTGGGGACATTATAAGGCAGTGGGGGACATTATACGGCAGTGGGGGACATTATAGGGCAGTGGGGGACATTATAGGGCAGTGAGGGACATTATAAGGCAGTGGGGGACATAATAGGGCAGTGGGGAACATAATAGGGCAGTGGGGACATAATAAGGCAGTGGGGGACATTAAAAGGCAATGGGGGACATAAGGCAGTGGGGGACATTATAGGGCAGTGGGGGACATTATAGAGAAGTGGAAGACATAAGGCAGTGGGGGACATTATAGGGCAGTGGGGACATTAAAAGGCAGTGGGGACATTAAAAGGCAAAGGGGGACATAAGGCAGTGGGGCCTTCAGGACCAGTGATACTATGTTGATGCACTGGTCCTGAAGAAGAGGTATATCCTCGAAACGCGTAGACCGATGGAATAAACTAATACGTTTATAACATCAACGTGCTACATCTTCATTTTGGCTGATGCGTGGCATTAACCCACTTTTCACTCTGATTTGTATGCACATCCACGTGGGGCTGCAGCAGACGCCATCATCCTATGCTTTATCAGTGGTTGTGACTATCACAACCATTTCAGGTGAGTGTATTTTTTCTGATCTACCTCACTGATCTGTTGGTATTACACTATCAGCGCTCCTTATTTTTCAGCCTATAGGGCAGTGGAAGACATTATAAGTCAGTGGGGGATATTATAAGGCAGTGGGGGACATTATAGGGCAGTGGAAGACATTATAGGGCAGTGGAAGACATTATAAGGCAGTGGGGGACAGTATAGGGCAGTGGAAGACATTATAGGGCAGTGGGGACATTATAGGGCAGTCAAAGACACTATAAAGAAGGGGGGGTCATTATAGGGCAGTGGAAGACATTATAAGACAGTGGGGACATTATAAAGTGGTGGGGGACATTATAGGGCAGTGGAAGACATTATAAGGCAGCGGGTGACATTATAAGGCAGTGGGGGACATTATAGGGTAATGGGGGGCATTATGAAGCAAAGTGGGGCATTATAGGTTAGTGGGGGATGTAATGAAAGAAATTGGGACATTATAGGGCAATGGGGGACATTATGAGGCATCAAGGATTGTGGAAGACAGCATAGTATAATGAGGAGGGGGGGGTGAATTTATACAGGAATTTAGTATGGGGGAGATATTATAGAAAGGGCACATTTTTGGGGGACATTTTGGAAAGGGGCACTTTGTGGGGCTATTTTGGAGAGGAGCAGTGTGTGGGGGATATTTTGTGCAGGAAGCAATTAAGAACCCCTTATAATTCCCCTTGTTTCCCCAGACATTATTAAATAAAAGGGGTCAGGATGAGGGACATAATTACTATATGGGGCCAGAATGAGCGACATACGTTATTGGTTTATGGTGGCACGTGGGGCATAATTACTGTAGGGGCAAATTAGGGGACATTGTTACTGATGAAATTTTGAGGATACTGTCTTCAATGGGGGAACAAGAGTCTGACATAGTGTAGAAATTGGGGAAATAGTGAGGAATGTGCTCTGGGAGTGATCAGCTATAGGCGAATGTTATTTTCTCACCAAAAGAAACTGCGATCAGTCATCTTGTAGATATATAAAGATCTTTTATTATTAAATAGGTGCAAAGTGTGGAAAAACTAGTATACAAAAAAGGATGCACACCCCCGGTGGTGCCTACTCAGTAGTTACTAATAGAGGGAGATTGGCAATCCTGGAAAAACATTACAAATTGTTCCAATCCAATAATGTAAATATCATAATAAATACAGCCGCTATATAAATGTTGGTAATATGGTTCAGAATGACAAAATCCCCCAGCGGTGAAACAGCTAATGATATAAATACACAATAATCAATACATAGTTCAAACCGCTTACCAAAAGGCAGACCCACCGCACACACCGGGAATGGCGCCCACCCGACGAACGTTTGTTTCAGCGACTGCCTACGTCAGGGGTGGAGATGTTATTTTCTGCAGAGTCGCGTCTAGGCAGGAAGAAGTGATGGCGGTCAGTGCCAGGTGAAGAAAAAATGTGAAGATGAATAAAGTCAGCTAGAGACGTCACTGGTAAGTCAGTGTATTAAATGAACACACACACTATACTGTACACTGTATACAGAGCTCCTGTATATAATGTCACTAGTGAGTAGTGTATTACATATACACTATATACAGTCCCCTGTACCTGTATAAATTCTGGCCAATGACGGGTTCATGCAGCTGGTTTTGAATACCCTATTAAATCGATGGCTGGACCATATATAACAAGCTTTCCCCTCTTTCCTTATAGACTGTAAGCTTACGAGCAGGGCCCTCACTCCTCCTGGTATCTTAATTTTGTTTTGTATTGTCTCAAATTGTCTGTACATGTCCCCTCTGAATGGTAAAGCGCTGCGGAATATGTTGGCGCTATAGAAACAAAACTTTTTTATTATTATTATTATTATTATTATTATTAAAGACCTCCTGTGTATAATGGCACTGATGATAATATTAGTGTTATTAGCATAGTAGTTTTTATTCATGATCATTATTGTAGTATTATATATGCTTGTGTGGTAGTAATATGTTCTCTAATCATGTTGTACTGATATTTGTCTCGTGTGTGGTATTATTTGATCATTATGTGGTGTGGTTATAGTGTCACGGTATTTCTCCCTTGTATGTGTTTGTATTCGGTCACTCTGTGGTCTAATTATGGTGTGGCGGTATTACTCTCTTGTATGTAGTTATATTCGGTCATTATGTGGTGTGATTATAGTGTTGAAGTATTTCTCCCTTGTATGTGGTAATATTCAGTTACTATGTGGTCTTATTATGGTGTGGTGGTATTACTCTCTGGTATGTGGTTGCTTTTGATCACTGTGTGTTGGTAGTATGTTATCTGGCCATAATGTCGCAGTATTTCTCCCTTGTATGTAGTATTATTTGGTCACTTTGCGGTTTGGTCACGGTGTGGCGGTATTTCTCTCTTGTATGTGGCTGTATTTGGTCACTGTTTGGTGGTAATATGTGGTCTGGTCACGGTGTGGTGGTATTTCTCCCTTGTATGTGGTATTATTGGTTTTGGTTTGGAGATTATTTCCAATAGAAATTAAATACTTAAACATTTAACCCCTCCCTGTCCTGTGACTATTACACTACAGCAAATATGCACTTACAGAGGTTCTCCAGTGAAAACAGGTAATCACCTTTACTAAGGACACGTGCATACACTGAGTATTCAGTGAGTTTTTTACCTCAGTATTTGAAGTCAAAACCAGGAGCGGTAAAATCAGAGAAAAAGTGTAATAGAAATTCGAGCACAACTTCTGTATTTTTCACGCACTTCTGGATTTGGCTACAAATACTGATGTAAGATACTGACCAAATACTGAACGTGTGAACGTGGCCTAAGGATAAGTGATAACATATTCATCAGTGGCGGTCCGATTGCTGAGATCTGCACCGATCATGCAACTTTTATCCCCCATTACACTGGAGCTCATGTCCGATTCGACCCCTGATCCATTCATTCCCTCAGTGGCTGTGAGCGCTGTGCTTGTTTTTATCTGGAAGACCCACAGAGGATGAATAGAGCTGTGGTTACACACCCTACCTGCCGCTGCAAAATGCTCCCCAATCTTCTTATCGATGCGGTTTCGACTGGTCTGGTTCCACCAGTCAATAAGTTATCACCTACCTAACCTGTGGATCGGTGATAACTTGTTTTCACCAAAGACCCCATTACTGCAAACTACTGTAATTGTACATCCCAGTTATGGTGCACAATATAGATGTGCCGGATCCACCCGTGTATACAGTCAAAGCAACACAATAATGGTGATAATGCTAATAGGTGTTTATATTTAGCTGTAGGGAGGGCCCCTGGAGTCAATATTCCTGTTGGGCCCCAGACAGCCCAGTCCGACCCTGTGTCTAGGTATAATAAATTAGCCATGCGCTACGCAGTGAAACCACCTATATCGCCACCTGGTGGAAAACAACAGAGTTAGCATTTTTATCCCGAAAACGGAACGAGATAGAGGGCAATGATTTACATGGGGACATCAGGGTTGGCATCCTCCCAAATGAGGCATGTTAATATAAAAAGTAGCTTATACCTGATTTTTAAATTTCTCTTTTTAACTACCTAAGAAAACAACTTAAAAAAAAAAAAGCCAGGGAAGGAGTCTTGCGAGGATAATTTGCATATTCCCAGTGCCTTCTGGGATAAGTGAAGAGTCACCGCGAGCTCAAGGAGAACCGGGTTTTGGCCGTTACAGCCGGAAGGAAGACTTCTGAAAACCGCGCGCCGAATTTTAGCCTGTCTTCTTCATTGTGAGCGTGGGTGAGCAAAGTGTGAGCAAAAGTAAGTGTGAGTAGAATTGTTTGTATTTAGTTGTTTAATTACTTAACATTTGTTTAGTGCTATCCCCATTAGAAAATGTGCTCCACTATTGCTAATGCGATCCAGTGTACATCTTGTCTCATGTATGCAGTCCTTGAAAAGCCGTTCGAGGGTACATACTGTTGTTCGAGATGTGCGCAAGTTGCACATTTGGAAGCCCAGATACTGGATCTAAATGAGCAGCTGGCAACTCTGAGATGCGTTAGCAATATGGAAAGGAGTTTGCTGCTCACTGAGCAGCAGCTTGCTGGGTCAGATGTGGGGGAGGATCGTAGTAGGGAGCGGCAGGACTGTGAGGTAGGTAGCTGGGTGACAGTTAGAAAGGGGGGTAAAGGGAAAAGTGCTAGGAAGGCTAGTCCTGAACTGACACACCCCAATAGGTTTGCAAACTTGGCAGATGAGGGGGATGTCATTACAGGGGTAGCATTGCTGCAGCAAGGCATGACCTCTGAATGCCAGAGGAGTGTCTGCTCCAGTAAGGGGGGGAATAGGAGTGCAGGGCAGGCAAGACAGGTACTGGTAGTGGGGGACTCAATTATTAGGGGGACAGATAGGGCAATCTGTCACAAAGACAGGGATCGCCGAACAGTGTGTTGTCTTCCTGGCGCTCGAGTTCGGCACATCGCTGATCGGGTTGACAGATTACTGGGAGGGGCTGGGGAGGACCCAGCGGTCATTGTACACATTGGCACAAATGACAAAGTTAGAGGTAGGTGGAAGGTCCTTAAAGATGATTTCAGGGAATTAGGTTCTAAGCTTAAAGCATGGACCTCCAAGGTGGTATTTTCGGAAATACTACCTGTGCCACGAGCCACACTAGAGAGGCAAAGGGAGATCAGGGAGGTTAACAGGTGGCTCAGGAATTGGTGTAGGAAAGAGGGTTTTGGGTTCCTGGAGAATTGGGCCGACTTTTCAGTTGGCTACAGATTCTATGCTAGGGATGGGCTGCATCTTAATATGGAGGGTGCAGCTCTGCTGGGGCAGAAAATGGCTAGAAGGTTGGAGGAGTGTTTAAACTAGGAATGGGGGGCGAGGGTATTCACTTTATAGAAGGGGAATGTAGTGCAGATAGTGACCAGGGCACAAGTAATGAAATTGGGGGTGGTACGGGGGGAAGGGTTAGGACAGTTAATACAGTAAGGAGGAATACAGGTACAGAGTCATACGTAACGTGCATGTACACTAATGCCCGAAGCCTCACAAATAAGGTGGAGGAATTAGAATTATTATTGTTGGAAGAAAATTATGATATAGTGGGGATATCAGAGACATGGCTGGATGAGAGCTATGACTGGGCTGTTAATTTACAGGGTTATAGCCTATTCAGGAATAACCGTACAAATAAGCGAGGGGGAGGTGTGTGTCTATATGTAAAATCATCCTTAAAACCCATCCTGCGTGACAAAATATGTGAGGATACTGAGAATGTAGAGTCCCTATGGGTGGAGATAAGGGGGGGAGAGAATGAAAAATAAAATACTGATAGGGGTGTGTTATAAGATGCCGAATATTATGGAAGAGGTTGAGAATCTCCTCATAAAGCAAATTGATAAAGCAGCGAGTCTCGGAGAGGTAATTATTATGGGGGACTTTAACTATCCTGATATAAATTGGGGAACAGAAACTTGCAGTTCCAGCAAAGGAAATAGATTTTTGATAACAATGAAAGATAATTACCTTTCACAAATGGTACAGGACCCCACAAGAGGGGGAGCACCTTGTACTAACCAATAGGCCAGACCGCATATCAAATATACAAGTTGGGGGTTACTTGGGGAATAGTGATCACAAAATAATAAGTTTTCATGTATTCTTTAGTAAGATGTATAGTAGAGGGGCTACAAGGACACTAAACTTCAGGAAAGCAAATTTTAAACAGTTGAGAGATGATCTTAGTGCAATAAACTGGGATGATGTACTAAGTAATAAAAGTACACAAAGCAAATGGGAGACTTTTATGAGCATCCTGAATAGGGCTTGTGCAGAAAATATACCCTATGGGAACAAACATGCTAGAAATAGGAAGAAACCCCTATGGCTAAATAGAGCTGTAAGGGAAGCAATAAAAGAAAAACAGAAAGCCTTAAAAGAATTAAAGAGGGTAGGTAGTGATGAGGCATTATATAATTATAGAAAATTAAATAAAATATGTAAAAAGCAAATTAAGTTAGCTAAGTTTGAGACAGAGAGACTCATTGCAAGAGAAAGTAAAAATAATCCTAAAATATTCTTTAACTACATAAACAGTAAAAAACTGAAAAGCGATAGTGTTGGCCCCCTTAAAAATAGTCTTGGTGAAATGGTGGAAGGGGATGAGGGTAAAGCCAACCTGCTGAATGAATTTTTTTCTACGGTTTTTATACAAGAAAATGCCATGGCAGATGACATGACCAGTGATGCCATAAATTCACCCTTGAATATTACCTGCTTAACCCAGCAGGAAGTACGCCGCTGCCTCGAAATCACTAAGGTTGACAAATCTCCGGGCCCGGATGGCATACACCCCAGAGTACTACAGGAATTAAGTTCTGTGATAGATAGACCATTATTTTTAATCTTCACAGATTCCTTAATAACAGGGTCAGTACCGCAGGACTGGCGCATAGCAAATGTGGCGCCAATATTCAAAAAGGGGACAAAAACTGAGCCGGGAAATTATAGGCCGGTAAGTTTAACCTCTACGGTTGGTAAAATCCTTGAGGGGTTCTTGAGAGATGCTATACTGGAGTATCTCAAGAAAAATAACCTTATGACAGAGTATCAACATGGGTTTATGAGGGATCGATCCTGTCAAACTAATTTTATCAGCTTCTATGAAGAGGTAAGTTCAAGCCTGGACCAGGGAAATGCAGTGGCTGTTGTGTATATGGACTTTTCAAAAGCTTTTGATACAGTGCCACACAAAAGGTTGGTACATAAAATGAGAATAATGGGGATAGGGGAAAATATGTGTAACTGGGTTAAAAACTGGCTCAGTGATAGGAAACAAAGGGTGGTTATTAATGGTACGTACTCGGACTGGGTCTCAGTTCATAGTGGGGTACCACAGGGGTCAGTATTGGGCCCGCTTCTTTTCAACATATTTATTAATGACCTTGTTGGGGGCATGCGGAGTAGAATTTCAATATTTGCAGATACTCTGCAGGGTAATCAATACAGAGGAGGATAATTTTATATTACAGGGAGATTTATGTAAATTGGAGAATTGGGCTGAGAAGTGGCAATTGAAGTTTAATGTAGATAAATGTAAGGTCATGTACTTGGGTAGAGGAAATAAAATGTATGATTATGTACTTAATTGTAGAACACTGGGTAAAACAGGCACAGAAAAAGACTTGGGTGTATGGGTGGATGGTAAACTTCACTTTAGTGGACAGTGTCAGGCAACTGCTGCCAGGGCTAATAAAATAATGGGATGTATTAAAAGAGGTATAAGTGTTCATGAAAAAAATATAGTTCTACCTCTGTACAAGTCACTAGTGCGACCGCACTTAGAATACTGTGTACAATTCTGGTCACCGATATATAAGAAGGACATAGCTGAACTGGAGAGGGTGCAGAGAAGAGCCACCAAGATTATTAGAGGAATCGGTGGGCTGCAATACCAAGACAGGTTATTAAACTTGGGGTTATTTAGTCTGGAAAAACGAAGGCTTAGGGGGGATCTAATCACAATGTATAAATATATGAGGGGACAGTACAGAGACCTTTCCAAAGATCTTTTTACACCTAGGCCTGCGACTGGAACACGGGGGCATCCGCTACGTCTTGAGGAAAGAAGGTTTAATCATAATCACAGACGAGGATTCTTTACTGTACGAGCAGTGAGACTATGGAACTCTCTGCCGCATGATGTTGTAATGAGTGATTCACTACTAACATTTAAGCAGAGCCTGGACGCCTTTCTTGAAAAATTTAATATTACCAGTTATGTATATTAGATTTTATGACAGGGTGTTGATCCAGGGAACTAGTCAGGAAGGATTTTTTTTCCCCATTGGAACTTGTTTGTCACATTGGGGTTTTTTTTGTTTTTTTTTTGCCTTCCTCTGGATCAGCATGTTAGGCTACGGGTTGAACTAGATGGACTTAGAGTCTCCCTTCAACCTTAGAAACTATGATACTATGATACTTAACAACTTGCCGATCATACCACCTGACTGCATTGTGGTTCACGAAATCCACATCCATTATCATTGTACACTCTTGTATGTTTCTTTATCCTGCACTTCATGGGTATTAAGTGGAGCATTGTTGCCATCTTCTGATAAACCCATTTACATTGCTTTATTAGTGTGTGTATACTATATTATATATATATATATATATATATATAAATATATATATATATATATAAAATATGCTTTACTGTACAGTCCCTGACAGAAGTTCTGTCGCTTATCCATGTTATGTAAATAAAAGCTTATAACCTGACTTAACTTCATCCATTGGTTTTATAAATTACTGTTTTGAAAGCTGAAACCCTCCCAAATTTGGTTTAGAGTATGAAAATAAAGTTGCTGCAAAGCTGAAATATTGATCATTTAATGAACACAGAAAGGTCAGATTTTGTCAAGACAAATTTTTGTCGCCCACAGAAAGTAATGTGAAATTCAAGCAAATAATTAACTTCTAATACAAATATATGTTACATAACATTGGTGAATGAAGTTGTGGTGCTATTAGAGCCATATTTAATATTTTGTGTGACTTCCATGAGCTTGAAGGACTGCATCCATGGGGTTCAACAATGATTCATACAATTTATTGATGAATCATCAGGAACAGCAAAGAATACAGTCTTACATGCCTCCCAGAGTTCATCTAGATTCTGTGGTTTTGTCTTCCCATCTTCCTCTTTCATCATACCCCAAAAATGCTCAATGATGTTCATGTCTGGTGACTGGGCTGGCCAGTCCTTGAGCACCTTCATCTTCTTTGCCAGGAGGAACTTTGTTGTAGTGATGGATGTATGAGATGGAACATCATCCTGCTGCAGAATTTGACCCCTTTTATGATTGGGAATGTAAGAGGTAGCAAATACTTCTTGATATTTTAGTCTATTGATATTGCCTTCCACCTTGCAAATGTTTTGCACACCCCCATACTGAATGTAACCCCGGACCATGATCTTTCTACCACCTAACTTAACTGTTTTCTGGATCAATACGGACTCCATTAGGTCTCCTGTGGTATTTGCGGCGGCTGTGGTGTAATTCAACTGAAGATTCATCATAGAAATCCACCTTCTGCCAATTTTCTAGCGTCCATCTGCTTAGCAGGCTGTGGGACTTGACAAATGCCACACATTTTTTTAATTGCCTTTTGCTTAGTGCTGGCTTCTGGGCACTGATTCGACCATGGAGGCCATTTTGAGACAGAATCCTACAAACTCTTCTAGTTGACACAGGGACTTGAGGTGACCAGGCGTTTTGGAGCTCTGCTGCAGTGGAAGAGGGGCTGGCTTTGAATTTTCTAACCAACAAACGTTCCTCCTGAGCAGTTGTCCTGTTGGGTCTGCCGGACCTGGGCTTGTCAAAAACATCTCCAGACTCTTCAAATCTTTTTGAATTCTTTGTACTTGACACTGAGACACATGAAAAGTGCCAGCCACCTCTGCAGTGGATCTGTTCTTCAGCCACTTGATAATCAAGGCTTTGGTCGCAGGGTGGATTTTTGGCATGTTTTCAGAGGTCAAGTTGCAGTTCAATTGAAGGTCTGGGGTGCTGGGTTTCTTTTTATACACACCCACTAATTAACCGATCATTTAGTGAGCACAGGTGAGGATGTAAACTAGGATTGGGTGCATTATATGACAAGGCGACAAAACTTTTATCTTGCCAAAATCTGACCTTCTGTGTTCATTAAATGATCAATATTTCAGCTTTGCAGAAACTGTATTAGCATAACCTAAACCAAATTTGGGAGGGTTTCAGCTTTCAAAAGAGTAATTTATGAAACCAATGGATGAATTTAAAGTCAGGTTATAAGCTTTTATTTACATAACATGGATAAGCGACAGAACTTCTGTCAGTGACTGTATATGTATAAAGCAGAAAATCTGGGCCTGGCAGCCTGTTGAAGACAAACCCTATTTTTCACCTGATTTGAATGACATTTTGCATGGCCCATCTTTAACACCAGACTAAAAATACTGTGAACATTAACCTCAAAATCTTTCCCCATTCATGAGATTTAGACTCTGTATAAATAAAGGAAAAAATAGGTGCTTGTGTATTGAATGTAAAACACAATTTTTGTCTAAAGGGTCTTAAAGAATTAAAGCGGCAGCACACAAAGAGTCGATCTTAAAATGGCAGCAACCATATAAGTTATTAAGGTGGGGCTACCTCATAACTCGCTTCAACGTTTGTAACTATAGCAATAGCTGTCAACAACCAGTGCAGAAGTAACTGGGGCCTCATTTATGAGAATTGCCTCACAATAAGATCCTTCTGATTACCTAAAGCCACTGCAGAAGGAATCGGGGCCTCATTTAAGAGAATTGCCTCACACTAAGATCCTTCTGGTTGCCTAAAGCAACTGCAGAAGGAACTGGGGCCTTATTTATGAAAATTGCCTCACAGTCAGATTGTTCTGGTTGCCTATAGCTACTGGCGCTTCATTTATGAAATTTTCCTTCACAGTAAGATCATTCTGGTTGCCTATAGCAACTAGAGTGCAGCTTTCAGAATTATAGCTGTTGAGACATTTTTTGTCCAAAGGGTCTTGAATAATTAAAGCCACAGCGGCAAAAAGTCGCTTTTAAATGGGCACCTTCTCATTCAAAGAGTTTTCTTTATTTTCATGACTCTGAAAATTGTAGATTCACATTGAAGGCATCAAAACTATAAATTAACACATGTGGAATAAAATACTTAACAAAAAAGTGTGAAACAACTGAAAATATGTCTTCTATTCTACTTTCTTCAAAGTAGCCACCTTTTGCTTTGATTACTACTTTCCACACTCTTGGCTTCCTCTTGATGAGCTTCAAGAGGTAGTCACCGGAAATGGTTTTCACTTCACAGGTGTGCCCTGTCAGGTTTAATAAGTGGAATTTCTTGCCTTATAAATGGGGTTGGGACCATCAGTTGTGTTGTGCAAAAGTCTGGTGGATACACATCTGATAGTCCTGCTGAATAGACTGTTAGAATTTGTATTATGGCAAGAAAAAAAAAAGCTAAGTAAAGAATGCAACAAGAAGTAAATGGCACTTCCTCTGTGCTGATGGTAATAGATGTAGGGGTGCGCTTCAGGTTCCAAGGCCTTTTGTCAATAGAAGAATACAAGGCACTCCCAAGATTGCCTGCAATGTGTGATTTATTTAATGTGCATAACCACAGATCGTTTTTGGTCCGTAGACCTTCCTCAGTAAGCACTGTATACAAAAATAACACAATGATCAATACATGATATCAAAAAAATATAAATAAAATGTATACAATGCAAAGGAATATTTCAGTGAAAAGTCATGAGAAATAATAATAATGATAATAATTCTTATATAATAAGCAGTATTTGATTCACAAAAGAAACATATCTTCATATTTAGTAAAATATGTATGAAGGAAGAAAAAAGGAGGGAAAAAAGGGGAGGACAACAAAGGAGAAGAAAAGAAGAAAAGACAAAAAACGAAGAAAGAGGGAACAAGGGGAGGGAGAAAAGGGGAAGGAAAGAAGAATTGATGAGTGAGAAGTAAGCTGAAAAACAGAAAAATAAGGGGGGGAGGTAAGTATATGGAATGATGAATGGTGTATGAGTATAGGTGTAAATTATATACGTAGGGGAGCCCGTAGAGGATGTAATGAGATAGTAAGGGATGACAATGTGGGGCATGAATGTGGTGAGAAAATGCAAATATAGATGGATGACAGAAAAAAGAAAATAAGAAATTATATGGGGTGGTTTAATGTAGGAACAAGCAGAGATTATGCAAATGTGTGTGTGTTGATGTCAAAGGAGGGAGAAGATGAAAGGAGGGAATGAAGAGCAAAATGGCATAAAAGGTGTACTTAACATAGTGTACAAAGGAGATTAAAATGGAAAGATTGTAATATAAACAGATAATAGATAGATATGGGTATCAATGATATGAAGGTGTGTGTATGAAATGAGTTGAATATATGTATAAGTGAATGTGAGAGATACATTGGAATGATGTATGGAAGGGGTTAAAAATAGCAGAATTCAGGACGGAGGAGATTAGGAAAGGAAGCAGGGAAAAACAACGTGCCAGAGGTGGCACATGAACGGAGGATCTATCTGCAATGAGTGGATGTGGGAGATACATTAGATATGGTGTATGGAAGGGGTTAACATATTAACAGAATTCAGGAAGCAGGAGATTAGGAAAAGAGGCAGGGATGAACAGCATGACAGGGGGCACATGTACGGAGGATCTATCTGCAGGGGGTGACAGAATCACTAGTGCCTGTGTGCTTACCATTCGTGAAGAGGAGTTCAGCGTGGGTGATTAGCGCGGTGTCCACCGCCGCATGGAGGCTGCCATGACAGTGGCCGGGAGTCCCGGAACTAAATAGGCGTGTTCGGGGAAAGGGGGCGGTATCGGAGATTACGTTGGGCCGCACATGAGTGATCTAGGGCAGGAGTTGGGCTGTGGCTGGTGAGTGAATCTCACAGACTGCGCATGCGTGCGGTCCTCCGTATTGGATAGTATGCAGGGAGAGTGCCATTAAGTAGTGTAAGGCTGCATACTTTAGTAAGGACTCTTGGGCTCTCTTGTGCAGGCAAAGGGAAATAGTGGAGGGGTCCGGATTTGTGTGGAAGCTGTGTCATAACAGCTTGTGACTCCGAGGTGGTGGTGCTGTAAGTATAAGTATGAAAGCACTCGAGACAGGATCAATATTTTTTCTAGAAAAAAACAGAGAACATGAATTAGAGAAAAGCCATATACAAAATCATTGTTATTAATAAAATTACATTAGGAAAAAGACCATATTAGCAAAATGAAGTTCACAGAAAGGACTGTAGTTCATATTCCCGATTGAGGCCCCTGGGAGCCAAAGTGCTGAGTTCATGAATCCAGTATGCCTCTCTTTTTTTAAGGAATTTGACAATATCGCCACCCCTCCTGGGGTGTCGACATGGTCAATCACCTGGAATTTTAGTTGAGAAATCGAGTGACGGGCATTTTTAAAATGGTAGGGGATGGGTAAAAGGAGATTCTCACATCTAATAGTAGATTTGTGTTTGGAAATGCGGTCTCCTATATGTTGGGTGGTCTCACCCACATATAGGAGGCCGCAAGGACACTTAATGATATAGATCACATACGAGGACTTACAAGTAAAGAAATTCTGTATGGGATATCTTTTCCCAGTGTGTGGATTATGGAAACAGTCCCCTTTCTGGACGTTATTACACTGTGGACAATTCAGGCAAAGGAAAGTCCCGAATTTTGGTGTGCCTAAGAATCTTTGTTTCGGAAGTTTGAGAATAGGACCCATATCTGCCCTGATAAGCTTACCCTTAATATTGGGTGGTCTTTTTTGACCAGATCAATATGGCATGGCCTGGTCTGCATTTCACCTTGCAGCATGATCCACATCAAATAAATTTTTTGGATACCACTATCCTTAAGGACATTGAGGGTAACTTATCTACAGATCTTTTTACTAAGACCACAGATAAAAACACATTACTCCATTTTTCTAGTCAACATCCTATGTCAATCAAAAAATCCATACCAACATATAGGAGACCGCATTTCCAAACACAAATCTACTATAAGGCTAGGTTCGCACACTGCTTTTTTTTGACGCTGCGTTTTTGTGTGTTTTTGGCCGCTAAAAACGCACAAAAACGCACCTGTGTCGAAAAAACGCATAAAAAAACGCATGCGTTTTTGCCGCGATTTGGTGCGTTTTTGGCTGCGTTTTGCTGCGTTTTTGATCTCTGCGTTTTACTGCGTTTTTCTAATGCATTGCATGGGGGGAAAACGCAGAAAAACGCAGGAAAGAACTGACATGTCCATTTTTTTTTTTAACTCAAAAACGCAGGTAAAAAAACCAGATGTGCGTGGACAGCAAAAATGAAAACTCATAGACTTTGCTGGGGAAGCAAAGTCCTGCAGTTTTGAGGCCAAAAACGCACCCGAAAAATGCGCAAAAACGCCGCGAAAACGCACTGTGCGCCATAGCCTTAGATGTGAGAATCTCCTTTTACCCATCCCGTACCATTTTAAAAATGCCCGTCACTCGATTTCTCAACTGAAAGTCCAGGTGATTGACCATGTCGACACCCCCAGGAGGGGTGGCGATATTGTCAAATTCCTTAAAAAAAGAGAGGCATACTGGATTCATGAACTCAGCACTTTGGCTCCCAGGGGCCTCAATCGGGAATATGAACTGCAGTCCTTTCTGTGAACTTCATTTTGCTAATATGATTTTTTCCTAATGTAATTTTATTAATAACTATGATTTTGTATATGGCTTTTCTCTAATTCATGTTCTCTGTTTTTTTCTAGAAAAAATATTGATCCTGTCTCGAGTGCTTTCATCTTTATACTTACAGCACCACCACCTCGGAGTCACAAGCTGTTATGACACAGCTTCCACACAAATCCGGACCCCTCCACTATTCCCCTTTGCCTGCACAAGAGAGCCCAAGAGTCCTTACTAAAGTATGCAGCCTTAGGCCGGTTTCACACATCCGGCTTTTCGCCGGTTTACCGGATCCGGCGCTCTCCCGTACAGACAATACAGTACAGTTACAGCGCTGTAACGTCCGGGTCACATGCGCCGGTCACATGACAGCATGTGACCGGCGCTTGTTGCGCTGTCACTGTACTGTAGTCACTGTATGGGAGAGCGCCGGATCCGGTAAACCGGCGAAAAGCCGGATGTGTGAAACCGGCCTTACACTACTTAATGGCACTCTCCCTGCATACTATCCAATACGGAGGACCGCACGCATGCGCAGTCTGTGAGATTCACTCACCAGCCACAGCCCAACTCCTGCCCTAGATCACTCATGTGCGGCCCAACGTAATCTCAGATACCGCCCCCTTTCCCCGAACACGCCTATTTTGTTCCGGGACTCTCGGACACTGTCATGGCAGCCTCCATGCGGCGGTGGTCACCGCGCTAATCACCCACGCTGAACTCCTCTTCACGAATGGTAAGCACACAGGCACTAGTGATTCTGTCACCCCCTGCAGATAGATCCTCCGTACATGTGCCCCCTGTCACGCTGTTCTTCCCTGCCTCCTTTCCTAATCTCCTGCTTCCTGAATTCTGTTACTATGTTAACCCCTTCCATACACCATATCTAATGTATCTCCCACATCCACTCATTGCAGATAGATCCTCCGTTCATGTGCCACCTCTGGCACGTTGTTTTTCCGTGCTTCCTTTCCTAATCTCCTCCATCCTGAATTCTGCTATTTTTAACCCCTTCCATACACCATTCCAATGTATCTCTCACATTCACTTATACATATATTCAACTCATTTCATACACACACCTTCATATCATTGATGCCCATATCTATCTATCTGTTTATATTACAATCTTGCCATTTCAATCTCCTTTGTACACTATGTTAAGTACACCTTTTATACTATTTTGCTCTCCATTTCCTCCTTTCATCTTCTCCCTCCTTTAACATCAACACACACATTTGCATAATCTCTGCTTGTTCCTACATTAAACCACCCCATATAATTTCTTATTTTCTTTTTTCTGTCATCCATCTATATTTGCATTTTCTAACCACATTCATGCCCCACATTGTCATCCCTTACTATCTCATTACTAGAGTTGAGCGCGGTTCGCGGTTCGAGGTTCTCCAGTTCTAAGCTCGAGTGATTTTTGGGGCTGTTCGAGATCGAACTAGAACTCGAGCTTTTTGCAAAAGCTCGATAGTTCTAGATACGTTCGAGAACGGTTCTAGCAGCAAAAAGCAGGGCTTTTTACAGCTACAGTGAGCAGGAGCCATCGCTGGCAGCCTGCCACAAGCTGGTAACCAAGATAAACATCGGGTATCCAAGCAAAGCGCTTTGGTTAGTAACCCGATGTTTATCTTAGTTACGTGCAGGAAGCCCACACTTCCCCGCTCAGCTCGCTCCGCCCCCTCCTGCCCGCGGCATGTACACATACATACACACACACACACACACACAAACCCCCCCCCCCCTGCTCGGCTTACCTGCGGTGATGAAGTCCCGCTATCCCGACCTCAGCGCTGTCACTGTCCTCCATGGCCGCCGCTTGTCACATCACCTCTCGCTTCCGACCCGAGACTGACTAGCGGTGACGTCACGGACCTCTTGCGATACTTGAGGGGAAGGCGCCGGTCATTGAACTCAGTGACAGGGGCTGTCAGTGTGCTGGAGATCAGCGCAGGTAATGTACCTCGCAGACAGCAGCACTTGTCATCCCCTGCAGTGACCTGGGCTGACCCATTGATGTTAGCTCAGGTCACTGCATTGCTCTCCCAGCCAATGGGGAACATCCTGCTCTTCATTGACTGGGACAGTGTGGATCGTCATGGCAACCCCTTGGATTACACCAGACCTGGATTTGTTTTTCATTCTAATAAATTGGTTAAAGAGGGAATGTTTTGGGGAGTGTTTTTTCAAATAAAAATGTGTTTGTCGTCTATTTTTTTTTTTATTACTGACTGGGTTGGTGATGTCGGGTATCTGATAGACGCCTGACCTCACCAACCCCAGGGCTTGATGCCAGGTGACATTACACATCTGGTATTAACCCCATATATTACCCCGTTTGCCACCGCACCAGGGCGCGGGATGAGCTGGGGCGAAGCACCAGGATTGGCGCATCTAATGGATGCGCCACTTCTGGGGCGGCTGCGGCCTGCTATTTTTAGGCTGGGGAGAGTTCAATAACCATGGACCTCCCTAGTCTGAGAATATCAGGCCCCAGCTGTCTGCTTTACCTTGGCTGGTGATCCAATTTTGGGGGACCCCTACATGTTTTTTTTTTAAATTATTTATTTAATTTAAAATAACAGCGTGGGGTGCCCTCAGTTTTGGATTACCAGCCAAGGTAAGGTTGCCAGCTGTGGTCTTCAGGCTGCAGTCGTCTGCTTTACCCTAGCTGGCTACAAAACTAGGGGGAACCCTACGTCATTTTTTTTTTCATTTTTTTGGCTAAATACAAATCTAAGCACCCCTTAGTGCCACATGAAAGGCACCAAAGGGTGCTCCACTTTTTCTCCATTTTTTCTCCACTTTTTCTACATTTTTTCTCCACTTTTTCTACATTTTTTTCTCCACTTTTTCTCCACTTTTTCTCCACTTTTTCTCCACTTTTTTCCATTTTTTCTCCACTTTTTCTCCACTTTTTCTACATTTTTTTCTCCACTTTTTCTCCATTTTTTTCTCCTCTTTTTCTCCACTTTTTCTCCACTTTTTCTCCACTTTTTTTTTCATTTTTTTCTCCACTTTTTCTCCACTTTTTCTCCACTTTTTCTCCACTTTTTTCCATTTTTTTCTCCACTTTTGCTCCACTTTTTCTCCATTTTTTCTCCACTTTTTCTCCACTTCTTCTCCACTTTTTTTCCATTTTTTTCTCCACTTTTTCTCCACTTTTTCTCCATTTTTTTCTCCACTTTTTCTCCACTTTTTCTCCATTTTTTTCTCCACTTTTTCTCCACTTTTTCTCCATTTTTTTCTCCACTTTTTCTCCACTTTTTCTCCACTTTTGCTCCACTTTTTCTCCATTTTTTCTCCACTTTTTCTCCACTTTTTCTCCACTTTTTTTCCATTTTTTTCTCCACTTTTTCTCCACTTTTTCTCCATTTTTTTTCTTCACTTTTTCTCCATTTTTTTCTCCACTTTTTCTCCACTTTTTCTCCACTTTTTCTCCACTTTTCCTCCACTTTTTCTCCATTTTTTCTCCACTTTTTCTCCACTTTTTCTCCACTTTTTCTCCACTTTTTTCTCCACTTTTTCTCCACTTTTTCTCCATTTTTTCTCCACTTTTTCTCCACTTTTTCTCCACTTTTTTTTCCATTTTTTTCTCCACTTTTTCTCCACTTTTTCTCCATTTTTTTCTCCACTTTTTCTCCACTTTTTCTCCACTTATGGAGAAAAAGTGGAGAAAAAGTGGAGAAAAAGTGGAGAAAAAAATGGAGAAAAAGTGGAGAAAAAGTGGAGAAAAAAATGGAGAAAAAGTGGAGAAAAAGTAGAGAAAAAGTGGAGAAAAAAATGGAGAAAAAGTGGAGAATTTTTTTCTCCACTTTTTCTCCACTTTTTCCTCCACCTTTTCTCCATTTGTTCTCCACTTTTTCTCCACTTTTTCTCCACTTTTTCTCCATTTTTTTTCTCCACTTTTTCTCCACTTTTTCTCCATTTTTTTCTCCACTTTTTCTCCACTTTTTCTCCACTTTTTCTCCACTTTTGCTCCACTTTTTCTCCATTTTTTCTCCACTTTTTCTCCACTTTTTCTCCACTTTTTCTCCACTTTTTCTCCATTTTTTCCTCCACTTTTTCTCCACCTTTTCTCCATTTTTTCTCCACTTTTTCTCCACTTTTTCTCCACTTTTTTTCCATTTTTTTCTCCACTTTTTCTCCACTTTTTCTCCACTTTTTCTCCATTTTTTTCTCCAGTTATTCTCCACTTTTTCTCCACTTTTTCTCCACTTTTTCTCCATTTTTTTCTCCATTTTTTCTCCACTTTTTCTCCACTTTTTCTCCATTCTTTTTCTATGGTCGGTCTACCCATTAGCTCTGCCATGCACACTGTAGCTCTACACCTACTGCACATGTTACTTTATGATTGACATCTCTTTCGTACCTGAGCTGTCTAAGTCTACTCTGACCCCATATTTGTCATTACTATATTGTCCTTGTACTATATTATGACATTTGTATCATGTGTTTCATTTCTTGCTGTGTTGCAATTTTTTTGCTGCATCCCAATTGTACCTATACATTGTTCGAGTTTATGTTATTGTTCTCTCACTCTTATGTGATACTGATTATTGTCATTTTTCATGATTATATGCAGATAAGTCCAATCTGACGAAGGCTCAGGCCGAAGCGTCATTTGTAACTTGTTTTGGACAAAAACATATATGCTTATGAAAATTTTTTTTTTCTTAATACGGACCAATAAAGAGTGATTTTGCATTACTATCCGTTGTGACTTACTGACTTAGTCTGGGAGATTTAGAGTGCCGAGGTTACTCACTAATTTTATCTATTATTACCTCTGAGCACCTATATACCAGTGAGCAGAGCTTCCTCTACAGTAGTTCTCCTGATTAGGCATGCCCTTACCTCATGAGCAGGGCATTGCAGCTTTGGTAGCAACCATTACGACATGGACTCTGCTGCTGTGGACCCGAGAAGAGTGAGTGCAAATTCATTGCACCCACACTCCTCACATGAAGGGTCCGCACTCCTAGAAAATGGGGGATACGTTCCCTGAGTGTCTCCCCCCCATATTCTAGACGGTCCAGAGTCGTCGTGGGACCCCTTTATTTTTTTTCTTACAATAAATTGGTGAAAGAGGAAATGTTTTGGGGACTGTTTTTTCAAATAAATTTCTTTTGTCGATTTTTTTTTTTTGTTAGTACTGACAGTTTATGATGTTGAGTATCTAATAGACGCCATGACATCACAAACTGCTGGGCTTGATCTCAGGTTACTTTACAGCTAGTATCAACCCGATTTATTACCCCGTTTGCCACTGCACCAGGGCACGGGATGAGCTGGGGTGAAGCGCCAGGATTGGCGCATCTAGTGGATGGGCCACGTCTGGGGTGCCTGCGGCCTGCTATTTTTAGGCTGTGAAGGCCCAATAACTATGGACCTTCCCACCCTGAGAATACCAGACCACAGCTGTCCGCTTTACCTTGGCCGGTGATCCAATTTGGGGGGGACCCTACTTTTATTGTGTAATTATTAATTTTTATACAATAATTATAAAAAGGAGCCTGAGGGGACCTCCACATTGGATCCCCAACCACGGTAAAGCTGCCAGCTGTGGTTTTCAGGCTACAGCCGTCTGCTTTACCCTAGCTGGCTATCAAAAATGGGGGGACCCAACGTCATTTTTTTTTTTAACTATTTTTTAAATAGAAAAAATTAATGGGCTTCCCTGTATTTTGATTGCCAACCAAGGTAACGGCAGGCAGATGGGGGTGGCAACCCATAGCTGTCTGCTTTATCTGCGCTGAGAATCAAAAATACCGCGGAGCGCTACGTCATTTTTTTAAAGATTTATTTTTACAGCACTGTGATGTCCAGCAATCAAAATACAGGGAAGCCCATTTTATTTTTGGTTATTTAAATAAATAATTAAAAAAAATATATATGGGCTCCCACTGCATTTTTTGTATTGCTAGCTAAGGGTAATCCAAGCAGCTACTGGCTGCTAACCCCCACTGCTTGGTGTTACCTTCACTGGCAATGGAAAATCCAGGGAAGCATTTTTTATTTTTTTTGCCAAAAAACTACAAAAAAAGGACGTGAGCTTCGCCATATTTTTGTATGCTAGCCAGGTATAGCAGGCAGGTGCTGGAAGAGTTGGATACAGCGCCAGAAGATGGCGCTTCTATGAAAATGCCATTTTCTGAGGCGGCTGCAGACTGCAATTCACAGCAGTGGGGCCCAGAAAGCTCAGGCCAACCTGTGCTGCGGATTCCAATCCCCAGCTGCCTAGTTGTACCTGGCTGGACACAAAAATGGGGCGAAGCCTACGTCATTTGTTTTCTAATTATTTCATGAAATTCATGAAATAATAAAAAAAGGGCTTCCCTTTATTTTTGGTTCCCAGCCGGGTACAAATAGGCAACTGGGGGTTGGGGGCAGCCATACCTGCCTGCTGTACCTGGCTAGCATACAAAAATATGGCGAAGCCCACATAATTTTTTCAGGGGGCAAAAAACTTCTGCATACAGTCCTGGATGGAGTATGCTGAGCCTTGTAGTTCTGCAGCTGCTGTCTATCTGTATGGAGAAGAGCAGACAGCAGCTGCAGAACTACAAGGCTCAGCATCATCCAGGACTGTATGCAGAATTTTTTTGCCCACCAAAAAAATGACGTGGGCTTCGCCATATTTTTGTATGCTAGCCAGGTACAGCAGGCAGCCACGGGCTGCCTCCAACCCCCAGTTGTCTATTTGTACCCGGCTGGGAACCAAAAATATAGGGAAGCCCGTTTTTTTTAATTATTTCACTTATTTCATGAAATAATTAAAAAACAAATGACGTGGGCTTCGCCCCATTTTTGTGTCCAGCCGGGTACAACTAGGCAGCTGGGGATTGTAATCCGCAGCACAGGTTAGCCCGAGGTTTCTGGGCGCCTCTGCTGCGGATTTCAGTCCGCAGCCGTCCCAGAAAATGGCACTCTCATAGAAGCGCCATCATCTGGCGCTGTATCCAACTCTTCCAACAGCCCTGGAGCCGGGTGGCTTGTTGGGTAATCATGAGTTAATACTGGCTTTGTTTTACTAGCCAGTATTAAGCCAGAGATTCTTAATGTCAGGCACGTTTGACCCGGCCATTAAGAATCTCCAATAAAGGGTTAAAAAAAACCCACACAGAGAATAAATACTTTAATAGAAATAAATACACAGACACATTAGAGACTCCATCTTTATTACCCCCTGTCAGCCCTCCACGATCCTGCTCTTCTGTCTTCTTTCTTTCTAGTGTAGTAGTAGTGACGATTGTAGTGAGGATGAGGTTCCCCAGCCCATCATGGGCTGAGGCATCTCATCCTCACTACAATCCTCACTAGTGTAGTAGTAGTGACGATTGTAGTGAGGATGAGGTTCACCAGCCCATCATGGGCTGGGGAACCTCATCCTCAGTACAATCCTCACTACAATCGGGAAGCAGCGTGCAGCCTTCACTCCGTGAGTGATCACTGCTGGCTGTCAGCGGTAACAGCGGTAACGCTGACAGACGCGTTACCATAGCAACGGTGCTCTCGGAGCCGCGGTTAGCGGTGACGTCACCGCTAACTGCGTTGCTATGGCAACGGTGATCTCCGTTAATGACCGGCTGTGTCAGCCGGTCCCTAATGGAACGGGGAGTCGACCGTGTGCTAGAGCATGTCGCCGGTACACGGCGACACACATATGTGCACCGTGTACCGGAGAGATGCACTCGCAGGTCCTACATGACGTGTCATAGTCATGTGACCAGTCTGTAGCCAATGAGATAATAGCCACGTGACTGGTCACATGGCTATTTTGACGTCACGATAGGTCCTGCATCTCTGCTGGCAGTGCAGGTCACCGGGAGGATTCAGCGATCATCGGATGGAATAGCGGCAGGAGACAGAGTGCAGAAGGGATCGCGAGGACCGGTAAGTGTTATGGCAATGTTTATTAACTGTTTGTGTACATTTATAATGCATTTTTATGTGTTTGTGATTGCCTCCCATTATAGCCTATACGTTCGAGTTCGGTTCGTCGAACGTTCGACGAACCAAACTCGAACGGGACCCCCGTTCGGCGAGCCGACCTCGAGCCGAACCGGGACCGGTTCGCTCATCTCTACTCATTACATCCTCTACGGGCTCCCCTACGTATATAATTTACACCTATACTCATACCCCATTCATCATTCCATATACTTACCTCCCCCCCCTTATTTTTCTGTTTTTCAGCTTACTTCTCACTCTTCAATTCTTCTTTCCTTCCCCTTTTCTCCCTCCCCTTGTTCCCTTTTTCTTCGTTTTTTGTCTTTTCTTCTCCTTTGTTGTCCTTCCCCTTTTTTCCCTCCTTTTTACTTCCTTCATACATATTTTACTAAATATCAAGATATGTTTCTTTTGTGAATCAAATACTGCTTATTATAGGAATTATTATCATTTTTATTATTTCTCACGACTTTTCACTGAAAAATTCCTTTGTATTGTATACATTTTACTTATATTTTTTTGATATCATGTATTGATCATTGTGTTATTTTTGTATACAGTGCTTACTGAGGAAGGTCTACAGACCGAAAATGTTCTGTTATGCACATTAAATAAATCACACGTTGCAGCCAATCTTGGGAGTGCCTTGTATTCTTCTATCTACTAAGTAAAGAATGGACATTAGATTAGTGGAAATCTGTACTTTGGTCTGATGAGTCCAAAATTGAGATCTTTGGAACCAACCATCGTATCTTAGTGCGATGCAGAAAAGGTGAACGGATGGACTCTACATGCCTGGTTCCCACTGTGAAGCATGGAGGAGGAGGTGTGATGGTGTGGGGTGCTTTGCTGGTGACACTGTTGGGGATTTATTCAAAATTTTAGGCATACTGGACCAGCATGGCTACCACAGCATCTTGCAGACGCATGCTATTCCATCCGGTTTGCGTTTAGTTGGACCATCATTTATTTTTCAATTTTCAACGGGACAATGACCCCAAACACACCTCCAGGCTGTGTAAGGGCTCTTTGACTAAGAAGGAGAATGATGGGGTGCTTTCTTGAAGCTCATCAAGAGAATGCCAAGAGTGTGCAAAGCAGTAATCAAAGCAAAAGGTGGCTACTGTGAAGAACCTACAATATAAGACATATTTTCAGTTGTTTCACACTTTTTTGTTAAGTATTTCATTCCACATGTGTTAATTCATAGTTTTGATGCCTTCAATGTGAATCTACAATTTACAGTCATGAAAATAAAGAAAAGTCTTTGAATGAGAAGGTGTGTCCAAATTTTTGGGCACTGGTGATCATTGTTATTTTCTGTAGGACCAGAGTAATTGTGTTTTGCTTGTCAGTCATTTTAGTTGACGGACTTATTGGGATTGACAGATTTGTTTCCATTGTGTAAAATCACACATTTCAGGTCCACTTAGGAAAGTCTATGTTTCTGTGGAACACGCCACCGACAAAGTTGGTATAGAATCAGATAGTTAATTATGTATTTGACTAATACCTTAATAATTATTTAAGTGTGCCTTGCATTTAACTCCTTCAGCCCCCGGGCACTTTCCGTTTTTGCGCTTTTGTTTTTTGCTCCTTTTCTTCCGAGAGCCGTAACTTTTTTATTATTCCGTCAATCTTGCCATATGAGGGCTTGTTCTTTGCGGGACGAGTTGTACTTTTAAATGAAACCATAGGTTTTACCATATATTGTACTGGCAAACAGCAAAAAAATTCCCAGTGTGGAAAAACTGCAAAAAAGGTGTGATCGCACAATAGTTTTTGGGATGTTTTATTCACCGTGTTCACTATATGATAACTGATGTATCTATGTGATGCCTCAGGTCGGTGCGAGTTTGTAGACACCAAAAATGTATAGGTTTACATGTATCTAAGGGGTTAAAAAAAATTCACACGTTTGTCCAATAAAAGTGGCGCACGTTTTGCGCCATTTTCCGAAACACGTAGCGTTCTTATTTTTTGGGATCTATGGCTCAGTGATGGCTTATTTTTTTGCGTCTCGAGCTGACGTTTCTAATGGTACCATTTTTGCGCAGATGCTACGTTTTGATCGCCTGTTATTGCATTTTGCGTAAAACTTGCGGCGACCAAAAAACGTAATTTTGGCGTTTGGAATTTTTTTGCCACTACGCCGTTTACCAATCAGATTAATTGATTTTATATTTTGATAGATCGGGCATTTCTGAGCGCGGCGATACCAAATATGTGTATATTTATTTATTTTTAACCCTTTAATTTTCAATGGGGGGAAAGGGGGGTGATTTGAACTTTTAGGTTTTTGTTTTTTTTTCTTTTTATTTTACTAGTCCCCCTAGGGGGCTATTGCGATCAGCAATCCGATCGCTATTATCTATCTGCTGATCACAGCAATACAGCTGTAAACAGCAGATTCAGTCACTTTGTTTTTCCCTCTGCTCTCGGCCGAGGGAAAACGAAAGTGAAACTTCGTAGGTGCAGGCGTCATCACATGACCATGTGCTACGATGGCAACCACCGATAGTCACGTGATAACACACGTGACTTCCGGTGAGGGCGGCGGTAAGTAAAAAACATGGCCGCGCGCATTTAGATCTTGCTGCCAGACTTTGGCAGCAAGATTTAAGGGGTTAATGGCCGCGGGTGGAAGCAATTCCACCCGCGGCTAGCAGGCACACATGTCAGCTGTTGAAAACAGCTGATATGTGTGCCGATCCACGCCGCCTGCCCGCGGCAGGGAGCGGGGCTTAATGGGACACGATCCTGGACGGATAGATCCGTCCAAGGTCATGAAGGGGTTAATAAGCATTTAATTATTTGTCACATATCTTACAGACTATCTTTGATTCTATATTAATACCCCTGCTGAGGAAAAAAATCCAAAATTCACATGTGAGCAACTGTACATTATCTCAAAAAGTAGAGATACTACAAAAAAAAGTATGACAATCTGATTCAGAGGACTGACTATACCTAAAATAGAGCCTAATACCTAAGGAACTCCAATTTATTTTTCCTTTTATTCCTCAAAACACTGCAGTGCTTATGAGCTTTATCTTCCCTATAAGTTTTTGACCAATATTTAACCAATTAGTCCCCACATCTGATGGGATCTAATTGGTTTAGGGATATGGCAGAAGGGAGACCATTGTCATGCCTCCATGTTGCCATAGCAACCACTTGCACCTATACAGTAAACCCATAAAGAGGGAAACCTGATTTTCAGTCACCAGACCTCTCTTTAAAAATGCAATAAAATTTTATCAACACATTGTATGTACCACCAAATTATTAAAGTAATTCCATTGTGCAAAAAACAAGCCCAAAAAGAGCTTCATTGCTGAAAATACTAAAATCTATGTTTCTCAGAAAAACTTTTCTAACCACTGAAATAATGCAAAATTATACAAGTTTGGTATCACCATATTCATAGAGATCTGAAGAATCATATTGCCATATGAGATAGCCCTGTAATAGCATTAACCTGATAATTATATTTACTACAGGGTGGGTCATAAGTATGGATACACAATAATAAAATGGAAGTGGTTGCTGATATCACTTTACCGTTTGTGGTATATTAGTACATGGGAGGGGCTAAACATTTGAGGTTGGGTGACTCCCCTGGCAGCCACCTACTAAGCTGCCATTTTGAATTTAACTTTAATTTTTTCAATGGGAAGGGGGTCATGTGACACATCAAACACATATAAAATTGCACAAGAAAAACAATGGTGTGCTCAATTTTAATGTAGCTTTATTCATTATTGAGTTATTGACACGTTTGTGACATGGAAAAACGACAGTAACCCACTAAAGGATGTGCTCAAAGTGCTACCCATTGTGTAGAATTGTCAACGCGATTCACTTCTCCCACACTTGACACACTGAGAGTAATACCGCAGAAGAAATGCTACCACAGGCCTCCTGTATCCGTTGTGTCAGGTGCCCCACTTCCTGGATCTGCAGTATTGCTCTCAGTGTGTCAAGAGTGGGAGAAAAAAATCACGTTGACAATTCAACACAATGGGGAGCACTTTGAGCACATCCTTTATTGGGTTACTGTCATTGTTCCATGTCACAAACGTGTCAATAACTCGATAATGAATAAAGCTACATTAAAAATGAGCACATTATTGTTTTTCTTGTGCAATTATCTATGTGTTTGATGTGTCACATGACCCCCTTCTCATTGAAAAACTTAAAGTTGAATTAAAAATTGCAGCTTTGCAGATGGACCCCATGGAAGTCACCCAGCCTCAAATGTTTGGTACATCCCATGTACTAATACGCCACAAACGATAAGGTGATATCAGCAACCACTTCCATTTTATCAGGGTGTATCTATACTTATGGCCCACCCTGTAGATCTTTTTTACTATAAGGCTGCAGACACATTAGCGTATGGCATCCAATGCGAGAGCAACAGATGCAATATGCTAATGACCCTCGGCTCAGGCTCTGCTGGGAGGGTGAGCCAAGTGTCATGCAACTATGACCGGATCTTGGGATCGGGTCACAGCTGCGAAGCTGCGGGTGGGTGCTGCGGAGGAGAGGGAACGGTTAATCCCCCCATCTCCTCCATTGTCAGCCTGTGCGTAGATCACACTGTACTTGGATAACATCCAAGTGTAGTCCGATGTTTCTCTCGCATCCATTCACTTGAATGGGTGCGAGTGATATCGCTCTCATATTGCATATTGCATACTGCAATTTTTTCTTCAGTCCGTTTAGGGCTGAGAAAAAAAATTGCAGATCTGAGCTGCAGCATTGTCTAACATGGGGCCGAGTGCAATGCAAGATTATCTCACATTGCACTCGTCCAATTTATACGCTCGTATGAGTGTACCCTTAATTGAACACTGTAAAAAAATCGATGGTGCAATTGCATTTTTTTTTTACTATTTTATCCCACTTTTTACCTTTTTTCAGTATGGTGTATGCTAAAATAGATGGTGTCATTCGAAATTACTTGTTCAGCAAAAAAGTAAGCCATCATAGGGCTATATCGGTGGAAAAATAAAAAAGTTATGACTCTTGAAAGAAGGGAAGAAAAAAATCAGCAAAAACAGGAATTTAGGCTGGAAAGAGCTAATTGGAATCTAACTATTGCTAATATGTTCTGGTGATTTCCTTGTAAACAAGCAGTACACTATGTAAGATAAAAGAACGTTCACAGCCACAGACTGACATAAGATAGAAAAAGCAATTCACTTACAAACCTGTTTATTTTTAATTCTTTTAATCTAACTAACGAACTAACTAACACAATTATCACCATGAGAAAACCCCTTGGGCGATATACATTTTTATTGGCACTAGACTAGCATACTAGCAATTCTCCGGAAGAAAGCATGGCGTGAAAGTAACAAGATAGTCACTGTAACCATAGATGAATTCGTTGAGAGGTGTAATTTCTACAATGCTACTTTTGGGAGTTTTTTGGTGTTCTGGCAACTTAGGGGCTCTGCAAATGTCATATATAAACTATTCTAGCAAAATCTGTGGTCTAAAAGCCTTTTCAGCCTTGACATGTGACCACGTAGTAGTTTCTCACTACATATAGAGCATCACCACGTTCGGGAGAGATTGTGCAATAAATTGCAGGGTCCAATTTCACCTACTAACCCTTGTGTAACACAAGTTTTCAGCTAATAAAAAAAAAAAAACATTTTCCCCACTATGAAATGTTATATTTCTACATCCCAATGTTAAAGAATTCTGTCATGTAGTTTGTAGGTTAAAATGCTCACCAAACCTATTAATGGATTCATTATGGGATTCAGTTTTGCCAAAAGGGTTAAATTGTGGGTGGTTTTGCTTTTTTTTAACATCTCACGGTTTCTGCAAATACTACATTGTGCTCAAATTTGCGTTCCAAAAATTAACTTCACGCCAGGAGCCATAAGTTTTTTTAATTTCTTTCATCAATATAGTCATATGAGGGTTTGTTGTTTACAGGATGAGTTGTACTTTTGAATGACACAATTAAGTTTACCATATACTCTTCTGGAAAATGGAGAAAAAAATCCAAATGTGGCGAAATAGTAAAAACAGGTCAATTCATCAATTGTTTGGGGTTTTTTTTAATTATTTTTGTTTAGCATGTTCACAGAACGGTAAAACCGGTCCAGTAGTATGAGTTTCCAGGTCAGTATGGGTACATAGATACCAAACATGTATAGTTTTTTTTGTTTTTTTTTTAAAAGGTGAAAAAAATTAGGAAATTTATAAGAATTTTTAATTTTTTTTAGCTTTTGTTGCCATTTTACGAGACCCATAACATTTTGTTTTTCGGGATCTAAGGCTGTGTGAGTAGTTACCGGTTTAAAAATTCATAGTGTTGTGTTGCAAGAATGTGCTTCCGTTTCTTGTTTCTATCAATCTGAAGCTCAGAGTGCTCCGGCTGGCAGTGGTACTGGGTACCCGTGATCCTAGCATGTGATGCCATTGGGGAGACTTTGGGTTGCCACAAGGGCCAAAAACCAACTCAATTCAGATGAACACAGCGTTCCACAGCGTTCCGGTCTGGTGAATATGATTACAGGGTCTGTCGTCTTTCTTTTGGGGGTGTCTGTTATCTTTAATGAAGTATCCTGCAGTATTCGCTAACTTTTTTAAATGCATGAACACTTCATTATTCAACCACAACTAGGGCTTATTTTTGGTGTGGGGCTTATTTTCTGGGAAACACGGTATTTCAGCCAAATTTGCTTAAAATCAAATATTGTTCCCTACATTCTGAGTACTCCCATTTGTCCAAACAGAACTTTTTGACTACATGTGGGATATCCTTATTCTCATGAGAAAGTAGGCAAACAAACCGTGTCATCCACTTTTTGGTAGTACCAATTGAAAAAGTAAGAAATTTGGTGCTAAAGCAACATTTTTGTGAAAAAAGTGAAAATTTTCTATATGACGAGCTAATGTTATTAAATTCTGTGAAGTACCTCTGGGTCCAAAATGCTCACTATATCCCTGAATAAAATCCATGAGGCATTTAGTTTTCAAAATGGGGTCACTTGTGGGGCTTTTTTCTGTTTAGGTGCCTTATGAGCCCTGAAAATGTGACATGTGCCCTCAATCTATTTCAGCTAAATTTGTGTTCCAAAAGTCAAATGGTGCTCCTTCCATTCTGAGCCCAGCCATTTGTCTAAACAGAGGTCTCTAATCACATGTGGTGTATCAGCATGCTCAGAAGAAACTGGGTAACAAATTTTGGGGTCCTTTTTGTCAGACTGTTTCTTGTAAAAGTTAATACATTTTTAAGTAAAATGTATTTTTTTTTAATTCAACTTCGCATACATTTATGTGAAGCGCCTGGAGGGTTAATACACTTCTTAGATGTGGTTTTGAGTACCTTGAAGAGTACAGTTTTCAGCATGGTGTCACTTTTGGATATTTTCTGTCACCTAGGCCTCTCACAGTTGCTTCAAATATGATGAGGTCCTTAAAAAATGGTTTTGTAAATTTTCTTGGAAAAAATGAGAAATTGCTGAAAAACTTTGAACCCGTCTAACTACCTAACTCCTAAGGTATATAAACAGCAGAAATCCCTCTCAAATGCCCTTATTATGGAAACTAGACCCCTCAAGGATTTTATTTAGGGTCGTCATATTGAAAATTTAAAAAAAAAAATCATAAAAATGTTGCTTTAGCAACAAATTTCTCACTTTTTTTAAGAAGCAACACCAAAAAGTGGACACCATAGTTTGTTACTAAAACTTTTATGAGTGTAGGGATACCCCGTATGTGGTCAAAAAACTCTGTTTGGACAAATGAGAGGGCTTGGAACAGAAGGCACAATATTTGAATTTTGGAAAGGAAATTTGGCTAAAATAGATTGCCTGCACCAAGTCACATTTGCAGGTCCCCTAATATACCTAAACAGCAGAAACTCCCCTCAAGTGACCCTTTTCTAGAAACTAGACCCCTCAAGGATTTTATAAAGGGGTATAGTAAGCATTTTTAATCCACAAGTACTTTACAAAGTTTGATAACATTAGGTTGTCATATTAAAAATTTTCTTTTTTTTTTCCACAAAAAATTTTGTTTTAGTGCCAATTTTCTCACTTTTACAAGAGATAACATCAAAAAGTGGACCCGATAGTTTGTAGTTTGTTACTCAATTTCTTATTAGTGCGGTGATACCCCACTTATAGTAAAAAACATGTAAGCGGGGTTTACACGCTGCGACATCGCTAGCATCGGCTAGCGATGTCGAGCGCGATAGCACCCGCCCCCGGAGTACGTGCGATATTGTGTGATCGCTGCCGTAGCGAACATTATCACTACGGCAGCGTCACACGCACATACCTGCTCTGCGACGTCGCTCTGGCCGGCGAACCGCCTCCTTTCTAAGGGGGCTGTTCGTGCGGCATCACAGCGACGTGACACGTCAGGCGTCCAATAGAAGTGGAGGGGCGGAGATGAGCAGGACGTAACATCCCACCTTCTTCCTTCCGCATTACCGGTGGAGTCAGGTAAGGAGATGTTCGTCGCTCCTGCGGTGTCACACACAGTGATGTGTGGTGCCACAGGAATGAGGAACAATATCACTAAAAAAAAGAAAACGATTTTTTGTTTCAGGACAACCTCTCCACGGCAAACGATTTTGACCGCTTTTGCGATCGTTTAAGGTCGCTCATAAGTGTCACACAATGCGATATCGTTAATGACGCCGGATGTGCGTCACAAACAACGTGACACCGACGATAATTCATTAACGATATCGTAGCATGTAAACCCCGCTTTATAGTAAAAAAGTTCTATTTGAACAAACGTGAGGGCTCAGAATGGAAAGAGCAATATTTAAATTTTGGAAAAGCTGAAATAATTTGCGGGCACCATGTTGCATTTGCATGGCCCCTAAGGTACCTTTGCAGCAAAAAAAACCCCTAAGTGACCCCATTTCTGAAATTAGATCTCTCAAGGATTTTATTCAGGGCTATAGTGAGCATTTTGAATCCACTTGCACTTCACAAAAATGTTTCTGTAGCACAAAATTCTCACTTTTAGGCTATGTGCTAACAATCCGACATGAAATACAGTATAACTATGCATGCACCCGGGACATGTCATTCTGCAATTGGTTTTGGTAGAAAAGGAGCTGAAAGGGCAAATATACACATACATGATTGCATCCTTCTACCATTTGTCATCGTGAAGAAAGAGTATCTACTTAGAGAGTTTTTTTAAATTCGAAATGAAACAGAGTCATTACACCAATTTATATTTTGCCAAGTGCAATCAAACTAATTTTTATTAAAGTATAAAGTGCATACATTAAAACAGAGAATGATTAACAATTATTCATTCAGTGGTAAAATACACGGATACAAGGATAATATAGGAGCCTTTAGCAATGGCACAAACGATGGTAATTAAAGCACCTCCACTCAGATTTCAATCTGCAATTAGATTAGTGTGCAGGTCATATATCACAGAGTCTTGTAAGGGTACTTTCACACTTGCGTTAATTACCTTCAGTCACAATCCGCCCTTTTGGAAAACAGCAGAATCAGTTAACGGATTCCGCTGTTTCCCATAGACTTGTATGGATGACGGATTGTGCCAAAACTACCTGTGTTGCTTCCGCTGGCCGACGCTGCGTTGCTTCCGCCCGGCGGAAGCAACGCAGAATGTAACTTTTTTTGAGCGGCGGAATCCTCTATTTTTCACTGCGCATGCTCATCTTTCTTTTTTTTTTTTCGGCCGCCGGCATGTGAGAGCGATCAGCTGAGCGCCCAGCAGCCGGCATGTGAGAGCGATCAGCTGAGTGCCTGGCCGCCGGCATGGGAGAGCGCTCATCTGAGCGCCCGGCCGCTGGGTGATCAGCTGATCGTTCACAATAGCCTGCTGCCGGTAAAACTGTAAAGTAGAAAAAAAAAAAAAGCTTTCCGTTGTTTTGTACGATCCGTTGCATCCGTTGTGCCATTATATGCAACACATCCGTTGCATCCGTCACACAACACAATGCAATGGATGCCCTTCAACGCAAGTGTGAAACTAGCTTAACAAAGTTCTTTTAACATGGAAAGCAATGCTCTGCACACCATTCCATATTACATTAGACTTAAACATCACATATATACAGAGCACCAGTTATTACAGGGTTATGTGCAATGAATAAAAAACATAAAAGCAAATGAGCAAACAACAACACTATTCTGCCACTGTTATAACACTATTCCCCATGGGGGTTTACAAAGTGCTAAGTGCAAATAGGTTACGTCTGCCACTGCCCGCAGCTCAGAAGTAAAGTGCATAGTATATGAGCGAGCAGTGACAGACACACAAACAGCATCAGTGATTTGCTCTGCTATTACCCATGTTGGTTGAAAGTGCTGAGTGCAATCAGGCTCCAGCCTCTACGACCGTTTCACGGATACAGGTCCACTTCTTCAGGGAGCATGGTTGGATAGAGAATTCCAGGCTATGGTATTGAATAGAGTAAAAAAAACAAACTATTGTATTACTATATTATAGCACACATTTCTATACTTTTTTTTTTTTTAATTTAGTATTTGTTACTTTTTTAGACTTCCGCAAAAAATTGAATATGTTGTTTCACTTTTGTGAAGGAATAATTATTCCTAAAGAGTAAATGATTGAAAATTCTCACTGCTTTGAAAGGGGAAGTATCAAATCACAAGGGGAATTTCTAATTAATAGTGTATTTCTTACATCTTTTGAACTGGTTAGCAGCTAATGGATTCTTTAAAAAAAAGTCTACATTTTCTGCAATTAAACTTTCTCCTTTCGTCTATATTATCATTTCCTCCTTTTAATTTTTCCTCAAAAACAAGTTTGGGATGAAGGAAGATCAATAAGCACTAAAATGCACACTTGGGTCTTCTTCATAGCTAACTGAGCTTCTCATGTTTCCTCCCTCTACTAACTTCATAAACCCAATATTGCAATTTACGTGTGCGGTTCTATTAGTCCCAGCAGCATGCCTCCTGTCTTTTGTTTTTGTTTTATTTTATTAAAACATCTCTAAAATGGGTACTTTTCTTTACCGTTGACGCTGCAAAAACTCTTATGGTTGCTCTTTTTGATTCTTATCTAAACTATTGCAACTCTCTACTAATTGGTCACCTTCTTATTAAACTCTCCCCTCATCAATCATATTCCTCTCCAACTGCTACAACTATACTTCTACCCTGTGGCAGTCATTGCACTGGTTGCCCATCTACTACAGAGTCCAATATAAACTTATCACTCTCACCCACAAATCTTTCTTTCCACAGTTCTACACCGCCCTACATCTCGTCCCTTATCTCTGTATACCACGCTACCTGTGCCTTCCATTCCACTAATGGCCTAAGACTGAAATCCTCTATTATCAGAACCTCCCACTTTTGCTTCCAAGACTTCTCACGATTGCGGGAATTCTCTGGAATGCACTACTCCAAGCAATTCAACTAACCCTCAATACCCACAGTTTTAAGGCGGCCCTAAAACACATTTCTTTAGACAAACCTATCACCTGAACTCACTTATCTAACTATTCCTATTTATACCTTACTAAATTTTCTTACAAATCTTTTCCCTTGTATCATCTGTTTATACATCCTGCATGCGCCTAATAGTACTCTGTATCTGCACTTGTACACACACTTGCCAGTGATCAGTTCATGCAAAGTTATGTGAATACCCTATTTATTATATAGATGGCTAGACAATACAGTACAAGCTCTTTTTACCATTTACCTTTTGTTCCTCCCCTTTTATTGCCTCATAGATTGTAAGCTTCTGTAATCTGATGTTTATTAAAGTGAAATCCACATTTTTCCTATATGTAATTGAGATCTATAGTCACAGACCTCCCTGAGAATCTGCCTCCAGAACTTATTTTAAATAAAAAGTGAACTTTGTATCTTTACAAACCTATGCAGCAGCATTTGTGTTACGGGGGCTGTCGGATAATAAGGGAATGGAAGGCTATCCGACAGTCAGGGTCCACCGTGCAGAGCTCTGCTGCAGAGTATGGCAGAGGATAGGGGAAACCTGTACCACCAAAGCGGTACTGACACTGTTGCGTCACAGTGTCACCAAGACCAATAGCAGCGTATACTGTTTAAGTCACAGCGACTACCTTATTAGAATAACATAGGAGTGGAAATGCAAAAGAGTGAGGAATACAAGATAAAAGTGCATAGAAGTCTCACAGTCTGTGAGCGTGAAAGCACCTGTCTCAGTTAACAGTCACAGAGACTAGGTGTAGTGTGTGCAATATGGCACCTACCTATGTCTGCTCCACTTGTGGTGCAAGGATACGGACAGCAGCAAGGCTGCTAGCTTGAAACTCCTGCCTATGACAGGAGGCAGCGTAGTGGAGCGTTACCCTAGAAGGCAACGACCACCTAACCTACCTATGTCCGCTCCACTAAGGTGCGAGAACACGGACAACAGTACGGCTGAAAGGTACAGGAGCGCTACCCTACCGATAGCGCTCACCTCAGAGTAGAACCACAAGGCCCAGTCAGACCATGTGCAGCAAGCACCTGCCTATGTCCGCTCCACTAAGTTGCGAGGATACGGACTACAGCATAAGCTGCAAGGTACAAGAGCGTTACCCTACCGATAACGCTCACCTAGCTAGAATAGGTGCCGCAAGGGACATGCACAGAGCGTCTACTCCTATGCAGGAACCAAGAGGACTGAGCGCCGGGCGGCGTGCGTCAGGGTCTTATATAGACTCTGTGCCTCATCCAAGATGGAGGATACCAGAGCCAATCCGCTGCCAGAATGACAGCAATAACGTCACGCTGGCCTATCACCGAGCAAAGCGTCACAAGCACATGACCTGCGACCAATCGGCATAGAAGGTGTCAGAGACATGTGACCACGTGTTACAAGCACATGACCAGCGGCCAATCAGCTTAGAAGGTGTCAGAGACATGTGACCTCGTGTCAGCGATGATGTCACCCGCACATGTGCAATGGCTCCAAGATAGGACTTAGTCTCCAGCGCTTGCACATGTGCAGTAGCAAGAAATCCGAACATAGTCTCCAGTGCTCGCACATGTGCAGTTGTAAGAAATCTGAACATAGTCTCCAGTGCCACAGCAACCGTAACAATTTGTCCTCTCATAGTGTTGTAAGCTCTGCTGCAGAGCTGTGCTTTATTATAACCAACACAGTACACCAGAGCTAACACAGTACAGAAGAGCTAATTCAGCAGAACTAGCAGTGCAGCAAAAGTGAATTTGTCTCATTACCAACATTTACAGCAACATTTGTCCACTCATAGTGTCGTGAGCTTTGCTGCAGAGCAGTGCTAACAGTACAATACAGCAGAGTTGAATCTTGTATCATTACAAACTCAACACGCACATTTGCCGTTGTCTTATAGTCCTGTCAATTATGATGTTGTGGCCTTCCCCCAAAATGGCTGAAGCTGAGATGGATGCTGAAGTACAGTGAGAGGACAACTGCATATGTGTTTGTAATGATACAAATTTCAATTCAGCTGTATTGTGTTATTGTGTTATCTAAGCTGTAATGTGTTAGCTGTCCTGTACTGTATTAGCTCTGCAGTACTGTATCGGTTATGATCTCACTGTAGAGCTTTGTGTGACTATGAAACTAAAGTGTCAATCATTACTTGGTTCATACTGGTTGCCATGGAGATAGTCGAGAAATCACACAGATATCCCACTGCTGCCACCAATTTGACTTGTAGTGTGTGTTCTGGAGAAAGGGACATATGTGGCGCTCACACCACGTAGTATAGTTATAAATTTATGTCTCTTTATTCTTCCTTAGCACAGGTCAACGCATTTCAAGGATGCAGCCCTCTTCATCAGGACAGCAGACCAAAAGAACATAAATATAGTGAAAAATATTGTGCTAGTCACAACCACTATATTAGCCAAAATCCGGTGGATAGCTGCAGCTCCCCAATGTCTCTTTATTCTTCGTAGGCACAGGTCAACTCATTTTGAGGGACGCAGTCCTCTTCATCAGGACAGCAGACCAAAAGAACATAAATATAGTCAAAATATTTATTGACTATATTTATGTTCTTTTGGTCTGCTGTCCTGATGAAGAGGGCTGCGTCTCTCAAAATGAGTTGACCTGTGCCTACGAAGAATAAAGAGACATTGGGGAGCTGCAGCTATCCACCGGATTTTGGCTAATATAGTGGTTGTGACTAGCACAACCATTATAGGTGAGTACACTTCTTTTTCTTCCTAAAGTGTTTATCGGTTAAGACCCTATTGCGCTTTCCTTTCTGCAGTCTATTACTATACCAATTTGACTTGAACAGCACTCTGCTGCCTCCAATTGTAAGGATATTATACAATTGTCTGACATTTGATGGACGAGGTGACAGCTACTTTCGCTACTTGGCCGATTATTGGGTGCTTTCTAGTGATGGGCGAACCCCCCTGATGTTCGTGATCGGGAGCCTCGCCCGAACATTTTGTAACGTCCGAGTTCGGGTTCTGAGACAACTCGAACTTGTGTCCAAACACCAAACTTGGACTTTACAGTTATGTGAAGGGGCGGCGGGGGCTGTAAAATAAAGAATACAGTTAATAGTATATATTGTCATTATACTTACAGGTCCCGTGATGCGTCCTGCAGACTCTGTCTCCCGTCTACTTCTGCTGCTGAGTCCGATCATCGCTGTGTCCTCCTGGTAACCACCACTGATGATAGGACCTTCCGTGACGTCATAGCCATGTGACCAGTCACGTGTGAATGTTATATTATCTCATTGGCTAAAGACTGGTCACATGACTATGATGTCATGCAAGGTCCTGCAGTGTCAGTGTCTCGGTGCTCGCCGATACTCTGTGCTTGCCCAAGCATCTCAGTATTCAATATACTCAGCAAGCGACGAATACCGGCCAGATGCTGGGACACATGCTCAGCTCCCCTCCCTGCATCTTGACACTCTTTACAGAGTCATCCCACATGCAGGGATTGGCTGCCACACACTAATGCCACAGCCGGTGAATAGCGGCGCCGGGAATCAGGTGATCGGAGATCACCGTTTCTATAGTAACCCGCTCGTTAGGTTACTATGGCAACTGTGGCAGCAATGACATCACCGCTTACCAACCTGCAGCCTCTGCTCACTCATTGAGTTATTAGACAGCGCGGGGAGCAGAAGTGTTCTTCCTCCCCCCCGTGCCTTGTGATATAGCAGAGCTGCATCGGTTGAAGAAGAAAGAAGACCAGGATCGTGGAGGGGTGAGAGGGAGTAATAAAGATGGAGTCCCTAAGTGTGTCTGTGTATTTATTTCTAATAAAGTATTTTTTCTGTGTGATGTCTTTTTTAACCCTTTATTGGAGATTCTTAATGGCTGGGTCAAACTTTGCCTGACATTAAAAATCTCTGGCTTTATACTATCTGGTAAAACAAAGCTGGTATTAACCCCTTATTACCCAGCGTTAAACCCGGCACCAGAGCCGCTGAAGAGTTGGATTCAGTGCCAGAAGATGGCGCTTCTATCAAAGTGCCATTTTCTGAGGCGGCTGCGAACTGCAATTCACAGCTGTGAGGCCCAGAAAGCTTAGGCCAACCTGCGCTGAGGATTCCAATCCAAAGCTGCCTAGTTATACCTGGCTGGCCACAAAAATTGGGCGAAGCCCACGTCGTATTTTTTTAAATTATTTCATGAAATTCATGAAATATTTAAAAAAAGGGCTTCCCTATATTTTTGGTCCCAAGCAAGGTACAAATAGGCAGCTGGGGGTTGGGGCAGCCCATACCTGCCTGCTGTACCTGGAAAGTATTAAAAAATATGACAAAGCACACGGTATTTTTTTTTTCTTTTTTAGTTTTTTAAAAAAAAACTTAAAAAAAAAAAAGGGTTTCCATGGATTTTCCATTGCCAGTGAAGGTAATACCAAGCAGTGGGGGTTAGCAGCCAGTAGCTGCTTGGATTAGCCTTACCTAGCAATAGGAAATGTAGCGGGAGCCCACGCATTCTCTGTGGCGGGTCTGTGATTGCCTGACATCACAGTACTGTAAAAATAAATAAATCATTAAAAAAATGACATAGCGCAGCGCAGTAAACAAAGAACAAGAAGCGATCATGTGGTCAAAATATGAATATTTTATTAATAGAAAAGGTGACAGGGAGGGAAGTACGGATTACATCACTGCAACCACTAGGTATAAAGATGGTAGTAAAATGTATTATTATAAGACTGCATGCATCACAGTCAAAATTTGGCATGACATAACAATACCTGGAAACTGTGAAAATGTCATAAATATGGCTATAGTCATAACATACTCATATTGCTGAACAATAAAACCCTTAATATAAGGTATACTCTATGCATGGAGTCCAACAATGGGACACAAAGATGCCATGTAATCATATAGCATTAATAATTTAAACCATGCAGGGAAAACAACTTAACAGTATATAGGAAAAGAGTATGTCAGAATCTACATATATCTGCTCATAAAAAAGTGTACTCCAATTGCAGCAGGGGGCAACATGTCAAATCTCAATTAAGTAAATCGTATATATATATAGCATGATGCCCAGAGGTGCAAAAGTGATTACATATAGGTTATACCGCAAGCCTGCGGTGAGCAGAAACATGCTCAAACGAAATATTAGAGGTATGTCCACCAAATTACAAAGATAACATTACCTGTTATGTCATGCCATATATATGATGGTTGCAGTGTAAATGCGCCCAATGAGCATTTTGGTGTAAACCTTCATCAGGGGTGGTGACCGAAAGCGGAGGAAGTGACAATTATATAGGCTACATCCCCTCTCTGGATTGGATATCGAGGTGACGCATGCGCTGTCTGACACAGGGGAATCCCGTCCTCCATCCACATCATGGCCCCAGGGACGCCGAGTAATCAACCCGGCGTCACAGTAACCATAGAGACACAGCTGAAAGGAACGGGAGACCCAGACAGGCAGCGCATGCGTACATGTCTAAAACAGATTGAAGAGGAAAAGAACGAATAATAGCACATATAATAAGGAGCTGGACATCGTATAACATATATAGCGCCAAGATTACATAGCGCACACCTGGAGAACATAACTAAACTAAGAAATACACAAACATAAATACTGCATATATCACATTAAAACCGCTGCAATGTACACCCACAGTAATAGAATGACATAATAATAGCCAATACATTTCTCACACATATAAAATGCAACAGCAATTAACCCTTGATGGGACACAGAGGATGAAATACTGTAGGTAACATACACCAATATGCACTTATGGAAACATACACATATATATATGTGTGTGTGTGTGTGTGTGTGTGTGTGTGTGTGTGTGTGAAGAATTGTGGAGTATACAAGCTGTCAGTGGTTCACCACAAATATATAATATCAACCATAAAGTATAAACATATAAATATAGAATCGTCATCATAAAGCATAGATACAGCATATATGCATATATACTGTATACAGTATATATAGGTTGATATTATTGTAACGTCAATTGGGGATCAACATGGTCATCTTGTAGTCATACAGGCACGATAATTGGTCCAGAATATCAAGCTCCCAGCGTAAATATCTTACTCATAAATATATCATATACAGAGGAAATGGCCTAAGTGACAGAAGAAAAAGTAAACAATTAAAACCTGATAAAGTTAACAGATTAAAAACAGCAACAATAGCCCTAATATCTAAAGAAATGGGACAAAACTTATGTTCTCATTTAATCCACGAGGCTGAACTGTTTGTAGGCGCCAAATCCATTTAGTCTCTAATTGTGCTAGTCTTCGACTAACAGTACCACCCCGGGTATTGACATTAAGCATATTAATTCCACGAATCATGAATTCCTTTGAATTCTATCCGTGGAAAAGCTTGAAGTGCCTGGGAATTGTTTTAAGAGTGGATACATCCACATGGTTGCATGCAGCTTCTATGCCCAGAATGTGCTCTCGGACTTACACTTTGAGCTGCCAAGTCCTCAAACCGACAAATATTTTTGGACATGGACAAACTCCATAATATATGATGGCTTTTGATTCACAGTTAATTCTCTTATTAATGGTGTAATATTTCTTCCCACTAGAGTCACTGAATGAATCAATTTGCTGCACATTAGGGCAAGCCACACACTTTCCACATGGTAATCATTCATTCCTCAATACCGGGGCTTTTGTAAGGAAATTATTATAATATCCATCATGGAGACTATGTACTAGATGGTCCCTAAGCTCCATAGCGCAGCGCAGATAAAGCAGACTGCTACAAGCTACCACCTCCTGCTGCATGATTTACCTTGCTTTTTTGTGTTTTTGCTGCAGTCATTTGAAGTGTGGGATTTGCCATTTGTATCTATATATTTGATATTGGAAACCATGCATTTCATTTTCTGATTGTTTATGGGCTATGCTTACAACTGATCCCTCATGTGATTGACATGCTTACATATTGACATAAGGATTGATATTCCACCAATGGAGAGTTGTGATCACTATTAGTGCTATATGGTTGTTTCCCTCAGACGCTGTTTATTCAGACACACCCCCTCCAGTTTGCAGTTTTAACATGTGCACGTCTTTGTACCTTGCTTTGTTCACTTTTATATCCCTATGATATCATGTGAAGAATTAAAATTTGTATGAAATAAAGCATATTTATTAGAAAACCGATATAGTTGTTTTTTATGGCTATTGACAGTATAGTGAAATATATGGAGGTCTTGTGTAGGAACATGTTGGCTTGTTGGTGACTCCTCATAGTATAAATGTCTCAATATGGACCTAATTATTCATATAATCTTATGCATGATTTACCTTGGCTAGCGATTAAAATACAGTGAAGCCCATTATTATTTTTTTATTTAAAAAAATAATTAAAAAAAAAATGATTAAAAAAACAATGCGTGGGCTCCCGCCGTAATTTGATTGCCAATCAGGTAAAGCCAGACATCTGGGGGCTGGGATTCTCGGCAGCCCGCAGCCGCCCCTGGAAATGGCACATTGTTTCTTAGCACCATTTCCTGGTGCGTTACTTGGCTCGTCCAGTGGCCCTGGTGGCAGTGGCTCACTGGTAATAAAAGGGTTATACCATCTTTGTATTCTCAGATGGTACTAAGCCCAAAATTCATGGTGTCACGCCAAATTAGAGATGGCCACCATGAATTTCTAGGAAACAGTAAAGAAAAAAAAAACACAGACATTTTTTATTAGAAATAAAACAAAAAATACATTTAGTCTCCATTTTTATTATAAAAAAATCCTTAGTCCGACGTAATCCACTGGGACAGCAATGTCAAATCTGCTTCATCACTGTGCACAGAGAGTGTCTATACAGAGTGAGAAGCAAGCTGACAGTGAGGGGATGATTGCACTTGCGTCTCGCATTGCATCACTCCACTCTCCCGACAGCAGCGCCTCAACTGCATGGAAATAAACGCAGCTGACCCGCTGCTGTCGGGAGATCGTGTGCTGTGATGCGATGCGACACTGGCATCATGACGCACCAGGACCTTTGATGACGTCATAGTCATGTGACCAGTCTGTAGCCAATGAGGTAATACAACATTCACACGTGACTGGTAACATGGGCATAACGTCATGGAAGGTCCTGTAACTCAGTGGTGGTTACCAGGCGGCACAGCAATGATCGGACGGATGCAGAAGCGGGCGGGAGACACAGTCTGCAGGACATGTCTTGGGACCTGTAAGTATGATCATAATGTTTTTTTAATAATGTGCTTTTTTTAACAGCCCATAGACCCGAACTGGACCCGATCTGTAATACGAGCTTCCCAGGAAAACTTGTGTTCGGGATCGTGTGCACGAACACCATGTGTTCGGTACGGACCCCGAACTTTACAGTTTGGGTTTTCCCATCCCTAGTGCTTTTGGTTCATTCACTGACAATCTCCGCATTAACCCAAGAAAAACTAGCTGCCACTACTAATTGTTTATGCAGGATTATTTTAATCTGTTCCTGGTAACATTTGTGTAGAGCTGGTGGGTGTAAATGGGAAGCTGGGCTGCTAATAGACACCAGGTACAACTTCTGGGCAGTCCCCAGAACTGGATCTGCTGACCAAAGGGACAGTAGTGTGAGGACGAGGCACACGAGAGTGAGACAGAGGCATAGCCAGATGTTCATGAGGTTAGGGAAAGGTAGAACAGAATCAGAGTAAAAAGCTGAGGTCAGGAGCGGAGGAGTCAGACAAAAAGGGTATACAAGATGGGTCAATAACTGGAGACACAGAACAAACATGAACCCACAGGATCAAGGAGACAAGCAAAAGGGAACTAACAATCGGGCAAGGAGTGGTGGGAGGAGCTAACCTAGGACATGGAACCTAATCTCTGCAGGACACATAAGGGTTAAATTCTAGTAGGATGTGGCCTCAGTTCCATATAGCCAGGTGAAAATTCTCTAGGAGCAAAGCTGGCAATGAGGAAAAGGCAGCACAGGAAGATGATTTGAGGTTGGGTTAGCTATGTGGTGAATGGACTAAGTAGGGCGGTGCTGAGAAGGCATGCGAGACATGACGTGACAGTTTGGCCTCACAAGGTTTCAAAGATGCAGTTTATACAGCAGGTTCAAGAAAGCTATATTTTTTATATTTAATATTAAAAGTAGACAGTGTTTATAAAAATATGAAAAAGATCTTAGAGAGGAAACAAAACTGTACAGTATATATAGTTTATACAAAACAAAAGAACAGGGACCCAGGGCAAATTTCATGACATAAGTGTGCAAGAACTTAAAAATATATGAGAACAATAGGAAAAGTCTTTAATTTTTGCACATTAGTAAAAGAACCATCACATGAAGCCAAATCGTGCTATACAAATATTTTTATTATATTTATAATGATGCTTCAAGACAGTAAGATTTTAGACACAGAAAATTAATTAGACGGGTGAATAAGGTGCAAAGGGGGAATAGAAAAGACCTCACGTACCCCTGGATAGATGTTCAAGGATGGGGTGAGTCCATTTATAAGAATGTAGAGGTAAGTACAATTTTGTCCTAGTAGATTCAATCATAAGGAGCTGAATTCAGGCTGAATAGCACTCACCCATATTAGTAAAATGACAGACCAGGGTTGCACGTGGGGACCAGCGTCCCGAAACGTGTTTCACGTCTCCTATGCTTCTTCAGGGGACAGATAAAAAGTGTGTGAAAGTGCAGCTTTATAAACCCCCCGTGTGGGTTCCGTCACGCCTACTCCCGCCCAGGTGTAATTGCGCATGGCCGGTGTTCTGAGTGCAGAGGCATTAAGTCATCCGGCGTCCGCAGCGGAGATCGGAAGGAAAAAAACTTCCAGTGACATCAATATGTAAATACAGATCTCCGCTGCTAAGGACACCGTTGTAACTATGCATGCAGCGAGACACACACAGCCGCGCGTCAGGGGCGGATAGTGCAAGCGTCCTGAATTGTAGCTAAATCAGAGAAAGTCGCAGCATAGATATCTTCCACGCTGAGATCATCTGAATCAGAAAGTAAAGATTACTGTCGATTTGGAGATATAGTGCCTACAAGTAGTATTCAACCCCTTGCAGATTTAGCAGGTTTGATAAGATGCAAATAAGTTAGAGCCTGCAAACTTCAAACAAGAGCAGGATTTATTAACAGATGCATAAATCTTACAAACCAACAAGTTATATTGCTCAGTTAAATTTTAATAAATTTTCAAAATAAAAGTGTGGGTCAATTATTATTCAACCCCTAGGTTTAATATTTTGTGGAATAACCCTTGTTTGCAATTACAGCTAATAATCATCTTTTATAAGACCTGATCAGGCCGGCACAGGTCTCTGGAGTTATCTTGGCCCACTCCTCCATGCAGATCTTCTCCAAGTTATCTAGGTTCTTTGGGTGTCTCATGTGGACTTTAATCTTGAGCTCCTTCCACAAGTTTTCAATTGGGTTAAGGTCAGGAGACTGACTAGGCCACTGCAACACCTTGATTTTTTCCCTCTTGAACCAGGCCTTGGTTTTCTTGGCTGTGTGCTTTGGGTCGTTGTCTTGTTGGAAGATGAAATGACGACCCATCTTAAGATCCTTGATGGAGGAGCGGAGGTTCTTGGCCAAAATCTCCAGGTAGACCGTGCTATCCATCTTCCCATGGATGCGGACCAGATGGCCAGGCCCCTTGGCTGAGAAAGAGCCCCACAGCATGATGCCACCACCATGCTTGACTGTAGGGATGGTATTCTTGGGGTCGTATGCAGTGCCATCCAGTCTCCAAACGTCACGTGTGTGGTTGGCACCAAAGATCTCGATCTTGGTCTCATCAGACCAGAGAACCTTGAACCAGTCTGTCTCAGAGTCCTCCAAGTGATCATGAGCAAACTGTAGACGAGCCTTGACATGACGCTTTGAAAGTAAAGGTGCCTTACGGGCTCGTCTGGAACGGAGACCATTGCGGTGGAGTACGTTACTTATGGTATTGACTGAAACCAATGTCCCCACTGCCATGAGATCTTCCCGGAGCTCCTTCCTTGTTGTCCTTGGGTTAGCCTTGACTCTTCGGACAAGCATGGCCTCGGCATGGGTGGAAACTTTCAAAGGCTGTCTAGGGCGTGGAAGGCTAACAGTAGTTCCATAAGCCTTCCACTTCCGGATGATGCTCCCAACAGTGAAGACAGGTAAGCCCAACTCCTTGGAAAGGGTTTTGTACCCCTTGCCAGCCTTGTGACCCTCCACGATCTTGTCTCTGATGGCCTTGGAATGCTCCTTTGTCTTTCCATGTTGACCAAGTATGAGTGCTGTTCACAAGTTTGGGGAGGGTCTTAATTAGTCAGAAAAGGCTGGAAAAAGAGATAATTAATCCAAACATGTGAAGCTCATTGTTCTTTGTGCCTGAAATACTTCTTAATACTTTAGGGGACTAAACAGAATTATTGTGGTTTGAGGGATTGAATAATAAATGACCCTCTGAATAAACTTTTCACAATTCACAAAAAAAAATAAAAAAAGAAATAACATTCTTTTTTGCTGCAGTGCATTTCACACTTCCAGGCTGATCTACAGTCCAAATGTCACAATGCCAAGTTAATTCCGAATGTGTAAACCTGCTAAATCTGCAGGGGGTTGAATACTACTTGTAGGCACTGTACAATCCTTGCAACATTTCAGTCAGATATATGTAGAAAGGAATACATAAAACATTCAAAATACAGATTAATCTTATTATAATATAATATCATACTGGACAAATGATTCATAGCCTAGGCCTTCAAAGTCCCCCCTTAATAAGATTATCTGTCTTCTTACTCCGTGAGGGCTACCCAGAGACTACAGTGTCCCACACCTATGGTATATAGGTGTGTGCTAATCACGGTCTTTCCTAACATCTTCACCTCAGTTCCCACAGAGGGGATCCAAGCCCCATGGCCCCCTTCTAAAACAACCTCTTAAGTGTGACTTTGGGTCGTTGAGCTTGGTAGCCATTGTGTCAGATTTGGAGGGGGCTACTGTTGTATATAACACTGAAGGGAAGGTTGCCATGGCTATAGCCTCGTTTGTCCCCTTATTACAAATCTTCTTACAGCAAGGCAAAATACAGTAAACAATAATTATAGCAAAAAACAACACTAGAAGGGTTATAATTCATATCTGAATTAATATCCCTTTCAGAGAAGTCATCCAACTAAACTAGTCACCCAAGGATTGGTTACCCCTGAATTTTGTTTCAATTCTTTAGATAGGGAATTTAATTGTTTCAGGGCCTGGGTGACCTTACCATTTGGGCCTGTTTCATCTGGGAGATAAGTACAACAGGCCTCTCCTATCATGGCACAAACACCTCCTTTTTCTGCTAATAACATATCCAAGGCCATCCAGTTCTCGTTGGCCAGCAGAGTATTCTGACCCAACTAAGTACCTATCCCAGTTAAGGGGTTACTGGAGTAATTGACATGTCTCTGTTGATTATAATAGAGATAATTGATCCATGCAACATTCTTATTCACAGTAATAATGGGAAGTAAGGACTTAAATCCTGCTGCTACTTCATCTCTGGCCTTATACTCATCTGGGACCCCCCTTGGGACTCCAATTACATCAATATATACATGGGGGTCTTCCAATAGGTCATTGTTTGACACAGCTCTACGGGGCTCTGGCTCTACCTTGGTTACTTGTTCTTATCTGCTCAAGGGTAACTCCATGATTTACAGGGGTTATTAGGATCGGCATTAACACTTTCATTAGGGCACATTGTCCTGACCAAGGAAGTTCGAGTCTAGATCTTATCTTGAGGTCAGCACATAACCAAAAAACATCTGCTACAGATTGTCTGTGGTTCTTTTGCAGATGTTAAATGAGAAGGAAGATACTTGTTTGGTGCTAGTCCATCCAGTGCCGACTCGTGAAACCTTGGTGATCTGCTCTTGATAAAAAGCCAAAGCGTGATGAGGCTTCATGTGAACAGTTTGAGGCGCTGACTTAGAGATGCCTTCTGAGATAATGGGTGGAATTGCAGCCACTCTCTGCTTCAGTTGTTTCAGGTCCATTGGTTTCTGAGGCGAGACATTAACTTGCGTGTCACTGCCAGTGCTCAGCATACTAGGCCGGGGAGACATCAGCCTGGTGGGATGGGCTCTCCCAAAACTTTTCCCGAGATTAGAGGCTTAGTAGCTGGCATTTTGTATTAAGGAAAATCAACGAATATATTTATATATGTGTTAGTAGAAAACAAAAGCATTCATAAATATGTATATTAGGTTACATCAACTAAACTACGTATCTGGGTGTGTGAAATGGCTGAATTAAGTATTTTAGGTTACTCAATTCTTACAGTGCCAGTCCCCCCTAAAGACTTATATCTGCCATTTCCGAATACTAAGGGTACTGTGTTCCCTTAGGAAGAGAAGAAAAGAGATCTGTTGGGAAAACCTGCCTGACTGAACGTTGAGGCATGGACGGAGTGGGGAAAGGGTTTTCTTCACCGGTTTGAGACTAAGGACTCCTAGGCGAGTCCTCACCCTTTGTAGTTGGACTTTCCCATGTCTCAAGGTTCTCTAAGTCCTCTCTTCTACCTGTTTTGGCAATGGTGGCCTGACACTGTACAGGTCTTTAAAAAAGGATAAATACAAGCAAGACGCTCAGTGTAGCTTTGGTGGGTCGACCCTTCTGCAATGCAACGTGTGAATCCATGTTGCCCTGTCGTCGAGCTTATTGACATTTCTGTGGCTGGATGGCTCATTCTCGCTTGTCCTTTTAAGATTAATTAGTCCCCTGACTGAAGACCTGGCTCCTGACACTGATTTAAAATCTGGAATTAGAGAATACACCTGTTTATCACACTGTTTAGTCAATCATATAAAAAAATTGTACATGCCTGTGATAAACCAAAAAATATCTTACAAATAGACCTGTTTATTACGAAAAGAAAACAAAACATACATTTGGTTCATGACTTGCCAGTTTCCACCTTTTTATAAAATATACACTTTTTTTACTTCTGTAAACCCAATTTTTACATACCACCTTCATGTGCTTTTCAAAAATAACGTCGCTTTCTGCACTGGAATGCCTCTGACCAAACCTGGAAAAAAATTTACACAACACGCACAAACTCACATAAATCTACTCATGGTAGATGTATATGACTAATCTGCAATCACCGGAGCAGTAGAGCGGATAAGGGGAGTGTTTCTACGAGGTCTTTTTAGTTTCTCTACCTTGTATTAAGCACAGGTCTTACAAGACTTGGTGTGTCTGGCCACCTGGGTACTGAGCACTGGTACCACCCATATCTTGTCCACCACCACACTTATAATGATCTTTGTCACATGTGTTCATGGGTTACCTGGGCCATTATTGAGTAGAGCGCTCATGGCAGAGAAAGCTTACCGCCCTTTATCCACAGACCTTCCTCAGTCAGCTGGCTCCGTGCGTCTCACACTCCGTTCCTTGCTGAATCACCTGTTTCTGTAGGGATTTAAAAACACAAGTAGTGACCAATGTCACGGACGTGACAGGAGCCACCGAGGTACTGGTACTGGTCTGCATTGGTAAAGGACTCTCAACTCTAGGCCCATTCACTGTTTCTTTGCTGTCTGCACCTGTGCGAGAGCCTCCACCTGGGCTCATATGCACTCTACGGTCTTTATAGGGTTATCACGTCACACTAGAAAAGATCTGCTGCCTAAAGCCACATTTGACTATCTTACCCCTTTCTGCTCTACGAACGACAGCAATCGCAAATCTTCATCTCGTTCTCCTATTCCGATGGGAGAGGAGCGAGTGGTTCAATTTTTACCTCATGTTGCGTAACCTCAGCATATCCAGTGCAGAATCAACCAGCATCTTGGTATCTGGTTACATCTACGAAAAAACTTAAAATCTGCATTAACAATGGGCTCATCTGAAACATGTTCAAAATCTGACAATTCTTGTTTCAGCAGAGCAATCATGAGATATATGTATGTCTGCTGTATCCTCCTTACAGATAAAAATATAAAGACAACTTAATAGACAAACTCAATTGATTTAACAAATTAAAAACTTAAAAATAGGTGTGACTTTCCACATCATCTTTCCCCCCTTTTTGAATCCATTATCCAAAGCATAATTAGATTAAAAAAGTATGTGTCACCGGAGCTCTACATTTTGGCACAAAAGTCACATTGTATAGAAAATACCTAACCGGGGACACCATAAATATGTTATGTGTAGCCTTATAATGGAAAACGATTTCAATGACTTTTCAACCTTTGCTTGAACCACAGAAATCTGCATTACAATCTTTCTATGAAAAGAAATTAGATTAATTATTCAATACATTGTATATCAAACACAGAATGCCATAAATCATCCACATACCGTAAACCAAATTATTATAATTATTAATAGATTAATAAAGATTCTAATAATTAACTCCAATAGCTCCAATATCTACCAATAAATCTAAACATGTCTACAATTAAGTTTATTCTGTTTAGATAGAATCAGTAAAATAAAACACTATTGTCAATTACTTTTTCCAATATAATTTACAATGAATTGCTAAAAGTAGGGAAAAGGCTCCTTTTTTTAATTTTTTTTTATTTTTTTTAATTTTTTTAAGATAGTCCTATCTCCTCTGTAAAAATCGAAAAACCTGTATTCCTGAAACGAAAACCAAACAAGCCTTCTTTTTTTTTTTTTTCCTCTTAATTTATTGCTTTACAAATAGATATAATGCTTTCCAACATTATTGGGGTAAGTCTTTTAAGATTTTTTATTAGCCAACACGGTACAAAAATATGTATTTACCTGCTCCTATTCTATTTTAAGATATAATGCTGCCGTACTTTTAAAACACCAATTGTTCAAAATTTTCACTTATTTGTACAATAAGGGGTCCACACTTCAGGGATTCAAAGTAACAAATGTTGTACTTGTAAACTCTCTATTCTCACCAGGCTGTGCAACATATTGCTCTGATTCTTCCTGAATCGTCTGACCACCTTGTAAAACCATTTCCCCCAGCATGATGTAAATTTGAATTAGCCGGGATAACATACACCCCTGCACCTTCTTCTATTTCAACCTATCCTTTTGACTAGAAATAAAGAAAAAAGTTCAGCTCATCGAGTTGCTGTTCACTGCTGTCTTTGTGGACCTAGCGCAGGGATAGCTTGGCAGCCAATTGTACGATATAGGAAAGAAGTCCAGCGCAGTCTTAGGATGTAGACTTTAAAATCATCAATATTTATTTGTGAAATCCAATAAAATCCATAAAGTATAAAGCGGTCAGCAAAAGAATACAGGGGATACAGATATGGAGACCCCACAGAACTACGCGTTTCGACACATAGTCTTACTCATGTTCAAGTGAGGAAAGAATGTCGGTTTCCTAAATGGTGTGGCACACACCCTCCATAATTGCATACACATGTGAGTTACCTACATGGGTTCCATATACATAGTAGATGGTTGCAATACGGTTTTGTAAATAAAATCAAGGAGAAGTGAAAAGGAAAAATAATAGTGATTTAAAATAATAATAAAATCACATGTTGCTAAACATGTATATCTTAATATTCTATATGTGCATTAGTTATATATTCTGTATCAATATTCTATATGACATATTTATAAATTTAAGAATACAATCACAATATCCATAATATAGTCATTAGTGTAGGAACACTTTATAAAATCCAATAAATGCACGTTTAATCTGATCCTGATTCTCATTTTATATATATGTATCAATATATGATTATCAGTAGTGGAGGATTATTTTTATTCATTACACTGGGGAACGCAATTTTTTAGGAATTAAGTCAGACAACTGTTCTTAATTAATTTTTGGATGCTGAATCCAGAAATGATCTCAGTTTTTCTCTATCACGTCAAGTTTTTGAACTATAGGATTTTTGTCTTCTCAAAAATATGTAAACTACTGTACCTAAAAAGTGTTTTTTTTTTTAAATAGTACAAATATGAACAAAAAATGAAATATATAAGAAATAGGCATAACAAATATGTTTTTTAACACTATCATGTTTTTTACAAAGGATATATATATATATATATATATATATATATATATATATTTGCAAGTATTTAAGGTAAAAATGTACATTTATAGCTTTTTCTGGAGTGTTTAACTTGAGGACAATCACGTTTGATGCTCCAGCAATAGTCAGCCATCATATGTACATCCCATCTACCCTGGTAACGGTCTTCCATAACCTTCAAATCTTGGTGAAATCATTCACCTTGCTCATCGCTAACAGCACCAAGATTTTCCGGAAAGTTGGCAATATGGCAATGCAGAAAATGTAGTTTAATACTCATGTTGCAACCAAGCGCTTTGTAGCTCTCCAATAGTTTCTGAGCAATCTCTTTGTAATTACTTGCACGTGTATTTCCAATAAAGTTCTTGACGACGTCTTTGAATGATAACCAAGCATTCTTCTCAAGATCTGACATAGTCCCGGTGAAATGTTCATCTTTGATGAGCTGTCGAATTTGTGGACCATCAAACACACCAGCCTTGATTTTTTCAATGGACAGTCCAGGAAGTGCCAACATGATGTACTTAAAACAGTCGCCGTCAGTTGGCAATGCTTTACAAATTGCTTTATGAGACCTAGTTTTATGTGCAGAGGTGGGAATAGTATATTCTTCCTGTCAACAAGTGGCTGATGTAGAATGTTAGGATCTCCAGGTTTAAGACCAGATCTTGGAGGCCAATTCGACTCAACCCAATGCTTTTCTCGAGCTCTGCTATCCCACATACAGAGAAAGCAGGGATACTTTGTGTACCCACGTTGCTGACCAAGAAGGAAGCAAACCATTTTAAGGTCAACACAGATGATCCAATTGTGTGTGTCATATTTCAATAACTCAATAACTCTCTTTACATCTCCATGTTCTTCACGAAGAGAGACAGAATGCCCAATAAGGACTGCACCAAATAAATTGCCGTTGTGTAGAAGGACACACTTAAGACTCCACTTTGAGCTATCAATAAACAGTCGCCATTCATTTGGATTGTACATTGAAAGCCCTAATTCTTGTAGTAAACCAGGAATATTATGGCAAAACACAAAACCGCTGTCACACCGAAAGTACTGCAAAAATGTACTTTCTCTAGTACGAAAGTATGATACCTTCGCTCCTTGTTCAAGTAACTGTTTCTCATTCAGCCTTGATGCTAGTAATTCTGAAGCTTTTTTTGATAAGCCCAATTCACGTGCTAAATCATTTAACTCGTGCTGATCAAATCCCTTACGAACTGAATCCTTGTGAATTTCAAATTCTGCATCATTGCTGTCAATGTCACTTAGAACTTCTAGAGATGGTAGCTGTTTGAAAATTGGCACTTGAATTTCAGCTGAATGAGGCATTGGTCTGATAGCTGACGGTAGATTTGGATATTCTATTTTACTTTTATTTTTCCTGTTAAATCCTGATGTTTTCACTAAACAGAAGTAACAGTCTGTGGAATGACTTTTTTGCTCTCGCCACACCATGGGGATACCAAATGCCAACTTTTCACGTGTTCCTTTGGTCCACATCTGTAAACTCTCGACACACTGCTTGCACACTATGTGAGGGGCCCATGGCTTATCTTGCTCACCGAGTTTTACTTTAAAATATGCAAAATATGCTTGTTTGACAAATGCACTGATGTTTGCCCTTTGAACTGGAATGGTGAAAACACCACAAATATAGCAGAAGGAGTCAGGGTTGTTTAGGCATTTACGACAAGAGGAAGAAGGAGCAGACATGATCTGAAACAAAGGAAATATGTACATAAGTAAATAAAACACTGAGATGGAAAGTTACAAGCTTTGAAAACTAACAAAGAAAAAATCATAAAAGATATATAAATTACAACTAAGCGCCCAATGTAAAGAGAGAAGCTATCACAAATCCTATTTATTCCTACTATGATACATTTTTTGTGTAAAGATATTGATAATTATGACGTATTGGGAGCTGCACACACCTCTCACCACACTGTCTCAGTTGTGACTACTCTTACAAGTTGCCACGTAGCTCTATATGAGTCGAATTGTACTCAGATAACAAGTCTTATTACAGAAATCAGTGCAATTGTGCTTCTATGGCAGGTAAGTTGAGGAGGAAAAACTTGACGTGATAGAAAAAAACTGAGTACATTTTTGGAATCAGCATGCCAATTTTAGTATAAATCAGCTCAAAAACCTAGCTCAACAGAAATTTTTTTTCAAATTGTTCCCCAGTGTTATCAACAAACAATATTTTGTCTAAATAGGTGGTTTTCCCATTTCATTGATAATATGCACTTTTAATTTTAATCTATCTTTTTATAAGGTTGTTTTGAATTTTTTATAGAAAAAAAGAGAATTTTTTTTTTGCAATATCACATTTAATCGTGGGTTTGGATTCATATTAATATAAATTCAACAAGATCTATCTCACGAGCTGCACTAAAAAATTTCCATATCAGACAGTATAAGTTTAATTATCTATCCCCTATATTGATTACAAATAATATGATCATGTCATGAATTCTACCAAATGTTCATGAATTTTTTTCATACACTGCACTATGAGGTCTGTATAAGACAATATAAGTTTAATAATCTTTCCCCTATTTTGATTAAAACTAATATGGTCATGTCAAAAATGTCACCATATATTCATCAATTTATTTGGGGAAGGGATCCTGGAAGTGCAGTATATAAAAAAATGTCATAGTGGTTCTCATATAGTGCCAATATTAATTATGTTGCAGGTCGCTGTGTAGATCTACAAATCCACATAGATCTCAAGGGGTAGATTTTATTTTCATTTAAAAATAGATTTTAATCGCATAAGTATTAAAAAGTGCAGCCTTCCATCCACCCGAATGGAATAATTATCCAACCAGGGGAATAAAAAAACTCTATCACTTGCAAATGAAAGCGCAGTAAGGGATGTCCACAGCTTTATGAATTAATAGTGCAGGATGAGATCCTGGCGATTATTCATACCAAACGGTATTCTAGTCTCCAGGGTATGGATCCAGTATATTTCTCTATTAATGAAACCAAGAAGAAAGAGTCTTTCAGTTTGCCAGATAGCAAATGTACCCACACAAGCCATATTATGAAAATATAAATTATTTTATTATAAATGCTGTAGGGGAATCAATTGTAGGCATACATAAATAAATATAGGACCAAGGGAAATGGTGCTGGAGGGGAAAACCCCACGTGTCCCTACCAGGAGAATATGTCGCCGAGGGCCGGGATAACACGTGCGGACCAACGTTGGTCCCCACGTGTTATCCCGGCCCTCGGTGACATATTCTCCTGGTAGGTTGCTCTGCCTTTGGCTACTATCTGTTTTGGCCTCTTTGGCCGCATTTACTCTTTTGAGCCTTGTCTGCCTGGAGTTACTAATTATGGTATGTCTGCCGTTACTCAGTAGAGACTTGTTCTCCTGAATGAATGCTTGGGACACGTGGGGTTTTCCCCTCCAGCACCATTTCCCTTGGTCCTATATTTATTTATGTATGCCTACAATTGATTCCCCTACAGCATTTATAATAAAATAATTTATATTTTCATAATATGGCTTGTGTGGGTACATTTGCTATCTGGCAAACTGAAAGACTCTTTCTTCTTGGTTTCATTCATTGGTAGAGTTGTTGCCATTTTAATTGTTAAGTGGCCCTCTTTTGATATATTTCTCTATTAAGGAGTTTCCTCCTATAGTCTCCTCCCCTAGTAGGTTTATAAATTTTTTCTATACCTAAGAATTTAAAGCTGTGGACATCACCTCCGTGCACTGTCTGGAAGTGTCTGGACGCAGCTGAGATAGAAACAGCCTGGAAATTAATCGCATCTGAAAGATGCCGTCTTATTATAGTTTTAAGAGGTCCTGTTGTACATCCCGTATACTGGAGATGACAAATAGTGCATATGATAAGGTAGACAACATGATCTGTATTGCAATAAATAAATTCCTTAATATTGAACTCTTTGTAGTTTTTATTTGATTGGAAGGTGCGACTTTTTAATGCATGATTACAGGCTTTGCATTTAGTGGCTCCACATCTGAAAAATCCCCTTAGATCTAACCAGCAACCACTATTATGTTTATTATTTTTAGTACTAATAAAACAGCTGGGAGATGGGAGATTATCAAGTGTAGGTGCTTTTCTCGCTATATATCCTATTCCTTCTTGTATTATATTTTTTAATTTTGGATCCTCATTTAACATAGGTAGATATTTTTTTATAATATTAATAATCTGTGGAAACTGGTTACTATAATTTGTTACAAAACTAATATTGTTATGATGATTCTTTCTATTTTTGTTTTTAAATAATAAATCCTTCCTGTCCATTTTTCTCACTATATTCTTTGCTCTATTTAAAATCCAGCTATGATATCCCCTGTTGGCCAATCGGGTACAGACATTATTTTCTTCAATCATGTAATCCTTATGTTCAGTGCAATTTCTCTTAGTACGAATCAGTTCTCCAACCGGTATATTAATTTTAGTATGAAATGTATGGCAAGAATTAGCCGTTAAAATAGAATTGCAAGCAGTCGGTTTTCTGTATGGAGTTACAACCAAATGGTTAGTACTATCCACTGATAAAGTTATATTCAAAAAAATTATACTAGTATCATGAGTTTCTGTTGTAAATTTTAAATTAAATTCATTTGAATTAGGATAGTTAGAGAAATCAGTGATTGCATGCGGTTCACCAACCCAAATCAGCAGCATGTCATCCAGGTATCTGCCATACCATAGGATGCTGCTGCTGAATGGGTTGGTGTCACTGTACAGAAATTCTTCCTCCCACCTCGCCATGACTATATTAGCCAGCGAGGGGGAGAAATGAGCTCCCATACTGACGCCTCTGCGTTGTAAATAATATTGGTTGTCAAATGAGAAATAATTATGCTGTAAGAGAAACTGCACTGCCATCAAAATAAAATCTTTAAGTTCTGTTTCATAATTGCTGAATCTGTCCAGATGTTGAGACAACGATCTTATTGCTACATTATGTGGGATTGAGGGATATAATGAGACCACATCGCATGAGAGCCACCGGTAATGTTGTTTCCATTGAAAATGATCTAATGCCTTTACTATTTCTTTTGTATCTTTAATAAATCCTGGTATGTTATAAACAAGGGGCTGTAAGAACTGATCTACCCAGCCTCCAAGTTTTTTCCCCAGAGACACAATGCCGGAGACAATGGGTCTGAGGGGGGGGGGAGAAATATTTTTATGGATTTTTGGTAGCGAATGGTAAACAGGTACCACTGGAAATGGTACAAATAAATTATCTTTTGTTCTCTCATCGATGGCTCCCATGCAAACTCCCTCTTCTAAAATCCTCAAAATATGGTTATTATAATGGTCAGTAGGATTGTTATGTAACTCCATATATGTATCCCTATCTTGAAGATCAAGTAAATTCAGTTTTCTTTATCGTTCCTTTGGGAGACCAGACCATGGGTGTTTAGCTTCTGCCTCCGGAGGACACACAAAGTACTACACTCAAAAGTGTAGCTCCTCCCTCTGAGCTTATACACCCCCTGGTGAGCAGACCCAGACAGTTTATCGCTTTGTGTTCAGGAGGCATACATCCACACATGCATTCTCATATGATTTTTCTCCTTTGGAATGAGATTGAAGAAGTGCGGGTCCATGCGTCTGGACCCCCGGCATGTCCCTTCTCACCCCACTGTGTCGGCGGTGTTGCAAGGTTGATTTCCAAGGCTGGAGCCTTACATGCCGTGCTCCTTCACCATCCCTCCTGGGCTCTGGCTTGGAGTGGGAGCCAGCACGGTTTCCCTGCCTGGCCAGAGACCGGTCTCCATCCGCACCCCTTCAGGACCCTGCTGGACCGGAGCACTCATCCCCAGGGACCTGGCCCTGCGTCTCAGCAGCTAAGTACCTGAGACGTTTATATTTTGGGGGTCCCTGTGCTTTATTGTTTGGGGAGAGTGTGCTTACTGTATTTATTGGCATTTCCGGTGGGTTCTCTAGCTGTCGCCCGAGAACCGCGCCGATGGTGCCTGTGCGTCGGCCTCGCCGCTCAAATCTAGGCCCCGGCTTTGCCGGAGGCCTAGTTTCTGTTCTCTGCCCTTGCATGTCATTCATGCAGAGGGACAGGCTCGGCTCCTCCCGGCGGCCGTTCTGCACAGGGGAGGGACACTCCCCACTGTTGTGCGTGTCTCCTCCCCTGTAGGTCTCTATGGTCCTCCAGATCCCGCTCTCACAGCAAGTCCCGCCCCCTCTCTTCGCTCCGGCGGCCATTTTCTCAGACAGAGTTCACTCGGCGCTGGTCTGCACTCTGCATCCCTGCTGAGGTGCTGTGCTTGGGGGTCCGGGCTTCGGGATCTGGAGGGCGCACAACACCGCTCCAGCGGTCTGGTAAGCCACAACCAGTCTCTGGTTGTGGACCTCTGTATATACTCTCTGGGGTTCATTCTCTTGCAGAGCCCCCACTCCAGCAGCATGTCTCACACGAGGAGCAAGGCTCCAAAGCTTTATTCTGTATGCGCTGCATGTAAGCTCCTGCTGCCTGAACCGAGCACCTATCCTCATTGTGAGGTCTGCTCTAACTTGGCGGTGCCACAGCCTGGAGTCTCACCCCCAGTGGTCTCTCAGGCTGCTCCTGCTCCTGTGGCTGAACCCCCGGCTTGGGTAGAATCCTTTTCTAGGTCTATCTCCCAGTCTTTTGCTGAGTCCATGGGACTTCTGTCCAGGACTTTGTTGAATATGCATCAGCCCCCTTCACAGGGTGCCCCTACTGCTATGGGTCCCTTAGGTTCGGATCTCACAGAGGATTCATCATCAGGGCCCAGACCCTGTCCTCCTAAGAAGAGACGCAGGGTTCCCTCTCCCTCCTCCTCCCGCGGCTCTGATTCAAGAGCTGACTCGCAGGATGAGGAGGATGCCTTTACAGGGGGCTCGGAGGCTAACTCCATGTACCCCATCGATCTGTCCGAGGGTGACTCAGATCTTAGTGACTTGATTGCTTCCATTAATTCTGTACTGGATCTCAATCCGCCAGTATCAGAGGAGCAACCTTCTCTGGCAGAAAAGCACCAGTTTACCTCGCCTAAGAGAGCAAAGAGTGTGTTCTTTAACCACTCCAATTTTCAGGCCGCTGTGACCAAGCCCAGGGCCTGTCCTGACAAACGCTTCCCAAAGCGTGGTTCTGATGACCGTTTTCCCTTCCCACCTGCGGTGGTCAAGGAGTGGGCTCAGTCCCCAAAGGTAGACCCTCCGGTGTCTAGGCTCTCAGCTCGGACTGTTGTGTCGGTGGCTGATGGCACCTCCCTTAGGGATTTCACTGACCGTCAGATTGACCTTCTGGCCAAATCTGTGTATGAAGCGGCGGGGGCCGCGTTTTCCCCGACTTTTGCAGCAGTGTGGGCTCTCAAAGCCATCTCTGCTTCTCTAGAGGAGATGCATTCCCTCACCAGGGACTCTATGCCCGAAATGGTTGCCTTAACTTCCCAAGCTTCAGCTTTTTCATCTTATGCCATGTCTGCCATGCTGGAGGCTTCTCACCGCACTGCGGTGGCTTCGGCTAATTCCCTCGTTATCCGCAGGATCTTGTGGCTTCGAGAGTGGAAGGCAGATGCTTCTTCTAAGAAGTACCTTGCTGGGCTCCCTTTTGCTGGGTCCCGGCTGTTCGGAGAACAGCTGGATGAAATTATTAAGGAAGCTACTGGCGGGAAGAGTACTTCCATGCCACAAACCAAAACCAGGAAACCTGCCCAGGGTAGGAATCAGTCGAGGTTTCGCTCCTTTCGTTCCTCCAACTGGTCGTCCTCTAAGCCCTCGGCCTCGTCCGCTAACTCAGCCAAGGACCAGAAATCCAACTGGCGCCCAAAAGCGCGTCCACAGAAGACCGCAGGAGGTGCTGCCACTAAGGCAGCCTCCTCATGACTCTCTGCCCGCTCCGGTGACGTCCTTAGTCGGTGGCAGTCTCTCCCACTTTGGCGACGCTTGGTTTCAACACGTCTCCGATCAGTGGGTGAGAGATATCATCTCCCACGGCTACAGGATAGAATTCTCTTCCAGCCCGCCAAACAGATTTTTTCTCTCAACTCCCCCTTGCTCCAAGGCCGCCGCCTTCTCGCAGGCCGTGGCAGCCTTGCAGTCCAACGGAGTAATTGTAGCGGATCCCGCCCGGGAACGGTTCAGAGGTTTCTACTCAAATCTCTTCCTAGTTCCCAAAAAGGACGGTACCTTCCGGCCCATCCTGGATCTCAAGCTTCTCAACAAGCATGTTCAGGTGCGGCACTTTCGCATGGAGTCTCTGCGATCAGTCATTGCCTCAATGACCCAAGGAGATTTCCTGGCATCCATCGACATCAGAGATGCCTATCTGCATGTGCCAATTGCAGTTTCACACCAGCGTTGGCTACGTTTTGCAATAGGAGAAGATCATTTCCAATTCGTGGCTCTCCCCTTCGGGTTAGCCACGGCCCCTTGGGTATTCACGAAGGTCATGGCAGCAGTGATTGCGGTTCTGCACCTCCAGGGGTTGGCAGAGATTTCTTACCTGGACGACCTTCTAGTCAAGGCTTCATCCAGCGCGGACTGTCAGCGGAGTGTCTCGCTCACTCTCGCCACTCTAGCCCAATTCGGGTGGCTGGTCAATCTGCCCAAATCCACTCTAATCCGACAGAGAGTCTCACGTACCTAGGGATGCAGTTCGAGACTTTGCCAGCACTTGTGAAGTTGCCCTTAGTCAAACAGCAGTCCCTCCAGCTAGCGGTGCGCTCTCTGCTGAGGCCCCGCCGTTATACCCTCAGGCGTCTGATGCAGGTGCTGGGTCAAATGGTGGCGTCCATGGAGGCTGTTCCCTTTGCCCAGTTCCATCTGCGCCCCCTGCAGCTGGACATTCTCCGTTGTTGGGACAAGCGGCCTTCCTCCTTACACAGGTTAGTGGCTCTGTCGCCACAGACCAGGAGCTCTCTTCAGTGGTGGCTTCGGCCCCTCTCCCTGTCCCAGGGGCGCTCCTTCCTGGCCCCGTCCTGGGTGATTCTCACCACGGATGCCAGTCTATCCGGCTGGGGAGCGGTATGTCTCCACCACAGAGCGCAGGGCACTTGGACTCCGTCCGAGTCAGCCCTTTCAATCAATGTGCTGGAAACCAAAGCCGTGCTTCTAGCTCTCCTAGCTTTTCACCACCTGTTGGCGGGCAGGCACATTCGAGTCCAGTCAGACAACGCGACAGCGGTTGCCTACATCAATCACCAAGGCGGGACACGCAGCCGCCTGGCAATGTTGGAGGTACAACGCATCCTTCAATGGGCGGAGGACTCCAAGTCCACCATATCCGCAGTCCACATCCCAGGCGTGGAAAACTGGGAGGCAGATTATCTCAGCCGTCAAACCGTGGACGGTGGCGAGTGGTCCCTGCACCCGGCAGTGTTTCAGTCAATCTGCCGCAAATGGGGCACTCCGGACGTGGACCTAATGGCATCCCGTCACAACAACAAAGTTCCTGTTTACGTGGCTCGCTCCCACGATCCTCAGGCATTCGCCGCGGACGCTCTGGTTCAAGACTGGTCCCAGTTTCGTCTGTCCTACGCGTTTCCCCCTCTAGCTCTCTTCCCCAGAGTCCTGCGCAAGATCAGAATGGAGGGCTGTCGAGTCATCCTCATTGCACCGGACTGGCCCAGGCAAGCTTGGTATCCAGACCTGCTCCATCTGTCTGTAGAGATGCCGTGGCATCTCCCGGACCGTCCAGACCTACTCTCGCAAGGTCCGTTTTTCCGCCCGAATTCTGCGGCTCTCAAATTGACGGCGTGGCTCTTGAGTCCTGGATTTTGATGGCTTCTGGTATTCCTCCTGAAGTCATCTCCACTATGACTCGGGCCCGTAAGTCTTCCTCCGCTAAGATCTATCACAGGACTTGGAAAATTTTCCTGTCCTGGTGTCGCTCTACCGACCATCCTCCTTGGCCATTCTCCTTGCCGACCCTTCTGTCTTTTCTACAGTCCGGTCTGCAGCTAGGACTGTCCCTCAACTCTCAAGGTACAAGTCTCAGCTCTGTCAGTTCTGTTCCAGCGGCATCTCGCTCGGCTGGCTCAGGTCCGCACCTTCATGCAAGGCGCGTCTCACATCATTTCGCCTTACCGGCGGCCCTTGGATCCCTGGGACCTTAACTTGGTTCTCACGGTTTTGCAGAAACCCCCCTTTGAGCCTCTTAGGGAGGTTTCTTTGTATCGTCTTTCACAGAAAGTGGCCTTTCTGGTGGCCATAACTTCCCTCAGGAGAGTCTCTGATTTGGCTGCGCTCTCTTCGGAGTCACCTTTTTTAGTTTTCCATCAAGACAAGGTGATTCTCCATCCGACTCCGGACTTTCTTCCTAAGATTGTCTCTCCTTTCCACCTTAACCAGGACATTACCTTACCTTCCTTTTGTCCGGCTCCTGTTCATCGCTTTGAAAAAGCGCTGCATACTCTGGATCTGGTGCGTGCTCTCCGGATCTATGTGTCTCACACCGCTGCACTTAGGCGGTGCACTTCTCTTTTTGCGCTAACTACAGGTCGGCGCAAGGGCCTTTCTGCTTCTAAGCCGACCTTAGCCCGTTGGATTAGATCGACCATTTCGGACGCCTACCAGAGTACTCAGGTGCCTCCCCCGCCGGGGATCAAGGCACATTCGACCAGAGCTGTCGGTGCCTCTTGGGTTTTCAGGCACCAGGCTACGGCTCAACAAGTCTGTCAGGCTGCCACTTGGACTAGCCTGCACACCTTTTCGAAGCACTACCAAGTGCATGCTCATGCTTCGGCAGATGCGAGCTTGGGCAGATGCATCCTTCAGGCGGCTGTCGCCCATTTGTGAAGTTAGGTTCTGCCTACTTCTCAGTTTTTCTGTTTATTTCCCACCCAGGGACTGCTTTGGAACGTCCCATGGTCTGGGTCTCCCAAAGGAACGATAAAGAAAAAGAGAATTTTGTTTACTTACCGTAAATTCTTTTTCTTATAGTTCCGTATTGGGAGACCCAGCACCCTCCCTGTTGCCTGTTGGCAATTTCTTGTTCCGCGTGTTATCACCGGCTGTTGTCGTGGACAGAGTCTCTGGTTGTTCCGGCTCTTGTTCTGTTCTACTTGTGGGTGGCTATTCTCCTTCAGCTTTTGCACTAAACTGGCTGGGTCTGCTCACCAGGGGGTGTATAAGCTCAGAGGGAGGAGCTACACTTTTGAGTGTAGTACTTTGTGTGTCCTCCGGAGGCAGAAGCTAAACACCCATGGTCTGGGTCTCCCAATACGGAACTATAAGAAAAAGAATTTACGGTAAGTAAACAAAATTCTCTTTTTTTATACAAACCACTAGTGATGAGCGAGTATGCTTGTCACTACTCGGTACTCGCACGAGTATCACTGTACTCGGGCTACTCGGCGGGTACCGAGTAATTTCGCGATACTCGTGCTGTACTCGTGGTCTTCATCCCTGCATGTTGGCGCTCTTTTGAGAGCCAGCCCTCATGCAGGGATTGGCTGGCAGACCACTGCAATGCCACAGCCCTGTTAGTTGTGGAATTGCAGTGATTGGCCGGCCCGCACAGCGTGACCGAGCCTTTATACCGGCGGGCGTGCTGTGCTCTGCACACAGCCATCTCATATTCCCTGCTTTCCCCGCCCACAGGCGCCTATGATTGGTTGCAGTGAGACACGCCCCCACGCTGAGTGACAGGTGTCTCACTGCACCCAATCACAGCAGCCGGTGGGCGTGTCTATACTGTGCAGTAAAATAAATAATTAAATATTTAAAAAAAATCAAAATAGGGGATAGATAATTAAACTTATACTGTCTGATATGGAAATTTTTTAGTGCAGCTCATGAGATAGATCTTGTTGAATTTATATTAATATGAATCCAAACCCACGATTAAATGTGATAAAAATTTCTCATTTTTCTATATAAAATTCAAAACAACCTTATAAAAAGATAGATTAAAATTAAAAGTGCATATTATCAATGAAATGGGAAAACCACCTATTTAGACAAAATATTGTTTGTTGATAATGAATAAAAATAATCCTCCACTACTGATAATCATATATTGATACATATATATAAAATGAGAATCAGGATCAGATTAAACGTGCATTTATTGGATTTTATAAAGTGTTCCTACACTAATGACTATATTATGGATATTGTGATTGTACTCTTAAATTTATAAATATGTCATATAGAATATTGATACAGAATATATAACTAATGCACATATAGAATATTAAGATATACATGTTTAGCAACATGTGATTTTATTATTATTTTAAATCACTATTATTTTTCCTTTTCACTTCTCCTTGATTTTATTTACAAAACCGTATTGCAACCATCTACTATGTATATGGAACCCATGTAGGTAACTCACATGTGTATGCAATTATGGAGGGTGTGTGCCACACCATTTAGGAAACCGACATTCTTTCCTCACTTGAACATGAGTAAGACTATGTGTCGAAACGCGTAGTTCTGTGGGGTCTCCATATCTGTATCCCCTGTATTCTTTTGCTGACCGCTTTATACTTTATGGATTTTATTGGATTTCACAAATAAATATTGATGATTTTAAAGTCTACATCCTAAGACTGCGCTGGACTTCTTTCCTATATCGTACAATTGGCTGCCAAGCTTTCCCTGCGCTAGGTCAAAAAAGACAGCGGTGAACAGCAACTCAGTGAGCTGAACTTTTTTCTTTATTTCTGGGCAATTCAGGCTTCGTGCTCCCGAGTGGATAATCATCCGATTATATATATTTTTGACTAGGATACAGTTTTTTCCCCTTAACATGTCGGTATCTGATCCGAATCTCATGTTTAATATGGATGATTATACGTCTAGATTGACTAAAGTGGCTCAAATATTTAATGGATTTGCACAAATACCTTCTACAGAGAAAGATACATTCCAGGAACATCTGATTGATATGGAACGTAATATGATAAAAGAATTAAAAACATGGTGGGATTCTACATCACTTAAAAGTTATACCGAAAAACGAATGATACCCAGGGGCCTCCGAATCAAAAAATTCCCTACATCTAAATATAATGAATAATCCACCATTGCTTGGAATGACATATTGAGTGAATGCTCGCTAAAATTAATGCAATTAATCATCAAGCAAGAGGAGATAGAATTGGTAAAAATTAAGAGTAATATTACCAATATCAAAGATTCTCTGATTTCTATGAACCATCCAGAAGAATTTAAATTTGCATATGAAAAAATTCAAGCCAAACTGAATAAACTAGAAAGCAACATAATGGACATTAAAAAGAACAAATTTGCACGAGACAGTGAAGATTATTCTAAAAACGAGATTTATACCTATATAATAATAGACCTCGTTCCATCAGAAATAAACACTATTCCAGTTTTAATAGAGTGGCTTTTGACCAAGTGGAACATGATCTCACCACCTCATATGCCTCTATATCAGAGGATACTATGGATACTTCTGCCTCTTCAAATGATGCACCTTTTGTTAATACTAGATCGAAATCTTATAAAAAATAAAAATAAAAACAAGAACTTCAACCACTATAAAAATGGACCATCAAAAACGACAAAGACGGGCAGGCAGAAAACATCAAAGGAGCCCGAAACTACAATCAGAGTCGCTAAATTTACCAGTTTGGAACCTGTCACCATATAGTCTTTCAGAAAACCATATCTCATTACTAAGCAAAGGCTTGGGATTTTGCCCTAATACCAATGTTGATGTTTTTAATACCATTTTGGATTTGAATACATTTTCAAGGAATATAACATTGAAACGACATTTCTACCAAGATAAAGAGGATTCTTTACAAGATATTCCACCATCTGTTACCTCATATACGGAGAGTGACTGTCCACTTTTTTGTGAACAAAAGGCTACTATGGAACTTCGTTTGCTTCAATCTGAATGTAATCAGGATTTAAATTCTAATGATATTAGGTCTAAAATAATATTATCTAACCAAAGTTATTATCCAGTACACTTCAGACCTAAAGTATTGGATAATTTCCAAGATTTAATTGTACATGATCTCACTGAACTCAGCAGGACGATTGCCCCACATCGTGATAATTTGACACAGGGAGAAACAACCGCATTATCTGAATTGTTACATAATACAGAACTTGTCATTCGACAAGCAGATAAAGGGGGGGCAATTGTCCTGCTGGACAGTGGTTTGTATAAAAAACTGAATTTACTTGATCTTCAAGATAGGGATACATATATGGAGTTACATAACAATCCTACTTACCATTATAATAACCTTATTTTGAGGATTTTAGAGGAGGGAGTTTGCATGGGAGCCATCGATGAGAGAACAAAAGATAATTTATTTGTACCATTTCCAGTGGTACCTGTTTACCATTCGCTACCAAAAATCCATAAAAATATTCCCCCCCCCCCCTCAGACCCATTGTCTCCGGCATTGGGTCTCTGGGGGGAAAACGTGGAGGCTTAGTAGATCAGTTCTTACAGCCCCTTGTTTATAACATACCAGGATTTATTAAAGATACAAAAGAAATAGTAAAGGCATTAGATCATTTTCAATGGAAACAACATTACCGGTGGCTCTCATGCGATGTGGTCTCATTATATCCCTCAATCCCACACAATGTACCAATAAGATCGTTGTCTCAACATCTGGACAGATTCAGCAATTATGAAACAGAACTTAAAGATTTTATTTTGATGTCAGTGCAGTTTCTCTTACAGCATAATTATTTCTCATTTGACAACCAATATTATTTACAATGCAGAGGCGTTAGTATGGGAGCTCGTTTCTCCCCCTCGCTGGCTAATATAGTCATGCCGAGGTGGGAGGAAGAATTTCTGTACAGTGACACCAACCCATTCAGCGGCAGCATCCTATGGTATGGCAGATGCCTGGATGACATGCTGCTGATTTGGGTTGGTGAACCGCATGCAATCACTGATTTCTCTAACTATCTTAATTCAAATGAATTTAATTTAAAATTTACAACAGAAACTCATGATACTAGTATAAATTTTTTTGGATATAACTTTATCAGTGGATAGTACTAACCATTTGGTTGTAACTCCATACAGAAAACCGACTGCTTGCAATTCTATTTTAACGGCTAATTCTTGCCATACATTTCATACTAAAATTATTATACCAGTTACATAGTTACATAGTTACTTAGGTTGAAAAAAGACCTAGGTCCATCTAGTTCAACCTTCCTCCACCAGTTCTACATTTAGTCACTAAGTCATTTATAACCAACAATGTTTTGTGTACTGAGGAAATCATCCAGCCCTTTTTTAAAAGCTGTTATAGTATCTGCCATTACTACCTCTTGTGGTAGGGCATTCCACAGTCTGACTGCTCTAACTGTAAAGAACCCTTTCCTATTTAGCTGTTGGAATCGCTTTTCTTCCACTCGCAGTGAGTGCCCCCTGGTCCTTAGTACTGTCTTTGGAAGAAATAAGTCATGTGCCAGTCCTTTATATTGACCACACATGTATTTATACATATAAATGAGATCTCCTCTGAGACGTCTTTTTTCTAAGCTAAACATATCTAACTTTTTCAACCTGTCATCATATGGGAGGCCTTCCATTTCTTGTAATAGTCTAGTTGCCCGCCTTTGAACTGACTCTAACTTCTGAATGTCCTTTTTAAAATGTGGAGCCCAAAACTGGATCCCATATTCCAGATGTGGCCTTACAAGTGATTTATAGAGGGGTAACAATACGTTGGGATCACGGGATCTAATCTCTCTTTTTATACACCCTAAAATCTTGTTTGCTTTAGCAGCTGCTGCTTGACATTGAGTGCTGCTGCTCAGCTTATTTGTAATGAGAATACCCAAGTCCTTCTCCTGTTCTGTAGTCCCGAGTTTACTTCCATTTAATGTATACGCAGCTATAGGATTACTCCGTCCTAGGTGCATTACTTTACATTTATCAACATTAAATCTCATTTGCCAAGTATCTGCCCATTCTGACATCTTATCCAGATCTTTTTGTAATATTGTACTATCCAGGTCAGTTTTTAATATCCTACATAGTTTGGTGTCATCGGCAAAGACTGACACTGTACTATCAATCCCATCCACAAGGTAATTAATAAAGAGATTAAAAAGAATCGGTCCAAGCACAGATCCCTGTGGCACCCCACTGCTGACTATAGCCCATTTAGAGAATGTACCATTTATGACTACTCTTTGTTTCCTATCTTTTAGCCAATTCCTTACCCAGTTGCATATTGTGTCCCCTAGTCCTTGCTTCTGGAGCTTTAGTATAAGGCTATTATGTGGTACAGTATCAAATGCCTTTGCAAAGTCCAAATAAATCACATCAGCTGCATTACCAATATCCAGGTTTGAACTTACCCCAACAGGTTGGTTAGACACGACTTATCTTTCATGAATCCATTCTGTTTGTCAGTTATCATATTATTTTCTGCAATATATTTTTGCATGTCATCCCTTAAAATGCCCTCAAAAACTTTGCATACTACTGATGTCAGGCTTACTGGACGGTAGTTGCCTGGATCTACCCTCTTACCTTTCTTAAATATCGGTACCACATCAGCAATCCTCCAATTCTGAGGCACCAACCCTGTTACAAGTGAGTCTAAAAAGATGAGATACAGCGGTCTGTCGATTACGGAGCTCAGTTCCCTCAATATTCGTGGATGAACGCCATCTGGCCCTGGGGATTTGTCAATGTTTAATTTACTCAGACGTAGGCGTACTTCATCTTGTGTTAAATTAATTATATCGGGTGGTGAACTTTTTCTCTTGTTGAATGATCCCTGGTACAGTCAGTTCCTTGGTGAATACAGATGAGAAATGCCTATTTAATATCTCAGTCTTTTGTTTGTCCTCTATAACTAACTTGTTATTATATTTTAAGGGGCCGATACTATCCTTTGTTTTCCTTTTGGCATTAATGTATTTATAAAAGATTTTGGGATTTATTTTAATGTCATTGGCGATTTTTGTTTCAGTAGCTAATTTTGCTTGTTTGATTTCTTTTTTACATTTCCTATTGATATCTTTATACTTCTGAAATGCTATTTCTGTATTCTCAGCCTTTAAGATTTTAAATGCCCTTTGTTTTTGTTTTATTATACTTTGTACAGTCTTATTTATCCATAGTGGTTTCTTTTTATTCCTGGACATTTTATTACCAGAGGGTATACGTTTTTTACAGGACTCTAGTAGTATATCCTTAAACTTACCCCATTTATGTTCGGTATCCCCAGTTATTATGACCTTGTCCCAATCTACACATTTAAGTTCTTCCCTTAATTTGTTGAAATCAGCTTTCCTAAAATTCCAGGTTTTAGCATTCCCCCTTTGAAATGTTCTATTGAATATTATGTTGAAGCTTACCATATTATGATCGCTGGAGCCCAAGTGCTCCCGGACCTGTAGATCTGAAATTGTATCCGGTCTATTTGACAGGACCAGATCTAGCAAATTATCTCCCCTGGTCGGTTCACCTACCATCTGAGAGAGGAAATTGTCTTGAATAGTAGTAGTAGTAGTAATAATAGTTGGAGAACTGATTCGTACTAAGAGAAATTGCACTGAACATAAGGATTACATGATTGAAGAAAATAATGTCTGTACCCGATTGGCCAACAGGGGATATCATAGCTGGATTTTAAATAGAGCAAAGAATATAGTGAGAAAAATGGACAGGAAGGATTTATTATTTAAAAACAAAAATAGAAAGAATCATCATAACAATATTAGTTTTGTAACAAATTATAGTAACCAGTTTCCACAGATTATTAATATTATAAAAAAATATCTACCTATGTTAAATGAGGATCCAAAATTAAAAAATATAATACAAGAAGGAATATGATATATAGCGAGAAAAGCACCTACACTTGGTAATCTCCCATCTCGCAGCTGTTTTATTAGTACTAAAAATAATAAACATAATAGTGGTTGCTGGTTAGATCTAAGGGGATTTTTCAGATGTGGAGCCACTAAATGCAAAGCCTGTAATCATGCATTAAAAAGTCGCACCTTCCAATCAAATAAAAACTACAAAGAGTTCAATATTAAGGAATTTATTAATTGCAATACAGGTCATGTTGTCTACCTTATCATATGCACTATTTGTCATCTCCAGTATACGGGATGTACAACAGGACCTCTTAAAACTAGAATAAGACGGCACCTTTCAGATGCGATTAATTTCCAGGCTGTTTCTATCTCAGCTGCGTCCAGACACTTCCAGACAGTGCATGGAGGTGATGTCCACAGCTTTAAATTCTTAGGTATAGAAAAAATTTATAAACCTACTAGGGGGGGAGACTATAGGAGGAAACTCCTTAACAGAGAAATATACTGGATCCATACCCTGGAGACTAGAATACCGTTTGGTATGAATAATCGCCAGGATCTCATCCATACATCATTCATACAGCTGTGGACATCCCTTACTGCGCTTTCATTTGCAAGTGATAGAGTTTTTTTATTCACCTGTTTGGATAATTATTCAATTCGGGTGGATGTAAAGCTGCACTTTTTAATACTTATGCGATTAAAATCTATTGTTAAATGAAAATAAAATCTACCCCTTGAGATCTATGTGGATTTGTAGATCTGCACAGCGACCTGCAACATAATTAATATTGGCACTATATGTGAACCACTATGACATTTTTTTTATATACTGCACTTCCAGGATCCCTTCCCCAAATAAATTGATGAATATATGGTGACATTTTTGACATGACCATATTAGTTTTAATCAAAATAGGGGAAAGATTATTAAACTTATATTGTCTTATACAGACCTCATAGTGCAGTGTATGAAAAAATGCATGAACATTTGGTAGAATTCATGACATGATCATAATATTTTTAATCAAAATAGGGGATAGATAATTAAACTTATACTGTCTGATATGGAAATTTTTTAGTGCAGCTCGTGAGATAGATCTTGTTGAATTTATATTAATATGAATCCAAACCCACGATTAAATGTGATATTGCAAAAAAATGTTTCTCTTTTTTCTATATAAAATTCAAAACAACCTTATAAAAAGATAGATTAAAATTAAAAGTGCATATTATCAATGAAATGGGAAAACCACCTATTTAGACAAAATATTGTTTGTTGATAATGAATAAAAATAATCCTCCACTACTGATAATCATATATTGATACATATATATAAAACGAGAATCAGGATCAGATTAAACGTGCATTTATTGGATTTTATAAAGTGTTCCTACACTAATGACTATATTATGGATATTGTGATTGTATTCTTAAATTTATAAATATGTCATATAGAATATTGATACAGAATATATAACTAATGCACGTATAGAATATTACGATATACATGTTTAGCAACATGTCATTTTATTATTATTTTAAATCACTATTATTTTTCCTTTTCACTTCTCCTTGATTTTATTTACAAAACCGTATTGCAACCATCTACTATGTATGTGGAACCATTGTAGGTAACTCACATGTGTATGCAATTATGGAGGGTGTGTGCCACACCATTTAGGAAACCGACATTCTTTCCTCACTTGAACATGAGTAAGACTACATGTCGAAACGCGTAGTTCTGTGGGGTCTCCATATCTGTATTCCCTGTATTCTTTTGCTGACCGCTTTATACTTTATGGATTTTATTGGATTTCACAAATAAATATTGATGATTTTAAAGTCTACATCCTGAGGACTGCGCTGTTCTTCTTTCCTGTATCCTTTTGACTGCAACATCTGCGCTACACTTTATCAAACACATGTGCATCTTCCCACAATCCTTTCTTTCAACTTTCTTTTCTTTCCCTTTAGCACCGCATTCCATTGTGACGGTTGTACCCATCCTCTCCTAGGCAAATCTAACACCTTAAAAATCTCTAAGGCATGGCGCACAACTTTCTTTTCCTCTGTTTGTCACTAATTCTATAACATTCTGCGAACCTTCTGACTTCTCAACTTTCTTTTTTCTCCACCTAAGCATTGTTGCTGTCTTGGCGGCAGTTGGATTACACTAATTCAAGACTATATGGTGCACGCTACAGTCCAGCCGGCACTGAGGCATTCCACCCTTACTCTAGCTCCCTCCGCTAAGTAAAAACAAAGTTGTCCCGTGAAAGGAGGAGGACGTACAAAAATGTCACATACAAGAATGTTTCGCCCTCCGGACATGGTGAGCTGTACCAATTTATTGTCCTAATCCCTATCTTTGATCACGGGTATCCCCCCCGCATCCTCAAACTACGGATCGGGTCAGTCTAACCAGCTATATCCAACTGCTGCCGTCTTACCCCCTACTATCCATCCTCCGGATCCCTTGTGACAATTGAAATCCACACCACAGTGTAGGATTTGAGCTACTGGGCCCCCAGCGGGCACCACCACCGGGTCACTCTCTGGTACCTTTAACTCCGATGGGGACACAAGGCCTGTCACCCCCTCCTCTCCAAGAACAACCTTGTCGGCAGTGAATACACATTTTGTAACACTTACCGGGGCTATTGGTTGATCAGGCCTATTGGGGCGGAGGGAGGTCCTGGTCCGTGACGTTCAAGGTATAGGGGTGTCCAGGTATCGGGGTACTTCTTATGAGGGCCCCACGATGGGCGCCAAACTGTTGGGGGAGACCTCCGGGTCTCTCTCAGGGTCACGGAGCTGGATTTCAAATCAGAAATGCGCAGATGTATATGAATCAGAAAAATGACCACACAGAGAAACATGTCTCTATTTGGGAGATGTGAAGGTCTTCTGCCTGTGTATTCACAAAGCATAACATTTTATACAGCTTTTTGGACAGTCCTGTAAAACAACATTCCTTTAAGTCATTCAGGTGTGTCTGGGAACAGACAAAAGCCTATTGAAAAATATTGCTTAATCATGAGTCTAACCGGTTTTCCAAGAACCTGTTCTAAATGTCAGTTTACAAATTTGAGACTACAAACTCATTACTTAGCCCTAAGCATAGCTTGTTTACATATACAATCCTTGCAACATTTCAGTCAGATATATGTAGAAAAGAATACATAAAACATTCAAAATACAGATTAATCTTATTATAATATAATATCATACTGGACAAACGATTCATAGCCTAGGCCTTCACACTAGCTGTTGCTTCTGTCCTCTTTTTCTATACAGGATACCATCTGTGCTGAGGTAGAGCTTCGCCCGTTCTCTACATAAGACAGCTATTGCTGGTGACTCCGTATCTCTTTCTCTCTTCCTTGGAAACCGGTTTTTTTCCACATAAGGTAGAATTCTGCTAATTATCTGATCTTCCCATTGAGCTTTCCAGATTCTTTCTTTTGATAACTGTTGAATGTACATAGGGTGATCTTGTTCTGGTGCTTTCACGGTAGTTGCTACAGTCAACGGACACCACAACAGTGTGCATTCCTCAAGCTGCACTTGTACTGCTTGAGTGGTGCCCACAATAGCTTCTAAACTGACTTCTTCGGAGCATTCTTGCATGAACTGTTCAGGCTCTATTGGCATTCTTGATAATCCATCTGCATCCGAATTGCATTTTCCTGGCCTATACTTGATACTAAAGTTGAAGTCAGCTAGTTCAGCTACCCATCTTTGACCTGTAGCATTCAATTTAGCTGTAGTGAGGACATAGGTCAAAGAGTTGTTATCAGTGTATACCTCAAACACCTTACTGTAATAGAGATAAATCTCTAAATCGTTCGCAGACAGCCCACTTCAATGCCAGGAATTCCAGTTTTCCAGAGTGAAGATGGTACTTTTTCTCAGCATCTGTCAATGTTCTGGAACCTTAACCGATGACTCTCAATCTACCATTTTGATGCTGATACAGGGCAGCTCCAAGTCCCATTTGAGAGGCATCACAATGAAGAACAAATGGTTGGTTGAAATCAGGATATGCCATTATAAGTGGTTTTACAAGGTAATATACTAATTCTTCCAATATCTCTTGGTGATCTGAAGTCCAGATAATTGGTTGCTGAGCAGAAACTGTGTTTTTTTCCTTTAGGTTGAGTTTTCTTTTCCCAGTAATGTGGCTGACTTTGTTGTCCCTCCCAAGAGTTGGTATAACGGAGCGGCAATTCGGGAAAAGTTCTGTTTGTAAGTCCTATAATAGGAGAGGAATCCCAAGATCTTCCTCAATTCTCCCACATTTGATGGATGCTTGTCTTTCAGGGCAATTGTCAGGACACAATTTTTCCCAGAAATCGAACTTGTCTTCTGAACAGTTCACATTTTTTGGGGGTTAGCTTGTGTCCATGTTGCTGATAACGTTGGAGTACAGTCCTCACATGCGCCACATGCTGGATGAAGGTCTTGCTGTGTACCACATTGTCATCTAGGTATGGCTAGCAGATATCATCTCTTAACCCCTCTAGACAAAGCTTCCATGCTCCTCTGAAATTCTGCCGGGGCAGAGCTGAGCCCAAATGGTATACGGATCCAGTCATACAATCCCCAAGGTGTGATAAAGGCTGTTAGTGATCTACTGGATTCTTCCACAAACCCTTGGTGGTACGCCTTGCCCTGGTCCAGAACTGAAAGCCAGGTACTTCCTGACAAGCTATCTAGCATATCTTGAATCTTTGGTATTGGGTGCCGGTCCGGGATTGACTTCCGATTTAGTTCCCGGTAATCACAACAGTGTGCCATCCTTCTTCCTTACACAGACAATAGGACAGGAGTAGGAAAACTTTGATTTTTGTATCGAACCTCTGTTAATTAGATCTTGCAGATATTCCTTTACTTCACGGTGTAATGGTTTGGGTACAGACACGTAACTTCTGGTTAGAAGTTCTGGGGTAGAGTCTTTCAAGTTGATCTTAAGCTGTAATGACGGAATACACCCGATATCAGAGTCATCCTTTGAGAATGCGCGACACTCTTCTCTTAACATCTGTTTTGCTACTGCTAGCTCTTCAGTACTTAGATGTTCCAGGGGTACTGGAGGGTCCCAAGCTGCTAAGGTAATTTGTGAAGTTCTCTCCCCTGGGCACTCTTTGCTTCGTGGTTCAGAAACTAAATTCACTGTAGAAATCTGGACTGGTCTAACACTGGCCGGATACACCATCTTAATGGTTTCAATGTGACCTAACACAGTCTTAGGGTACAATCTCACTTCGTGCTTTGTCGTATTTATTATCAGCACTGTCACTCTGACAAAACCACCAGTAGGAATCGTAAGCACAGTCTCTCCTAGGATGAGACCCTCGGGAAGTTCTGATGAGTCTCTCGGCACAAACAGTCTCTTCTGGATTTTTCTTCCCGGTTCGACCCTAACTCCACACCTCACTCCCACCATTTGATTTGCAGGGATGACGGTTGACCACAGGCCTGCCTTTACTTCTTTCATGTCCATTGTGTTTTGTGCTCTACTTATTCCACGAATCACATTTTCTGCCACGACTCTAGGAATGGCCAGAGATTTGGCTACCGCCTCCAACACAGGTGTCCCTGATTTGTATTTCTCGATAACCTCACTGATAACATTGTAACCCAGGATAGGTTCTTCCGCCACATTGGGATCACTGGAGACAAGAAAGGGTACCAATAACTCAATAGCATCGCTCTTCTTTGTGGCACTGAGTTGAAATGTCACTTCTACCCAGCCTATAAAAGGGACCCCGGTCTGATTGACGGCTTTGCCGTGGAGTTCCACCAGTCGTAACAGTTCTTTTAGTGGACGAAGGCAGGTGTGTGGCATATGACACCTTCTCCATTCTTCATTTAGGAGCCTCGCTTGGGCACCTGTATCCCATAGCGCTTTCACAAGGAGTCCATCTAAGATGCACTGTATGAAGCACCTTTCACCAATTAAGTTGATGAGGCTATCCTTACTGACCGAACAATCATCATGCTCCCAGAAATGCATGGTCTGACTTCCACACTGGGCATTAAGAAGCTGATGGTTTTCTCCCTCTTGGAGCTGTCGAAGACGGTCACACATCTGGGGATAGTGCTGATGCAGTCATTGTATTTCATAAGCAGTTCTGGATATTGGTGATATTTGTGTCCGGGGCTTCATCCATGTTGCAGTTACCAGTTGCCCCGCACTGGCAACCTTCTGCCGTTTAACCCTATGGCCATGTGCCCACGGGAGCTTTTTGCTGCGGAGTTTGCCGCGGAAAACCTGCAGATTTTTCTGGATTTTCCAGATAAATCCACAGGTTCTAGCATGTACAGGCACTCCCCATGTTACCCTATGGGACATGGGGAGTGTCTGTGTCCACGCTGCGGAAAGTGCGGCTGCGGAATCTCCTGCGGAGATCCCTCAGCCACACCTAACTGCATGTCAATTATTCATGCGGATTTACTTGCGGAGATCCCGGCCCTCCGCTATGGAGATAGAGGCCGGGACGTCCGCAGGTAAATCGCGTGAATCTCCGCATGTTTCCCGCAGCTATTCCGCTGGAAACTCGCAGCTAAAAATAGCTGCGGCTGCCGGCGGGCAGCTGCGGGAAACATGCGGCCGTACCTGCGAATATATCCACAGGTACCAGCGTCCCGTGGGCACATGGCCTAAGTGTCGTGGCACTTGACATTCTCTGGCATAATGCCCTTCTTCACTACATCTTAGACAATGGCAACAGACAGTATTTTGACTTGACGATCGGCAACTCTCACAAGCAGGATGTCTTCCCTGTTGAAACCCACTCCTGAGTCTGAATGTTCGAGGCTCAGGCCTGGTGCAGATCAACTTCTTCACCTCTGTCAACTCAGCCCGGAGTTCTCCAATCATTTCTTTACAGTCAGCGCCGGCCCCATGATGTGCTCATCTTCTCTCTCTCCTAACTCATCCATACAGTCAGGGCCAGAAATATTTGGACAGTGACACAAGTTTTGTTATTATAGCTGTTTAAAAAAACATGTTCAGAAATACAATTATATATATAATATGGGCTGAAAGTGCACACTCCCAGCTGCAATATGAGAGTTTTCACATCCAAATCGGAGAAAGGGTTTAGGAATCATAGCTCTGTAATGCATAGCCTCCTCTTTTTCAAGGGACCAAAAGTAATTGGACAAGGGACTCTAAGGGCTGCAATTAACTCTGAAGGCGTCTCCCTCGTTAACCTGTAATCAATGAAGTAGTTAAAAGGTCTGGGGTTGATTACAGGTGTGTGGTTTTGCATTTGGAAGCTGTTGCTGTGACTCAATTGAGGTGAAGCAGAACATCCTGAGGCTGAAAAAAAAGAAAAAATCCATCAGAGAGATAGCAGACATGCTTGGAGTAGCAAAATCAACAGTCGGGTACATTCTGAGTAAAAAGGAATTGACTGGTGAGCTTGGGAACTCAAAAAGGCCAAAGACCAGAAAACTTTATATAAAGGGGGTACTCACAATTATTGACCAAAGAAAAAAAACCCTTAAAAATACATTTTATTATTTCATGTTAAAACAATCCACTCAAAAAGGCCTGGGCGTCCACGGATGACAACCGTGGTGGATGATCGCCGCATACTTTCTTTGGTGAAGAAGAACCCGTTCACAACATCAACTGAAGCCAAGAACACTCTCAGTGAAGTAGGTGTATCTGTCTCTAAGTCAACAGTAAAGAGAAGACTCCATGAAAGTAAATACAAAGGGTTCACATCTAGATGCAAACCATTCATCAATTCCAAAAATAGACAGGCCAGAGTTAAATTTGCTGAAAAACACCTCATGAAGCCAGCTCAGTTCTGGAAAAGTATTCTATGGACAGATGAGACAAAGATCAACCTGTACCAGAATGATGGGAAGAAAAAAGTTTGGAGAAGAAAGGGAACGGCACATGATCCAAGGCACACCACATCCTCTGTAAAACATGGTGGAGGCAACGTGATGCATGGGCATGCATGGCTTTCAATGGCACTGGGTCACTTGTGTTTATTGATGACATAACAGCAGACAAGAGTAGCCGGATGAATTCAGAAGTGTACCATGATATACATTGTTGGGATATAACCATTGTTGGTTATAAATGACTTAGTGACTAAATGTAGAACTGGTGGAGGAAGGTTGAACTAGATGGACCTAGGTCTTTTTTCAACCTAAGTAACTATGTAACTATACTTTCAGCCCAGATTCAGCCAAATGCCGCAAAGTTGATCGGACGGCGCTTCATAGTACAAATGAACAATGACCCCAAGCATACAGCCAAAGCTACCCAGGAGTTCATGAGTGCTAAAAAGTGGAACATTCTGCAATGGCCAAGTCAATCACCAGATCTTAACCCAATTGAGCATGCATTTCACTTGCTCAAATCCAGACTTAAGACGGAAAGACCCACAAACAAGCAAGACCTGAAGGCTGCGGCTGTAAAGGCCTGGTAAATCATTAAGAAGGAGGAAACCCAGCGTTTGGTGATGTCCATGGGTTCCAGACTTAAGGCAGTGATTGCCTCCAAAGGATTCGTAACAAAATATTGAAAATAAAAATATTTTGTTTGGGTTTGGTTTATTTGTCCAATTACTTTTGACCTCCTAAAATGTGGAGTGTTTGTAAAGAAATGTGTACAATTCCTACAATTTCTATCAGATATTTTTGTTCAAACATTCAAATTAAACGTTACAATCTGCACTTGAATTCTGTTGTAGAGGTTTCATTTCAAATCCAATGTGGTGGCATGCAGACCCCAACTCGCGAAAATTGTGTCACTGTCCAAATATTTCTGGACCTAACTGTATATTTGTTAATGGCTGTTAAGAGATGTCTGCAGTTGCGTGCCTTGGTGATTTGTTCTTCTGCTATCTTTACATGTCGTGTTACTGTACTCAATTCCTCAAAAAATAACTGCAGGAGCAGCTCACTGACACTATTGATTTGTGTTTCCACATCCATAGCTGCTGATTCTGCTATTGTGCTTTTACAATGCTGTAGCCCTTTAAATGGTGTAGCAGAGCTGAGTTGTGGTGCTGTGTATTACAATAGCTGTGCCTCTGCTCAATTACAGCCTTATTCCCTCTCAGGATTCCCCGTATGGGCCACCAATGTTGCAAGTACGACCCTCAGTATGTGAAGGCTTATACTTTACATGAGTTCTTCTGGAATCCCAGGGAAATCTTACACAGGGCGACCATTATTCTTCTGTACAGTAAAGGGAGGGCCGGATCTTCAGGCACAGTTATCACACAATTCAAATGTGAAGAGAACTATTGGGATTTTATTCAACTTCTTTCCAATACATGACATTACTTCTCTTCATACGATAACTCATCAACAACTCTATACAAAGCGTTTCTCCTCACAGATCAGTCCTCTTCAAAGTGTGTCTAGAACTGTGCAGTCTGTACTCGCCTCATACAATGGAGGTGTGGTAGGAAGAAAATAGTCCGTGCTGTCCCTCTACTCCTCTCTTCAGATAATACAGAATCTTGTCTATCCTGAGCCTCCTTATTTATATCGACTGTTTCTCAAGAAAAACACTGATCTAACCCACTGGTCTGTTCCCTCAAATCTCTCTCACAGATGTTTTTTTTCCTGGTTGTCATGGACACCACTCAATTTTCCCAGCATTCTCTGGAGCTCCACAACTACTTCCTGTCTCCTTCTCACATTATTAATCCAGCTAGTTGCTGGCTGATTCTATATTACAATACAGCTTCTATGGGTTACATAAGGTTAATAATTGTTTATTTACTCTCATTAATATATTCACTTGCAATAGAGGTCAGATTCAATTTCTTAAAAACTTACTAACAAGGTACATGATGTTCAGAAAGGGGATCAAATCCTCTTTGGGCATTTTAATATTGTATCAGATGGGCATTTAGATTCAACCACACCAACAAGACACCTGTTTTATACATTAGTTAATTAAATTAGAGTTATACAATGTGTTCTAATGCTTGAACACTTTTAAAGAAAGTCTCTAGAATTGACTTACCATTTCCAAACTCATTCTCCTTACTCACATTTAAAAACGTAAATATATGCTAAAGAATATAGTCTGACCATTCACTAATTGCCTTCAATTTTTGTACTGGTCCATCTCTCTCAAACGCTAATATTTTGAAGAGAAATTTGTATCGCATACAACAGTTGATCCATAAGAGAAACATTTAAAAATCATTAAAGATGTTTTTTTTCTTAGAAAATATGTCCTAAAATATATCGGGAACGTTACTACAAATTTCAGAACAAAATTTCAACAGAAAAGGAATGAACCCTAAACCCTCCAATAGAAGACTAGTTCTTTCAATGTGCACTTGGAATTAATCTTTACTATTCTTACATTGGTTAATAAAAAATTACAAAGATTATACTAAAGAATTTTGTATAACACTACTCACAACAGTTTAACTTAAAAAAATTACCCAGATAGTTTCATAAACAAATCTTTCAGTACCTTTTTCCCTATTTATACAGCCATTAGGTGAATTTAGCACAATAAACCAAAATATCAAAGGCATCCACACAAATGTAAGGCAATATAAAATCCATTTTTGGAGACATGTATTTGCTAACATCAATATTTACATTTCTCAAAACACTTACTTTTTTATTGACTGAAATCTAGAAAATTTTAAAAAACAATAGGGAAATTTAAGTAAACCTTATCTTGAAATACATCTAACCAACCTTAGCTCTATTTGAATATTGAAAAATCATTGGTTTTAAAAAAAATGTCTAAACTTGAATTTCTTTGGATGTGAAGAATATTTTTTGTAAAATTATTCTTTTACCAATTTTTTTAAAACTTTCAATTCCATCCCATTAATGAAATTTAAAATTGAGATTTCAAAACTCTAAACACAAGTTACAACATTTATATGGAGTTCCAATATACCAAGAATAGCTAGAAGTACTCTAATAAACCATAAAAAGAGGTGGTATAGGTCTCACAAACAGTGCCTTGAAAAAGTATTCATACCCAGTTAACTTTTCCACATTATTTCACGTTACACCCACAAACTTGTATGCATTTTATTTGGACTTTAGGTGATATATCAACACTAAATAGCAAGTATTTGTGAAATGTAAAGAAATTAATACATGGTTTTCAAAATATTTTAAAAATATAAATCTGAAAATTGTGATGGGCATTTGTATTCAGCCTCCTTGAATCACTTTGTAGGACCACTTTTCACTACAATTCATGAGATCATTCTACAGCTTACAAATAGCCATATCAGAGACAGCACTAGTATGTCAAAGAAGGTGCCCCAGTCAGATGAGACAAAGAAAGTAGAACTTTTTCGTCAGGGCTGACGAAGGTGACACTGAAACGTGCGCATCGGGGCTGGCGTCACATGTGCACACAGGTCCTCTACTGCACAGGTAAAAAACTTCTTCTATTTATTATGTTTATGCCTGGGAGGCTTCCCTCTATATCTTATATCTATTTCCTGATATAGTGAATAAGACATGCGGCAATTGGGACACTTCATGCTGTAATTGCACCATGCCTCTTTTCTATAGCTATATTCATTAGCACAATAGTAACATGTACTAAAGCCACAGCTGCTATACATATTGAGACAAGTACTATTGGCAATACATATTCTTTTCTGACCCCCAATAATATCAATAGCCAGCTCTATATAACTGCAATAATGATGTATACTATGGCTATAGCTATTACATGAGTGCTACACATACCATTGGCTGTTTTTTTATTATTATTTTTTCATTATTTTTTCTGGGTCTTAATCTTATTTCCCTTCCCTCCTTTTGAGAAAAACATTCAATAATACCTCTATACGACATTTTCTGATCGATTCTTTTTTCCTCTGTCTATTGTATACATTACTCCATGCCAGATGAACATAAACAGTAATATCTTTCTTATATTATAGTGATACACACTTAGTCTACTGTTGTCACACCATATCTTTTCTTAACGTAACCCTCCTTTTCCTATAGTTTGTATAGCTATCGGATAGTATACAACTGAGTACACTCATATATTTATGACTTGTTTTTCAACTCATGAATAGAGATGAGCGAACCGGCCGTGGTTCGGCTCGAGTTCGGTTCGTTGAACGGAGGTCTCGTTCGAGTTCAGTTCGGCGAACGTTCGACAAACCGAACTCGAACCAATAGGAAATAATAGGAGGCAATCACAAACACATAAAAACGCATTATAACACTTACCGGTCCCCGCGATCCCTCCTGCACTCTGTCTCCTGCCGCTTTTCCATCCGATGATCGCTGAATCCTCCCGGTGACCAGAACTGCCAGCAGTGATGCAGGACCTATCGTGACGTCAAAATAGCCATGTGACCAGTCACGTGGCTATTATCTCATTGGCTACAGACTGGTCACATGGCTTTGACGTCATGTCCTGTCCTAGGTCCTGTCATTGCACTCTCCGGTACACGGTGCGCATTTGTGTATCGCCGTGTACCGGTGACATGCTCTAGCACACGGTCGACTCCCCGTTCCGTTAGGGACCGGCTGACACAGCCGGTCATTAACGGAGATCACCGTTGCCATAGCAACGCAGTTAGCGGTGACGTCACCGCTAACCGCGGCTCCGGGAATCACATGACGGAGCATCGTTGCTATGGTAACGCGTCTGTCAGCATTACCGCTGTTAACGCTAACAGCCAGCAGCACTGATCTCTCACGGAGTGAAGGCTGCACGGGAAGCAGCGTCTTCCCCCATGCAGCAGTGATGGAGCAGAGCAGCATTTATTGAACGAGAAAGACAGAAGACCATGGATCGTGGAGGGCTGACAGGGGGTAATAAAGAGGGAGTCTCTAATGTGTCTGTGTATTTATTTCTATTAAAGTATTTTTTCTCTGTGTGGTGTCTTTTTTTAACCCTTTATTGGAGATTCTTAATGGCCGGGTCAAACGTGCCTGACATTAAGAATCTCTGGCTTAATACTAGCTAGTAAAACAAAGCTAGTATTAACTCATTATTACCCAACAAGCCACCCGGCTTCAGGGCTGTTGGAAGAGTTGGATACAGCGCCAGATGATGGCGCTTCTATGAAAGCGCCATTTTCTGGGGTGGCTGCGGACTGCAATTCGCAGCAGAGGTGCCCAGAAACCTCGGGCTAACCTGTGCTGTGGATTCCAATCCCCAGCTGCCTAGTTGTACCCGGCTGGACACAAAAATGGGGCGAAGCCCACGTCATTTGTTTTTTAATTATTTCATGAAATAAGTGAAATAACTAAAAAAAATGGGTTTCCCTATATTTTTGATTCCCAGCCGGGTACAAATATGCAACTGGGGGTTGGAGGCAGCCCGTGGCTGCCTGCTGTACCTGGCTAGCATACAAAAATATGGCGAAGCCCACGTCATTTTTTTGGTGGGCAAAAAACTTCTGCATACAGTCCTGGATGGAGTATGCTGAGCCTTGTAGTTCTGCAGCTGCTGTCTGCTCTTCTCCATACAGACAGACAGCAGCTGCAGAACTACAAGGCTCAGCATACTCCATCCAGGACTGTATGCAGAAGTTTTTTGCCCCCTGAAAAAATTATGTGGGCTTCGCCATATTTTTGTATGCTAGCCAGGTACAGCAGGCAGGTACGGCTGCCCCCAACCCGCAGTTGCCTATTTGTACCCGGCTGGGAACCAAAAATAATGGGAAGCCCTTTTTTTATTATTTCATGAATTTCATGAAATAATTAGAAAACAAATGACGTAGGCTTCGCCCCATTTTTGTGTCCAGCCAGGTACAACTAGGCAGCTGGGGATTGGAATCCGCAGCACAGGTTGGCCTGAGCTTTCTGGGCCCCACTGCTGCGAATTGCAGTTTGCAGCTGCCTCAGAAAATGGCACTTTCATAGAAGCGCCATCTTCTGGCGCTGTATCCAACTCTTCCAGCACCTGCCTGCAATACCTGGCTAGCATACAAAAATATGGCGAAGCTCACATCCTTTTTTTGTAGTTTTTTTGGCAAAAAAAACAAAAAATGCTTCCCTGGATTTTCCATTGCCAGTGAAGGTAACACCAAACAGTGGGGGTTAGCAGCCAGTAGCTGCTTGGATTACCCTTAGCTAGCAATACAAAAAATGCAGCGGGAGCCCATATATATTTTTTTTAATTATTTATTTAAATAACTAAAAACAAAAAGGGCTTCCCTGTATTTTGATTGCTGGACATCACAGTGCTGTAAAAATAAAAATAAAAATAAAAATCTTTAAAAAAAATGACGTAGCGCTCCGCGGTATTTTTGATTCTCAGCGCAGATAAAGCAGACAGCTATGGGTTGCCACCCCCATCTGCCTGCCGTTACCTTGGTTGGCAATCAAATTACAGGGAAGCCCATTAATTTTTTCTATTTAAAAAATAGTTAAAAAAAAAATGACGCTGGGTCCCCCCATTTTTGATAGCCAGCTAGGGTAAAGCAGACGGCTGTAGCCAGAAAACCACAGCTGGCAGCTTTACCATGGTTGGGGATCCAATGTGGAGCTCCCCCTAGGCTCTTTTTTTATAATTATTTTATAAATATTAATAATTACACAAAAAAAGTAGGGTCCCCCCCAAATTGGATCACCAGCCAAGGTAAAGCGGACAGCTGTGGTCTGGTATTCTCAGGGTGGGAAGGTCCATAGTTATTGGGCCTTCACAGCCTAAAAATAGCAGGCCGCAGGCACCCCAGACGTGGCGCATCCACTAGATGCGCCAATCCTGGCGCTTCACCCCAGCTCATCCCGTGCCCTGGTGCAGTGGCAAACGGGGTAATAAATCGGGTTGATACTAGCTGTAAAGTCACCTGAGATCAAGCCCAGCAGTTTGTGATGTCATGGCGTCTATTAGATACCCAACATCATAAACTGTCAGTACTAACAAAAAAAAAATCGACAAAAGAAATTTATTTGAAAAAACAGTCCCCAAAACATTTCCTCTTTCACCAATTTATTGTAAGAAAAAAAATAAAGGGGTCCCAGAACGACTCTAGACCGTCTAGAATATGGGGGGGAGACACTCAGGGAACGTATCCCCCATTTTCTAGGAGTGCAGACCCTTCATGTGAGGAGTGTGGGTGCAATAAATCTGCACTCACTCTCCCCGGGTCCACAGCAGCAGAGTCCATGTCGTAATGGTTGCTACCAAAGCTGCAATTCCCCAGCTCATGAGGTAAGGGCATGCCTAATCAGGAGAACTATTCTACATTTCCAAATATTGGTATTTGCTGATATTATTGCTATTCCACCTACTATATATTGGGGATAGGATCTTGGAGATGGAATACCCCTTTAAGTCCAGTTATCCAGCTGAATGAATACTTAACAACAGAGCTCGCTATTTAGATGTGTTTTCTTGTGGCGTATAACGGACTCTCATGTTTGGTAGTCGTTCTGCAGGGAAACTATAAAAGCAAATCCCTCCATTTGGAAATGTAGTTTATAGCTCTCCTGATCAATTATGTTCCTTACCTCATGAGCAGGGCATTGCAGTAATAATAATAATTTATTCATTTATATAGCGTTATTAATTCCGTAGCGCTGAATGTCTTTGGAGTGTGGGAGTACCCGGAGGAAACCCACGCAAACACGGGGAGAACATACAAACTCCTTGCAGATGGTGTCCTTGGTGAGAATTGAACCCAGGACCTCAGCGCTGCAAGACTGCAGTGCTAACCACTGAGCCACCGTGCCGCCTATTTAGCTTACAGATGCATAACCACCACTCACTGTGTCTGAACACAGGAAGCTGAGGTGACAGCCGCTCTGTGCATGCGGCAGCGTCTATTGTGAAGGAGAGGGCCGTGGGGGGATCAACGCTGCACAGGTACCGTGGGACACCGGGGAACACCGGTGGGATTATAGGGGGTGACCTGGCAGGGCCTGGGGAGGAGTTTTCTGTCGCATGTGTCATGGCACATGCGACAGAAACCAGAGGAGTAGGGTGAATGCGGCCGGCGCGCTGCTGTGCGCTCGGCCATCTTGGATTTCTGGGAGGGCATCAGGGGGGGGCACTTTGGCGACACCGGGGGACCGGAGGGGACCGGGGAGGAGATTTATCATGTTTGTTCATGCCAGATGGGAGATAAATAATTTTTTACCGGCGCTGTCATTTACTGTAACGTGATCATCAGTGTACGGTGTATACCTGTGATCACGTGAGCGGGGACCGGAAAAACCATCCTGAATCATGATCTCCAGGGTCTCAGCTAGCCCTGAAACCCCGGAGATTTTCTGACGCTGGGGGGCGCTATTCACTTATTTCTGCCTGCTGTTTATAAACGGCAGATCAGAATAAGGCTACATTAACACGACCGATCCATTTTTGTGGTCTGCAAAAAACAGTCCGTTTTTTTTCACGGGTGCATCCGTGTGGCATCCGTTTCCGTTCCGTAGACGATCCGTATGTCATCTGTTTGTCATCCGTGTGCCTTCCGTTTTTTTTTGTGTACTGCAAAAAAACTGAAGGAGGGAAAATACATAAATTTACCCAGGATCCATAGCTTCAATCTACATGAGGCGGTCACATGTTCACTCCAGTGCCATTTTCTACTGCTTTTCACAGCGTAGAATGCTCTGGTGATTTTCTTGTGCTTGTGCACTTCATATCAGTCTTTTCTGTCATTATAATGGCAGAAAGACACATAATGTCCCACTCTCCTGCATTTTGTAATTTTGCACCCTTTGGTGCCTTTCATGTGGCACTAAGGGGTGCTAAGCTTTGTATTTAGCCAAAAAAATGAAAAAAAAAATGACGTAGGGTTCCCCCTATTTTTGTAGCCAGCTAGGGTAAAGCAGACGGCTGCAGCCTACAGACCACAGCTGGCAGCCTCACCTTGGCTGGTAATCCAAAACTGAGGGCACCCCATGCTGTTATTTTAAATTAAATAAATAATTAAAAAAAAAAAACACGTAGGGGTCCCCACAAAATTGGATCACCAGCCAAGGTAAAGCAGACAGCTGGGGTCTGATATTCTCAGACTAGGGAGGTCCATGGTTATTGGACTCTCCCCAGCCTAAAAATAGCAGGCCGCTGCTGCCCCAGAAGTGGCGCATCTATTAGATGCGCCAATCCTCGTGCTTCGCCCCAGCTCATCCCGCGCCCTGGTGCGGTGGCAAACGGGGTAATATATGTGGTTAATACCAGATGTGTAATGTCACCTGGCATCAAGCCCTGGGGTTGGTGAGGTCAGGCGTCTATCAGATACCCGACATCACCAACCCAGTCAGTAATAAAAAAAAATAGACTACAAACACATTTTTATTTGAAAAAACACTCCCCAATACATTCCCTCTTTAACCAATTTATTAGAAAGAAAAACAAATCCAGGTCTGGTGTAATCCAAGGGGTTGCCATGACGATCCACTCTGTCCCAGTCAATGAAGAGCAGGATGTTCCCCATTGGCTGGGAGAGCAGTGCAGTGACCTGAGCTAACATCAATGGGTCAGCCCAGGTCACTGCAGGGGATGACAAGTGCTGCTGTCAGCGAGGTACATTACCTGCGCTGATCTCCTGCACTGCTGACAGCACCTGTCACTGAGTTCAATGACCGCCGCCTTCACAGCCAAGTATCGCGAGCGGCCCGGTTTTTTCACACTGTGTTGTATTCTTATTAACCCTGATCTTTTTAGCCAATTGTTTTTCCTCCTGCATATTGGAATTATTTTCTCCTTTAACTGTGCCTATTGGAACTCACGCTCAGCGTGTAGCAAACTCTCCTTCATCCGTGACTTCTTCCTTTCCAATTCCCTTAACCTCCTGGCTCTTACCGAGACCTGGATTCAGCAGTCAGACACCACCGCTGCTGCTGCTCTCTCATATCGTGGCCTACAATTTTCTAACACCCCTAGACTTGACAGCAGTTCAGGTAGATGTGTTGGTCTGCTGCTTTCCCCAAACTACACTTTTCAAGACATCAGCTCCTCCTCACTATGCTCCGCTCTATCGGGCTCAAGGACACCACTCCTTCTTGGTTCTCCTCCTACCTCTCTGACCGCTCATTCATTGTAACTTTTCCTGACTCCTCTTCCTCTCCTCTTCCCCTTACGGTCAGGGTTCCTAAGGGTTCAGACCTAGGCCCCCTACTTTTTTCTCTATACACTGCTCCTATTGGACAAACCATCAGCAACTTTGGTTTCCAGTACCATCTCTGTGCTGATGACACACAACTGTACACATCTTCTCCTGACATCACCCCTGCATTATTACAAAATACTACCAATTGTCTGTCTGCTGTCTCCAACATCATGTCCTCCTTCTATCTAAAGCTGAACCTGTCAAAAACTGAACTTCTCCTGTTTCCTCTCTCTCTTAACATTCTGAAACCCAATATTACCATTTCTGTTTGTGGCTCTACCATTACGCCCCAGCAGCACGCCCACTGTGTTGGAGTTATATTTGACTCCGATCTCTCCTTCACTCCCCATATTCGTTCACTCGCTTGTTCATGTCAATTTCACCTCAAAAACATCTCTAGAATTTGTCTTTTTCTTACCATTGACGCTGTAAAAACTCTTACTGTCGCTCTCATTCATTCTCGCCTGGATTACTGTAATTATTTACTAATTGGTCTCCCTGTTACTAAATTTTCCCCTCTCCAATCCATTCTGAATGCCGCAGCCAGGATCATTTTCCTCTCCAACCGCTTCACTGATGCCTCTGCTCTTTGCCAGTCATTACACTGGTTGCCTATCCGCTACAGAATCCAACATAAACTTACCACTCTTACCCACAAAGCTCTCTATGGTTCTGCACTGCCCTACATCACCTCCCTCATCTCTGTCTATCACCCCACCCATGCTCTCCGTTCTGCCAATGACCTAAGACTGACATTCTCAACAATTCGAACCTCCCACTCCCGTCTTCAAGATTTCTCACGAGCTGCACCTATGCTCTGGAACACACTACCAAGAACAATCCGATTAATTAAAAACGCATTTCTTTAGACTAGCCTATAACGTTACCTTCCTCATCTAATCTAGTCTCATTCTGCCCTTCATAAAGTTTACTTCCAATTCTTGTCCCCTGTATCTTCTGGTTCCTTCATCTTCATGTACTTTTTTTTTAACTCTGTACCTGTATAAATTCTGGCTAGCAACCGGTCCATGCAGCTGGTTTTGAATCCTTTATTAAATCAATGGCTGGACCATATATGACAAGCCTTTTTCCCCCATTCACCTTTTGTGCCTCCCCTATTCCCTCATAGACTGTAAGCTTATGAGGAGGGCCCTCACTCCTTTTGGTATCTGAATTTTGTTATTTTGTATTGTCTCATATTGTCTGTACATGTCCCCTCTGAATTGTAAAATGCTGCAGAATATGTTGGCGCCATAGAAATAGAAATTATTATTATTATTATTATTATTATTATTGTACCTTATACTTCTACAGTATACCTGTGCTTGATTTTTATGTATTTATACATGTTATGCCCCTGTTTTCTAGTCATACTGCCAGTTGGGGCTCATTATTTTTAAACTATTAATAAATTAGCTATTTTTGACCTAATCGGTTCTTTCTTAGAATTTTTTTATTCTAAAAATTGGTGCCTCCTTAAAATAGGAATTAGTAAACTATCAGATATTAATGAAGATTTTCTTGTCTCATTTCAAAATCTTAACATATATTATGACCTCATGTACTCTGAATCAAATGGCTTGAGATATGTTAATATATTACTAATACAATTAAATATCCCATATTATTACCAAAATACATCTCCAATCTCTTTAACAAACTGTTAACCATAATTGGAAAAAATGTTATTTCTTTACAATTTAAGGATGATTTAACATTAATAAAAAAACCAATATAAATAATTGGGGGAAGGACCTCACTATTACAATTGCTTTAGATCCAATAGTCAAAGGCCTTACATCATATATATTTATACCACCTGTGCCTCCTTACAAGAGACACATTATAAAATTATGTCAAGGTAGGATATTATGAAACTTCATAAATTTGATAGGAGAGGAAATTTGGTATATACCGTGCTAACATCACGGAATACGAAATTGATATCATTTTTATTTTAATAAAAATACATATTAAATAATATTTATTTTCACCATTTCCTTCCACTTGGATTTTTTTCCCCTTTTTCAGTACATTATATGGTAATATGAATGTAGTTATTAAAATCTACAATTTATCTAGCGTAAAAAAAACAAACACTCATATGGCTATGTCTACCAAAAAAATGTAAAAGGTCTGGCTAATGGAAGAAGGGGAGGAAACAATAGGAATGTAAAAAACTAAAAAATTGGCTGTGGATGTTAGGATTTGAAGATGGAAAACATCTAAAATCACAGACAATTATTTCACAGGTTAGAGATTGAATTAGACTAAATAGTTTGCATACAGTTTAGAATATTGGCTCCAAAAAGCAGAACTATGGAATCGTAATTTAGCTGAAGCCCAAAAAAACCTAATCAAAAGCCTAGTGCTGCCATTTGTACTCATATACAGAATGTTTCATCCATATCCAAGCATATAGAGGGTAGGCACTTTCCCTTTTATTTTCCACACTATTGTCCCATATCTACATGCCCGATTCCCTATTGAAATGTGTCATAATGTAATAGTTAAAGTAGGACCAATCAATAAAGAAACTTGACTCAGCATAATTTGGAAATTAAAAAAGAGCTATCACTCTAACACTACATCGGACCATTATTCAGTCATGATCCACTGGTGTTAACAGGTAAGTAAACTAGTACGCTTGCTGAAAAGCAGACACAAAGCCAAAAGTTACCAATAATTGGTGTTGAATCGATCTATATAACCGATTCATTGTATCAACTAGTTTTTCTTGGGTTATCAGGGAGCTTGGCAGTGACTGTACCCAAGCATATATATATATTCCATGCATTGGAACTGGGTGTAAATACACCATACGTTACTTGTGAAAGTGCACAATAATCAGCCTAGTAGCATAAGCAGCCATTGCCTCATCCATCAAAAATGAGTAAATTGCATATTGTCCTCTCTATTAGGGGCAGCGGAGTGATGTTCTTGATAAATTGGTGGCAGCTATGGGATATCTTCATGATCTCCCAGACTGTCTCTGTGACAAAATGTAGAACAGTTACCTGCACTCATAATTGTTTCAACCTAAATGTAGTGCTGTATACATATGAGATTTAGGCCTCGGATACACTGCGCCTTTTTGTAGTGATGATTGATTTGAACTATTTTGCCACCACTGCAGTCAGAAGAAATGCATTGAGTAGAATGCAGTTGGTTGGATTGCAGCTGCCGCCTAATAGTTAGCATCAGTCAGTAGCTCTACATAAAGTCACCCAGGCCTAAACCAGTAGATCTGCTCAACCTTTTTTTTTTGTATCTATTTTAGCATAAACAGGTTCAAGATTCAATCTTAAAAGTAAAATTTGCATATATGTGAGTCCATTATTGTTTGCAGTTTTTTATTCTTCTTATTCCTTCTGAACATTGCTACTCTTGCCCATAGGATGCGTTTGATATTGTACCTCAGTCGCTCTCAACCATTGGCCTTTCGTGGAAAAATGATCTGCTCTGTGTCATGGGTGGAGAGAGGATTGAATGTCAAGTTTTATCTGCTGAGGTCTCAGATTTGATGTTGTGTTTCAATGAAACCGCACAGGAATATTAATTTTATGTTTCAAATATGTTTCCTTTAGGAGCGTCTTTTAATGAGCCTTTTACCTAGAAACGTTGCTATGGAAATGAAGGAAGATTTTCTGAAGCCGCCTGAGAGAATTTTTCATAAGATTTATATTCAAAGACATGACAATGTTAGGTAAGATTGACATTTAAGCATAAAATATTATTAAATGGATACTGTGAATACAAATATAGTGACATGTAGTGACATTTATATTTGAATGACTAACAAATGTGATATCACAAGTCTTTTTTTATTTCACTTTTGTGCATATCGTGCTTGAAAATTAAGAACTAAACATAGCATTGTGTGGGTATGCTGATTTGAAAATGTAAGGCTTCATTCACACACCCGTGATATTTCTTGTACATAAAAACATGGACCATTGTTCGCCAGTGTTTTGGATCCGAGTTTCAGTTAGTTTAGTCAGTTTTTATCAATAACACAGATCTACAAAAAAAATATTTTTTGTAATCATCGCAGGTGACTGCAATTTTCCGAATCATCTTTTTGTCCTGATTTCAAACATATATATAGTTTTTCTGTAGCACGTATAGTTTCCATGCAACAGCATCACTAATATAAGGTTCAGGAAATATACTGGCCACATTAAGAAAACAGTAATCTACATATCAGAACAAAATGCTTCACCTTACAAAAAGGTTTTATTGAACCAAAATAATTTCACATGCAAAATTGAAACCAAAATATGAGCAGAAATTAAAAGTGCTTGATATTAGACTGTCGCTGATAGGATTTTTCAGGGTTGTTCCTATATAACATTCAACCGTAATCTGCCATCATTGAGTCACTCCAAATACCCTGGTAGTGGAGTTCCATTACTGTAATGTCCTGGTGAAACCGCTCACCTTGTTCATTGTTTACATCACCAAGATTTTGAGGGAAGAAAACTAAATGTGAATGCAAAAAGTACATTTTCAGAGACATGCGACATCCAAGACACTGGTATGCATTTAGCAGTCCCTCAACACCTTCAACATATTCTGGAGACTTATTTTTTCCTAAGACGTTTTCACAGATCCACTTGAAGCTTTTCCAAGATCTCAATTCCTTATCATTTAGAGTTTCTTCAAACACATAATCTCTCATAAGCTCTCTGATCTGAGGACCAACAAATACCTCTTCCTTCAGTTTTGCTGGTGAACTGCTGGAGAATTTCTGTGACATATACTGGAATCCTTGTGAATTTGTCTTTGCCATGACTTTTTCAAAGGTTTTAATCAATCCCAACTTTATATGTAGTGAAGGAAGAGAGATTTTTTGTTGGAACAACTATAGGATTATGCTGAACATTGTCTCTACCTGGAGCATAGATGTTTCTCTGTCCCCAATCACGACGAATATAATGGGCTACTGTATTTGTACTGTCCCATAAACACAAGAAGCAACAATATTTTGTAAAACCCCCTTGCATTCTCATCAGCAAACCAATCACTATCAAATCTCCACAGATATTCCATTGATGATGCTTATATTGTATAGCATCCAAAACAACTGACAGATTTTCATAACTTTCCTTTAGATGACATGAGTGAGCAATAGGTATTGATGGTTTCATATTTCCATTGTGAAGCAACACTGGTTTCAAACTTCTCTGGGATGAGTCAATAAACAATCGCCAATCTGCAACAAAATACTCTTGAATCAGTTCTTCAAAGAGGCCATTCACATTGTTATAGTACACCATTGCTCCATCAAGTGTGAAAAATTTGGTTAAAGTGTTACTTCTGTTTCGGTAATAACACACATTGATATCATCATGTAGAAGATTCTTCTGTTTCAACCTAGATGCAAGAAGTTCAGCTTTATCCTTTGACAATGAAAGGTCTCTGATGAGATAATTTAATTCATTTTGAGTAAAGCGTTCTGGCTGCTCGGCTGCTCAACTGCTCCATCAGGTATATAGTTATCTTGACTTGAGGTATGATTGATGTCTTCGCCAGTAGCTTCAGCTCCATAGTCTTCATATTTTACTTCATTTTCATCCAATCCAGACAACGGTGGTACAGGAATTGGCAAGGTACCACCATGTAGAACTGGCCTAATCGCAGATTCAAGTTCAGGGTAATTAATCTTATGTTTGTCCTTTGTAGAAAAGCCTTTCAGTTTGACAAAACAAAAGTAGCAGCCATTACTATGATTTTTGGGTTCTCTCTAAATCATGGGAACAGCAAATGGCATAGCCACTTTCCTCATATTCAACCAGTCATGAAGACCATTTGAAAAACTTGAGCATATCACATGAGGGGCCCAGCATACATTGACAATGCAGAAATAATGTAATAACAAACAAGTCTATCTCAGAAACTTTATGTGATAGAGCAAAACTAAGCATATTTTTGGAATCAGCAAATCAAACTCCATAAAAAGGACATTTACCTTTGCTAATGATTTTTTGGTGTTGACCAGTGCAATGTTTCATTAGTGAATAGGGATGAACGAACCCAAACAGTATTGTTAGGGATTTGTACCAGACAGTGGGTGTCTGGGACTTGAACTTGAGCGCAAATAAAAAAAAAAAAAAGTTTGCAGTTCAGGTTCTGTTTGTTTGCTAATCAGGCTGCAGCACAGACAATCAACAAGCTTTATTGCATTCAGAAGATGCCTATATGCTGCTGTAAACGATAAATAAAATTTAAAAAAAATGTTGAGGGGTTTCACTTAATTTAGGTAAGTGCAGGTAAAGCAGACAGCTGTGGGTTGCAACTCTCTTCTGTATGGTTTACCTTGACTGGTTCTTACACATTGAGGTGATCCCACACAGTTTTTGTAAATTATTTTTTTGTAATTTAGGGTACCCCCTATTTTTGATAACCAGCCAAGGTAAAGCAGAGAGCAAGTGGCTGGTATTATCAGACTGGTAAAGCCTTTGGTTATTTGGCATTTCCCAGCCCAAAAATAGCAGCTTGCAGCTGTTCTAGAACTGGTGCAATTAATTAGATGCACCAATTCTGTCACTTTGTCAGGCTCTTCACAATTCCCTTGGTGCAGTGGCAAATGGGGTAATGCTTTTGGGGTTGATGTCAGCTGTGAATTCACAGCTAGCATTAGCCCGGGGGTTAGTAAGAGATAGGCTCAAGGCTGCCATCAGGGTATTACTGCCGTTACTGGTATATGGGGCCCAGAGAAAAGAAGCAAAGTGGGGGACCCGGCCCTCTTACAGAGATCTGCCTTCACTCCTCCTGCTCTGCACTAATCTATGTGATCGGTGCAGAGCCATAGAGGAAGATTACCATACCATAATGGAGGCTGCAGAAGCTGTGCAGCTAAAGGACCTTCTGCACTAGAAATCTCAGGACCTTTCATGTCATGTGACTGATCACTTGCCTTTTCACATGACCAGAAGGAACTGCAGCTTCCCAACTGCTGCAACCTCTGTGCAAGTCCCATTGGCTTTTCTCCTGGTCTGTACTGATCAGAAACTATAAGATGTGGTTATCTATAGTTTGTGGAAGTAAATATGCTTGTAGCAGAGCTGTGTGTGTCTATATTTGCATGCAGTGTGCATGTAGCAGCACTGTGTGGGTCTATATGTGCATGTAGCAGAGCTGTGTTTGTCTATATGTGTATGTAGTGTGCATGTCTATAAGAGCTGTATAGGTTTATGGGCATGTACCAAAATAAAGCTGAAAGCTGAGGGTTGCAGCCCACAGCTGCATGCTTTATCTGAGCTGGTATTCAAAATTAAGGGGAACCTGACATTATTATTTATTTATTTATTCCCTATCCACATGTTTGCAGGGAAATTATCCTGCTCTTACCCTAATTTTGCTTCCTTTTGTGTAGCCTCCTAGCAATTACTACAACTATTTTACAGCCATTTTACAGCACTAACATTTGGAACCCCATTTTATATATGTGGTTCGGGGTCAAGTCCAGGTCAAGAACTGAATGTTTAGCTTACGTCAGGCCCAACCTGCGAACCTTAACTTCCAAAAAAAAACAATAGATAAATAAATGACAAACTTTTCCCATACTTTGGAATGTTAATCACGGATGACACACAAGCTGAACATTCTTACCATCTGTGTGTTATAAGTGATTTTCACAGGCCAAAATAGTATTTTTGAACTCTAACTCATATCAAAAATGGATATGCTACCACCACAATTTTTAGCAGAACACTTGGTCCACAAACATGCCTGGATAAACTACAATGGTTATATGTTCTATCTGGACATATATTTGTACCTATGTAAATGAGCAAGTCAACTTTGATACTATTTACACGTACATTTATGCGTCACTGAGTACTAATAGAAGAGAAAAGGTTCGGCTAGGTTAACACCATGTGTGGGTGATGAATCAGGTGACAAGAAACAGTGCCAATGGCCTTTTACTGGGCAGATATGTGCCAGTAGAAAGTCTTCCATTAGGCAATGTGTGGCACATTTTGGCCTTAATACTTCTTTCTTTATAATAACGAAAAATGTAAGCTACAAAATAAGTCTAAATTCCTTGACAGAGCTAATGCAACCATATAAACCTGCAATTTGTATACTGAAATATCTATCTTTTCCAAGTCTGCTTTGTGTTTGTTTGTTTTTAAACATGACAATGTCACCATGAGGCAGACTCCTGAACCCTATTTGACATTTTACACAAATTTACACCAGTTTATTTCCACACAGCTTCAGTGCAACTCACTGGTGGTCAATTCTGTTCACTTACCTGCACTAATCACATTCTGTCTACCCGAGCAACCAGTGCAGTAATATGCTGATCTCACTGATGATGCCTGTAGGTTTAAGACGAGACCCCTAATAATAGTAAAGCAAGGGTGGCCAAAAATACATTATTCAAAAATAAAATTAATGGAGGATACGGCCTTCCTAATATACAAGCATATTATTACTTAAATTTATTAAAACAAACCAACAATTGGTTATTAAAAAATGAAAATACTCCAACTTGGGTTAACTTGGAACTAATATTATCAGGAAATAATTCTTTCCGCTCTCCTTTACTGGAACAGTTACTAAGCTCTGGAGGACGAAAATCAAATACCTATGATAGCAGCACTATTAATGCTGCATTTAATTCCTGGGAAAAGATTTCAAGAATCTCCAAAGACAAAATGACTTTTGAAGTCTTTAAAAATACAGAGATAAAAAATATAGATTTGTCAAACAATACGGAGGCAGCAGATGGATCCAGTCAGGGATAAAATACATAAAAAATATATACGATGGTACAAACTTCACCTCATTCTTACAACTTAAACTACAAAACAATATACCAGATAAAGATCTTTATTTCTTCCTAGAAATAAGGAAAACTATCAGGAAACTTATAGAACCCAAATGTAAAATAAACAAATTCATACTTAAATTGATAAACAACCCAAATAACAAACTAATATGGAGTCATAAGAACATCTAACATGCTTACAATTCTGAACTCACCACAAGAAAAATGATACACATATCCAGTTGGGAAAAGGACTTGAAAGTAGAATTCACCCAAGACCAATGGGATAAAGCTCTTAAAAACACATACCTTTCCAATATCTGCGCTACATTACATGAAGCTTATTATAAGATTTATACCAGATGGTATTTCACTCCAGACAAAGTAGCTAAAATATTCCCAAGCCAAAAACCAACATGCTGGAGAGGTTGCGATACAAAAGGTGACATTGTTCATATTTTTTGGAGCTGTCCTAAAATCAGAAGCTTATGGCAGAAAGTGTCTAAAATAATAAATCTGATAGTGCACTCAAAAATAAGTCTAACCCCACAATTAGCTCTCTTATCGATAGATTCGGATACAATAAACATAAAATACAGGGCCATCGTAATTCATATCCTTCTAGTTACCAAAATCGAATTGGCAGCACGTTGGAAATCCAATAAAATTCCAAATATTTATGATCTAATAGAAAAAATATCCCTTCGTAAGTTCTATGAAGAGAAGCATGCTCTAATTAATAACTCTTGGAACAGATTTCATAAAAAATGGGACCCATGGACTGACTTTATTAACAACAATACATCAAATTTTAAATCTAATCTAGTTCTAATTCTATGTGAGCAAGGATGGTTGACCTTAGGGAGATCAACATCCACCACTGCGGAGACACCATCACGTGTTTCTCAACGCAGTGATTCTAGAGCAATGCCCCCTGGGAAATATTCAAAGCAAGAAGGCCTGCGGAGACACCATCACATGTTTCTCAACGCTGGCAGGTTACTAGCCAGGTCTTTCACCGGGAAGGAACAACCATGGGAAGGGCAGTCTCCAGTCAAGGAGACCACCTATGCCAAACATGGTATCCATCCACAGACAGCCGTTTCGGGGTATTTGCCCCTCATCAGTGTGGAGTAGGAATCTGGCTAGTGGGAGCATTGCCTAGTAAAAGACTATGTGAGCAAGGATGGTTGACCTTAGGGAGATCAACATCCACCACTACGGAGACACCATCACGTGTTTCTCAACGCAGTGATTCTAGAGCAATGCCCCCTGGGAAATATTCAAAGCAAGAAGGCCTGCGGAGACACCATCACATGTTTCTCAACGCTGGCAGGTTACTAGCCAGGTCTTTCACTGGGAAGGAACAACCACGGGAAGGGCAGTCTCCAGTCAAGGAGACCACCTATGCCAAACATGGTATCCATCCACAGACAGCCGTTTTGGGGTATTTGCCCCTCATCAGTGTGGAGTAGGAATCTGGCTAGTGGGAGCATTGCCTAGTAAAAGACTATGTGAGCAAGGATGGTTGACCTTAGGGAGATCAACATCCACCACTGCGGAGACACCATCATGTGTTTCTCAACGCAGTGATTCTAGAGCAATGCCCCCTGGGAAATATTCAAAGCAAGAAGGCCTGCGGAGACACCATCACATGTTTCTCAACGCTGGCAGGTTACTAGCCAGGTCTTTCACCGGGAAGGAACAACCACGGGAAGGGCAGTCTCCAGTCAAGGAGACCACCTATGCCAAACATGGTATCCATCCACAGACAGCCGTTTCGGGGTATTTGCCCCTCATCAGTGTGGAGTAGGAATCTGGCTAGTGGGAGCATTGCCTAGTAAAAGACTATGTGAGCAAGGATGGTTGACCTTAGGGAGATCAACATCCACCACTGCGGAGACACCATCACGTGTTTCTCAATGCAGTGATTCTAGAGCAATGCCCCCTGGGAAATATTCAAAGCAAGAAGGCCTGCGGAGACACCATCACATGTTTCTCAACGCTGGCAGGTTACTAGCCAGGTCTTTCACTGGGAAGGAACAACCACGGGAAGGGCAGTCTCCAGTCAAGGAGACCACCTATGCCAAACATGGTATCCATCCACAGATGTCGAAACGGCTGTCTGTGGATGGATACCATGTTTGGCATAGGTGGTCTCCTTGACTGGAGACTGCCCTTCCCGTGGTTGTTCCTTCCCGGTGAAAGACCTGGCTAGTAACCTGCCAGCGTTGAGAAACATGTGATGGTGTCTCCGCAGGCCTTCTTGCTTTGAATATTTCCCAGGGGGCATTGCTCTAGAATCACTGCGTTGAGAAACACGTGATGGTGTCTCCGCAGTGGTGGATGTTGATCTCCCTAAGGTCAACCATCCTTGCTCACATAGTCTTTTACTAGGCAATGCTCCCACTAGCCAGATTCCTACTCCACACTGATGAGGAGCAAATACCCCGAAACGGCTGTCTGTGGATGGATACCATGTTTGGCATAGGTGGTCTCCTTGACTGGAGACTGCCCTTCCCGTGGTTGTTCCTTCCCGGTGAAAGACCTGGCTAGTAACCTGCCAGCGTTGAGAAACATGTGATGGTGTCTCCGCAGGCCTTCTTGCTTTGACTAGTTCTAATTCTGGTATAAACGTAATACACGATACTTATTCAATTAGTTTAATAAGAAAATTGTTTGTTTACATCTATCTCCTGACATATTATTTGAATATCATACTTTGTAAATACTTAATCCGACTATATGTCATAGTTTTTACCAATGTTATTTGTTTTGTTTCTTCTTTTGTATATGTCTACTGTATATTATTTGTTTGATATAGCATGAAGTAATGCTATACAGCACTTTCTGTTTTATTGTTTTTGTTAGAACTGTTTTATGTATAAACTTTGAAAACCTAATAAAAAATTATTGAATCACAAAATGAGACCCCTAGGGCAGAGACTGGCTGCATTGTTCACATATGTAAATTTATGGCCAAAAGTTTTGGCACCCTTGAAATTGTTCCAGAACATGAAGTGTTTTTTCCAGAAAATTATTGCTAATACACATGTTTTGTTATACATGTTTATTTCCTTTGTGCTTATTGGAGCATCACTTCCCCCTCCCTCCCTCCCTCAGAAAAGTAAAGGCAAATTGGACATCATTTCACTCAAAATTTTAAATATTGGCCAGACAAAGTTTTTGGCTCCTCAACTTAATATTTGGTTGCACACCCTTCGGAATAAATAACTGCAATCAATTGCTTGCTATAACCATCATTAAGCTTCTTACCCCCCTCAACTAGCATTTTGGACCACTTTTCTTTTGCAAACTCCTCCAGGTCTTTCACATTTGAAGGCGCCTTCTCCCATCAGCAATTTTAAGATTTCTGCACAGGTGTTCAATGGGATTTAGATTCGGGCTCATTGCTCATTACTTCAGAACTCTCCAGAGCTTTGTTTCCACCCATTTGTGGATGCTTCTTGAAGCATGTTTGGGATCATTCTCCTGCTAAAAGACCCATAACCTAGTACGCAAACCCAGCTTTCTCACACTGGGCATCATGTTGAGACCCAAAATCCTTTGGTAATCTTCAGATTTCATGATGTCTTGCACACAGTCAAGGCACCCAGTGACAGAGGAAGAAAAACAACCCCAAGGCATCTCTGAGCCTCCACAATAATTTACTGTAGGTACTACATTTCTTTTTAGGCTTCATTTTGCTTTCATCAAACAGTAGATTGATGTGCTTTATTAAAAAGCTCTATATTGGTCTCATCTGTCCACAAGATCATTTTGCAGAAGAATTTTGGCTTACTCACTTACATTTTAGCAAACTGCAGTCTAGCTTTTTTATGTCTGTGTCAGCAGTGGGGTCCCCCTGGGTCTCCTTCCATAGCGTTTATTTCATTCAAATGTCAATGGATAATTTGCACTGGCACTGATGCACCCTGAGCCTGCAGGACAGCTTGAATTTCATTGGAACTTGATTGGAGCTGCTTATTCACCATCCGGACTATCCTGAGTTGCAACCTTTTATCAATTTTTCTCTGCTGTCCACGTCCAGGGAGATTAGCTACAGTGCCATTTATATTTCTTCCCATTTTTAATTCTCCTTTTTAGTTTTTCACTCCAGATGTCATCTTCATCTTAAACCGTCTTCTCACTTATTTATTATTTTTGGGCCCCTTTTTCTAGGATCTCTCAACATCTTATCAGTTTCAATATTCTTTCGGTGTCTCACAAACTTACCACAAATGTTGAACGTTCCTTATTGCATGTCGCTGATATATTATTTATTACATACCCACCTTAATATTGAATCACGCTATACTTATTATTATAGTTGTTTTATTTATTGATTTAATTGCCCTCTTTTAACCCTGTCTGCTTAACTTCACTACCTGTTTCTTTGTGCTGGGTTAATTAATACGTGCTTATCAATGCAGGCAGCTCAGTTATATATAATTGTCTCTGCCTTTCTAATACTTCATCACAGTACTCCTGTATCAATATGCACATGCTCAGCTGGTGGCCAGTAATTCTGTTGCATAGTGGATTACTGGCACACGCATGAATGCCTTAGCACTCCCATGGTGTCCAGGCCTGGTGTGCATTTCACCACCCAGAACAGGGAAGCTGATATTACTTCATCCCTACATCAGCCAGCGTGCCATGCACCCCTTCTGTGAACTGAAGCCTAATTTTCGTTATCGCACAGATGATTTTCCATACAAATGCTTGCAGCACAAAATCTTATAAGAGTTTCATGTATATATAAGACCATATGGCCACACTTTCCCACATACTCGCCTCCCAAGGAAGCAGGGTGAAATGCATGTTGGGGTGCAGGGGCACACTGTCTGTAGCGTTCATCTAACTTAGGTCTGTTAACATTGTATCTGCTCTATTATTTTATCAATGACTATGTTGCATCACACAATCCTTTGAATGCTCTGGATGCTACTCTTTTACTTTACCTTGATGCTTTTACCTACAGTGCATACAAGTAGTATTCAACCCTCTGCAGATTTAGCAGGTTTACACATTCGGAATTAACTTGGCATTATGACATTTGGACTGTAGATCAGCCTGGAAGTGTGAAATGCACTGCAGCAAAAAAGAATGTTATTTCTTTTTTTATTTTTTTTTTAAATTGTGAAAAGTTTATTCAGAGGGTCATTTATTATTCAACCCCTCAAACCACAAGAATTCTGTTTGGTTCCCCTAAAGTATTAAGAAGTATTTCAGGCACAAAGAACAATGAGCTTCACATGTTTGGATTAATTATCTCTTTTTCCAGCCTTTTCTGACTAATTAAGACCCTCCCCAAACTTGTGAACAGCACTCATACTTGGTCAACATGGGAAAGACAAAGGAGCATTCCAAGGCCATCAGAGACAAGATCGTGGAGAGTCACAAGGCTGGCAAGGGGTACAAAACCCTTTCCAAGGAGTTGGGCCTACCTGTCTCCACTGTTGGGAGCATCATCCGGAAGTGGAAGGCCTATGGAACTACTGTTAGCCTTCCATGGCCTGGACAACCTTTGAAAGTTTCCACCCGTGCCGAGGCCAGGCTTGTCTGAAGAGTCAAGGCTAACCCAAGGACAACAAGGAAGGAGCTCCGGGAAGATCTCATGGCAGTGGGGACATTGGTTTCAGTCAATACCATAAGTAACGTACTCTACCGCAATGGTCTCCGTTCCAGACGAGCCCGTAAGGTACCTTTACTTTCAAAGCGTCATGTCAAGGCTCGTCTACAGTTTGCTCATGATCACTTGGAGGACTCTGAGACAGACTGGTTCAAGGTTCTCTGGTCTGATGAGACCAAGATCGAGATCTTTGGTGTCAACCACACACGTGACGTTTGGAGACTGGATGGCACTGCATATGACCCCAAGAATACCATCCCTACAGTCAAGCATGGTGGTGGCAGCATCATGCTGTGGGGCTGTTTCTCAGCCAAGGGGCCTGGCCATCTGGTCCACATCCATGGGAAGATGGATAGCACGGCCTACCTGGAGATTTTGGCCAAGAACCTCCGCTCCTCCATCAAGGATCTTAAGATGGGTCATCATTTCATCTTCCAACAAGACAATGACCCAAAGCACACAGCCAAGAAAACCAAGGCCTGGTTCAAGAGGGAAAAAATCAAGGTGTTGCAGTGGCCTAGTCAGTCTCCTGACCTTAACCCAATTGAAAACTTGTGGAAGGAGCTCAAGATTAAAGTCCACATGAGCACCCAAAGAACCTAGATAACTTGGAGAAGATCTGCATGGAGGAATGGGCCAAGATAACTCCAGAGACCTGTGCCGGCCTGATCAGGTCTTATAAAAGACGATTATTAGCTGTAATTGCAAACAAGGGTTATTCCAGAAAATATTAAACCTAGGGGTTGAATAATAATTGACCCACACTTTTATGTTGAAATTTTTTTAAAAATTTAACTGAGCAACATAACTTGTTGGTTTATAAGATTTATGCATCTGTTAATAAATCCTGCTCTTGTTTGAAGTTTGCAGGCTCTAGCTTATTTGCATCTTATCAAACCTGCTAAATCTGCAGGGGGTTGAATAATACTTGTAGGCGCTTTATGTCATGACATTTACATGCCATGTGCTATTGCATTAAGTACTTTTCAAGCTCTACTATCTATTATAGGCTGTCATTATGACACGCCCACTCCAGGGCCTGGCGCACTAGGAGCTGGGCCGGACTAGTCTGGGGATGTCAGCGGGGGCAGTGCTCGGCTCTGTGACCCTGGCGGTGTCTTTTTAATGATAAAGAAGAGATGAAGATGGAAGTAATAGTCAATATTAAACAAAGTTCGTGACGCCACCTGTGGATTGCGGCTATGGGGCCGCGGCTGCTGGACGGAACTCCGGGCTGGTGTTGTGGCAGCTGAGGTGTTTCTGCTCCCCACAGGTGGAGCTGGTAACCCTGGGGCAACTGTTAGGAGAGTCTCTGGTAGAGACCGGGTGGACTTTAGGGTGCCGGGCCAGGTGGTGGACAGTAACAGACACAAACAAGGATTTTTTTACCTTCCCCTTTACTTGGCTTAACTGGTGAAGTCCAGGGAGCCAGTTGCAGGTGGTGGTGGCAGTCCGGTAGCCTGGAAGAAGTCTGGGAAATTCACACTGGCCAGGAGAGTAATGAGGCCTGATCCCTACGCTCTGTCTGTTTATGCAGGGCCCTGCTGCTTCAGCCATGCTGAGGCCTGTTCCGCTGTTCTATGAGGTAATTTTACCTCACCCGTATGGCAGACTGCGTGGACCAACACAGGTGCTGCTCTGCTGGTCGCGGCTCCAGGTCCTGGCTCTGCAGCTGTGCCTCCAGGTGTGGGCTGGACAAGAGACTTGTAGTCCTTCTGTCCTCTGGATGCGACCACCAGTACTCGAGTGGTCCCGAACTCCGGTATTCGGTTTTCAAGCGGTGACTTCAGCCTGAGCTGGCTGCGCTCCATTCCCCGGTGTCCTTCTGCTCTTTGACTCGCTGTAAACCATACTTTACTGGGCTGAGCAGACCGGCTCCAATCCTAGCTCGTATGTCCACACTACTTGACTTATCTCACTCAACTCTCCTCAGGACTAGAGTTGAGCGCGGTTCTAGGTTCGAGGTTCTCCAGTTCTAGGCTCGAGTGATTTTGGGGGCTGTTCGAGATCGAACTAGAACTCGAGCTTTTTGCAAAAGCTCGATAGTTCTAGATACGTTCGAGAACGGTTCTAGCAGCAAAAAGCAGGGATTTTTACAGCTACAGTGTGCAGGAGCCATCGCTGGCAGCCTGCCAGAAGCTGGTAACCAAGATAAACATCGGGTATCCAACCAAAGCGCTTTGGTTAGTAACCCGATGTTTATCCTAGTTACGTGCAGGAAGCCCAGACTTCCCCGCTCAGCTCGCTCCGCCCCCTCCTGCCCGCGGCATGTACACATACATACATACATACACACACACACACACACACACACACATGGTCCCGCTCGGCTTGCCTGCGGTGATGAAGTCCCGCCATCCTGACCTCAGCGCTGTCACTGTCCTCCATGGCCGCCGCTTGTCACATCACCTTCTCTCGCTTCCGACCCGAGACTGACTAGCGGTGACGTCACGGGCCTCTCGCGATACTTGGCTGTGAAGGCGGCGCTCATTGAACTCAGTGACAGGGGCTGTCAGTGTGCTGGAGATCAGCGCAGGTAATGTACCTCGCTGACAGCAGCACTTGTCATCCCCTGCAGTGACCTGGGCTGACCCATTGATGTTAGCTCAGGTCACTGCACTGCTCTCCCAGCCAATGGGGAACATCCTGCTCTTCATTGACTGGGACAGTGTGGATCGTCATGGCAACCCCTTGGATTACACCAGACCTGGATTTGTTTTTCTTTCTAATAAATTGGTTAAAGAGGGAATGTTTTGGGGAGTGTTTTTTCAAATAAAAATGTGTTTGTCGTCTATTTTTTTTTATTACTGACTGGGTTGGTGATGTCGGGTATCTGATAGACGCCTGACCTCACCAACCCCAGGGCTTGATGCCAGGTGACATTACACATCTGGTATTAACCCCATATATCACCCCGTTTGCCACCGCACCAGGGCGCGGGATGAGCTTGGGCGAAGCACCAGGATTGACGCATCTAATGGATGCGCCACTTCTGGAGCGGCTGCGGCCTGCTATTTTTAGGCTGGGGAGAGTCCAATAACCATGGACCTCCTTAGTCTGAGAATATCAGACCCCAGCTGTCTGCTTTACCTTGGCTGGTGATCCAATTTTGGGGGGACCCCTACGTGTTTTTTTTTTTAATTATTTATTTAATTTAAAATAACAGCGTGGGGTGCCCTCAGTTTTCGATTACCAGCCAAGGTGAGGTTGCCAGCTGTGGTCTGCTGGCTGCAGCCGTCTGCTTTACCCTAGCTGGCTACAAAACTAGGGGGAACCCTACGTCATTTTTTTTTTCATTTTTTTGGCTAAATGCAAAGCTAAGCACCCCTTAGTGCCACATGAAAGGCACCAAAGGGTGCAAAATTACAAAATGCAGGAGAGTGGGACATTATGTGTCTTTCTGCCATTATAATGACAGAAAAGACTGATATGAAGTGCACAAGCACAAGAAAATCACCAGAGCGCTCTACGCTGTGAAAAGCAGTAGAAAATGGCACTGGAGTGAACATGTGTCCGCCTCATGTAGGATGAAGTTATGGATCCTGGGTAAATTTATGCATTTACCCTCATTCAGTTTTTTTGCAGTACACAAAAAAAACGGAAGGCACACGGATGACAAACAGATGACATACGGACCGTCTACGGAACGGAAACAGATGCCACACGGATGCACCCGTGAAAAAAACGGACTGTTTTTTGCAGACCACAAAAATGGATCGGTCGTGTTAATGTAGCCTTATTCTGATCTGCCGTTTATAAACAGCAGGCAGAAATAAGTGAATAACGCCCCCCAGCGTCAGAAAATCTCCGGGGTTTCAGGGCTAGCTGAGACCCTGGAGATCATGATTCAGGACGGTTTTTCCGGTCCCCGCTCACGTGATCACAGGTATACACCGTACACCGATGATCACGTTACAGTAAATGACAGCGCCGGTAAAAAATTATTTATCTCCCATCTGGCATGAACAAACACTTCTCCACTTCTTCTCCACTTCTCCACCTCTTCTCCACTTTTTCTCCACTTTTTCTCCACTTTTTCTCCACTTATTCTCCACTTTTTCTCCACTTTTTCTCCATTTTTTTCTCCACTTTTTCTCCATTTTTTTCTCCACTTTTTCTCCACTTTTTCTCCACTTTTTCTCCACTTTTTCTCCATTTTTTCTCCATTTTTTCTCCACTTTTTCTCCATTTTTTCTCCACTTTTTCTCCATTTTTTCTCCACTTTTTCTCCACTTTTTCTCCACTTTTTCTCCACTTTTTCTCCATTTTTTCTCCACTTTTTCTCCACTTTTTCTCCACTTTTTCTCCATTTTTTCACCACTTTTTCTCCATTTTTTCTCTACTTTTTCTCCATTTTTTCTCCACTTTTTCTCCACTTTTTCTCCATTTTTTCTCCACTTTTTCTCCATTTTTTCTCCACTTTTTCTCCACTTTTTCTCCACTTTTTCTCCACTTTTTCTCCATTTTTTCACCACTTTTTCTCCATTTTTTCTCCACTTTTTCTCCACTTTTTCTCCACTTTTTCTCCACTTTTTCTCCACTTTTTCTCCACTTTTTCTCCATTTTTTCACCACTTTTTCTCCATTTTTTCTCCACTTTTTCTCCATTTTTTCTCCACTTTTTCTCCACTTTTTCTCCATTTTTTCTCCACTTTTTCTCCACTTTTTCTCCACTTTTTCTCCATTTTTTCTCCACTTTTTCTCCATTTTTTCTCCACTTTTTCTCCATTTTTTCTCCACTTTTTTTCCGTTCTTTTTCTATGGTCGGTCTACCCATTAGCTCTGCCATGCATAGTGTAGCTCTACAGCTACTGCACATGTTACTTTATGATTGACATCTCTTTCGTACCAGAGCTGTCTAAGCCTACTCTGACCCCATATTTGTCATTACTATATTGTCCTTGTACTGTATTATGACATTTGTATCATGTGTTTCATTTCTTGCTATGTTGCAATTTTTTTGGCTGCATCCCAATTGTACCTCTACATTGTTCGAGTTTATGTTATTGTTCTCTCACTCTTATGTGATACTGATTATTGTCATTTTTCATGATTACATGCAGATAAGTCCAATCTGACGAAGGCTCAGGCCGAAACGTCATTTGTAACTTGTTTTGGACAAAAACATATATGCTTATGAAATTTTTTTTTTTCTTAATACGGACCAATAAAGAGTGATTTTGCATTACTATCCGTTGTGACTTACTGACTTAGTCTGGGAGATTTAGAGTGCCGAGGTTACTCACTAATTTTATCTATTATTACCTCTGAGCACCTATATACCAGTGAGCAGAGCTTCCTCTACAGTAGTTCTCCTGATTAGGCATGCCCTTACCTAATGAGCAGGGCATTGCAGCTTTGGTAGCAACCATTATGACATGGACTCTGCTGCTGTGGACCCGGGGAGAGTGAGTGCAGATTCATTGCACCCACACTCCTCACATGAAGGGTCCGCACTCCTAGAAAATTGGGGATACGTTCCCTGAGTGTCTCCCCCCCATATTCTAGACGGTCCAGAGTCGTCGTGGGACCCCTTTATTTTTTTTCTTACAATAAATTGGTGAAAGAGGAAATGTTTTGGGGACTGTTTTTTCAAATAAATTTCTTTTGTCGATTTTTTGTTTTTGTTAGTACTGACAGTTTATGATGTTGGGTATCTAATAGACGCCATGACATCACAAACTGCTGGGCTTGATCTCAGGTGACTTTACAGCTAGTATCAACCCGATTTATTACCCCGTTTGCCACTGCACCAGGGCACGGGATGAGCTGGGGTGAAGCGCCAGGATTGGCGCATCTAGTGGATGCGCCACGTCTGGGGTGCCTGCGGCCTGCTATTTTTAGGCTGTGAAGGCCCAATAACTATGGACCTTCCCACCCTGAGAATACCAGACCACAGCTGTCCGCTTTACCTTGGCTGGTGATCCAATTTGGAGGGGACCCTACTTTTTTTGTGTAATTATTAATATTTATACAATAATTATAAAAAAAGAGCCTGGGGGGACCTCCACATTGGATCCCCAACCACGGTAAAGCTGCCAGCTGTAGTTTTCAGGCTACAGACGTCTGCTTTACCCTAGCTGGCTATCAAAAATGGGGGGACCCAACGTCATTTTTTTTTTAACTATTTTTTAAATAGAAAAAATTAATGGGCTTCCCTGTATTTTTATTGCCAACCAAGGTAACGGCAGGCAGATGGGGGTGGCAACCCATAGCTGTCTGCTTTATCTGCGCTGAGAATCAAAAATACCGCGGAGCGCTATGTCATTTTTTTTAAAGATTTATTTTTACAGCACTGTGATGTCCAGCAATCAAAATAAAGGGAAGCCCATTTTGTTTTTAGTTATTTAAATAAATAATTTAAAAAAATATATATGGGCTCCCGCTGCATTTTTTGTATTGCTAGCTAAGGGTAATCCAAGCAGCTACTGGCTGCTAACCCCCACTGCTTGGTGTTACCTTCACTGGCAATGGAAAATCCAGGGAAGCATTTTTTAATTTTTTGGCCAAAAAACTACAAAAAAAGGACGTGAGCTTCGCCATATTTTTGTATGCTAGCCAGGTATAGCAGGCAGGTGCTGGAAGAGTTGGATACAGCGCCAGAAGATGGCGCTTCTATGAAAGTGCCATTTTCTGAGGCGGCTGCAGACTGCAATTCGCAGCAGTGGGGCCCAGAAAGCTCAGGCCAACCTGTGCTGTGTATTCCAATCCCCAGCTGCCTAGATGTACCTGGCTGGACACAAAAATGGAGCGAAGCCTACGTCATTTGTTTTCTAATTATTTCATGAAATTCATGAAATAATAAAAAAAGGGCTTCCTTTTATTTTTGGTTCCCAGCCGGGTACAAATAGGCAACTGGGGGTTGGGGGCAGCCGTACCTGCCTGCTGTACCTGGCTAGCATACAAAAATATGGCGAAGCCCACATAATTTTGTCAGCAAAAAACTTCTGCATACAGTCCTGGATGGAGTATGCTGAGTATGCTGAGCCTTGTAGTTCTGCAGCTGCTGTGTGTCTGTATGGAGAAGAGCAGACAGCAGCTGCAGAACTACAAGGCTCAGCATATCCCATCCAGGACTGTATGCAGAAGTTTTTTGCCCACCAAAAAAATGACGTGGGCTTCGCCATATTTTTGTATGCTAGCCAGGTACAGCATGCAGCCACGGGCTGCCTCCAACCCCCAGTTGCCTATTTGTACCCGGCTGGGAACCAAAAATATAGGGAAGCCCTTTTTTTTTTAATTATTTCACTTATTTCATGAAATAATTAAAAAACAAATGACGTGGGCTTCGCCCCATTTTTGTGTCCAGCTGGGTACAACTAGGCAGCTGGGGATTGGAATCCGCAGCACAGGTTAGCCCGAGGTTTCTGGGCGCCTCTGCTGCGAATTTCAGTCCGCAGCCATCCCAGAAAATGGCGCTCTCATAGAAGCGCCATCATCTGGCGCTGTATCCAACTCTTCCAACAGCCCTGGAGCCGGGTGGCTTGTTGGGTAATCATGAGTTAATACTGGCTTTGTTTTACTAGCCAGTATTAAGCCAGAGATTCTTAATGTCAGGCACGTTTGACCCAGCTATTAAGAATCTCCAATAAAGGGTTAAAAAAAAGACACCACACAGAGAAAAAATACTTTAATAGAAATAAATACACAGACACATTAGAGACTCCATCTTTATTACCCCCTGTCAGCCCAATAAATCCCCAATAAACCAGCGCTGATAAGAGGTTTTTAATAGAGGCTTAAATTATAAGCAGCAATTTCAGCGTTCCAAGTGCCTTTAAATGAATTTGAAGAAACTGCACTTCAGGATTGTAGTGAGGATTGTAGTGAGGATGAGGTGCCCCAGCCCATTACTTGATGGGCTGGGGCACCTCATCCTCACTACAATCCTCACTAGTGTAGTAGTAGTGACGATTGTAGTGAGGATGAGGTGCACCAGCCCATCATTGGCTGGGGCACCTCATCCTCACTACAATCGGGAAGCAGCGTGCAGCCTTCACTCCGTGAGTGATCAGTGCTGCTAGCGGTAACAGCGGTAACGCTGACAGACGCGTTACCATAGCAACAGTGCTCCCGGAGCCGCGGTTAGCGGTGATGTCACCGCTAACTGCGTTGCTATGGCAACGGTGATCTCCGTTAATGACCGGCTGTGTCAGCCGGTCCCTAACGGAACGGGGAGTCGACCGTGTGCTAGAGCATATCGCCGGTACACGGCGATACACAAATGTGCACCGTGTACCGGAGAGATGCACTCGCAGGTCCTACATGACGTGTCATAGTCATGTGACCAGTCTGTAGCCAATGAGATAATAGCCACGTGACTGGTCACATGGCTATTTTGACGTCACGATAGGTCCTGCTTCTCTGCTGGCAGTGCCGGTCACCGGGAGGATTCAGCGATCATCGGATGGAATAGCGGCAGGAGACAGAGTGCAGGAGGGATCGCGGGGACCTGTAAGTGTTATGGCAATGTTTATTAACTGTTTGTGTACATTTATCATGCATTTTTATGTGTTTGTGATTGCCTCCCATTATAGCCTATTGTTTCTAGTTCGGTTCGTCGAACGTTCGACGAACCGAACTTGAACGGGACCCCCGTTCGGCGAACCAACCTCGAGCCGAACCGCGACCGGTTCGCTCATCTCTACTCAGGACTGACTGACTCCTCCCCCAGGTCAGAGCTTAAAGAATGCTCCCTGGAATTCCAGGTTTAGAGCTCTCCCTGCTGGCTCGGAGGAGGAACTGTGTTGTATGATGGTACTCACTGGCCAATGGACTCCCCCACCTGCTTCCAGGTGCAGGGTTAACCCTTTTGGGGAGGGCAACACTACAGTGGCATCCAGACTGCAAGAGTGCCACAATTACACTAAGGTTTGACTTTTACTTATTTTTTTGAATGGCCCACCATTTTTTAAGGCTATTGTGTTACTTTTGTCTAGAATTTTTGTTTTGTATATTATTGACCTATGTAACGAAGACTGCTCTTGGACCTTTCTATCCTTTAATACTTTTTCTGAATAATAGCATCTATTAGTGTTTCCTTGGGACTTTTGACGTATTACATAGTTGGTGCACACCCTAATGTGACTACATTGGTAAATTGAGGGTAAATGTTTATAAGTGCCATGTATTGTAAACTTCTTGATTATGAAAACAATAACCAAGTATAGCGGACCTCATATTAATAGTAATATCCATGAACCCCATAAGATGCATATAATAACTTGTGAAAGAAAGGGGGTATTGTCATGTTGAAGATAAAACTATAATACCACAATTGTGAAAAAAGTATATACATTTTTATTACAAAAATGCAAGTAATACAACCACGTGTGGTAAACAATTGAAAGTTAGACATACATGATTAAAACCAGGTCTAAATGAGACAAGAGGAGGAAAAAGGGGTCCCACAAAGGGAGACAGACTACCCCCTGGCAATAAATAAGGGGATGTCCCTGGATCCAAGGTAAATATACTTATATAATTTATATACTTTTTTTACAATTGTGGTAGTATAGTTTTATCTTCAACATGACAATACCCCTTTTCTTTCACAAGTTATTATAAACTTCTTGATTATGTTGCACAAACAATAAAAGAACATCATGATCTCTTGTAACCTTGAGGTTGATATTTTTCAACAATTTTTTTTCTGAAGTCCACAGACAATTCTCTTTTCCTCTATCTACTCTCCATGTGTAGTGTGACACACAATGACACACAATGCAAAGATTGAGTCAGCTTCTCCCCTTTTTATCTGGTTTCAGGTGTGAATTTCACTTTGCCCACACCTGTTATTTGCCATAGGTGAGTTTGAACGAACATCACATGCTTGTATTAAAGTTGTTTACCTACAATTTTGGAATGATGTCATCAATTTTGTCTTGCCCATTCTTGGGGTTTTGTCTGAAATGATGTCCAATTTGCCTTTTTCTCAGTTTTTTTTTATGTTGCTCCAATACACACAAAAAGGCAATTATTATGTGTATGACAAAACATTTGTAATTGCAATCATTTTCTGGGAGAAATACTTAATTTTCTGGAATAATTTCAAGGGTGTCAACACTTTCTGATATGATTGTAGGTGTCACGTGATCAGCTACAATTAACACCAATGGCCACAATCCATGTATGAGGGCAATAATGCATAAATGCATAAACTAATAGTTGAAAGCATCAAAGTGGAAAAAAGCAAACCAATAATTAGTAAACATTCACTTTTTATAAAAAGAAGTTAATATGGTGGCCACATAGAGGAATAACATTAATTTATTGGGCCACATGGAACATTATTGATGTATAAGGGCCACATAGCGGGACATTTTTAATGTGTGATGGCCACAAATAGGAATATCACTACTATATCGGGGCCACGAAGATGGACTGTACATCTGTATGGTGGCATGATAGTTGGACGATATTACTGTATGGGTGCCATGGTAGGAGGAAAGCAATTCTATTGTATTTGGCACAAAGGGGACATAGGCATTACTGCGGTAATTATTTGACTATTTTATTTAAAAATGTTACTTAGAAAAACTGAGCAATTAGATAATTTTCTGTCAGATTTGTATATAGTTTCTTTATTGAGATTAATACAACCCTCAAATCTTAGTGTGGGATGGGAGCCAGGTCCAAATTTTGCACTAGAGCCTACAGGACTTTAGTTAAGCCACTGATTTCTGGATTATTTTTATAATTCTTTTTTGTGCATTTTCTGTGTTTAGTGCTTTTTAATTAAACAGAACAGCTCTAAAACAATATTATGTAATCTGCTCTGTGTGTAAATCTGCCCAGACTGTTTATATGCTCACATTATCAATCTGTTTTAGCAGATTAACTAGCAGAGCAGCTTACATGGTATTCTATCAATAGCTTTTTTATGTAGTTAAAGGGTTATCCAATAATTTAATGTGACATTTTCTATTATCTTAAACAGAGCAAGAATTCCAAGAATTAGAATAATAAAAAAACAAGCTTATGCCTGGCTATTATGTTCCATACTTGTTATGATGCCTTCTGTTGTTTTATATACCTGTGATAAAAAGAAACATAATTGCGTAGCTTTTTATTGAATGGCTAATATGAGGCTTCACTTTGCGGCCTGTGTGCAAAAGGATCCAAGCAGAAAGTTTGAGCTACTGAGCATGTTTGTCCATAATCACTCATCATCCTTGATGGACCTTCTGAGAGAAAATTATAAGAATACAAGAGAAGTGCTATAAATAGCCAGTCACAGCAATACTGTGCCTTGAAAAAGTATTCATACCCTGTGAACTTTTCTACATTTTTTAATGTTACACCCACAAACTTATTTGCTTTTTTTTTGGGATGTGATATACTTGCTGCAGTAGCAAGTATTTGTGAAGTATTAAGTAAATAATACATGGTTTTCTAAATAATTAAAAAATCTAAATAAGAAAATTGTAACATGCATTTTTAGTCAGCCCCTTGTAGTCTAATACATACAAATAAAATCCTCAGTGACCAATTACCTCCAGAAGCCATGTAGCTAGTAAATTTAGTCCACCTATGTGTCATTTATTCTCAGCGCAACAACAGCTGTTCTGTGAAGGCCTCAGTGGTTTGTTTGAGAACATTAGGAATCAAACAACATCATAAAAACCAAAGAACCTACTAGGTAGGTCAGGAAAAAAGTTGTGGAGAAGTAAAGCAGGATTAGTTTATAAAAAAAAGTCCAAGCTCTGAATATCTCATAGACCACAACTGCAAATTTACCAAATATGGTTGTCCACCTAAACTGACATCCTAAGCAAAGAGAGCACTAATAAAGTAGCAGCCAAGAGGTCCATGGTCATTCTGGAGGAGCGTCAGAGTTCCAAAGCTCAGGTGGGAGAATCTGTCCATAAGACAACTCTTAGTCATTTACTCCACTAATCTGGCATTTATGGAAGTGGGACAAGAAGAAAGCCATATTTGAAAGCAAGCCATAAGAAGCCCATTTCACAATTTTCAAAAGCCACATAGGGGATACAGCTAGCATGTGGAAGAAGGTGCTATGGTCAGAAGATATTAAAATGGAACTTGTGGGGCTAAATGCAAAATGCTATGTGGTGGAAAGCTAACACTGTACTGAAAACACCATCCACATTGTCAAACATGGTGGTGGCAGCATCATGCTGTGGGGATGCTTTTCTTCAGCAGGTACAGGGAGGTTGATCAGAGTTGATGGGAAGATGGATGGAGATAAATACAGGGCTACCCTGGAGGAAAACCTGTTAGAAGCTACAAAAGACTTGAGACTATGCGTAGCTTCAGCGTATATTTATATATGAGCTGGTAAATGTGAAACTAAGCATATTGCTCTCTATACACGCATATCATCAGCAGGTTGTTGCCGTTTGATACTGTTGATATGTACCTCCTGGCACATCCAGAAATAACCTCCTTGAGATATGACTTAGTTGTGTTTCAGCCTTAAAATCATTCACCTTTATGTGGACTTGGTTCATTTTTCCCTCCCTCTGTGGGTTATGGTCTCGGTCATTGTTATCTGATTGTGATTTGCTCAGGTTAATTTTTGCATTATTAACTCTCTCTCAGAATTGATTTTTGGATTTATACCTATGCAATATAACTTGAGCATCCCCATTTATGGTGATTTATTTATTGTCGGACTTTTCAGTGACTTTCACCATCCACTTAGGGAGTTCCATTTATTCACTAAACGCTGGACATTGTCTATTTTTTCTGGTCAATATAACATCTTATATTCATGCCTCCTGCTGCACTCCTATAACGTTGTGTTATCCTCTATGTGCACTACCCGATAATTCTGGTTCTTGGTATTCCGATTTTAGCCTGATTGTCTAGTATACCTATTATATTTATATTACTGGATGAATTTTTTCCTCTTATGTCCGCAATTTTGCATTAATAAAATTTCATTGAATTTTCTTAAGAGGTTGATTTACTGTGTATTATTTTTGACCACTTCGTGGCCTCACTAGTAGAAACCCTATTTTCTTTTTCCTGTTTTCTATATCAATCCTGTAGGACCTCAATTGAGAAATGAGTGGTATAAAAGGGCCTTGTTTTTGTCACCAGATGATTATTTGCTACATGACCTCAGCCTAGGAGCTACAGTTCCAGCTTGAGTATCACAGAACTTATTCACTTCAAATATTCTAACATGACCTCAGCAACGGTTCCGACTGGAGGATTACAGAACTTATTTACTGCTCAACGCTGAGCTCACATATTCAGTTGGGACAGTTTGGGCTCCTGGCTATATATCTTGTTCTGCTCCATCAGCTTCCTAAGCTTGCCGCTATCTCCTCTCAGTAGGTGCCCGCCAAATGTAAGGTGCTGCTGGCTGGCATAGTTGGCCCTGGAAGCCCCTAACTCACGATAATTCTAACCCCTGGTGGGCCATTGGAAGGGTGAAACTTTGTTGCTTTTATCATCCTATGTTCTTGCTAGGAATGTGCAATATGTTTTTGCCTGTTGGTGAACCAATTAAGTCTTATCAATGTGTGGTTCCCTCTTTCTGTGTTGTTTGAGTAGTGTTCTGCCCACAGGGAAGGAATGAGAGTATTCAGTGGGATGAGCCCTCGCCCGTGGGGGTTTTCTGAAGACAGCCATGCCAGCAGATGAGAGCACCCACTCACCCTTGTGTCTCCACAGTCAATGCCACTCAGCACATAATGCATGAAAGCACCTTCTTGCATTATTGTGTTAAAGTAAATTTTTATAAATAAAAAAGCCATGAATATTGATAATTGTGACTAGAGTTTAAATTTCACAAGGACAATTAGGTGAAAAAAGCAACTTCAATTTGTTACCCAATTTGTGCTGTCGTACAAGAAAGGAATTCTATTTTGCTTTTGGAGTGCAAATTTTGCTGGGTTGGTTTTAATTAGCTATATCAAATTTGCACAGTCCCTGAGGTATTAGCATAGAAGAGGTCCCCCAGAAGTTTCCTCATTTTGGAAACTACAACTCTCAGGCAATCCATCTAGGAATGTAGTGAATGTGTTTACCCTCAAGGTTATTAGGGTACCTAAATAAAGTACCACTAAAATGTTAACATGAACAATTACATTTCTTTACAGCATTAGATAGATTTATCTCCAATATTTTAATTTCTACAAGAAGTAATAAAATAAAATCTACCCCGAAATGTAGTACACATTTTTTCTAAGAACAACAATATTTTTATGGGATTGTACATTACTGTTTGGGCACACGGCATGGCTCAGAAGTAATGGAGCGACATATGAAGCGTATATTTTGTTGGAATGGTTTACTGAACCCATATTACACTCGCAGAGCCCCTGAGTTATAAGTAAGAGCAAGCATCCCAGAGGTGACCCCATTTTGGAAACTATACCTGTCAAGGCATAGATCAAAAGGTGCTAATACCATTTAGACCTCATAAGTGTCTTCAATATATTAAAGGACACTAGGCTGCAAAAAGTGAAAATTGCAGTATTTTTTCCAAATAGGGTTTATTTTGTGTGGCATAAGTGACATAATTACTTTATTCCATGTGTTAAGGCCACTTTACACGCAGTGATATCGCTAGCGATGTCGCTGCCGATCGCACCCGCCCCCATCGTTTGTGCATCACGGGCAAATCGCTGCCCGTGGTGCACAATATCGCTAATACCCGTCACACGGACTTACCTTTCCAAGCGACGTCGCTGTGGCCGGCGAACAGCCTCTTTTCTAAAGGGCGGTTCGTGCGGCGTCACAGCGACATCACACGGTAAGTGTCCAATAGAAGCGGGGAGGCGGAGAGCAGCTGCATGAAAGTCACGCCCACCTCGTTGCCGGAAGACATGTTGTTCGTCGTTCCTGGGGTGTGACACGTAGCGATGTGTGCTGCCTGAGGAATGACGAACAACCTGCGTCCAAAATCAGCAACGATTTTTGGGAAATGGACATGTCAACAATCAACGATTTGGTGAGTATTTTGCATCGTTAGCAGTCGCTCTTACGTGTCACACGCAATGACGTCGCTAACGAGGCTGGATGTGCATCACGAATTCTGTGACCCCCAACAACATCTCGTTAGCGATGTCATTGCGTGTAAAGCGGCCTTTAGTACAATGAACAAAATACCAAATGTATATAGTTTTATTTATGTTTGACTAGATTTTCATAATAAAAATTATTCATAAAAAGCAAAAATAGTTTTGTGTCACCACACCCTGGAAAAAAAAACCTTTTTATTTTTGTGTTGATGTAGCTGAGGTTGAGGTTTACTTTTGGTCAGATGAGTTATAGTTTTTTTATAGGCATCAATTTAGGTATTTTTGACTTTTTATCACTTCTTATGTAATCTTTTATAGTACAAAGTGACATGCAAACAGTATTCTGAATTTTTTATTATTGCGTTTACTACATGGAATAAATGCATTCTAAATTCACAGACTGGGTAATTTTGGACATGATCATACCAAATGTATATAGTTTATTTATATTTAATCACTTTTTTACAATAAAGTCCCAATATTATAAAAAAAACAACAGTTCATCGCTTTTTATGAAAAAAAATTAAGTTTCATAAAACTCCAATTTTGCCTATGTGTTTTTTTATGGTGTTCTGCAAAATAGAAAGTAAAAAACTAATTTTTATAGTTTGGTTCATTATTATATTTTTCCAAGATAAGAAAAGATATGGGCTATTTATGTTTTTTTTTTTACACTTTTTTTCATTTTTTTTGTTAACATTATTCACTTTGTAGGTATAATACACCCTTAGGCCCGTTTCACACGTCAGTGAAAAACACAGACGTTTTTCACTGGCATGTAAAACACACACATGTCCCTGGATGTGCCGTGAATCACGGCACACGTGGGTTGTCTAAGTGCAATCCGGGCTCCGTTCTCTGAGGCCCGTGATTGCACTTAGAAATCAACTCACCTGCGCCCGCTCCCGCTCTCCATGGTGCTGATCGCTCCCGCGGTGCAGCATCCGGCCGGCGCTGACCCCTGCAGCAGCTGCTTCCGGGTCGGTTGTGTCGTGCATCATTAATATGCGCGACAGTAATCAGCCGGCTTAGAAGCAGCAGGCTGCACGGGCTGCGGAGAGCGCGGCTGAAGCCGGGTGAGTAAAAATGTTTATTATTTTAAATGCACGTTTTTTTCTGGCACGTGTTTCACAGACCAAACCACTGCATGGTCCGTGGGACATCAGTGATGCCAGAAAAAAATGGACATGTCTCCGTGCGGCAATCACGCACACGCGGGTACGCCGCACGGAGACACGTGCAGTGAAAAATCACTGACATGTGAGCAGACCCATTCATTATAATGGGTCTGCGTATGTCAGTGATTCTGGTACGTTTAAAAAAAAGCACAAATGTACCAGAATCACTGACGTGTGAAAGGGGCCTTACCATTACACAGGTAAGGCTGGACTCACACAAGTGTATGGCATCCAATGCGAAAGCATCGGATGCGATATGCTAATGATTCCCGGCTCAGGCTCTGCTGTGAGCGTCAGCCGAGTGTCATGCAACTGTGACCCGATCCTGCAATCAGGTCACAGCTGTGAAGCTGAGGACAGGCGCTGCGGAAGAGAGGGAGGGGTTAATCCCCCCATCTCCTCCATTGTCAGCCAGTGTGTATATCGTACTGCACTGGGATAACATCCGAGTGCAGTCCCATGTTTCTCTCTCACCCATTCACTTGAATGGGCGCGAGTGATACGGCTCTCGCAGAAAATGGCAGCATGCTACTACTCTTCTCGCATCCAGAATCTGTATACGAGAAAAGCTGACCAACTGCTCTCCCTCATTGACTAACATAGGTCAGAGTGCAATGCGAGATTTTCTCACATTGCACTCATTCGATTTCAACGGTCGTGTGAGTGTGACCTAAAGGACAAGATCATACATCATCCCTCTCCTATCCCTTCTGCTGTAGCCTACATCATCCCTCTCCTATCCCTTCTGCTGTAGCCTACTAGCCCCACTTCTGCTACTATACAATGGCTTAAGTGGGTGAGCGTCATTTTAGAAGGCTGGAGTTTAGCCTGGAACTCAGCTCCAAATGCTTTAAAATGAGACCAAAACAACTGCTGTAGTCGTGGCCAGCCCAAGATTTCTCAAGTTATGCCATTTTCACATGTTCAGTTTTTGCTATTTTACGTCAGTATTTGTAAGCTAAAACCAGGAGTTGAACAGTCAGAGGAAAAGTGTAATGGAAACTCATGCATCACTTCTGCATTTTTCACCCACTCGATTTTAGTTTACAAATACTGAGAATACCGGGCCGCCGCTGTGTGTTTACCTGGCTGGACGGTAAAAATACGGAGGAGCACACGCTTTTTTAAATTTTTTTTATTTTTAATATGCACATTAGATTTCTATGTGTCTGTGCATTATATATGTAAACTTCCTACAGCACTGAAAATGGAGGAACTTTCTCTTCCTCTCCTAGTCACTAGAGTTGAGCGCGGCTCGCGGTTCGAGGTTCTCCAGTTCGCGGCTCGAGTGATTTTGGGGGCTGTTCTAGATAGAACTAGAAAACGAGCTTTTTGCTAAAGCTCAATAGTTCTAGATACGTTCGAGAACGGTTCTAGCAGCAAAAAGACCAGCTATTTACTAGCTGGCTTTCCGCTGTAATAGTGTAAGTCACTCTGTGACTCACACTATTATGAAATTTCAGTGTATAGTGTGCGGGAACAGCGCATTCAGATCACTGCTGTATGGATAATGGTGATCGCCAATTTTTTTTTTTTCCTTGTCTTCCTTCCCTGCGCGCGCGTGTAGTGGGGCGGGCCAGCATGTCAGCCAATCTCAGACACACACACGGCTAAGTGTACTTTTAGCCAGAGAAGCAACGGCATGTGTGATAGGATGTTCATGTCACATGTCCCTGCATTATAAAAACGAGTATCTGCCCATCCGGACGCCATTATCTCTTCTGTGTCCTTGGTGTCAGTCACCTCTGGCGCAGCGCCTATCTCCGATACTGCTGTGTACGCTCTATACACAGCACTGTACAGAATAGGGATAAGCACTTTCTATCAGTCCTTTTAAGGGCTAATACCGGCAGGGTCAGAGCCATAGGTGACAGGTCCGTGAAAACAGAGTTTAACAGCTACACAAGATGACAGCGTCTGTGTAGCTAAGGTCAGGGATTTCCTCGCTGCATTTCCCCATTAGGAGGGATAGAAAGGCAGGATTCCTTTCTTCTACCCAAAGACCCACAACCCTGCCACTGTACCCTCCTGCCCTTTGCACACTCAAACTCATTGTTACTAAGCCATTATACTAGCAAACACTGAGTGAACTTAGTGGCATCCTAAACGTGGCTGTTGGACTTCTGTATTGTCCCACTAGTGCAAAGATATTTGCAGCACGTCTGCCTGCATTGCACACTCAAACTCATTGTTACTAAGCCATTATACTAGCAAACACTGAGTGAACTTAGTGGCATCCTAAACGTGGCTGTTGGACTTCTGTATTGTCCCACTAGTGCAAAGATATTTGCAGCACGTCTGCCTGCATTGCACACTCAAACTCATTGTTACTAAGCCATTATACTAGCAAACACTGAGTGAACTTAGTGACATCCTAAACGTGGCTGTTGGACTTCTGTATTGTCCCACTAGTGCAAAGACATTTGCAGCACGTCTGCCTGCATTGCACACTCAAACTCATTGTTACTAAGCCATTATACTAGCAAACACTGCTGCCAGTTTAAGGGCCATTGTCAGGGATAATTATTGTTGTTTATTCTGCTGTTAATAAAGCTAGACCACCGCTGAAATCTACACCACCTCTCAATTTTTACTACCACATTTTAAGTGTACAATCTTCTCGCAATCAAAATGAGTGGCAAAATGATAGATGCTGGTGGAAAGGGGAAGAGGCGTGTTGGAAAAGGGTTTGTCCGTGGGGAAGGTGGCAAAGCTCCATTAACATCTGCTGAAGATAGACCATCTTCCAGCAAAAGTAAGATGTCTACTACTTACCGTGGACAATCCGATGTGCTCCCTTTTTTACGGACACAAACAATTGGAACAAAGGTAGATGATGGCCAAAAAAGGAAAATGCTTGAATGGATCTCAAGTGGTCCAACAAGTGCCCTCACCGCCACCTCAACTACCGCATCCAAAAAACACCAGTCCTCTGAGTTGTCATCCCAATCAAACTTGCTTTCTCCCAGCTCTGAAGTCTCCATCCGCCCTGCACAGTATGGTGGAACTGAGATGGCTGAGTCTGCAGAGCTGTTCAGTCACACTATAGCCTGGGAATCAGAGGTCTGCTCCCAAGCTACAGTGAGTACAGACCAGGAAATGGTCTGCAGTGATGCCCAGAACCTTTGTGACTGATTCAGGCGGTGAGGACCAAGTTTCTGAGCATAATGTTGACCCTTTTTCACAAACTGTAACACCTGTTGTTATAGACAATGAGGAACATACTGATGACGATGAGACGCAGATACCAAATTGGGATGACAACTTAAATATTCGGTCAGGGAAAGAAGAGGCTCGGTCTGAGGGTGAGGGGAGTGCAAACACAACAATTGATGAGGAAGTTCTAGATCCCACCTACTGTCATCCCACAATCAGGCCCTCGAGGAGGTCAACAGAGACGGTGGAGGAGGATGCAACTGACGACGAAGTTACCTTGCGCCTTCCTGGACAGAGTAGGAGTACTGGTAGCACGTCTACAACTGCATCCTCAGCCACCACTGTGCCTCTGAGCACTAGTCGGGGTGGATCAGCAGGTTGCATGCCCTCTAAGCCTTGCCTAGCCTGGTGATGAGCGAACCATCCACCGCCTGCCCCTTCTAGTGCATCCGCGCGCTCTTCATCTTCTAGGACTGTGGGGACAGCTGTCACACCTGGTTTTCCACGCACAACTTCCACCACTGTAACCGCAACAGGCAGTTTGCTTGGTAGGTCGTCAGTTGGTTTGGAAGGAGAAACAAGTACGTGAGTACAGCTCTCTCAGACATCGATAGCACCAACGTTGGATGAAGGCGACATCATGTCTACGCCTGCACTTTCCTCACAAAGCTGCATTTTTCCAAGGACACCCTACTCAACACCGTCTACACACAGCAGCCAGATCTCTGTCCCTCAGATGTGGACAAATAAAAGGCCATTTCCTGCGACCCATGACAAAGCTAAGAGGTTGACTTTATCCCTCTGTAAGCTCTTGGCTACCGAAATGCTGCCTTTCCGCCTGGTGGACACACAGGTTTTTAGAGACCTTATGTCTGTCGCTGTGCCCCAGTACCAGATGCCCAGTCGCCACTACTTCTCTAAGAAAGGTGTGCCCGCGCTACACCAGCATGTCGCACACAAAATCACCGCTTCCTTGAGAAACTCTGTGTGTGAACGGGTGCATTTCACCACCGATACTTGGACCAGTAAGCATTCACAGGGACGTTACATGTCGCTGACTGGGCACTTGGTAACTTTGATGATAGATGGTGAAGGGTCTGCTGCACAAGTCTTGCCATCCCCACGACTTGTGTGTCAATCCTCTGTCTGTCCAAGTTCCGCCACTGCTTCTGCCTCCTCCACCTCATCTGGGTCCTCCACCTCCGCCCCAAGCCTGCCTGGTCAGGCCACCAGCGTTCGCACTGCGCAGAAGGAATCACGCACCCCTCAGTACTATGCTGGCAGCAGAGCGCAACGGCATCAGGCGGTCTTTAGCTTGACATGTCTTGGAAATAGGAGTCACACAGTGGCTGAGTTGTGGGCAGCTCTGGAGACTGAGTTTAATAAATGGTTGTCTCCACTCAACCTGCAGCCTGGTAAGGCCGTGTGCGACAATGCTGCAAACCTTGGTGCGGCCCTTCGCCTGGGCAAGGTGACACACGTGCCTTGTATGGCTCTTGTGTTGAACCTTGTTGTCCAGCAATTTTTAACACACTATCCCGGCCTAGATGGCCTTCTGACCAGGGCACGAAAACTGTCTGCTCACTTCCGCCGTTCAACCGCCGCAGCTAAGCGACTTGCATCGCTCCAGAAGTCTTTCGGCCTGCCGGTTCATCGCCTGAAATGCGATGTGGCGACACGCTGGAATTCGACTCTCCACATGTTACAGCGACTGTGGCAGCACCGCCGAGCCCTGGTGCAATACGTCATGACGTATAGCCTGGGCCAACGAGATGCAGAGGTGGGGAAGATCACCCTGATGGAGTGGTCTCAGATCAAGGACCTATGCACCCTTCTGCACAGTTTCGACATGGCGACAAATATGTTTAGCGCTGACAATGCCATTATCAGCATGACAATTCCAGTCATTTACATGCTAGAGCACACGCCAAACACTATTCGGAGTCAGGGGGTGAGACAACAGGAAGGGGAGGAACTACAGGAGGATTCATATGCGCAAGACACAACAACTTTACCAAGGTCCAGATGTTCATCATCGCCAACGCGGCAGGCATGGGACCATGGGGGACAGGGATCAACAAGGGCGCATGGTAGCAGGCAAAATGTTGAGGAAGGTGCAAGAGAACATGAAGAAATGGAGGACGAACTGTCCATGGACATGGAAGACTCAGCGGATGAGGGAGACCTTGGTCAAATTTCTGTTGAAAGAGGTTGGGGGGAGATGTCAGAGGAAGAAAGAACGGTTAGCACTTCTATGCCACAAACACAGCGTGGACTTGGTCCGCATGGCTGCGCAAGACACATGAGCGCCTTCTTGCTGCACTACCTCCAACATGACCCTCGTATTGTCAAAATTAGAAGTGATGATGACTACTGGCTTGCCACACTATTAGATCCCCGGTACAAGTCCAAATTTTGTGACATAATTCCAGCAATAGAAAGGGACGCACGTATGCAGGAGTATCAGCAGGAGCTGTTACTCGATCTTAGCTCGGCTTTTCCACCAAACAAACGTGCAGGTGCAGGGAATGAATCTCCCAGTTGTAAGTTGACAAACATGGGACGGTCTCGTCATCTTCAACACTCTACCCATACCAGTAGCACCGTATCTGGTGCTGGTAACAGCAATTTTATGGAATCTTTTCATAATTTTTTTAGACTGTCCTTTGCAAGGCCACCAGAGACAACAAGCCTGACACATAGTCAACGGCTGGAGAGGATGATACAGGAGTATCTCCAAATGAACATTAATGCCATGACTTTGCAAATGGAGCCTTGCTCATTTTGGGCTTCAAATCTTGAAAAATGGCCAGAGCTCTCAACTTACGCCTTGGAGATTTTGTCGTGTCCAGCTGCCAGCGTTGTCTCTGAATGTGTCTTCAGTGCTGCTGGGTGTGTGCTGACAGATAAGCGCACGCGTCTGTCCAGTGACAATGTTGACAGAATAACGTTCATCAAAATGAACAAGTCATGGATCCACAAGGAATTTACTACCCCTATGTCATCCTGGGGAGAGTAAATGCTTGTGGATTTGGAATGTGCTTGATGCAAATCAAAACATCTTGTTTGCAACTAGGGCACAAGTGCTGCCACTGATGGGGTGTCTGTGTGGCCCAATTTTTGGAAAAAAGGGAGACTCCGCTTGGAGTAACCCTTGCTTGCTGTGTTTTTTAAAAGGAGCCAAGATGAACAACTCATGGTTCAGCAAAGACTTTGCTACCTACCCGGTGTCATCCTGGGGACGGTTAAGGATGGCGTATTTTTGAAAGTGCTTGATGCAAATCTAGCTGTGAAGTGTACAACTGGGGCACAAGTGCTGCCACTGAAGGGGTTAGTGTCTGTGTGGCCCAATTTTTGGAAAAAAGGGAGACTCCGCTTGGAGTAACCCTTGCTTGCTGTGTTTTTTAAAAGGAGCCAAGATGAACAAGTCATGGTTCAGCAAAGACTTTGCTACCTACCCCAGTGTCATCCTGGGGACGGTTAAGAATGGGGTATTTTTGAGTGTGCTTGATGAAAATCTAGCTGTGAAGTGTACAACTGGGGCACAACTGCTGCCACTGAAGGGGTGGGTGTGTGTGGGGCCCAATTTTTGTAAAAAAGGGAGACTCCGCTTGGAGTAACCCTTGTTTACAGTGTTTTTAAAAAGGAGCGAAGATGAACAGAGCTGATATCAGGAAAGACTAAGCTTCCTACCCCGGTGTCATCCTGGGGACGGTTAAGGGTGGCGTATTTTTGAATGTGCTTGATGCAAATCTAGCTGTGAAGTGTACAACTGGGGCACAACTGCTGCCACTGAAGGGGTTAGTGTCTGTGTGGCCCAATTTTTGGAAAAAAGGGAGACTCCGCTTGGAGTAACCCTTGCTTGCTGTGTTTTTTAAAAGGAGCCAAGATGAACAAGTCATGGTTCAGCAAAGACTTTGCTACCTACCCCGGTGTCATCCTGGGGACGGTTAAGAATGGCGTATTTTTGAATGTGCTTGATGCAAATCTAGCTGTGAAGTGTACAACTGGGGCACAACTGCTGCCACTGAAGGGGTAGGTGTGTGTGGGGCCCAATTTTTGGAAAAAAGGGAGACTCCGCTTGGAGTAACCCTTGCTTACAGTGTTTTTAAAAAGGAGCCAAGATGAACAGAGCTGGGATCAGGAAAGACTTAGCTACCTACCCCGGTGTCATCCTGGGGACGGTTAAGAATGGCGTATTTTTGAATGTGCTTGATGCAAATCTAGCTGTGAAGTGTACAACTGGGGCACAAGTGCTGCCACTGAAGGGGTTAGTGTCTGTGTGGCCCAATTTTTGGAAAAAAGGGAGACTCCGCTTGGAGTAACCCTTGCTTGCTGTGTTTTTTAAAAGGAGCCAAGATGAACAAGTCATGGTTCAGCAAAGACTTTGCTACCTACCCCGGAGTCATCCTGGGGACGGTTAAGAATGGCGTATTTTTTAATATGCTTGATGCAAATCTAGCTGTGAAGTGTACAACTGGGGCCCAACTGCTGCCACTGAAGGGGTGGGTGTGTGTGGGGCCCAATTTTTGGAAAAAAGGGAGACTCAGCTTGGAGTAACCCTTGCTTGCCGTGTTTTTAAAATGGAGCCAAGATGAACAAGTCATGGTTCAGGAAAGACTTTGCTACCTACCCCGGTGTCATCCTGGGGACGGTTAAGAATGGCGTATTTTTGAATGTGCTTGATGCAAATCTAGCTGTGAAGTGTACAACTGGGACACAACTGCTGCCACTGAAGGGGTTAGTGTCCGTGTGGCCCAATTTTTGGAAAAAAGGGAGACTCCGCTTGGAGTAACCCTTGCTTGCTGTGTTTTTTAAAAGGAGCCAAGATGAACAAGTCATGGTTCAGCAAAGACTTTGCTACCTACCCCGGTGTCATCCTGGGGACGGTTAAGAATGGCGTATTTTTGAATGTGCTTGATGCAAATCTAGCTGTGAAGTGTACAACTGGGGCACAACTGCTGCCACTGAAGGGGTAGGTGTGTGTGGGGCCCAATTTTTGGAAAAAAAGGAGACTCCGCTTGGAGTAACCCTTGCTTACAGTGTTTTTAAAAAGGAGCCAAGATTAACAGAGCTGGGATCAGGAAAGACTTAGCTACCTACCCCGGTGTCATCCTGGGGACGGTTAAGGATGGCGTATTTTTGAATGTGCTTGAGGCAAATCTAGCTGTGAAGTGTACAACTGGGGCACAACTGCTGCCACTGAAGGGGTGGGTGTGTGTGGGGCCCAATTTTTGGAAAAAAGGGAGACTCCGCTTGGAGTAACCCTTGCTTGCCGTGTTTTTAAAAAGGAGCCAAGATGAACAAGTCATGGTTCAGCAAAGACTTTGCTACCTACCCCGGTGTCATCCTGGGGACGGTTAAGAATGGCGTATTTTTGAATGTGCTTGATGCAAATCTAGCTGTGAAGTGTACAACTGGGGCACAAGTGCTGCCACTGAAGGGGTTAGTGTCTGTGTGGCCCAATTTTTGGAAAAAAGGGAGACTCCGCTTGGAGTAACCCTTGCTTGCTGTGTTTTTTAAAAGGAGCCAAGATGAACAAGTCATGGTTCAGCAAAGACTTTGCTACCTACCCCAGTGTCATCCTGGGGACGGTTAAGAATGGCGTATTTTTGAATGTGCTTGATGCAAATCTAGCTGTGAAGGGTACAACTGGGGCACAACTGCTGCCACTGAAGGGGTGGGTGTGTGTGGGGCCCAATTTTTGGAAAAAAGGGAGACTCCGCTTGGAGTAACCCTTGCTTGCCTTGTTTTTAAAAAGGAGCCAAGATGAACAAGTCATGGTTCAGGAAAGACTTTGCTACCTACCCCGGTGTCATCCTGGGGACGGTTAAGAATGGCGTATTTTTGAATGTGCTTGATGCAAATCTAGCTGTGAAGTGTACAACTGGGGCACAACTGCTGCCACTGAAGGGGTGGGTGTGTGTGGGGTCCAATTTTTGGAAAAAAGGGAGACTCCGCTTGGAGTAACCCTTGCTTGCTGTGTTTTTTAAAAGGAGCCAAGATGAACAAGTCATGGTTCAGCAAAGACTTTGCTACCTACCCCGGTGTCATCCTGGGGACGGTTAAGTATGGCGTATTTTTGAATGTGCTTGATGCAAATCTAGCTGTGAAGTGTACAACTGGGGCACAACTGCTGCCACTGAAGGGGTGGGTGTGTGTGGGGCCCAATTTTTGGAAAAAAGGGAGACTCTGCTTGGAGTAACCCTTGCTTGCCGTGTTTTTAAAAAGGAGCCAAGATGAACAAGTCATGTTCAGAAAAGACTTTGCTACCTACCCCGGTGTCATCCTGGGGACGGTTAAGAATGGCGTATTTTTGAATGTGCTTGATGCAAATCTAGCTGTGAAGTGTACAACTGGGGCACAACTGCTGCCACTGAAGGGGTTAGTGTCTGTGTGGCCCAATTTTTTGAAAAAAGGGAGACTCCGCTTGGAGTAACCCTTGTTTGCCGTGTTTTTAAAAAGGAGCCAAGATGAACAAGTCATGGTTCAGCAAAGACTTTGCTACCTACCCCGGTGTCATCCTGGGGACGGTTAAGAATGGCGTATTTTTGAATGTGCTTGATGCAAATCTAGCTGTGAAGTGTACAACTGGGGCACAAGTGCTGCCACTGAAGGGGTTAGTGTCTGTGTGGCCCAATTTTTGGAAAAAAGGGAGACTCCGCTTGGAGTAACCCTTGCTTGCTGTGTTTTTTAAAAGGAGCCAAGATGAACAAGTCATGGTTCAGCAAAGACTTTGCTACCTACCCCGGTGTCATCCTGGGGACAGTTAAGAATGGCGTATTTTTGAATGTGCTTGATGCAAATCTAGCTGTGAAGTGTACAACTGGGGCACAACTGCTGCCACTGAAGCGGTGGGTGTGTGTGGGGCCCAATTTTTGGAAAAAAGGGAGACTCCGCTTGGAGTAACCCTTGCTTGCCGTGTTTTTAAAAAGGAGCCAAGATGAACAAGTCATGTTCAGGAAAGACTTTGCTACCTACCCCGGTGTCATCCTGGGGACGGTTAAGAATGGCGTATTTTTGAATGTGCTTGATGCAAATCTAGCTGTGAAGTGTACAACTGGGGCACAACTGCTGCCACTGAAGGGGTTAGTGTCTGTGTGGCCCAATTTTTGGAAAAAAGGGAGACTCCGCTTGGAGTAACCCTTGTTTGCTGTGTTTTTTAAAAGGAGCCAAGATGAAAAAGTCATGGTTCAGGAAAGACTTTGCTACCTACCCCGGTGTCATCCTGAGGACGGTTAAGAATGGCGTATTTTTGAATGTGCTTGATGCAAATCTCGCTGTGAAGTGTACAACTGGGGCACAACTGCTGCCACTGAAGGGGTTAGTGTCTGTGTGGCCCAATTTTTGGAAAAAGGGGAGACTCCGCTTGGAGTAACCCTTGCTTGCTGTGTTTTTTAAAAGGAGCCAAGATGAACAAGTCATGGTTCAGCAAAGACTTTGCTACCTACCCCGGTGTCATCCTGGGGACGGTTAAGAATGGCGTATTTTTGAATGTGCTTGATGCAAATCTAGCTGTGAAGTGTACAACTGGGGCACAACTGCTGCCACTGAAGGGGTGGGTGTGTGTGGGGCCCAATTTTTGGAAAAAAGGGAGACTCCGCTTGGAGTAACCCTTGCTTACAGTGTTTTTAAAAAGGAGCCAAGATGAACAGAGCTGGGATCAGGAGAGACTTAGCTACCTCCCCCGGTGTCATCCTGGGGACGGTTAAGTTTGGCGTATTTTTGAATGTGCTTGATGCAAATCTAGCTGTGAAGTGTACAACTGGGGCACAACTGCTGCCACTGAAGGGGTTAGTGTCTGTGTGGCCCAATTTTTGGAAAAAAGGGAGACTCCGCTTGGAGTAACCCTTGCTTGCTGTGTTTTTTAAAATGAGCCAAGATGAACAAGTCATGGTTCAGCAAAGACTTTGCTACTAACCCCGGTGTCATTCTGGGGACGGTTAAGAATGGCGTATTTTTGAATGTGCTTGATGCAAATCTAGCTGTGAAGTGTACAACTGGGGCACAACTGCTGCCACTGAAGGGGTGGGTGTGTGTGGGGCCCAATTTTTGGAAAAAAGGGAGACTCCGCTTGAAGTATCCCTTGCTTGCCGTATTTTTAAAAAGGAGCCAAGATGAACAAGTCATGGTTCAGCAAAGACTTTGCTACCTACCCCGGTGTCATCCTGGGGACGGTTAAGAATGGCGTATTTTTGAATGTGATTGATGCAAATCTAGCTGTGAAGTGTACAACTGGGGCACAACTGCTGCCACTGAAGGGGTGGGTGTGTGTGGGGCCCAATTTTTGGAAAAAAGGGTGACTCCGCTTGGAGTAACCCTTGCTTACAGTGTTTTTAAAAAGGAGCCAAGATGAACAGAGCTGGGATCAGGAAAGACTTGGCTACCTACCCTGGTGTCTTCCTGGGGACGGTTAAGTGTTACACCTCGTGGCTCTCCTGTTGCAAGGAATGAGGTGGTCCCCCATTCCTTGTCTGCCACGAGCCCTCCTGCTCAGCAGCACCAAAGGTCTGGGAGACTGCGCACTCTGCAGGAGCTGCCTCCTTGGAGACGCAGCAGAAGGGTGACACCTAGTGGTTCTCCCCTTGCAAGGAATGGAGTGGTCTCCCATCCCTTGTCTGCCACGAGCCCTCCTGCTCATCATCACAGAGGGTCGGGGAGGTTGCGCAGTGTGCAAAGGATGGATACTCAGGGAAGCAACAAGACTTCCCTTATCTCTGCACATTGTGAAACCGAGGATCCCGCCTTTATGACCCAGAGGCAGGAAGATGAGTATGTGCCCCACGTGACGTCTTCTTATTCGCTCACTGATATCACACGGCCCGATAACGAGGCTGGTGGTGTGCTGAATCTTGACTGGCCGGGCCAAGACGTCACGAATCCTGATTGGGTCACGTCCATCTCGCGCCTACCTTTGGGTGGAGCTACACCTCCTTAAAAGCTCCCTCTGCCATCATGGCGGCGCATGACCGTCCTTCTATGTTTGGATGTCTGGCAGCGTGCTGCCACGCCACTGCTCAGGCATTATTGTCTTTTGTGGGCTTTCCCCTTGCTGCTCAGACAGCACCTGGTTTTCAGGAAGTGTTCCTGCCTTGCTGCTCCGGCAGTATCTCCTTTAACAGGCCGTGTTCCTGTCCCAGGTGAGCTCCTCGAGTCTCCACTGGACTCACCTGGTTATTGAAAGCACACGTGCGTGGGCACCTCTGTGCTACCCTCGTGCCATATCCTGTGACTCCCGCTGGCACACGTGCGTAGGCACCTCTGTGCGTCCCCGTGCAACAGGTACACCGATCGAGAAGCCCCGAGCCATACAACCCTCACGGGTTAGGGCGGACCGGTGTACATAGATCGTCTGTGACATTCCAGACGATCACTAGTAGCAACCCGCTCACTCTTTCCTGACCATAGCAGCGGTCCCTTACACCGCACAGTGGACCTTGACCGGCAGAAGCTGTCCATTTCCCATCTTGGCACGCTTCCCCAGGTCCCCCTCGTAACATTACGGTCGCACCAAAGGTCTGGCTATGGCGGAAGAGCAGCAGCAGTTGCTGCATTATGTGCAGCAGTTGGAGTCACGATTGGCAGCAGTGGAGCGGTCTTCCCCTGATAAGGCTGCTCTAGCAACAGTCGCCACCCAGGCGGCTACTCAGGCTGTGGAATTGTGCAGAAGGTCGCCTCGCCTTGCGCTCCCAGAGCGCTTCAGCGGGGACAGCTCTGAGTGCCGTGGTTTTATAAACCAGGTTACCACCTACTTGGAGTTGTCCGCGACTGATTACGCTACTGAGAAGGCGAAGGTAGCCTTCGTCCAGTCCCTGCTCACAGGGAAAGCGCTAAAATGGTCCACGCCATTGTGGGAGCGCGGAGATCGGGTGGTGAATCACCTTCCAGTTTATCTTGAGGCCATGAGAAAGGTGTTCCTCGGGCCTCAAGTCACCCACGACTCCGCGCTGCGGCTCCTACGCCTTCGGCAAAGTCCACTTCAGTCGGGGACTTTGCAGTACAATTCAGGACACTCGCCGCAGAGCTGGACTGGCCAGATAAAGTCTTGGTCCCTGTGTTCTGGGAGGGTCTGGCAGGGTTCGTCAAAGACGCACTGGCCACGCGTGACGTGCCGACCACCTTAGAGTCCTTGATTCGGCTTGCCTCTCGCATAGACATCCGCCACGCGGAGCGGAGGCTCGAGGTCTCTTCGGCACCCACGTCTACTTGGTCTACAGAGCATCTGACTTCCCTTCTCCACCAGACTGATCTCCCAGCCAGCTCTGTTGATGACTCTGTGGAGCCAATGGAAGTCTCCAAAGTGGTCCCCTCTACCATAGGTTCTCGGCCGTCGGCCGTTTGCTTTGCCTGTGGGCAGGGGGGACATGTAGCTACCCGATGTTTGAAACCTTCGGAAAAAAGTCAGTGTCTTGTTTCACCTACGGTCAGCGTGAGGAGGGTCATTTCCACTCCCCAAGACCAGGTGCCACCTGGTAAGACCCTCACTTCCTCTGACTCCCAGAATGGTGTGCTGTCATGGGATCATGCCTCCAAAGTTGGGGCCCACTTCAGGGTCGACAGGACCAGAGACCTAGGGGTCAGGCATTATTGGGGGCCGGCGGTAGCCCAGGATGTACATAAGAATATGGGAGTCTGTACGTCCTGTGCGTATAATAAACCGTTCAGGCGGAGGCCTGCGGGTCTTCCACATCCTGTGCCATCTTTCGCACCTGGTGACCTAGTGTGGCTGTCTTCTGAACATATTTACCTTCCAGTACAGACAGCCGAGTTTGCTCCTAGGTACCTTGGCCCGTTTACAGTAATAGAGCGGGTAACCGCGGTAGTATATCGACTCCAGCTCCCTCCGTGCTGAGCTATTTCTAATACGTTTCATGTATCCCTTCTGAAACCCGTACGACCTAAAACCTCGGGGTCCCTGCTGTCCCAGGCCGACTTCTCGTCCGACGACCCAGAAGTAGCGAAGCTAGTAAAAACAAAAATCTTACAGGGCAAGAGGTACTTCCTCGTGGAGTGGGTCGGTCGTGGCCCAAAGCATAGGTCCTGGGAATTGTAGGATCATGTCCACGCCCCAGGTTTGGTGGTGGCCTTCGAGCGCAGGCGGGGGGGGGCCCTAGACGGGGGGGGTAATGTTACACCTCGTGGCTCTCCTGTTGCAAGGAATGAGGTGGTCCCCCATTCCTTGTCTGCCGCGAGCCCTCCTGCTCAGCAGCACCAAAGGTCTGGGAGACTGCACACTCTGCAGGAGCTGCCTCCTTGGAGACGCAGCAGAAGGGTGACACCTAGTGGTTCTCCCCTTGCAAGGAATGGAGTGGTCTCCCATCCCTTGTCTGCCACGAGCCCTCCTGCTCAGCATCACAGAGGGTCGGGGAGGTTGCGCAGTGTGCAAAGGATGGATACTCAGGGAAGCAGCAAGACTTCCCTTATCTCTGCACATTGTGAAACCGAGGATCCCGCCTTTATGACCCAGAGGCAGGAAGATGAGTATGTGCCCCACGTGACGTCTTCTTATTCGCTCACTGATATCACACGGCCCGATAACGAGGCTGGTGGTGTGCTGAATCTTTACTGGCCGGGCCAAGACGTCACGAATCCTGATTGGGTCACGTCCATCTCGCGCCCGCCCTTGGGTGGAGCTACACCTCCTTAAAAGCTCCCCCTGCCATCATGGCGGCGCGCGACCGTCCTTCTATGTTTGGATGTCTGGCAGCGTGCTGCCACGCCACTGCTCAGGCATTATTGTCTTTTGTGGGCTTTGCCCTTGCTGCTCAAACAGCACCTGGTTTGCAGGCCGTGTTCCTGCCTTGCTGCTCCGGCAGTATCTCCTTTAACAGGCCGTGTTCCTGTCCCAGGTGAGCTCCTCGAGTCTCCACTGGACTCACCTGGTTATTGGAAGCACACGTGCGTGGGCACCTCTGTGCTACCCTCGTGCCATATCCTGTGACTCCCGCTGGCACACGTGCGTAGGCACCTCTGTGCATCCCCGTGCAACAGGTACACCGATCGAGAAGCCCCGAGCCATACAACCCTCACGGGTTAGGGCGGACCGGTGTACATAGATCGTCTGTGACATTCCAGACGATCACTAGTAGCAACCCGCTCACTCTTTCCTGACCATAGCAGCGGTCCCTTACACCGCACAGTGGACCTTGACCGGCGGAAGCTGTCCATTTCCCATCTTGGCACGCTTCCCCGGATTCCCCTCATAACAGTGAAGAATGGCGTATTTTTGTATGTGCTTGATGCAAAACTAGCTGTGAAGTGTACAACTGGGGCACAAGTGCTGCCACTGAAGGGGTGGGTGTGTGTGTGGCTTAATTTTTGGAAAAAAGGGAGAACTCCGTTTGGAGTCACCTTGCGGTGTTTTACATGATTTTAGAAGGGCGTGCCATGCCTATATCTGTGTCTCCTCCTCTTTTTTTTTGTCCAGCTCTTTCGTTTTCGCATGAGTATATGTCCTTGTCACTTTCCCATGTGTTTGTGTTGTGTTATGAGTTGTTTGTCACCTTTTGGACACCTTTGAGGGTGTTTTCTAGGTGTTTTTATGTGTTTGTGATTGCCTGCCTTTGTTTCCTATGCGGTTCGAGGTCGGTTCGTCGAACGTTCCACGAACTGAACTCGAACGAGACCTCCGTTCGACGAACCGAACTCGAGCCGAACCACGACCGGTTCGCTCATCTCTACTAGTCACATCACTTCCTTGCAAAACGCAGGGCAGTGATGTACATTATGTCCCGAAAAACGCGAAATACCGCAGGAAAACACAATGAAACGTACATAACTTGCTACCTGCATTATTCCCTGCATGATTTCATGATTATATTACAGTCAATGGAGTGAATAACGCAGTTAGCTGCAGAAAGGAAGTCTTTTTCTTAAGAAAATCTACCGAAAGAATTTTCCTTAAGAAAAAAACGCAGTGTGCGCACAGCTAATTTTTTTGCCATAGGGGAATGTCTGCAGAAAGGTTACAACCATTTTCTCAAGAAATTTCTGCAGCAAAAACGCAAATAAAAACACAGGTAAAAACGCAGTGTGTGAACATAGCTTAAACACTGCATTTGACATAAAAAATGCATACAAACCGCATGCATTTTGGATGCATTTTGAATGCGTTTTGAATGCATTTTGGATGCATTTTTGACAGTGCAGTCCTATTCGGTTCTGCTACATCCCTGTTCTGGCACAGCAGCACCATAGAGCATGGCTTGCTGCTGACAGCATACAGAGACAGAGCCACCAGATGAGAATGAACTCGGGTGAACTGCTCACATAAGTGCCGGGACACAGGCAGGGCTGCCACTAGGAATTTTAGGGCCCCATACTGGCAAACGTTCGGGGCACCCTTGACACTCCACCCCAGCTCGGCCTCCACCCCAGTTCCGCCTCCACCCCACAAATCTCTAATAGCCCCACCGCCAGTCTTGGAAAACTCCACTTCTGCACTACAACCTCACCAATCAGACATTAACCATTCACACTAAACACCGTTCACACTAAACACCGTTCACACACGCAGCCATCAGATTTTGTTTTGGCCAAAAGATTTTTGTAAGCCTGTCACCTCGACAAGGTAGACTCTTTTGGCAGGGCCCTCCTCTACTCTAACTTTTTTTTTTTTAAATTTAACTTTTTTGGTATATATTTATTTTTGGTATATCTATTTTTTTCTTTAAGGGAATGTGTCACATATAGTTTTTAAACTAATTGAAACCAAAATGTGATAATGCAGACTTGTGGATTTAGACCTGACAACTCCTTAAAAAGCAATCTGTCACCAGGTTTTTAACACCTAATCTGAGCACAGCATAACGTATCCTGATTCCAGCAATGTGTCACTTATTGGGCTGCTTAGTGTAGTTTTGATAACATCACTGGTTAAACAGCAGGAGATTATCATTATAGGACTACTTGGCATGCTCCAGGTAGTCCAGCATATTCATGCGCGCTGTATAACTGCTAGATCTGCAGCAAAGAAAACATTGATTTTATCACAATGACAGCAAACAGCCCAGTAAGTGACACATCGCTGGAATCAGGGTATCTGTCTCTACATTATGCTGCTCTCAGATGAGGGAGCAAAAACCTGGTGACAGATTCACGTTAAGGCTCATTCAGCAGTCGGTGAAAACCAGTCTGCACTTGGACCACAGTGCATGTACTGGCCATGGGTCTCCTGACCTGGCCTCAGCAGCCTCATAGCATATATGAGGATGCAGGTCAGGAGATTGGTGCCCAGGCCATGCATGGCATTTTAAGCTGAGATTTAAACTGATGGTTGTTCCTTATGAGAGCTGAGGAGGATTTTGAACAAAAAATGCCACATAAGGCAGAATTAGGCTGAGTCCACATGTCCTGTAATCATCCGTTTTCTTTAACATGGGAGTCTATAGAGGACAGATCCGTTAATAGATTTCTATTTATCTTCCATCTGTAACGGATGCGCATCCTGACCTGCGGGGCTACAAGTCTCCTCCGCCGGAGAATGCAGCTGCTCGTGCCAACGATCAGGGTTCGGGGTGCTGCGGTCTTCTACTTCTGTTCTCTGTTGTGAATACATTTTCCAGTTTTTCCTCTTGTGGTCAGTGATGGCGGTGCAGTTGACTTGTGAAATGAGAGCCACACACCTGTAGAGGATTAGCAATCACGCCTACTATATAACTGAGTAGTTTTCTCCTGGTACTTGCCGGTGCTCAATTTATTTCCTGTGTGTTAAGGACATTCTGAAACCAGCCCTGCTCCCTACCAGAACTCCTCTCAAGATAAGTTGGTCTTTGTACCTCTGCTAATTGTTTCCACTTTCTTGTTGTTTTTTCTGTCTTGATACTATTGCTTGATTCCTATTTTGCCTGTGTGGAGTTCCTGGTGAAATTGGATCATTCCTTGCTGGGAATGTCTGTATATTTAGCTCCATGATTCTGCAATGTATTATGTTTTGTCATGCTTGGTATTAATATAATATTATTAACAATATTTATTCATTTATATAGCGCTATTAATTCCACAGCGCTATATAATGTAAAATACATTGGAAATACTGTCCCCATTGGGGCTCACAATCTAGAGTCCTATCTGTATGTCTTTAGAGTGTGGGAGGAAACCGGAGTACCCAGAGGAAACCCACACAAACATGGGGAGAACATACAAACTCCTTGCAGATGTTGTCCTTGGTGGGATTTGAATCCAGGACCCCAGGGCTGCAAAACTGCAGTGCTAACCACTGAGCCACCGTGACGGCGTATTAAATTCAGTCCCTCATCTATATTAGTTTTTTTGGATCCCAGTAACATCAGAGTACTGATTTAGTGGGGGAGAGACTGTGTGGTCTCAGGGTTTTTCCATGTCAGGCGTGCTGAGATTTTTTAGGGTTTTTATGGCTGCAGACAGTGCTCTTTCCTATCCTTTCCTATAAAGATAGTTTGGGCCTCATCTTTGCTGAATCTGTTTTCTAGCTTTGTATTGTGTTTTCCTATATCACCATATTCTTTACATGTGGGGGCTATATATATCTTTGGGGATTAATCCGAGGCAGATTAGCTTTTCTTATATTTCTATCTGTAAGAATATTTAGTTCTTTGGCTGTGTCGAGATGACTAGGTCATCGTAGGCTCGTCCCACGGCTACTTCTAGTTCTGTGTCAGGATTAGGTCTGCAGTCCGTTAAGGTTCCGGCCACTCTGGTTACTATTTGGGTTGCTGCATTTTTTGATCCTCCTCAGTCCTTGAATCATAACCGTTCTCCCTATGCGACTCCACCACAAATAATTGACATTCTGCGAGCTCGGAAAGCTGCACTGCAGGTCAGTTATTGCTGCGGGCCACACACGCACAGTGGGCATTGCCAGGATTTCTGCAAATACCATCCACTGCTTGTACTGTACATTGTAGCATTTTGGATGCAGCTGAAGCATGCTGCGTCCAAAACGCTGCTAACACTGATTGTGGGCATACACCCTTAGGAGATTCTTTATTACAGCCTGGCTATAAGGGCAGGTTGCACCAAAAAGGTCTCAGATACAAAGGCCTTGTTGGAGCTGTATTTTTCTTAGGAGATTCTTTATCACAGCCTGGCTAATAGCAAAGAATCTCCTTAGGAATGTTAGGTTGACCTAACGATCACAGCTGTTGCCAGTGATGTCCGAATGCGGAGAGAGTACCAGTGACCCCACCCCCCCTCGGCTATTCCAGCTCAATGAAAACAGGCAGGCGCTGTGATACACATAAGATCTGGAGATGTGGGCTCCGAAATTGAACTGTATTGTTTTTGTTTACATTACAAAGTTATACAAAGTTGATTAGGGTGTAACTATGCAACATACATATTCATTAAAGGCGTGAATTACATATTCCCAGCAAGAGAAATTAACATAATGACTTATACTCCCATAACAGTCTATGATGTTTCTTCTTCCCATAATAAGATGTTTTTCAGTTGTCTCTAAGTCAAAACATTCTGCGTCCTTGAGTTTGGTCTCAGAGTTTTAGGTAAGTAAGTCTGGTTTTGTTCTTGCAAGGGAGAATGAATTTCTATTATTTTTCTAAGCAAGTGAAAAAGGTTAACTCTTTCCTCACAGGAAAATACAGCACCAGCAAGGCCTTCCGTCTTGAATCCTCCTCCGCGTCATGACGTTGCCTGCCTTCTGCGCCTGCGGATGGAAGATTATATTTCTGACTATTTTTTCCAGCCAGCTGACGCTTGGCACGCTGTCTGTGCCTATAGGACCTGTGATGATGTCACATGGAGGGGAGGAGTCAGGGGTCACATGATCAGTTCCTCAGTGTATGCAGGACTCTGCTGTGCTGGTTACAGGATTTGTCTCTGTGCTTACAGGACCTGTGATGATGTTAGATGGAGGAGAGGATTCAGGGGTCACATGATCAGCTCCTCAGTGTATGCAGGACTCTGCTGTGCTGGTTGTGATGGCGCTGTATGAGGTGACGTTTCTGTGTAGGATGATTGGCTGTGATGATGTCACATGGAGGGGAGGAATTAGCGAGCAACCAAGAGTATCGGCTTATATATATATATAAAACCGTTTTTTTCTATAAGACGCACCGGACTATAAGACGCACACTGGTTTTAGAGGAGGAAAATAGGAAAATAAAACTTTAAGCAAAAAAATGTGGTCATGACACACTGTTATGGGGCGAGGATCTGCTGCTGACACTGTTATGGGGGTAATGTCCCCAAATTCTCTACTAAGGTACCCCATCCTGGTAATGATCCTCCTGCCTTGTATATGATCCTGCTATAAACCCCCATCCTGCTTATATACCAGCATCCTGCTCATATTCCCCCATCCTATTCATATACCCCCATCCTGTTCATATACCCCCATCCTGTTCATATACCCCCATCTTGTTCATATACCCCCATCCTGTTCATATACCCCCCATCCGTCCTGTTCATATACCCCCATCATGTTCATATACCCCCCATCCGTCCTGCTCATATACCCCCATCCTGTTCATATACCCCCATCCTGTTCATATACCCCCATCCTGTTCATATACCCCCCATCCATCCTGCTCATATACTCCCATCCTGTTCATATACCCCCATCCTGTTCATATACCCCCCATCCATCCTGTTCATATACTTCCATCCTGTTCATATACCCCCCATCAATCCTGTTCATATACCCCCATCCTGTTCATATACTTCCATCCTGTTCATATACCCCCCATCCCTCCTGCTCATATACTCTTATCCTGCTATATGCCCCCATCGTGCTCATATACCATCCTGGTATATGGCCTGTATCCTATAGCACAGAGAAAAAAAACCAAACGTTTATACTCACATTTTCCTCACTCCCTCCAGCACCGATCATCTTCCTCTCTGCGCCGCTGACCTGCATGTGTGGAGCCGTTCCCCTGCAGAACGCGATGTCTTCCTGTCTGTGCCGATCAGCTGATCAGCACAGATCAGCTGACCGGCACAGACAGGAAGACATCGCGTGCTGCGGGGGAACGGCTCCACACACGGGGACGGGTGAGTACACTGATTCACTGCACCCCGCGCTGATAATGATGTGCGGGGGGCAGTGAATACAGCTGCACATGATCACTCCAGGCTGTAATTGCCAGGGGTGATAATGTGGACTGGCTCTTTACTATGCGCGCGTCCCCGCTCGTCCTCCCGCCCACCTGTCAGCGCCGGCTTCTGCGCTGAGAAATGGGCGGGAGGATGGGCGTGCATATGTAATGAGCGGGCACACGTGGTCACGGCAGGCTGCTATAGTAGCCTGTTCGTGCCCCCGATGACCCGCTCCACCGCAGCACCCTCATTCCCCACAGCCACAGTCAGACCATAAGACGCACCCCCAACTTTCCCCCAACATTTGGGGAAAAAAAGTGTGTCTTATGGTCTGAAAAATACGGTGTATATATATATATATATATATATATATATATATATATATATATATATTATTTATTATAGCGCCATTTATTCCATGGCGCTTTACAAGTGAAAGTGGGTATATGTATATAGATGATTGTGTGTCACCACCAGGATGTGAGGACTGCGCGTGCATGTCAGCTGACGTCAGCACGCCTCCTCAATCTGATATTCTGCCTGCACTGCACAGCTGGCCCTGAGAAATGTAGTGGCAACGTCCCAGGGGGGACACAGACTGCAGGGGGCCCCTGTGCAAAAAATCTTTCTGCCCCCCATCCTTCATACCACAACAAAATGATGTAAACATATAGACTGTACTGTTTATTCCTAGCTTAGGACACAGCTACTAAATTTAAACAATAAATAAGTTCCAGATTTACCATCTAAATATAACATAGCACAGTCCTGCCGCCCTTCTATCTGCTGCAGCTTCAGTGCTGTCTCCAGTGCTTCTATTCACATTGGAGATGGCACAACCTGGATATCTTGGGTTTTTCAGCTTGTCAGTGGTATACGGCTCGAGTCTGAAGCGAGTGATTGTCTGCAGCGGTCATATGAGGCACCTGTGCTGTCATGCTGTAGCCATTGTAAATAGAAGCATCAGGGAATGCTACACTAGAGCTGTTAGGTGCAAGAAGCATGAGGATTTATAGTTTATTAAAGGGATTCTGTAAAAATAACAAAATAAATTGTATTCACACCTGCTATCAGCCCCCTGGATCCAGCGCCGGCCGTCCTGTGGTCTGTGCCAGCATTAATTATGTCACCATCCTACTAGACACAGGACAACTGCAGCTTGTGATACCTGCAATTCAAGTCACCTAAGCGCTGCAGCCGATCACAAGCTACAGTGGTCGTGTTCTGGTAGAACAGTGACATAATTAATGCTGGCACAGATCACAGGTCGGCAGCACTGGATCCAGGAGGGTAACAGCAGGTGGGAATTATTTATTTTGTCAGTTTTACAAAATGTAACCCCTATAGATTATTTTTCCAGACAGTTTCTTTACAGTACATATATTATTTCTGACAACTCCTTAAAAGGGAACCTGACAGCTGAAACCCATCCGCATTGGGCAGCCTGTACCAGGCAGTGGCTGTAAGATCACAGCCAGATATATCTGACCCTAAAACACTGTGGAGAGTCAGAGAACATACTTTAACAGATGGGGACTGAGCCGCATCAAATACTAGTCGAACAAATGTGATGTCTGATACAGGCTGCTTGATCCATGGATGACATGCATCTGCTGTCAGGCTCCTTGTAAGCAGCACTCTATACCACAGGAGGGGACAGAAGAGAAACAGAGGAAATACAAAAAAAACAGCCGCACCATAGACATCATTAAAGAAGCCTCTCTAACTTGCTTAATGATAGAATATGTGTATGTAGTGTACTGTGATGTGATATTATACTCACCTACCGCCACCTCTTCTCAGTGACGTCACTGTTCTCCAGTATCTCTGGTGTTCAGCGCTGTTCTGCTCCTTTCCTCAGTGACATCACTGCTCTCCAGTATCTCTGGTGTTCAGTGCTGTTCTGCTCCTCTTCTCAGTGATATCACCATTCTCCAGTATCTCTGGTGTCCAGCGCTATTCTGCTCCTCTTCTCAGTGAGGTCACTGCTCACCAGTATCTCAGATCCCACTGAGCTTTGCAGGACCCCAAAGTGACTTTTACAATGTAAATCTATGAAGCGTCAGAAAGAGGCCAGAAGGAGGCTCTATAGACCTTCATTGGAAGGCTATATGCGCACACTAAAGTTTTGTTTATTCAGCAAAAAACGCACCCTTTGGCCGAAAAAACGCATTGCCTCATTTTCAATGCATTTTTGCCATGTTTTTCCCCATACGTTTTTGCCCATGAGTTTTTTCACTATATTCAATGGAAAAATGCAGGGAAAAACGCAAAAACAAGTGTCATGCTGCTTATTTTTCCTGCACCCAAAACGGCAGGCAATAAAGACGCAATGTGCGCACAGCACTTCAGAATTCAAATAGACTTTGCTGGGGAAGGAAATACATGCAGTTTAGTGCTACAAGTGGCACCAAAACTGCACCAAAAAAGCAGCAAAAACTATAGTGTTCGAATAGGGCCTAAAAGAAACTCCCGACTCAGAGTGTAGTGTGACCCGAGATACTGGAGACCGGTGGTAGGTGAGTATATAATATACTCACACTACCTCAATAAAAAAGTGAGCAGGAGACTTCTGTATATGAATGTATTCACCTATATGCTCACATGCGACTTCACCACATCTGGCCTTTCTCACACTTGTAATGGAGCTGAAATAACATGAACATATAGGTGAATACAAGGATGTATACACATAAGCATATGGGCATTACATACACGTGCACACAAATACGTAATATGACACATATACAATATAAATATGAACATGAACAACTTTCATATAGAGGTTACCCCATCTGGTCCTAAAATAGAGCAAAATCCATAGTAGCAGAGATTGATCGTAACAAACTCTTATTTTTCAATAAAAATAAAAACAATGATGATAATGGGAGTTTTAACAAAAATATTGTTTTTACAACTAATTATAGCCTGCAGTTTAAAAAAATCACTGAAATAAAGAAATATCTACCTACAGTTAGGTCCAGAAATATTTGGACAGTGACACAATTTTCGCGAGTTGGGCTCTGCATGCCACCACATTGGATTTGAAATGAAACCTCTACAACAGAATTCAAGTGCAGATTGTAACGTTTAATTTGAAGGTTTGAACAAAAATATCTGATAGAAATTGTAGGAATTGTACACATTTCTTTACCAACACTCCACATTTTAGGAGGTCAAAAGTAATTGGACAAATAAACCAAACCCAAACAAAATATTTTTATTTTCAATATTTTGTTGCGAATCCTTTGGAGGCAATCACTGCCTTAAGTCTGGAACCCATGGACATCACCAAACGCTGGGTTTCCTCCTTCTTAATGCTTTGCCAGGCCTTTACAGCCGCAGCCTTCAGGTCTTGCTTGTTTGTGGGTCTTTCCATCTTAAGTCTGGATTTGAGCAAGTGAAATGCATGCTCAATTGGGTTAAGATCTGGTGATTGACTTGGCCATTGCAGAATGTTCCACTTTTTTGCACTCATGAACTCCTGGGTAGCTTTGGCTGTATGCTTGGGGTCATTGTCCATCTGTACTATGAAGCGCCGTCCGATCAACTTTGCGGCATTTGGCTGAATCTGGGCTGAAAGTATATCCCGGTACACTTCAGAATTCATCCGGCTACTCTTGTCTGCTGTTATATCATCAATAAACACAAGTGACCCAGTGCCATTGAAAGCCATGCATGCCCATGCCATCACGTTGCCTCCACCATGTTTTACAGAGGATGTGGTGTGCCTTGGATCATGTGCCGTTCCCTTTCTTCTCCAAACTTTTTTCTTCCCATCATTCTGGTACAGGTTGATCTTTGTCTCATCTGTGCATAGAATACTTTTCCAGAACTGAGCTGGCTTCATGAGGTGTTTTTCAGCAAATTTAACTCTGGCCTGTCTATTTTTGGAATTGATGAATGGTTTGCATCTAGATGTGAACCCTTTGTATTTACTTTCATGGAGTCTTCTCTTTACTGTTGACTTAGAGACAGATACACCTACTTCACTGAGAGTGTTCTGGACTTCAGTTGATGTTGTGAACGGGTTCTTCTTCACCAAAGAAAGTATGCGGCGATCATCCACCACTGTTGTCATCCGTGGATGCCCAGGCCTTTTTGAGTTCCCAAGCTCACCAGTCAATTCCTTTTTTCTCAGAATGTACCCGACTGTTGATTTTGCTACTCCAAGCATGTCTGCTATCTCTCTGATGGATTTTTTCTTTTTTTTCAGCCTCAGGATGTTCTGCTTCACCTCAATTGAGAGTTCCTTAGACCGCATGTTGTCTGGTCACAGCAACAGCTTCCAAATGCAAAACCACACACCTGTAATCAACCCCAGACCTTTAACTACTTCATTGATTACAGGTTAACGAGGGAGACGTCTTCAGAGTTAATTGCAGCCTTTAGAGTCCCTTGTCCAATTACTTTTGGTCCCTTGAAAAAGAGGAGGCTATGCATTACAGAGCTATGATTCCTAAACCCTTTCTCCGATTTGGATGTGAAAACTCTCATATTGCAGCTGGGAGTGTGCACTTTCAGCCCATATTATATATATAATTGTATTTCTGAACATGTTTTTGTAAACAGCTAAAATAACAAAACTTGTGTCACTGTCCAAATATTTCTGGACCTAACTATTAAATGAGGATCTCAAACTCAAACGAATTTTAAGTAATGGTACACATTGCATCGCAAAAAGAGCACCCACATTGGCTAATCTGCTTTCACCCAGTCTATATATTAATGATGGAACTAATAGAGATAGAAAGACATGGCTGAATATAGATGGCTTTTTTAAATGCGATGCTAACCGCTGTAAAACATGTAAATATGTTAAAATAAATAAAAGCTTCATATCCAGCCATAATAAAAAAAGAATATTTGATTAAAAATTATATCAATTGTAACACAGAATAGGTAGTTTACTTAATAACATGTACACTGTGCAACATTCAATATATAGGCTGTACAATGAGTCCTCTTAAAGTTAGAATTAGGAGACACTTGTTAGATGCTGGGAATCCCGCTGCATTATCAGCATCAGCGGTCTCCAAACATTTCAGTGATATTCATGGTGGCAGTCTGAATGGTATCCAAGTAATGGGGATTGAAAAGGTTACCAAACCACTACGGGGTGGAGATCACAGACGGAAACTCGTCAATCGAGAGACCTTCTGGATCTTCACCCTGGAAACCAGATACCCACATGGTTTGAATAGCAGACAAGATTTAATTTTATATTACTGATTTATTTGTAGTCTATATACGGTATATTATTTAACATTGTAATTAATCCTCTCCGACTTTTCTAGGATAGAAAGTATTAATAAGATGAAAATGTAAAAAATATAAAATTAAAATCAGATTTATTATACAATTTAAATTATAGATAATAATATATCTTTCTCCTAATAATAATTAACATGATTCCGATTTTTCTACACACTTTATCAAGTATGTATTAGATGAAATTTTTATATATGTTTGCATATGTTTTTAAATGAACTTTTGTCAGTTAACCCATTAACTGCTAGCCTTACAGGTGAGCAATTAATACTGGGTGGACTTCCTTCTTAAGGAAGGATTTGTTCATTTTTGGTTCAGACCATGATTATGACAGTTTGTTGAAACGCATCGCCACTGGCAATGGAAATTAACACATGTTTTCAGGCTCTAGGGGTCCCCTCCCACTTGGGGCCCCTGTGCAACTGCAGGTTCTGCACTGCGATATGTCAGCCAGTCCAACGTCTCCACCCCCTGCCCCTGGGGCCTAGTGAGCAGAGGAATGAAAGGGGAGGGGCTCACGGGGCCCAGTACAGGAGTCACAAAATGCCCTGATGGCGGCCCTGGACACAGGCAATAGTGTGGGGTCTGCAGCTGTTAGAGGTGGTTCACCCGAGTTCATTCTCATTGCATGGCTCTGTCTGTGTCGTGGCCTGATTTGCAGTAACAAGTTGACTCACTTGTGACAGAAAATCACCTGAGTGACATCCCGCTGATCACGGGACTGCCTTCAGTCACTCAGGTGATTTGCTCTCACAGGGGAAGGACTCCAGCTGTGATCGCAAATCACCTGCGTGACGTCCCGCTGATAGCGCATGACTCACTTCACTTCCTGAGTGGAGTTCACAGTGAGCGGTCCTGTTCTACGGTGCTCCCTTGTGTGAGATAGATCTACAACACAGGCAATTCTTTCTGAAACATTTAAAGGAACCTGCCATCATACCAGAGTTGGGTGTTTTAACTACTATTGTAAGGGTTCTTGGTCTACTCGGGGCCAGAATGCTCTTTAAATTAGGAGCCCTTCTGAAGGTAATACCTGGTTTCTCAGGAATGTTACCCTTCAAGAAAGGGTCGTTCAAAAGGATCCCCCAGTGTCTTGATAAGATCCCCCTTATTTGGTCACAATCTTTACTATAAGTGGTAAGAAAATTGGAGGTAAAATTCTTATCATTGATCTTGGTAGGTTTTGTACCTGGTTTTATTAGATCTGCTTGTTTGAGCAGCTTCGAATCTCTATATGCCTTCTTGATAAATGACAAAAGATATTACTTTTCAATAAAACGGCTCTTCATGATGCCGGCTTGTTCATGGAAATCCTCGTCAGAGGTGCAATTCCGCCTAATCCTTTTATATTGATTCTTTGGTATATTAGTGAGCCATTTTTTATAGTGGCCACTTGAAAAATTAATATAACCATTACAGTCTACTTTTTTGAAAAATGTTTTGGTCACGATTTCCCCTTTATGGTGTGCGAGGGTCAAATTTAAATAATCTATTTGATCTTTCTGGATCACTGAAGAGAAAGTGAGACCCCAATTGTTATTCCCCAAAAAATCAACAAACTCTTGTATATTATTATCACTGTTATTCCAAATGAAAACCAGGTCATCGATGTACGGTGCTCCCTGTGAGTGTCAGATGCAGCAGTGCTGGAAGCGTCGTGGGACCTCGTGCGGATTACGTCAGACCTTAAGGTGTTTTTGAGGGGTTAATACAGTGGTGAGAGAGGGTGTTTTTTTGTCTTTTAATTCAAATAAAGGATTTTTCGGTGTTTGTGTTTATTTACTTTCACTTACAGTTTAGTAATGGGGGTGTCTCATAGACGCCTGCCATCACTAAGTTAGCACTTAGTGGCAGCTATGAGTTGCCATTAACTCCTTATTACCCCGATTGCCACTATAGCACCCAGGGATATGGGGTACTCGGTTCTGGGCAGAGTCTCTATTGGGAATGCCATGATGGTTGCCGTTACCCGGTTCCGTGCCCTGGGCCCTTTTTGTAATGGGGATATTTACAGGGGAGAATAAAACAATGTTCACTTGTGATGCCACTTGCGGTGTTGCGGCTAAGTATAGGGAGCCATGACTTCAGAATTTCTCTACTGGGGCTAATGATATTGGCAGCTAGAATGGTAGACCCTTCGCAAGTAGGGTTTTGCCCCAGAGGGTGTATGATGCAGTGGGCGTCAGAAGAAAGGAGTCCACACAAATGTTCAGTGCAACTGGTTTACTTACTGTTGGTAGATGCTGTCTGGTTGCCCAAGGCCGGCTTGTTTCGCCTCCAGGTCCCCTTCGTCCCAGTGCAAGTCTGGTTCTCTGGTACCTTCTTCCCCTGCACCTGTCTCTGGTAAGTGGGTCCCTGTGGTATAGAACAACTGGGGGTCACTGTTCTGTGGTTTGTCCACTTCTGTCCGCCTGACACCACCACACCAGGGTAATCTGGATGAGCCGGGTAGAGTCCCGGGACTGTCGCATCTAATGGATGCGGCATTTCCGGGCAGCTGCTCGCTGATATTTTTAGGCTGGGGGACTCCCCATAACATGGGGCTCCACATCCTGAGATTACCAGCCCTCAGCTGTGTGGCTTTTTTTTGGCTGGTATCAAAATTAAATTTAATTATCTATTTATTTATTTTACTGCACGATATAGATCCACCCACCGGCGGCTGTGATTGGTTGCAGTGAGACATTTGTCACTCAGCGTGGGGGCGCCGTCTGACTGCAACCAATCATAGGCACTAGTGGACGGGGAAAGCAGTGAATACATGGGCCCCCTGAAACTCCAGGACCTGATGTAGTTGCACCGGCTGCACCAGTGGTATATCTGTCGCGGGCGGAGGAGGGGACGCCGCGCTCTCCCTCTGCTGCTCGGGTCCGGCCGCCGCGGCTGCGGCGGCCTGCTGCTGCTCGGTGGCTTGAGCGATGAGCCGGATCCCGGGGACTCTAGCGGCGCTCCTCGCCCGTGAGTGAAAGGGGATTGGGTTTTGGGATATAGTCTATTGTCCGTGACGCCACCCACGGTTGTGGTGATTTGTAGCACCACTGCTGCTCAATATGGGGATCCCGGGAGTGGTGATGCAGAGCAGCCAGGTGTTGTGTTGCCCCTCCGTGGGTAGGGGTTGGTGATCCCGGGGCCCAGTGATGGTGTGGAAGGTGCAGGGCCTGGTGGGTGCAGGGACGCGGGGGCAGCGCTGTGCCTTGCGGCACTGTGGTACTCACTCAGCCTGAGACGTTGACACAGTTTTACGGTAAACCACACGGCTGGAAAGACGGTTCCCATGGACGGCTACACTTGCTCTCCCAGTAGGTAACGGTGATGTCCCTTTGACCTGCACCTAGTGTTTCTCTGTTGGTAGCGATGGGTTCCCACCGGTAACCCGCTCCCCGGCTTGGATATGGGCCGGAGGAGCCCTCTCTTGCCCGCAGACGCTGGCCCTGAGGAACTGGTGCCCTGGCGGTGGCGGTGTTCCTCCTTAATGGTTGGACTTTTGCCTTCAGTCGGGACTTGGTTGTTGGGGGATCGACGTCCCCTTCACTGACGGATTCGGCAAATTATGGCGACTCCTAGCCTTGCCGGGGTCCGAGAGGCCCCTGCCCTGGTGCTAACTGTCCTTCGTATACTGCTCCAGACCGCCGGGCCACTACCCGTCCGCAGTCCTTCCAGCAACCTCCGAGCAGTCCCCCTCCAGACGATCACCGCTGTTGCTGACCTTGCTGACACTGTCCTGCACTTAGCTGGACTAACTTCAGGTCTTTCTACGTGCACTTTTGTTCCTTTTCTTCATTGCTCCACTACTACTTCACTTTCACTTAGCTCCTCTACCACTTCCTTCTACTTTCACTTCCCTCACTAAACTGACTGGTTTTCCCCGCCTCCAGAGCTGCGTACTCCTCGGTGGGCGGAGCCAACCGCCTGGCCCACCCCCTGGTGTGAACATCAGCCCCTGGAGGAAGGCAACAAGGATTTGAGTAGCTTTGGTGTTCCTAACTGGGATGTAGGGTGTGGTGGTGTGATGACCTGTGACCCCTGGCTTGCCCAGGGCGTCACATATCCACCAGTGTAGTTTATAGATAATGTAGAAGTGCCCCTCCTTCCTCCACCTCACAGTAAAAGTTCCCAGAAAAAAAAAAGCTAATTTTACTTTTATTTTAGAATTGGCCAGTCTGTCTGTATTATACATTAGAAAATACTCTGTTTATTTAAGGCAATGTGTCATCAGACTGTCAATTTGTGTTTATGTACTTTTCATTATAGGCATCTGCCACTCATTTTAACAGATGGCATAGGAGGTAACAGGCAGCAGAAACTAAAGGTCTATTTACACTTGACAATTTTATGCCGCTAAAGGTCCAGTCACACTAAGCAACTTACCAGCGATCCCAACAACGATAGGGATCGCTGGTAAGTTGCTAGGAGGTTGCTGGTGAGATGTCACACTGCGACACTCCAGCGATCCCACCAGCAACCTGACCTGGCAGGGATCGCTGGAGCGTCGCTACACGAGTTGCTGGTGAGCTCACCAGCAACCAGTGACCAGCCCCCAGCGCCGCGTGGAAGATGCTGCGCTTGGTAACAAAGGTAAATATCGGGTAACCAACCCGATATTTACTTTGGTTACCAGTGCACGGAGCTACACGTGCAGAGAACAGGGAGCAGCGCACACTGAGCGCTGGCTCCCTGCTCTCCTAGTTACAGCACACATCGGGTTAATTACCCGATGTGTACTGCAGCTAAATGTGCACAGAGCAGGGAGCAGCGCACACTGCTTAGCGCTGGCTCCCTGCTCTCCTAGCTACAGCACACATCGGGTTAATTAACCCGATGTGTCCTGCAGCTACATGTGCACAGAGCAGGAGCCGGCACTGACAGTGAGAGCGGCGGAGGCTGGTAACAAAGGTAAATATCGGGTAACCAAGGACAGGGCTTCTTGGTTACCCGATGTTTACATTGGTTACCAGCCTCCGCAGAAGCCGGCTCCTGCTGCCTGCACATTTAGTTGTTGCTGTCTCGCTGTCACACACAGCGATCTGTGCTTCACAGCAGGACAGCAACAACTAAAAAATGGCCCAGGACATTCAGCAACAACCAACAACCTCACAGCAGGGGCCAGGTTGTTGCTGGATGTCACACACAGCAACATCGCTAGCAACGTCACAAAAGTTGTTCGTTAGCAGCGATGTTGCTAGTGATGTTGCTAGCGATGTTGCTTAAGGCCCCGTCACACTAAGCAACATCGCTAGCAACATCGCTGGTAACGAACAACTTTTGTGACGTTGCTAGCGATGTTGCTGTGTGTGACATCCAGCAACAACCTGGCCCCTGCTGTGAGGTCGTTGGTTGTTGCTGAATGTCCTGGGCCATTTTTTAGTTGTTGCTCTCCCGCTGTGAAGCACAGATCACTGTGTGTGACAGCGAGACAGCAACAACTAATGTGCAGTGAGCAGGGAGCCAGCTTCTGCTGAGGCTGGTAACTAATGTAAACATCGGGTAACCAAGAAGCCCTGTCCTTGGTTACCCGATATTTACCTTTGATACCAGCCTCCTCCGCTCTCACTGCCTGTGCTGCCGGCTCCTGCTCTGTGCACATGTAGCTGCAGCACACATCAGGCAATTAACCCGATGTGTGCTGTAAGTAGGAGAGCAAGGAGCCAGCGCTCAGTGTGCGCTGCTCCCTGCTCTGTGCACATTTAGCTGCAGCACACATCGGGTTAATTAACCTGATGTGTGCTGTAACTAGGAGACTGGGGGCTGGTCACTGGTTGCTGGTGAGCTCACCAGCAACTCGTGTAGCCACGCTCCAGCGATCCCTGCCAGGTCAGGTTGCTGGTGGGATCGCTGGAGCGTCGCAGTGTGACATCTCACCAGCAACCTCCTAGCAACTTACCAGCGATCCCTATCGTTGTTGGGATCGCTGGTAAGTTGCTTAGTGTGACTGGACCTTTAGTGTGACGGGGCCTTAAATGACCAAATATCTATCGATTAGTGGTCATTTAAAGGGAATCTGTCAGCAGGTTTCTGCTATATAATCTGAAGACAGCACACTGTAAGAGTTAACATTCAGATTACAGCTCTGGTGTCTCTTATCTCAAACTGTGGTTTTGTATGCAATGTTATTGTAAGCATCCTGGCTTTATCATTAGTCTGAATGAGGAGCAGGAGAGCTGAAGTCAGACTCCGCCCCTTCTGTGATGAGCAGCTTCTGTTTATAGTAATGTAACCTGACAGCCTAGTGTTGGCAGGATCAGCTGTATGGACTTTGCTACATACAAAAAATAAAATCTTTGAATATATCAGAATGGCCACACCCAGTAAACTAAGGCTAAGTTCACATTTCCGTTGTTCTGCGTCAGTCACAATCCGTCGCCTTGAGGAATTACGGTCTCCTGCAAAATATTTTGCAGGTATCCGTTTTTTCCCTATAGGCTTCTATCAGTAACAGATTGTGACTGATGGCCCTGTGTTGCATCCGACGCGTGACGGATCAGTCGTTTACTGACTAACCGTCAGGCGGGAGCAATGCTGAATGTAACGTTTTTTGTGTGCGGCGGATCGTTTTTTTTTATTGTGAGCATGTGCACAGTAAAAAACCATGATGATTGAATATTCAGTTCCAGTTCCAGCGGCCGGAACGATCAGCTGATCGCCCGGCTTTTGTGAATGATCAGCTGATCGTTCACAAAAGCCGGACACCGATAAAGCAGTAAAAAACCCCCGAAATAACGGATCTTTTTTTGCAGCATCAGTCACATCAGTTGTGTAACTATCTGCAACGCATCCATTGCATCAGTCAAATAACTAATTGGGACTGATGCAAAACAACGCAAGTGTGAACTTAGCCTAAGGGATAGATAGTTAAGGCCACTTTACACGCTACGACATCGCTAAAGCGATGTCGTTGGGGTCACGGAATTTGTGACACACATCCGGCCGCATTAGCGATGTCGTTGCGTGTGACACCTATGAGCGATTTTGAATCGTCGCAAAAACATGCAAAATCGCTAATCGGTGACATGCCCCCTTGTTCCCAATTATCGTTGCTGCTGCAGGTACGATGTTGTTCGTCGTTCCTGCGGCAGCACACATCGCTGTGTGTGACACCGCAGGAATGAGGAACCTCACCTTCCCTGCGGCCACTCGCAATGAGGAAGGAAGAAGGTGGGCGGGATGTTCGTGCCGCTCATCCCCGCCCCTCCGCTTTGATTGGGTGGCTGCTTAGTGGCGTTGCTGTGACGCCGAACGAACCGCCCCCTTAGAAAGGAGGCGGTTCGCCGGCCACAGCGACATCGCTAGGCAGGTAAATAGTCCAGTGGGCATTAGCTGTCATTGTTATCTGCACACCGAATCCTGTTTATACAGGACCATGCACTGACAAGAATGATGATTTTTTTTATGCAAATATAAAGATAATTTCACCCAATGATCAAGATTTTTGCTCATTCATCTGGTGCAGCCTGCTTAGACTGCAAAATTATAATGAAGGATAATCATGCCATTTGAATGAAATTTAAAGGGAACCTGTCATCAGAAATTTTGCTTTAAACCTAAATGTTTCCCCCTCTGCATCTCCTGGGCTGCATTCTAGCAAGGTTCCTGTTGGTTTTTTGCTCCCTTTTAGACCAAATATAATACTTTATAAAGGTGTACCTTTTGGGATGCAAATTTTCTAAATCGTCCATGGGGGCGGGCTCTCTGGTGTCCGTTATGTCCAATTTTATCCTAGATCATCTTCTTTTACAGCTGTTATGTAGATTTTGTGGCAGCTCTGCTACTAGCTCCTTTTTTTTATATATATCATTTATTAGGCCTAAAACACACTTCCGCAAAAAAAACGTTCGTGTCTCACGGTCCGTTTTTCAGGTCTGTTTTTCCGTTTTTTAGGGGCGTTTCTCCGGTACGTATGGCATCTGTGTGATGGCGTATGCGAGCCGTGTGTGCGTGTGGAATGTCCGTATTGAAATAAAATACGTACGTGTGCTGTCCGTGTGCTGTCCGTTTATAAAGGCCCGCATTCTTACCCAATTAACGTTGTTAATCATTCATTATGAGATCCTAGTGTTTTTGTTTGCCATTAATTGACCTGATAGATTGGTAACAAGTGTTTCAGATTTTGTGATTAAAAACGGACACGGATGATACGTGCTGAACACCGACATACTCCGTGTGCGGTCCATGTAGGCACGGACCCATAGACTAAATCGGGTCCGTGCCTGCGTGCTGCCGGTCAAAAACGGACATGTCGTCCGTATAGAAAAGCGCACACACGTACTTACCACATGGACACACGTTCCGTGTGATTTTACGTGTGTGCCATCTACCATTGAATAACATGGGTCTCCGTGTCTCCGTGTCTCCGGTACGTGCAAATACGTACCGCACACGTACAAAAAAAACGGATGTGTGTTGCGGGTCTTACATAGTGCTGGGTTCCAAGCAGAAGCCACCTGAAGAATGCTCGAGTCACTTATTTTAGGCACTTTCTTGGCCTGAGGTGGTTAAAAGAAGTAACAAAAGGCTTTTTGCCATTATTTTTGTGCTTTTTCAGGTGGTTACCAGGCAGGATCCGCATGAAAAAGACATTGTGTGTCCACATCCTAAGTGGGTGACATAGTGAGAGAAACCCATCTAGAGTCTGATGGGTCCTGGTGAAAAATATGGACACGGGGCCCCTCCCGCATGTTGGTCAGATGTAAAGGCCCTTGTAGCATTCTAAATCCTTTAAGGGCATATGAGGTGCACGACTCCTACATTATGTAGTAATGTCCACCATCCTTGTATATATGTTCTCTATCCTGGTATATATATCCCTCATCCTGGTATATATGTTCTTTTTTGTGGGCCCATCCTGGTATATATGTTGCCAATCCTGATTATATGTTACTCATCCCTGGCCCATCCTGGTATATATGTTCACTATCCTGGTCCCATCCTGGTATACATGTACCCATCATGGTATATATGTGAACCATCCTGGTATATATGTCCCAATCCTGGATTATATATTCTCATCCCGGTATATATGTCCTCCATCGTGAGCCCATTTTGGTATATATGTCCCCCATCCTGGTATATATATTTCCTATCCTGGTCCCATCCTGGAATATGTGAATCATCTTGGTATACTGTTTGTGTTCCCCATCCCAGGATATATTCTGCTATCTTGAGTTCATCCTGGTATATGTCCTCCATCCTGGGCCCATTGTGGTATATATGTTCCCCATCCTGGTATATATGTCACCCATTCTGGTGTATATGTTTCCTATCCTGGTATAAATGTCCCTCATCCTGGTATATATGTTGTCTAGCCTGGTATATATGTTCCCTATCCTGGGCTCCTTCCTGGTATATATGCACTCATCCTATTATATGTTTCCCATGCTGGGCACATCTTGGTATATATGCCCCACAACCTGGTGTATGTGCCTCCTTTTCTGTCGCTATTTTTTAACACATCCAAAAACAATAAACAATTCTACTCATCTTCCCTCCTCTCCCCTGGCGCACGGCGTCATCTTCTGAAGCTGCCAACTGACTGCAGCATGCAAGTGATGAGCAGTGCATGACATCAGTACCATGCGCCCCCAGTCACAGGCATGTCGACTTCAGCTGTTGGTTTCTGTTTGGCAAGCAGCTTGTATTGCTGTGCAGGAACTCACCAGATACTATGTGCTGGCGCCAGCGGGTTCTCTCCATCCTCAGGCTTGGTCCTGGTTGTGACTAGAGATGAGCGAACCGGTCGTAGTTCGGCTCGAGTTCGGTTCATCGAACGGACGTCTCGTTCGAGTTCAGTTCGTCGAACGTTCGACGAACCGAACTCGAACCGCATAGGAAACCATGGCAGGCATTCACAAACACATAAAAACACCTAGAAAACACCCTCAAAGGTGTCCAAGAGGTGACAAACAACTCACAACACAACACAAACACATGGGAAAGTGACAAGGACATATACTCATGCGAAAACAAAAGAGCTGGACAAGGAAAAAGAGCAGGAGACACAGATATAGGCATGGCACACCCTTCTAAAATCATGTAAAACACCGCTAGGTGACTCCAAGCGGAGTCTCCCTTTTTTCCAAAAATTGGGCCCCACACACACCCACCCCTTCAGTGGCAGCAGTTGTGCCCCAGTTGTACATTTCACAGCTAGATTTGCATCAAGCACATTCAAAAATAAGCCATTCTTAACCGTCCCTAGGATGACACCGGGGTAGGTACAAAAGTCTTTCCTGATCCCAGCTCTGTTCATCTTGGCTCCTTTTAAAAAACACGGCAAGCAAGGGTTACTCCAAGCGGAGTCTCCCTTTTTTCCAAAAATTGGGCCCCACACACACCCACCCCTTCAGTGGCAGCAGTTGTGCCCTAGTTGTACACTTCACAGCTAGATTTGCATCAAGCACATTCAAAAATACGCCATTCTTAACCGTCCCCAGGATGACACCGGGATAGGTAGCAAAGTCTTTCCTGATCCCAGCTCTGTTCATCTTGGCTCCTTTTAAAAAACACGGCAAGCAAGGGTTACTCCAAGCGGAGTCTCCCTTTTTTCCAAAAATTGGGCCCCACACACACCCACCCCTTCAGTGGCAGCAGTTGTGCCCCAGTTGTACACTTCACAGCTAGATATGCATCAAGCACATTCAAAAATACGCCATTCTTAACCGTCCCCAGGATGACACCGGGGTAGGTAGCAAAGTCTTTCCTGATCCCAGCTCTGTTCATCTTGGCTCCTTTTCAAAAACACAGCAAGCAAGGGTTATTCCAAGCGGAGTCTCCCTTTTTTCCAAAAATTGGGCCACACAGACACCCCATCAGTAGCAGCACTTGTGCCCTAGTTGCAAACAGGATGTTTTGATTTGCATCAAGCACATTCCAAATCCACAAGCATTTACTCTCCCCAGGATGACACAGGGGTAGTAAATTCCTTGTGGATCCATGACTTGTTCATTTTGATGAACGTTAGTCTGTCCACATTGTCACTGGACAGACGCAAGCGCTTATCTGTCAGCACACACCCAGCAGCACTGAAGACACGTTCAGAGACAATGCTGGCAGCTGGACACGACAAAATCTCCAAGGCGTAAGTGGAGAGCTCTGGCCATTTTTCAAGATTTGAAGCCCAAAATGAGCAAGGCTCCATTTGGAAAGTCATGGTATCAATGTTCATTTGGAGATACTCCTGTATCTTCCTCTCCAGCCATTGACTATGTGTCAGACTTGTTGTCTCTGGTGGCCTTGCAAAGGACAGTCTAAAAAAATTATGAAAAGATTCCATAAAATTGCTCTTACCAGCACCAGATACGGTGCTACTGGTATGGGTAGAGTGTTGAAGATGACGAGACCGTCCCATGTTTGTCAAGTTACAACTGGGAGATTCACTCCCTGCACCTGCACGGTTGTTTGGTGGAAAAGCCGAGCTAAGATCGAGTAACAGCTTCTGCTAATACTCCTGCATACGTGCGTCCCTTTCTATGGCTGGAATTATGTCACAAAATTTGGACTTGTACCGGGGATCTAATAGTGTGGCAATCCAGTAGTCATCATCACTTCTAATTTTGACAATACGAGGGTCATGTTGGAGGTAGTGCAGCAAGAAGGCGCTCATGTGTCTTGCGCAGCCATGCGGACCAAGTCCACGCTGTGTTTGTGGCATAGAGGTGCTAACCGTTCTTTCTTCCTCTGACATCTCCCCCCAACCTCTTTCAACAGAAATTTGACCAAGGTCTCCCTCATCCGCTGAGTCTTCCATGTCCATGGACAGTTCGCCCTCCATTTCTTCATGTTCTCCTGCACCTTCCTCAACATTTCGCCTGCTACCATGCGCCCTTGTTGATCCCTGTCCCCCATGGTCCCATGCCTGCCACGTTGGTGATGATGAACGTCTGGACCTTTGTGATGTTGTTGTGTCTTGCGCATATGAATCCTCCTGTAGTTCTTCCCCTTCCTGTTGTCCCACCCCCTGACTCCGAATAGTGTTTAGCGTGTGCTCCAGCATATAAATGACTGGAATTGTCATGCTGATAATGGCATTGTCAGCGCTAAACATATTCGTCGCCATGTTGAAACTGTGCAGAAGGGTGCATAGGTCCTTGATCTGAGACCACTCCATCAGGGTGATCTGCCCCACCTCTGCATCTCGTTGGCCCAGGCTATACGTCATGACGTATTGCACCAGGGCTCGGCGGTGCTGCCACAGTCGCTGTAACATGTGGAGAGTCGAATTCCAGTGTGTCGCCACATCGCATTTCAGGCGATGAACCGGCAGGCCGAAAGACTTCTGGAGCGATGCAAGTCGCTCAGCTGCAGCGGTTGAACGGCGGAAGTGAGCAGACAGTTTTCGTGCCCTGGTCAGAAGGCAATCTAGGCCGGGATAGTGTGTTAAAAATTGCTGGACAACAAGGTTCAACACGTGAGCCATACAAGGCACGTGTGTCACCTTGCCCAGGCGAAGGGCCGCACCCAGGTTTGCAGCATTGTCGCACACGGCCTTACCAGGCTGCAGGTTGAGTGGAGACAACCATTTATTAAACTCGGACCGCAGAGCTGACCACAACTCCTCAGCTGTGTGACTCTTATTCCCAAGACATGTCAAGCTAAAGACCGCCTGATGACGTTGCGCTCTGCTGCAAGCATAGTAATGAGGGGTGCGTGATTCCTTCTGCGCAGTGCGAATGCTGGTGGCCTGACCAGGCAGGCTTGGGGCGGAGGTGGAGGACCCAGATGAGGTGGAGGAGGCAGAAGCAGTGGCGGAACTTGGACAGACAGAGGATTGACACACAAGTCGTTGGGACGGCAAGACTTGTGCAGCAGACCCTTCACCATCTATCACCATAGTTACCCAGTGCCCGGTCAGCGACATGTAACGTCCCTCTCCATGCTTACTGGTCCAAGTATCGGTGGTGAAATGCACCCGTTGACACACAGAGTTTTTCAAGGAAGCGGTGATGTTGTGTGCGACATGCTGGTGTAGCGCGGGCACGCCTTTCATAGAGAAGTAGTGGCGACTGGGCATCTGGTACTGGGGCACAGCGACAGACATAAGGTCTCTAAAATCCTGTGTGTCCACTAGGCGGAAAGGCAGCATTTCGGTAGCCAACAGCTTACAGAGGGATAGAGTCAACCTCTTAGCTTTGTCATGGGTCGCAGGAAGTGGCCTTTTATTTGACCACATCTGAGGGACAGAGATCTGGCTGCTGTGTGTAGACGGTGTTGAGTAGGGTGTCCCTGGAAAAATGCAGCTTTGTGAGGAAAGTGCAGGCGTAGACATGATGTTGCCTTCATCCAACGTTGGTGCTATCGATGTCTGAGAGAGCTGTACACACGTACTTGTTTCCCCTTGCAAACCAACTGACGACCTACCAAGCAAACTGCCTGTTGCGGTTACAGTGGTGGAAGTTGTGCGTGGAAAACCAGGTGTGACAGCTGTCCCCACAGTCCTAGAAGATGAAGAGCGCGCGGATGCACTAGAAGAGGCAGTCGGTGGATGGTTCGCTCCGCTAGGCCGCATTGCAGCACGGTGAGCTTCTCACCGGAACATATGATATTTATTCATGTGACAATTCATGGAAGAAGTTGTCAAACTGCTGAGGTTTTGCCCTCTACTAACAGAATCATGACAAATTTTACAGATCACATAATTTGGGCGATCTTTTGCTATGTCAAAAAAGGACCAGGCTAGGCAAGGCTTAGAGGGCATGCGAACTGCTGATCCACCCCGACTAGTGCTCAGAGGCACAGTGGTGGCTGAGGATGCAGTTGTAGACGTGCTACCAGTACTCCTACTCTGTCCAGGAAGGCGCAAGGTAACTACATCGTCAGTTGCATCCTCCTCCACCGTCTCTGTTGACCTCCTCGAGGGCCTGACTGTGGGTTGACAGTAGGTGGGATCTAGAACTTCCTCATCAATTGTTGTGTTTGCACTCCCCTCACCCTCAGACCGAGCCTCTTCTTGCCCTGACCGAATATTTAAGTTGTCATCCCAATGTGGTATCTGCGTCTCATCATCATCAGTATGTTCCTCATTGTCTATAACAACAGGTGTTACAGTTTGTGCAAAAGGGTCAACATTATGCTCAGAAACTTGGCTATAGTGTGACTGAACAGCTCTGCAGACTCAGCCATCTCAGTTCCACCATACTGTGCAGGGCGGATGGAGACTTCAGAGCTGGGAGAAAGCAAGTTTGATTGGCATGACAACTCAGAGGACTGGTGTTTTTTGGATGCGGTAGTTTAGGTGGCGGAGAGGGCACTTGTTGGACCACTTGAGATCCATTCAAGCATTTTCCTTTTTTGGCCATCATCTACCTTTGTTCCAGTTGTTCGTGTCCGTAAAAAAGGGAGCACATCGGAATGTCCACGGTAAGTAGTAGACATCTTACTTTTGCTGGAAGATGGTCTATCTTCAGCAGATGTTAATAGAGCTTTGCCACCTTCCCCACGGACAAACCCTTTTTTTCCTTTTCCAACACGTCTCTTCCCCTTTCCACCAGCATCTATCATTTTGCCACTCATTTTGATTGCAACAAGCTTGTGCACTTAAAATGTGGTAGTAAAAATTGAGAGGTGGTGTAGATTTCAGCGGTGTTCTAGCTTTATTAACAGCAGAATAAACAACAATAATTATCCCTGACAATGCAACTACGGCCCTTAAACTGGCAGCAGTGTTTGCTACTATAATGGCTTAGTAACAATGAGTTTAATTGTGCAATGCAGGCAGACGTGCTGCAAATATCTTTGCACTAGTGGGACAATACAGAAGTCCAACAGCCACTTTTATGATGCCACTAAGTTCACTCAGTGTTTGCTAGTATAATGGCTTAGTAACAATGAGTTTGAGTGTGCAATGCAGGCAGACGTGCTGCAAATATCTTTGCACTAGTGGGACAATACAGAAGTCCAACAGCCACTTTTTTGATGCCACTAAGTTCACTCAGTGTTTGCTAGTATAACGGCTTAGTAACAATGAGTTTGAGTGTGCAGGTAGACGTGCTGCAAATATCTTTGCACTAGTGGGACAATACAGAAGTACAACAGCCACTTTTTTGATGCCACTAAGTTCACTCAGTGTTTGCTAGTATAACGGCTTAGTAACAATGAGTTTGAGTGTGCAATGCAGGCAGACGTGCTGCAAATATCTTTGCACTAGTGGGACAATACAGAAGTACAACAGCCACGTTTAGGATGCCACTAAGTTCCTCAGTGTTTGCTAGTATAATGGCTTAGTAACAATGAGTTTGAGTGTGCAATGCAGGCAGACGTGCTGCAAATATCTTTGCACTAGTGGGACAATACGGAAGTCCAACAGCCACTTTTATGATGCCACTAAGTTCACTCAGTGTTTGCTAGTATAATGGCTTAGTAACAATGAGTTTGAGTGTGCAATGCAGGCAGACGTGCTGCAAATATCTTTGCACTAGTGGGACAATACAGAAGTCCAACAGCCACTTTTATGATGCCACTAAGTTCACTCAGTGTTTGCTAGTATAATGGCTTAGTAACAATGAGTTTGAGTGTGCAAAGGGCAGGAGGGTACAGTGGCAGGGTTGTGGGTCTCTGGGTAGAGGAAAGGAAGCCTGCCTTTCTATCCCTCCTAATGGGGAAATGCAGCGAGGAAATCCCTGACCTTAGCTACACAGACGCTGTCATCTTGTGTAGCTGTTAAAATCTGTTTTCACGGACCTGTCACCTATGGCTCTGACCCTGCCGGTATTAGCCCTTAAAAGGACTGATAGAAATTGCTATCCCTATTCTGTACACCGCTGTGTATAGAGCGTACACAGCAGTATCGGAGATAGGCGCTGCGCCAGCGGTGACTGACACCAAGGACGCAGAAGAGATAATGGCGTCCAGACGGACAGATACTCGTTTTTATAATGCAGGGACATGTGACATGGACATCCTATCACACATGCCGTTGCTTCTCTGGCTAAAAGTACACTTAGCTGTGTGTGTCTGGGATTGGCTGACATGCTGGCCCGCCCCACTACACGCGCGCGCTTAGGGAAGGAAGACAAGGAAAAAAAAAAAAATGGCGATCGCCATTATCCATACAGCAGTGATCTGAATGCGCTGTTCCCGCACACTATACACTGAAATTTCATAATAGTGTGAGTCACAGAGTGACTTACACTATTACAGCGGAAAGCCAGCTACTAATTATCTAATCTAATCTAGAACAGCCCCCAAAATCACTCGAGCCGCGAACTGGAGAACCTCGAACCGCGAACCTCGCTCAACTCTAGTTGTGACCTGTGTGACTGTGACTATTACGCCCTTGCTCAATATATATCCCAACGGTCTTAATACGTAAGCACATGGGTCTTCCATGTATAGAAGCTTGTTACTCTGCATTGTAGCTAAAAAATCGCCATCCAGATTATGTGTATTCATGTGTTTGTGTGTGTCTGCATCTGGCTTACTTGGCTTTTAACCTGCGGGTAGATATTAAATTACTTTCATAATATAACTAAATAATTAACATCAGCTCTTATATTGCAGCAGATGGTGAACAGATGGAAAGCTGTGCAACCCCAGCCTCCTTATTTGACTCATGAACAGTATGTTACAGATGATTGGCATTATAATTTGCATTGCCAGTAATGTTTTTCTTTTGATGTCCTGTTTAGGTATAAGGTTTTGCCTTTTGTGACATACAGTAGATGTTACAAAATGCAAACACGTCATATGTTAGATGTGTTGATGTATAATAGCAGAATCTGACAACAGAAAAATAGTGCCCAATGGTCCAATTTAACAGTGATAATAGCAGGGACTAAAACTTAACTTTTAATTTATCAATAAAATCGATATTACATAAATAGTGCAGTAAATGATAGGTGCAAACTGTCTACATATTAGAATGATCTCACCCAGATGTTTTCCAAGGGTAAGAAGACATACCGTTCCAGAGTTGGTCACAGGCTGGAAGAACCGGGGTAAGGCGTAGGGAGATGAAGTACTAACCCCTGTCATGCCCCGTGATTGTGCTTCTGCCCTGACAAGGGCAGCACCCAAGTAAGCTGTCTGCCCCGCAACCATGCAAAACAAACAAGAACGTCCTTCCGACACGTTTTCCTCTAAATAGCCAGAGTTCCTCAGGGGAGACCAAAAACAAATGAACAACCTGCAATGGCAGGGACCACAAAACTAATCAGCCTGCAGTGGCAGGGATCAGAGAGGTAAAAAACCTACGTGTCCAGATAAACGGTGGTGCATGGAGACTGTAACCTCAAACCACTTTATACCCATTTAATAAAACTAGTTACCTTCAGCTGTGCAGCAGAAAATACTGTGCACGAACCTCCATTAGCGCTCACAGTGTCAGCGTCTGAAGTCTCTTCCGGTCACGTGACCCACAGACGTCCGCGTTCCACTTTGGAACGCATGGAAAACAATTGGATAAGGGAGACACCAACATGTGAGGTCATATCCGGTTCATCGGACCTCACAGTTCCTTGTCTCAAACTGTTCCCCATCCAATTGTATTGCAGCAGGGGCGTGTCACCCCATGTCAGGTGACGCCCCTTGTTGGTGCCCAATAAACACCGCCCATACACCGTGGAGCAGGCAGAATATACAGGCGTACACATAACTTCCAGTTTCGCCAATAAGCAATTACTATAGTTTATATAATCTACCGACGTCCGGCATATATAGCAGAAGAAAGAGGCTATGGAGGCAAGGAGGGGAACAGAGTAGGAACAGGGATAATTAAACCTGTCAAGGCTCATCAAAGAGGGGAAAATTATAAATGAATAACAATGGATTGCCTGCACAATAAGAGTGCATCCCGGTAGAGGGGTGCACCAGACCCAGACAATCCATAATCCCCAAAGTTGCTGATAGGCAATATAAAGGGTACCAATATGGAAAAATGGGAAAGGGGACAGTGACCAGACAATTAACTGCAAAAAAACGGTCAACAAAATGCAAAAAGGAGGATAGATGGGAGGCTCAATATCATTCCCATATCAGAACATACTGGACCAAAAAATTCTAAAGGCAACAAGGGTCCAGTAATGTTCCCCCCTTGGACCTCAGTTAAACTTAGAATAAAGTAGAGGCCAAGCAGAGGGTTTGAAAATAAATTTGGTCAGTAATCCAGGTTAGCACTTAAAAAGAACAAAACACGGCGATTAGCGACTACAGAAAACTAAGATTAAATAAAACACCCATAATTAATTTGGTCATTGAGGCCATCTGGATGACAAGTCCTAAGACGAAAAATCATCCTCTCCTCTTTTTGTAGTAAAATACGATCAAGATTCCCGCCTCTGGGGGATAATTTAACCTTCAGGATGCCCATAAAGAAAATGGCCTCTCTGTTCTGACTATGACGTAGATTCATGTGCCGCGCAATGGGGGTATCACGATCGTTTCTGATGTCCCCCATGTGCTCACCTATCCGTCTACGAAACTTGCGTGTCGTTTTACCAACATACTGTATACCACAATGACAAGTGGCCAGGTACACAACACCTTTTTGTTTTACAATTAATGAACTCCCTGATGTCCAGGGATTCACCTGTGGATGTACTGGTATATCCCTTGCCCGTCTTAATGTTTTTACAAGCAACACACGAGCCATACTTGAAGCAACCATGTGGTTTGTTCGGGATCCAGGTAGTTCCTTCACTGGGCGGCACAAAGTGACTATGGGTCAACCGATCACCCAATGAACGATTCTTACGAAAGGTGATACTTGGCTGTGGTTTAATATAGTCAGCAATGTCCCTATCCATACCAAGGATCCCCCAGTGTTGCTCCAAGACCTGTCTGATGGCAGGGACACCTTTGGTGTAAGTTGTAATGAGTCTTACTACACCCTTCTCATCACCACATTTTGGTTGCGGGGTCAAAAGTTTTGTCCGGTCCTGGTCCAGAGAGTGTTTGAAAGCCTGCTTAAGGACGCGATCCGGGTAACCCTTGTCCAAAAAACGGGACCTCAGGTCAGCGGCCTTTGCCACAAATTCACCCTGGTCAGAACAATTCCTTCTCCTGCGAAGGTACTGTCCCTTAGGGATACCCTGCCTGAGGGGTAGAGGGTGGTGACTCTCTCATCTGGGGAGCGAATTTGTGGCAGTAGGCTTTCTGTAGATCGTTGTCCTGAGTTTACCCTCTGGATCAATCGTCACCATCAAATCCAAAAAAGGCAAACTAACAGGGTGAATGACATAGGTAAAGACCAATCCCAAGGGGTTCATGTTCAACTTGTTCACAAACTTAATAAACATATCACGGGGACCCTTCCACAGGAGGAACACGTCATCAGTGAACCGGACCCATAAATCAATCATGTCAGTAAACGATGTCATAGATTCTTGAAAAACAGTGGTGTCCTCCCACCAGCCCAGGAACAGATTGGCGTAGCAGGGAGCACAGGGGCTCCCCATTGCCGTGCCCCTGAGCTGGTGGTAGGTGGAGCCATCAAACAGGAAGTAGTTATTGTGTAAAACGTATTTCATCAAAGACAGAACCAAATTGTTATGGGCATCAAATTGTTTCCCCCTGGTAGCAAGGAAGAACTGAACAGCCTCTATTCCCCGATCATGTAGGATGGATGAATAAAGTGTTTCCATGTCAATGCTGGCAAGGAATGTGTTAGGTCCCACCACAACATCCTCAATCCTACTAATAAAGTCCAAGCTGTCACGAACATAGGAGGGTAGAGAGATGAAAATTGGGTTGAGGATTTTGTCTATATAGATACCAACATTTTGTGTAATATTGCCCACCCCAGAGACAATAGGTCTCCCCCTGAGGGGTTTTATCCCCTTATGAATTTTGGGGAGTATATAAAACATGGACATCAGTGGAAAATCGGGCATCATGAAAGTTAGCTCTTTCTTGCTAACCAGTCCAACAATCTCAGCATTATTTAGCATATCCCTCAGTATCTTTTTAGCAACTAAAATAGGATTGCCAGAGACCTTACAATAAGTGCTAGTATCTTTCAAAATATTCAGACAGATATCACGGTAGTCATTTGCATTCAATATATCTATATTCCCCTTTGTCTGAGGGTTTAATAGTAATAGTAGCATCCTTCTCTAAATCGCAGAGTGCTCGCATTTCAATTTTAGAGAGGTTGTTCTTGTGCTCCATCCGTAAAGAGGCTGTGCCTGTCCTATTCAAATCGGTCTTAGTCAGGGCAAGGACATCATTAGTCACCTGATTCAGGAATATATCAATAGCCGAGACATCAGAAAAAGTAGGTGGCATTTTCGTGCTAGGATTTTTTAGGGTAGTGAACGGACCTTTACCGGAGATGGATGGAACAGGTTCATCCAGGCCTGCTAACAATCTCACATCATCAATCATATCCAACGGTATATCAAATCTGTATAGATTTTATTATCCTTCAATTTGAAGATTTTTTTCCAACGCAACTTCCGGGCAAAAAGATTAAGATCTTTAATAAAGTCAAATGCTGAGAAGTCATTTGTAGGAACAAATGACAATCCTTTGCTAAGGACCGCCATCTCAATGTGATTGAGGGCTCTGTCAGCTAGATTGATAACCTGTGTTCCTACTCTTTCCCCTTGCGACTCCTTAGAGAGTAATTGTGATCTAAAAAAGGGGGATTATTGGTCTGTACCGATGGATAGATTGGATGATCAGTTCTCTGTGGTCCTCTCCGATTGCGCCTGCCCCTCTGCTGTGAGTGAAAGGGGGGTCTTCTACCCTCTGAGTCTGAGAATTCCGCCTCAGTAGAAGATAAATCTGATTCCCGCTCCCTAGATGTCGGGCCCTCAACTGGAAAGATCTGATACACCTTGTTATCTTTAAAATCCTGGAGGTCACGTTTAAATTGTTTGTGTTTCCTTTCTTTTAAATGAAACTGAATAGATGTGTTGATGGAAATATTTCCTTTACTGGAACCTTTTCACCCATTTGTGTCTGGGCACTGTGCAGTCTCTCTGGCTACCGTTGAATTGAGGGGGTATGTTATCCTGTGACTCAAGTATTCTGCTGATCATTTTATCCTGTACAGATGACAAGTGTATGTTAAAAGTTTGCTAGCTAACTTATGAGCAGAATTTTTCATAATGCCTAAACCCCACTTTAAATGAGTGGGTCCAAATTGTGTGTGTTTCTGTTTGGACATCAAATATTCCATATAAAAACTAATTTATATGGAGCCTGTAGATATAAGGTTAATCTGTGGGTAAAAGGTCTTACAATGCTGCCTGTCCTCCTTAGTGAAATTATAGCTCCTGGGAGAAATCTAACTACTTGGGAGCCGCCAGCTTTCAGTCATGGAGGCATGCATTGCTCACTATACGTGCTGTGAATGGCGGCTGTATGCGTGCCCCAGCACTTTGATTGGCAGATCACTATGGAACCCATCTCTGCAGAGCCAGCTGTCATTCGTGAGTCGTGACTGTAGACACTCAACGTCTGGGGGAAGTTCCCAACCTCCTCGTGCATTAACATCAGCATCAAACTTTGCTCCCGCAACTTCAGCCATTTCCATTGAAAAAAACAATAATCTATCTGGCAGTCTGATTGACTTGGTTTGTCAAATGCCAGGAAAATGTTTCATGTGTGTGTATTTTGCCACCGGTAAAGTATTGTGAAAGAATCATATAGCTATGGGGTTGTTTTTAGGAGTTGACGTAGGCACCTAAGCTACAGTAAGGGGAAATCTTAATGCTTCAGCATGCCAATCATTTAGTCACTGAAATAACTTGAAACTGACAAAAGTAATTTTCACTTAAAATTTACTGAATATCAACTAATGATAATCAGACATGGCTTTTGAATTGTGCTTCAACACACAAAAAGAAACTAACCAAATGAAATGGCCTATACAAAAATAATAGTAAGTCTAGAAAAATATAAGGTTGTACAGTGTTAGCCAGTAGATAGAAAAATATAAAAACTGAGAGTCCTCAGTGGTTGATACCTTTTAATAGCTAACTGAAAAAATGGTAATAATAGCAAGCTTTACACACTATGCAGGTCTATCACAATGCTTACTATACCACAAAATCTGAAGACAAAAAAAAACAACAAAAAACTGACCAGTACCGTCAAACAGAATAAAGTAAGTGTGAACAGATGCAAGCTACTTTGCATAATATACAAACAAAAGAGTACAGCAGCACTCTGTAAGCGCCAAGATACATGTGAACAGTAATGCATTCAAGTTTCATAAGGTCAATGTTCACATGTATCTGGGTGCTTACAGGGTGCTGCTGTACTCTTTTACTTTTTCCATATTTATACACAACAGAACACAGGAATACTGCAGTAAAAAGACAAGCGATGTGAAGTCGAACTATCAATATGGGAAGGGAAGAAAACATTTGTGGCAGTAAATATTGGTGCAGTCAATACATGTGGAGCATGAAAGTATTATTGTACCGTGATAGATGTCTGCTACGGGGTTTTCTGCTTCAAAAGTATGTGGGTACACCGTTGTCTGTACACATAGCCTAAGGATGTCTTCAGATGGCACTGTTTGCCACCTGTGAAAAACACAGACAGCACATGGACCTACTATAGCAAAGTTTTCACATGGACTCATGATCCTCATGAATAAATCTGAAACCTGTCCTTCTCTGATCCGCTTTGCAGTTCGAACTCACCCATTCAATTAAATAGGTACATGAACACAACAGACAGCACACGGATGACATGTTTATAGACGAAGATAGACTGCCACATAGATGGTTTGGTTATTTTCTGGAGGTATCAGCTATAAGGAGGAGCTCATTTTTTGCAGGATCTGGATGATAAAATGAAGAGTTTGAGATGAGTGTATTAAATTACTTGACAATCTTTCTCATAAATTCTAAGCTAAATTTAAAAACTGGTTACAAAAAAATTCAGCAAATGCAGTTAAATAAATAGAAAGGTGTTGCCATCTCTTCAGGCAGCCACTAATCCAGTGCAGATGTTCCAGTAGTCCTGTGATTGTGTTTGTTCCCGGGCTATCAGTAGTAATATGTCTTAATGAAATGTGACCACTGTAGTCAATCAAATCCATGAACTGTCAGATGGCATTTTTACTTTCATCATCAAAGAGTTTGTCTGACACAAAAATCCACTTTTTTAAACTAATCAGTGCAGAATTGCGATATTAAACACACCTGTACATTTTGATTTTTACTTCTGCCTTTTGTTTCTCCAGAATTTTACTTCATTGCCTTTATCCAGTTTGTTTACATGCTGCTCTTTTGGGCCTTGATGCTTCTTGTGCTTTTTTCTCTAAGCTCGCAGCCAAAGCTAGCACCACCCTGGCTAAAGGGGGTTTTACACGCAACAATATCGTTAGCGATATGTTGTCAGGGTCACGGAATTCGTGACGCACATCCAGCATCGTTAGTGACGTCATTGCGTGTGACACCTATGAGCGAGTGTTAACAATCAAAAATACTCACCTAATCCTTGATCGTTGACACGTCGTTCATTTTCAAAAAATCGTTGCTGGTGCTGGACGCAGGTTGTTTGTCGTACCTGAGGCAGCACACATCGCTACGTGTGACACCCCGGGAATGACGAACAGCAGCGTTCCTGCGTCCTCCGGCAATGAGGTGGGCATGTCGTTTATGCGGCTGGTCTCCGCCCCTCCGCTTCTATTGGCGGGCTGCTTTGTGACGTCGCTGTGACGGCACACGAACCTCCCCCTTAAAAAAGAGGTTGTTCGCCGCTCACAGTGATGTCGCTAGGAAAGTAAGTACGTGTTATGCGTCCTAGCGATATTGTGCGCCACGGGCAGTGATTTGCCCGTGACACCCAAACGACAGGGGTAGGTGCTTTGAAGGCTGTAAAGCAGCCTTAGTGTCAAGCACTCATTGGCTGTTAGTAATCTGCTTATATAGAATAAATAGAAAAGAGTTCCAGCTCACCCCTCTTCACTCCATGGAGAACCGGTGGCGCGCAGGAAAACGCCCGGACTTAGGCAGGAACATACGGTGCAAAAACAAAAGCAAATCCAGCGCCTTGGCAAGGAGACTCGAGTGATAAAACTCCAAACTTTATTGTATCAAAATTAAAAAAATAAAAAAATACAGACCACTATGTGGGGGGACAAGAAAAAGTGATCCACAGACAGAGGAAAAATTCCTACATGTTTCGACCAGTAGAGGTCTTAGTCATGTGTCCCCCCACATAGTGGTCTGTATTTTTTTAATTTTGATACAATAAAGTTTGGAGTTTTATCACTCGAGTCTCCTTGCCAAGGCGCTGGATTTGCTTTTGTTTTTGCTTAGTAATCTGCTTCACCACTAAACTCTATCGTTCATTCCAGCATTGCAAATGACAAAGCGATGATACTGATACGGTCACCTGTAGAAGTCCAGTACTAATCACTATACCCCTACATTACTCCTGATAAACAGATGAATAATTGGGAAGTATATAGTCATGTGTGTGTGCAAGAGTATAAAAAATGTGTTACTGTGTATATTTAATGTAGCATGAGCGTACAGTTGTGGATACACCCTCAAAATATGAATGTCTCAATAACTTGCCATGTGACCTTGAGCATCAATTACAGCTTGACAATGACATCTCATGCTGTGCACAAGTCGAGTTATTGTTTGCTGAGGCATGGCATCCCAATCTTCTGGAAGAGCGGCCCTCAGGTTTTAGAGGTTCTAGAGTACAGAATTACAAGACTCTACATGGGGACTGAGCTGCTCCAATAGGTTTTCTAAGGGATTCAGGTCTGGAGTGCAGACCAGATCATTTGAGGTATTCCAGTCTCGAACAGCCATTCCCTAATGATGCAACCTCGATGAGCTGGAGCATTGTCGTCCATAAAGATGAAATTAGGCCTGTTTTGTTCATTCACAGGCACAATGTGTGGATTAATGATGTTTTTCAAGTAGTAGGGGCTTCTCACTGTGCCGTTCACAAAGTGTAGAGCAGTTGTCCCGCATGGTGGCTCAGTGGTTAGCACTGCAGCCTTGCAGTGCTGGGGTCCTGGGTTCATATCCAACCAAGGACACCATCTGCAAGGAGTTTGTATGTTCTCCCCGTGCTTGCGTGGGTTACCTCCGGGTACCCCGGTTTCCTCCCACACTCCAAAAACATACAGATAGGGAATTTAGATTGTGAGCCCCATTGGGGACTGTATTCCTGATGTATGTAAAGCGCTGCGGAATATGTTAGCACTATATAAAAATAAAGATTTATTTTTTTTTTTTTTATTTGCTAGACTCACCTGCCCACACTGTAACACGATCACCAACAAAGGCCCACCTGGTGCTAATAGTAGCTGTGCATAGCGCTCTCTTTGACGTCTACAACATTGTTGTTGGCCATCATTTCTGCTCAGTGTGAATTGACTTTTATCAGTGACCAGCACTGAGGCCCACAGGTCCCTCATCCAGCAAGACGATAACGTCTGTGCCTGTTGGTGTGATAAGGTACCATTGTATGTCATCTAGCACGTAGACCACACTGATGTAAAAGATGCCTAGAGTTGTGTGGCATTCAGAGTCAGACTGGGGTGTCTAGGGCTAATAGGGGGAATTGATTCCAGGGGGCCCATCCTACAGCTATATGCAAGTACCTGTCAACCACTATCACCATTATAATGACGCATCGACTGTGAAATACAGGAGACTCCTGCACATCTACTGTTTGCACCATAACTGTGATGTGCAATTACATTAGTTTGCAGTAAAAGGGTTATTTGGGGAAAACAAGTTATCACTGATCCACAGGATCCAGAGGTTAGGTAGCTGACAACTTATTGATTGGTGGAATCCAACCAGTGGAAACCATACTGGTCGGAAGAAGGTGCAGCTTTTAATCCTGACAGGGCACTTATATCCCCATTATAAAATTCAGCAGCAGGTGGGATGTGTGACCGCAGCTCAAGTCATCCTCTCTAGAGCGGACAGATAAAAACAAGTGCAGCACTCGCAGCCACTGAGGAATGAATGGATCAGTTGTTGAGTTGGACATGAGCTCCACTTTAATGGGGATAAAAGTTGGACATTTTGCCGATCACTGCAGGTCCAAGCAATGAGACCCTCACTGGTGAATAAGTTATCAGTTATCCTTAGGCCATGTTCACAAATTCAGTATTTGGTCAGTATGTTACATCAGTATTTGTAAGACAAAATGAGGAGTGGGTGAAAAATGCACATGTGTAACACTTATTATATATTGTATTATACTTTTAATTTGATTTTACCACTCCTAGTTTTGGCTTACAAATCCTTACCAAATACTCAACATGGTGACATGGCCTTAGAATAGGCAATTACTTGTTTTCACTGGAGAATCTATGTAAGTGCATATTTGCTACAGTGTAATAGTCACAGGACAGGAAGGAGTTAAACATTCAAATATTTAATCTCTACTGGAAATAATCATCCCCTTATTGAGAGAACAAAAAGTGACCTCCATACACTACACAATCCACTATATAAAACCAATCTTACCGCATACAAGGGAGACATAAAGCCACTGGAGTTGAGCGCGGTTCGTGGTTCGTGGTTCTCCAGTTCGCGGTTCGAGTGCTTTTGGGGGCTGTTCTAGATCGAACTAGAACTCGAGCTTTTTGCTAAAGCTCGATAGTTCTAGATACGTTCGAGAACGGTTCTAGCAGCAAAAAGCCAAGCTAATTACTAGCTGGCTTTCCGCTGTAATAGTGTAAGTTAGTCTGTGACTCACACTATTATGAAATTTCAGTGTATAGTATGCGGGAACAGCGCATTCAGATCACTGCTGCTGGGATAATGGCGATCGCCATTTTTTTTTCCTTATCTTCCTTCCCTAAGCGCGCGCGTGTAGTGGGGCGGGCCAGCATGTCAGCCAATCCAAGACACACACACAGCTAAGTGGACTTTTAGCCTGGGAAGCAACGGCATGTGTGATAGGATGTCCATGTCACATGTCCCTGCATTATAAAAACGGGTATCTGCCCGTCCGGACGCCATTATCTGCCTTTTGCGTCTGGGTGTCAGTCACCGCTGGCGTAGCTCCAATCTCCGATACTGCTGTGTACGCTCTACACACAGCGCTATACAGAATAGGGATAGAAGTTTCTATTAGCCCTTGTAAGGGCTAATAACAGCAGGCTCAGAGCCATAGGTGACAGTCAGGTCCGTTGAAACAGATTTTAACAGCTACAAAAGATAACAGCGTCTGTGTAGCTAAGCTCAGGGACTTCCTCGCTGCATTTCCCCATTAGGAGGGATAGAAAGTGAGGCTTCCTTTCCTGTACACTGACCCAAAGCCCTGCCACTGTACCATCCTGCCCTTTGCACACTCAAGCTCATTGTTACTAAGCCATTATACTATCAAACACTGAGGAAACTTAGTGGCATCCTAAAAGTGGCTGTTGGACTTTCATTAGTGACCCACTAGTGCAAATCTATTTGCAGCACCTCTGCATTGCACACTCAAACTCATTGTTACTAAGCCATTATACTAGCAAACACTGAGTAAACTTAGTGACATCCTAAAAGTGGCTTTTGGACTTCCATTAGTGTCCCACTGGTGCAAAGCTATTTGCACCACCACTGCATTGCACACTCAAGCTCATTGTTACTTAGCCATTCTACTAGCAAACACTGAGTAAACTTAGTGACATCCTAAAAGTGTCTGTTGGACTTCCATTATTGTCCCACTGGTGCAAAGCTATTTGCAGCACCACTGCATTGCACACTCAAATTCATTGTTACTAAGCCATTATACTAGCAAACACTGAGTAAACTTAGTGGCATCCTAAAAGTGGCTTTTGGACTTCCATTATTGTCCCACTGGTGCAAAGCTATTTGCACCACCACTGCATTGCACACTCAAGCTCATTGTTACTAAGCCATTATACTAGCAAACAATGAGTAAACTTAGTGGCATCCTAAAAGTGGCTGTTGGACATCCATTAGTGTCCCACTAGTGCAAATCTATTTGCAGCACCTCTGCATTGCACACTCAAACTCATTGTTACTAAGCCATTCTAATAGCAAACTATGCTGCCAATTTAAGGGCCGTAGTTGCATTGTCAGGGATAGTTCTTGTTGTTTATTCTGCTGTTAATAAAGATAGACCACCGCTGCAATCTACACCACCTCTCAATTTTTACTACCACATTTTAAGTGTACAATCTTCTCGCAATCAAAATGAGTGGCAAAATGATAGATGCTGGTGGAAAGGGGAAGAGGCGTGTTGGAAAAGGAAAAAAAGGGTTTGTCCGTGGGGAAGGTGGCAAAGCTCCATTAACATCTGCTGAAGATAGACCATCTTCCAGCAAAAGTAAGATGTCTACTACTTACCGTGGACAATCCGATGTGCTCCCTTTTTTACGGACATGAACAACTGGAACAAAGGTAGATGATGGCCAAAAAAAGAAAATGCTTGAATGGATCTCAAGTGGTCCAACAAGTGCCCTCTCCGCCACCTAAACTACCGCATCCAAAAAACACCAGTCCTCTGAGTTGTCATCCCAATCACACTTGCTTTCTCCCAGCTCTGAAGTCTCCATCCGCCCTGCACAGTATGGTGGAACTGAGATGGCTGAGTCTGCAGAGCTGTTCAGTCACACTATAGCCTGGGAATCAGAGGTGTGCTCCCAAGCTACAGTGAGTACAGACCAGGAAATGGTCTGCAGTAATGCCCAGAACCTTTGTGACTCAGATTCAGGCCCTGAGGACCAAGTTTCTGAGCATAATGTTGACCCTTATTCACAAACTGTAACACCTGTTGTTATAGACAATGAGGAACATACTAATGACGATGAGACGCAGATACCAGATTGGGATGACAACTTAAATATTCGGTCAGGGCAAGAAGAGGCTCGGTCTGAGGGTGAGGGGAGTGCAAACACAACAATTGATGAGGAAGTTCTAGATCCCACCTACTGTCAACCCACAGTCAGGCACTCGAGGAGGTCAACAGAGGAGGTGGAGGAGGATGCAACTGACGACGAAGTTATCTTGCTCCTTCCTGGACAGAGGAGGAGTACTGGTAGCACGTCTACAACTGCATCCTCAGCCACCACTGTGCCTCTGAGCACTAGTCGGGGTGGATCAGCAGGTCGCATGCCCTCTAAGCCTTGCCTAGCCTGGTCCTTTTTTGACATAGCAAAAGATCACCCAAATTATGTGATCTGTAAAATTTGTCATGATTCTGTTAGTAGAGGGCAAAACCTCAGCAGTTTGACAACTTCTTCCATGAATCGTCACATGAATAAATATCATATGTCCCGGTGAGAAGCTCTCCGTGCTGCAATGTGGCCTATCGGAGCAAACCATCCACCGCCTGCCCCTTCCAGTGCATCCGCGTGCTCTTCATCTTCTAGGACTGTGGGGACAGCTGTCACACCTGGTTTTCCATGCACAACTTCCACCACTGTAACCGCAACAGGGAGTTTGCTTGGTAGGTCGTCAGTTGGTTTGGAAGGGGAAACAAGTGCGTGTGTACAGCTCTCTCAGACATCGATAGCACCAACGTTGGATGAAGGCAACATCATGTCTACGCCTGCACTTTCCTCACAAAGCTGCATTTTTCCAGGGACACCCTACTCAACACCGTCTACACAAAGCAGCCAGATCTCTGTCCCTCAGATGTGGACAAATAAAAGGCAATTTCCTGCGACCCATGACAAAGCTAAGAGGTTGACTTTATCCCTCTGTAAGCTCTTGGCTACCGAAATGCTGCCTTTCCGCCTGGTGGACACACAGGATTTTAGAGACCTTATGTCTGTCGCTGTGCCCCAGTACCAGATGCCCAGTCGCCACTACTTCTCTAAGAAAGGTGTACCTGCGCTACACCAGCATGTCGCACACAACATCACCGCTTCCTTGAGAAACTCTGTGTGTGAATGGGTGCATTTCACCTCCGATACTTGGACCAGTAAGCATGGACAGGGACGTTACATGTCGCTGACTGGGCACTGGGTAACTATGGTGATAGATGGTGAAGGGTCTGCTGCACAAGTCTTGCCGTCCCCACGACTTGTGTGTCAATCCTCTGTCTGTCCAAGTTCTGTCACTGCTTCTGCCTCCTCCACCTCATCTGGGTCCTCCACCTCCGCCCCAAGCCTGCCTGGTCAGGCCACCAGCGTTCTAACTGCGCAGAATAATAATAATAATCTTTTAATAATAATCTTTATTTCTATAGCGCCAACATATTCCGTAGCGCTTTACAATTCAGGAGGATCATATACAAACAAGTAACAGTTATAGAAATACAATATTTAGAGGGCAAAAAAATACGACCCTGCTCTTGAGAGCTTACAATCTACAATGAGATGGGGGGAGAGGCAAGGTTCAAGTGCTTATTTACAATGACAATTCAACCATCTCACGGAAATGGGGCTGGATAATGGTTTCCTGGACCAGTGGGCCCGAGCCTTGAGATGCCTTTGGGTGCCATGGAGTTTGATGTGGAGCTATGTTGTGAGAGGTTGTAGAGGGACTATGTGAATCGAATCTGATTAGGGAGTGTGATAGGCCGCCCTAAAAAGATGCGTCTTTAGGGTGCGTCTGAAGCTGAGTAAGTTGTGATTTGTCCAGAAGGAATCACGTACCCCTCATTACTATGCTGGCAGCAGAGCGCAATGGCATCAGGCGGTCTTTAGCTTGAAATGTCTTGGAAATAAGATTCACACAGCGGCTGAGTTGTGGGCAGCTCTGGAGACTGAGTTTGGTAAATGATTGTCTCCACTCAACCTGCAGCCTGGTAAGGCCGTGTGCAACAATGCTGCAAACCTGGGTGCGGCCCTTCGCCTGGGCAAGATGACACACGTGCCTTGTATGGCTCAGGTGTTGAACCTTGTTGTTCAGCATTTTTTAACACACTATCCCGGCCTAGATTGCCTTCTGAACAGGGCACGAAAACTGTCTGCTCACTTCCGCCGTTCAACCACCGCTGTTGAGCGACTTGCATCGCTCCAGAAGTCTTTCGGCCTGCCGGTTCAGCGCCTGAAATGCGATGTGCCGACACGCTGGAATTCGACTCTCCACATATTATAGCGACTTTGGCAGCACCGTCGAGCCCTGGTGCAATACGTCATGACGTATAGCCTGGGCCAACGAGATGCAGAGGTGGGGAAGATCACCCTGATAAAGTGGTCTCTGATCAAGGACCTATGCACCCTTCTGCACAGTTTCGACATGGCGACGAATATGTTTAGCGCTGACAATGCCGTTATCAGCATGACAATTCCAGTCATTTACATGCTGGAGCACACGCTAAACACTATTCGGTGTTAGGGGGTGGGACAACAGGAAGGGGAGGAACTACAGGAGGATTCATATGTGCAAGAGACAACAACATCACAGAGGTCCAGATGTTCATCATCACCAACGCGGCAGGCATGGGACCATGGGGGACAGGGATCAACAAGAGCGCATGGTAGCAGGCGAAATGTTCAGGAAGGTACAGGAGAACATGAAGAAATGGAGGACGAACTGCCCATAGACATGGAAGACTCAGCGGATGAGGAAGACCTTGGTCAAATTTCAGTTGAAAGAGGTTGGGGGGAGATGTCAGAGGAAGAAATAACGGTTAGCACCTCTATGCCACAAACACAGCGTGGACTTGGTCCGCATGGCTGCGCAAGACACATGAGCACCTTCTTGCTGCACTACCTCCAACATGACCCTCGTATTGTCAAAATTAGAAGTGATGATGACTATTGACTTGCCACACTATTAGATCCCCGGTACAAGTCCAAATTTTGTGACATAATTCCAGCCATAGAAAGGGACGCACGTATGCAGGAGTATCAGCAAAAGCTGTTACTCGATCTTAGCTCAGCATTTCCACCAAACAACCGTGGTGCAGGGAGTAACTCTACCAGTTGTAACTTGACAAACATGGGACGGTCTCGTCATCTTCAACAGTCTACCCGTACCAGTAGCATCGTATCTGGTGCTGGTAACAGCAATTTTATTGAATCTTTTCATAATTTTTTTAGACCATCCTTTGCAAGGCCACCAGAGACAACAAGTCTGACACATAGTCAACGGCTGGAGAGGATGATACAGGAGTATCTCCACATGAACATCGATGCCATGACTTTGCAAATGGAGCCTTGCTCATTTTGGGCTTCAAATCTTGAAAAATGGCCAGAGCTCTCCACTTACGCCTTGGAGATCTTGTCGTGTCCAGCTGCCAGCGTTGTCTCTGAACGTGTCTTCAGTGCTGCTGGGTGTGTGCTGACAGAAAAGCGCATGCGTCTGTCCAGTGACAATGTGGACAGACTAACGTTCATCAAAATGAACAAGTCATGGATCCACAAGGAATTTACTACCCCTGTGTCATCCTGGGGAGAGTAAATGCTTGTGGATTTTTAATGTTCTTGATGCAAATCTAGCTGTGAAGTGTACAACAAGGGCACAAGTACTGCCACTGAAGGGGTGAGTGTCTGTGTGGCCCAATTTTTGGAAAAAAAGGAGACTCCGCTTGGAGTAACCCTTGCTTGCTGTGTTTTTTAAAAGGAGCCAAGATGAACAAGTCATGGTTCAGCAAAGACTTTGCTACCTACCCCGGGGTCATCCTGGGAACGGTTAAGTATGGCGTATTTTTGAATGTGCTTGATGCAAATCTAGCTGTGAAGTGTACAACTGGGGCACAACTGCTGCCACTGAATGGGTGGGTGTTTGGGGCCCAATTTTTGGAAAAAAGGGAGACTCCGCTTGGAGTAACCCTTGCTTGCTGTGTTTTTTAAAAGGAGCCAAGATGAACAAGTCATGGTTCAGCAAGGACTTTGCTACCTACCCCGGGGTCATCTTGGGCACGGTTAAGTATGGCGTATTTTTGAATGTGCTTGATGCAAATCTAGCTGTGAAGTGTACAACTGGGGCACAAGTGCTGCCACTGAAGGGGTGGGTGTGTGTTGCCCAATTTTTGGAAAAAGGGAGACTCCGCTTGGAGTAACCCTTGCTAACAGTGTTTTAAAAATGATCCAAGATGAGCAATTCATGGTTCAGCAAATACTTTGCTACCTACCCCGGTGTCATCCTGGGGACGGTTAAGTATGGCGTATTTTTGATTGTGTTTGATGCAAATCTAGCTGTGAAGTGTACAACTGGGGCACAAGTGCTGCCACTGAATGGGTGGGTGGGTGTGGGGCCCAATTTTTGGAAAAAAGGGAGACTCCGCTTGGAGTAACCCTTGCTTACATTGTTTTTAAAAATGATCCAAGATGAACAGAGCTGGGATCAGGAAAGACTTAGCTACCTACCCCGGTGTCATCCTGGGGACGGTTAAGTATGGCGTAGTTTTGAATGTGCTTGATGCAAAAATCTAGCTGTGAAGTGTACAACTGGGGCACAACTGCTGCCACTGAATGCGTGGGTGTGTGTGTGGCCCAATTTTTGGAAAAAAGGGAAACTTCGCTTGGAGTAACCTTGCGGTGTTTTACATGATTTTAGAAGGGCATGCCATGCCTATATCTGTGTCTCATCCTCTTCTCCTTGTAACGCTATTTTGTTTTCGCATAAGAATTTGTTCTTGTCACTTTCCCATGTGTTTGTGTTGTGTTGTGAGTTGTTTGTCACCTTTTGGACACCTTTTGAGGGTGTTTTTAGGTGTTTTTGATTGCTTCCCATTGTTTCCTATGCTGTTTGAGTGGTTCACCGAACCGGTTCGCCGAACCGAACTCGAACGAGACCTCCGTTTGGCGAACCGAACTCGAGCCAAACCACGGCCGGTTCGCTCATCTCTAAAAGCCACACCATGACCAGATAACATTACCATCACATAGTGATCAAGTACAACCACATACAAGAAAGAAATACCGCCATACCATAATCAGACCGCATAGTGACCAAATATTACCACATACAAAGGAGATATACCGCAACATTATGACCAGTCTACATAAAGACCAAATATTGCCACATACAAGAGAGAAATACAACCACAATGTGACCAGACCACACATTACCACAACTTACTGACCGAATAATACTACAATAATGATTAAGATTAAAAACTACAATACTAATAACACTAATATTACCATCAGTGTCATTATACACTCTTTATATAGTGTTAGTGTACTGGTAATACAGTCATCACTGGTGAAATTATATAAGGGAGCTCTGTATGTCAAATCCCACCAAGGACAACATCTGCAAGGAGTTTCTATATTCTCCCCATGTTTGTGTGGGTTTCCTCTGGGTACTCTGGTTTCCTCCCACACTCCAAAGACATACTGATAGGTACTTTAGATTCTTGCCAATGGATGTAAAGCTTTATTGAATTAATGGGGCTATTTAAATGAATAAATAGTATATTATTATTATTATTATTATTATTATTATTTTTTATATAGCATACAGTATAGCATATAGGTAATGCAGTAATTACTTGTGACGACATACACAGGAGCTTTGTATATAGTGTATAGTTTACAGGTAATACAGTTGAAGCGACCGGTGGTAGGGCCGCGGGTGTGTGTGTATGCTCTATTCCAACAAAATCCCCATACTCAGATTTTACCGGTAGTAACATTTCTTTACTATGAAACATATTTATAACACAGTCAACCGAACTATCTGCGCACATGTGTATGGTGGAGTCCCCGGATCTTCACTCCTTCCAGGTACGCAGCAAGGAAAAAAAAGAAAAGAGAAAACAACAAAGAAATGGCGGCAACTTTCCCTAACTCTCCCTACAATCACGTACCAGTCTATCCCAGAAGAAGATGCCGCTCCCACGTCGCAGGCCTGGAGTCTCACGATGATGGGTCCCGGTGCAGCGCTGAAGGGATGCAGCTTCTCGGTCTTCTCCTTTGATCTTCTCCCGCTGGTAACGGATTCTAGTCAGTCTCTTAGTCCCGGGGCACACCGAGCAGAAGAAGGGAGGTCACGGTTGCACGTATGGCTCCCTTGTGTCGGTAACGGCCCCTGCACTTGCACTCAGGGTGCGATGCTCTGCAGTCAAGTTGTCACAGCCCCTGGATATGCACTCCGGGCGCGATGCTCTGCAGTCCGGTTAGATCCTCGGTGAAAACAAAGTCCTGCAGACCGGGGATGGCAGAAACCACTTCCACAGGGTGATTCTTCCAAGAATCCGGTTGCAAAAGAGCCCTCTGTTCAGGAAGACCACACGTAGCTCTGTCCTGGCTGAACTCCGGGTCTGAACTCCCTTGCCACTCTTTTTCTTCCTGGTTCAAACACACGAGCTGTAGGGAATTTCCCACCTCTGTGTCTGTGATTGCACAGTCTGACACTGCCCCCTTGTGGGCAAGTGCTGAAGCAATGTTCAAATCCATTTCTACATTGATGATGCAGTCTGAATTGTTGATCCCATTACATACCCCCCCACTTAAAGGTTGGCAGTCCCTGTCAACTACCGTCGGTTCCCAGGCAGTGATGACTGCAGATGTCACAGGGGTTGGTTGAGAAGTCTGCCATACATACTGGTCCCTGTAAGACCGCCCGGGCGGGATCCCAGCAGTGGTGCGGTCAGTGCGTCTCAAGGGTCAGTTGTTCCCCTCCGCCTCACTGTCTTTACGCCCCACTTCAGTCAGCACTCCGGGGGAAGAACTGGGTTGTGTAGGTGGGTCACCAGTCTCAGAGTCGACGGGATCACTATGCTGGGAAACGTCCGTGACGTCAGTCGTGTCGGCAGCGTCACCCCCTCCGGGTACTGTGGTAGGGGAGTCAGGCTGGGATCGGCAGGGACGCAACATATTTCGGTGCACAGTGCGGATGCTGCGACTGTCTTCACCCCGCACTCGGTATACATGCCCGTTGGGGTAGGGGCATTCGATTACCCGGTAGACCTCAGTCTCCCACTTGGCTTGAAGTTTCCCTTGTGGCTTCTTGATACGGAGCAGGACTAGCTGTCCCAACTTCAAGGGTTGCTCTTGCACGGGGAGTGGGTCAGCATGTATCTGGCCCCGGATTTGTTGGCTCACCAGCCGGTGTACAGTCTCCATCTTCTGTCGGTGAGCATTTAGCCAGGAGGGGTAGTTATGGCAGACATCATCTCCAGGGCGGAATAGGTTCAGGTCATGGACCCCTTTTCCGGGGCGGCCAAAGAGAAGGGTGTGTGGGGTGTAACCAGTCACGGAGTGGACCTGGTTTTTGTAGGCCCATACTAGATCGGGAAGGAATTGGGGCCATTGGTCTTTCTTATCATCGGCCAAGGTGTGGATCAGCTGGAGTAGATTCCGGTTGAAGCGTTCACATGCACCGTTCCCTTGTGGGTGGTAAGGAGTGGTCCTCGACGTCTGGATCCCATACATCCGATGCAGCTCTTCGATGACTCGGCCTTCGAAACAAGCCCCCTGGTCGGAGTGCAACCTCTCCGGACACCCATAGACGTGGATGAACTGTCGTCAGATGGCCCGTGCAGCCGTTTCAGCCGTCTGGTCTTTGGTAGCAACAGTGACAGCGAATTTTGTGAAGTGATCCACCATGACTAGGCAGTACTGATAGCCACTGCTCGCCGTCCCAATCAGCAGATAGTCCACCATCAACAGCTCAAGGGGCCTGGATGTTTTAATTGTCTGGACAGGTGCACGCTGCTCAGGGGACTTGTGTAGTTCACAGGTGCGACAGGTTTGGCAGACGTCATCAACCAGCTTGCGGAGCCCCGGACAATAGATGGACTGTTGAATCCACCGAAAAGTCTTGTATATTCCGAAGTGTCCATTCCTTTTCTGGGCTTTGGCCACCATCTCACGGGCCAATTGATCAGGCACCATAACTTGTGTGCATTCCTCCAGCATGTGCGACAAGAGAACCTTCTGGTATAGCACTCCTTCTCTCAGAATCAGCCGGTCCCACTGACTGAGCAGGGTCAAGGTCCCTGACAGTCGTGCCCGTATATCGGCGGGAGGCTTCTGCTGCCGCTTCACCCATTGTTTGAGTAGAGCCCATTCAGGGTTCTGGTCCTGGAGCCTGCACCACTCCTGGGGTGGCAAGGCGACCCCCACTGGAGTTTCAGCTTCGCCCACAACGAACTGGCGGTAATCCATCATCTGTTGGGCGAGCTTTGCAAAGTCAGGCGTCTCGTCCCCTTCTAATTCTTCATCCCGGTCTCGGTTGAGTAAGGGGTATAGCACTCTAGACAGGCTGTCCGCATTTTGATTCTCAGCTCCAGCCCTATATTTGATCTTGTAATTGAACTTGGAGAGCCGAGCCATCCAACGCTGCTCCATGACTCAGAGCTTCGCATTTTCTAAGTGGGCCAACGGGTTGTTATCGGTCAGGACTAGTACTTCGGTCCCCGTGAGGTACCCTGCAAATTTCTCCGCCATAGCCCACGTTAGGGCCAACAGCTCCAGCCGGAACAAGCTATAATTGGTGGGGTTCTTCTCGCCCTCATGTAGGGACCGACTGGCATAGGCTATGACCCGTTCCTTGCCTTCTTGTACCTGTGAAAGTACTGCCCCTAGACCCTGTAGACTGGCATCGGTGTGTAGTTGGAAGGGCAGGTTGTAGTCCGCATATGCCAGGATGGGGGGAGACGTTAAGGCACCCTTTAGGGCTTGGAAGGACTCTTCCTGGCTGGGTCCCCAGCTGATGGGTTGTCCTCTGGGGCTGTTGGTGGTCCCTCGAAGCAGGTCATGCAAGGGTGCAGCAAGCCGGGCGAAGTTTTTGACGAACCGGCGGTAGTAGCCGGCCAACCCCAGGAAAGCCCTGACCTCCTTGACGTTTGTGGGCTGCGGCCAATCCCGTACGGCGGCTATCTTCTCTGAAGACGGCTGAACACCTTCGGCTGAGATCCGGTAGCCCAGGTAATTGATCTCGGGCTGCAGAAGACGGCACTTGCTGAGTTTCAACTTCAGGCCATGTTCTCTCAACCTACTGAACACACGGTCCAGCTGCTGCAGGTGTTCTTCAAATGTGGCCGAATAGACCACAATGTCGTCCAGGTAGATGAGGGTGAAGTCGAAGTTGAAGTCTCCCAAGCAGCGCTCCATCAGCCGCTGGAAAGTCCCCGGCGCGTTGTTCAGACCAAAGGGCATCCGGTCGAACTCGTACAGGCCCATGGGTAGGATGAAAGCAGTCTTCTCTCTATCTTTGTCATGCATGGGTACCTGACAATATCCGCTGGCCAGATCCAACGAAGAGAAGTATTTGGCTTTCTTCAGGGCTGTCAGGGATTTTTCGATCCTTGGCAAAGGGTATGAGTCCCAGGTGGTGCAAGCATTCAAACGGCGGTAGTCCACACAGAACCTCAGGGACCCATCCTTCTTCTTGACTATCACCACCGGTGCAGCCCAGGGGCTCTGGCTTTCTCGTGCCACTCCAGCATGTAGCATGGAATTCAGGAGATTTTTCACTTCTTGGTATTGCTGGGAAGGTATTTGGCGGTACCTTTCACGGATAGGAGCAGTGTCACCTGTGGGAATTTCGTGCTTGATACTGGTGGTGCATCCAAAGTCAGTGTCATGCCGGGCAAAGGACGCCTGATGCTCTTGAAGTAGCTCTTCCACCAGGGACACCTCCCGTTTGGAGTATTGTGATACGTCCAACTGACACTTCTCTCGTAGTTCTCGCCCCGCGTTGGTGTCACCCGCGATAGCGGCCATGGCAGAGACCGTCACTGTCCAATTTCCCTCTGTAGACGGTACAAACTGGAGGGGGCTCATAGGGTTCACCTCTTCGGTTAGAGCGTAGACTCGGGCGAGCTGTGTCCCGGCTTCTAGGTCAACGCTCACGTTAGCCGTGTTGCCCTGCCGGACAGGAATTCTTCCCTTTCTCACTACTTCTAGAGTTCAAGCGACTAGTGGATTCAGCTTCCCTTCCTTCGGGGTGCGCGGCTCAATCAGCACCTCCACGCCTTCAAGCTGTCTCGTGGTGCTAAGGGGTAGTGAGATAACTGTCTCTTTCCCAGCCGGTAAGGTGATCCTAGTATGGCGGGGTATGGTGACCGTGGCCAGCGGCAATTGTTCTTCTGTCATTCGCTGGAGGTTGCAGGTCCGGACCACTTGCTGAAAGGCACGGCGGGTGGCCCTATGTGCGGTCACTTCTTGCCAGTACTTGGGCCCCCTCTTGGTAAACAACACCAGATTCAGGTCTTTCAAGATGTTCATCCCAATAATCATGGGCGTTTCTGATCCAAAGCCTTCCCTGACCACGATTATCCCTCTCTTCCCGAGATCTTGGCCACAGATTTCGGTGTTCATCCAGGCAACTCCTGTCACCGGAATGGGTAGATTATTGGCTGCTTTGATCTTGATGGCGGTATCAGGGTCATAGGCAACCCGCAGCTTTAGACATTCTTCGTTGAACTGCTCGGAGATGGTGGATACCTGAGACCCAGTATCCACTAACCCTTGTACGGCGATCCCTTCCAGTAATACTTCCAGGGAGGGGCTATTTGATGCAAGTTTGCTCCGTGGCTGGCTCTGTTTTCCCACACCCCTCTCTTTGGCCTCCCCTGCCGAGTGAGCCTCTTTGGCAGGGGCGTCTAGTTTAAAGGCGGCCGCTGTTGTGGGACATGACTTGCTGGTTCTGGTAGATCGGACCGTGGATGAACTTGAAAGTTCTGGGGGCAACGGTTTGCTCTATGGCGGGGGTCGCCGCATGTCCAGCATCTTCCCATCGGCCGGCTGGGTTGTTGTCTCGCTTGCCGGCCCGCCTGTTGGTCTAGGGTGAGCTGTAACACCTGTTTCTGCAACTCTGCCACCATCTGCTTCAGTTCTTCCGTGTCGCTGTTCGGAGTCCCGATACCAGATATGGACCTGCAAGCCGCGGTATATGTCTGTGTCTCCACGACAGGTCCCCTTGAACATTCTATAGCTTCTTGTTTGACCTCAGCGAACGTAAAGGCCGGATTTATCCGGAGTAGATCTTGCAATGAGCGGTTAAGGTACGGGTCTCTCAATCCGGTCACGAACTGATCTCTCAACACCAGGTCACGGGCACCCGTACTAGCTATCTGTTCTTCTTTTCTACAGGCTTGTTCTAGCAGCACTTGAAGGGCATTGGCATATTGAGGAATGTCCTCCGACTCGAGCTGAGTACGCTGGAAGAACATATAGCGCAATGTTCCCGCATATGTGGTCGGCCCATAGGTGTTCTCCAGCACCCGCACCAAGTCATCCAACGTACGCTGGCCCCTAACCATCTCCAGCCTGACTCTCGTCCACGCTTCCCCCTCTAATGTTAGCATAGCCATTTCTGCTAAGGTCTTAGGATCAGTGTTATACATTTCCCCCACTATCTTAAGTTGTTCAGTCCATTCAGTTACAGGATAGTTCCGTCCCTTAAACTTTCTCACCTGATTGACAATAGACGTCGGGGGAGCTGTCCGGTTATAAGTTACTACCGGGGGATGATTTTGTTGGTCACACATCCTGCCGACTACGCCACATGAAGCGACCGGTGGTAGGGCCGCGGGTGTGTGTGTATGCTCTATTCCAACAAAATCCCCATACTCAGATTTTACCGGTAGTAACATTTCTTTACTATGAAACATATTTATAACACAGTCAACCGAACTATCTGCTCACATGTGTATGGTGGAGTCCCCGGATCTTCACTCCTTCCGGGTACGCAGCAAGCAAAAAAAAAGAAAAGAGAAAACAACAAAGAAATGGCGGCAACTTTCCCTAACTCTCCCTACAATCACGTACCAGTCTATCCCAGAAGAAGATGCCGCTCCCACGTCGCAGGCCTGGAGTCTCACGATGATGGGTCCCGGTGCAGCGCTGAAGGGATGCAGCTCCTCGGTCTTCTCCTTTGATCTTCTCCCGCTGGTAACGGATTCTAGTCAGTCTCTTAGTCCCGGGGCACACCGAGCAGAAGAAGGGAGGTCACGGTTGCACGGATGGCTCCCTTGTGTCGGTAACGGCCCCTGCACTTGCACTCAGGGTGCGATGCTCTGCAGTCAAGTTGTCACAGCCCCTGGATATGCACTCCGGGCGCGATGCTCTGCAGTCCGGTTAGATCCTCGGTGAAAACAAAGTCCTGCAGACCGGGGATGGCAGAAACCACTTCCACAGGGTGATTCTTCCAAGAAACCGGTTGCAAAAGAACCCTCTGTTCAGGAAGACCACACGTAGCTCTGTCCTGGCTGAGCTCCGGGTCTGAACTCCCTTGCCGCTCTTTTTCTTCCTGGTTCAAACACACGAGCTGTAGGGAATTTCCCACCTCTGTGTCTGTGATTGCACAGTCTGACACTGCCCCCTTGTGGGCAAGTGCTGAAGCAATGTTCAAATCCATTTCTACATTGATGATGCAGTCTGAATTGTTGATCCCATTACACAGTGGTCACCAGTGACATTATACACAGGACCTCTGTATATAGTATGTGTATACATGTAATACACTGACTTACCATTGACTTCTCTAGCTGAATTTATTCATCTTCCCTTTTGCTCTTCATCCAGCATTGACCACTCTAACTTCTTTATGCCATGACTCGACTCTGCAGAAAATGACAGTCACCTATAGTTGACCGCTTCCAGAGCACATTCCCCACTTTTTTGTTCCCCCATTGAAGATAGTATCCTCACACATCAGTTATAATGTCCCCTAATTTGTCCCTACAGTAATTATGTCCCCACTTGCCACCATAAACCAATAATGTATGTTCCTCATTCAGGCCCCATATAGTAATTATGTCCCCCATCCTGGCCCCTTTATTTAATAATAGAAGAATACAAGGCATTCCCAAGATTGGCTGCAACGTGTGATTTATTTAATGTGCATAACAACAACAAAACGTTTTCGGTCCGTAGACCTTCCTCAGTAAGCACATTCGTGAAGAGGAGTTCAGCCATGGCAGCCTCCATGCGGCGGTGGACACCGCGCTTATCACCCACGCTGAACTCCTCTTCACGAATGTGCTTACTGAGGAAGGCCTATGGACCGAAAACGTTTTGTTGTTGTTATGCACATTAAATAAATCACATGTTGCAACCAATCTTGGGAGTGCCTTGTATTCTTCTATTGACAAAAGGCCTTGGAACCTGAAGCGCACCCCTACATCTATTATCATCAGCACAGAGGAAGTGCCATTTACTTCTTGTTGTATCTTCCTTTATTTAATAATGTCCCCCATCCTTGTCCCAATGTTGCCCCAAATTATTGGGGGGAGACAGAAGTCAGCGGTGAATCTACATGGAGCTCACATGATGTCACAATGTAACGTGAGTCCCAAACTGTGATTACTAAAATCACTGGAATCACACTAGCATGGGAGGTGAATACAGGGCATTATATTTTAGCTGGAGGAAAAAGGTGGAATCAGAAGGGATTGTTAATTGCTTCCTGCACAAAATATCCCCCCACACACTGCTCCACTGCAAAAAATAACACAAAGTGCCCCTTTCCATAATGTATATATGGAAATATACCCCCCCTGCACTTTGCCCAGCCTGCGGTTACAAGCCCGCCGTTACCTTGCACTGTATAAAGTACAGGGGCCCACTGAGGACCCAGGGCTTACAGGAGGATTTCCCCGGTGGGCCAGTCTGACCCTGGTGGCATTTATCATCTGGTTCCGAAGGACATTGTTCATGCTGTCATCAGTGTGGGATATGGCCAAAAGATGTCCACTTCTATGCCTTTCTGTAACTCTTCCTGTCTCTCTTTATCTTTGTTTCAACCTGCTGATGACTAGTGTTGAGCCACCCCCTAGTGTTCGAGTTCTGTTCGGTACGTCGAACGGCGGGTCAGTTTGGCGAACGTTTGACGAAAACCTTCGAACCCCATTGAAAACAATGGGAGGCAAACACAAACACATACAAACACATAGAAAACACCTTCTAAGGTGTTCAAAAGGTGACAAACAACTCACAAGACACCACAAACATATGGAAAGGACAAGTACATATTCTCATGCTGAAACAAAAGATCTTGAGGAGTAAAAGGAGGAGGAGACACAGATATAGGCATGTCATGCCCTTCTAAAATCATCTAAAACACAGCAAGTCGATCCAACCAGAGTCTCCCTTTTTTCCAAAAATAGGGCCACAGACACCACTTAAGTGGCATCAGTTGTCCCCCAGTTGCAAACTTGACCTGTTGATTTGCATGAAGCACAATTAAAATCTACAAGCCTTTACTCTCCTCAGGATGACACAGGGGTAGAAAAGTCCTTGCTGATCAATTACTTGCTGATCTTGGAACATTTTAAAAAAAAAACAAAAAAGGGGACGCCAACCAGAGTCTCCCTTTTTTCCAAAAATTGGGCCACAGACATGACTTGTTCATCTTGATTAATGTTAGTCTGTCCACATTGTCACTGGACAGACGCGTGCGCTTATCTGTCAGCACACACCCAGCAGCACTGAAGACACATTCCGAGAGAATGCTGGCTGCAGGACACGACAAGATCTCCAAGGCGTAAGTGGCGAGCTCAGGCCATTTTTCAAGATTGGAAGCCCAAAATGAGCAAGGTGCCAGTTGCAGAGTCATGGCATCGATATTGAGTTGGAGATACTCCTGTATCATCCTCTCCAGGCGTTGACTATGTGTCAGACTTCTTGTCTCTTGTGGCCTTGCAAAGTATGGTCTAAAAAATTCATGAAACAATTCCAGAAAATTGTTGTTACCACCAGATACGGTGTTGCTGGTACGGTTAGACTGTTGATGACTCGACAGTCCCATGGTTGGCAAGTTACAACTGTGAGATTCACTCTGTGCACCACTGGTGTTTAGTGGAAAAGCCGAGCTAAGATTGCATAACAGCTTCAGCTGATACTCCTGCATACGTGCATCCCTTTCTATGGCTGGAATTATTTCGGTAAATTTTGACTTGTACCGGGGATCTAAAAGTGGGGCAACCCAGTAGTAAGCATTACTTCTAATTCGGACAATCCGAGGGTCATGTTGTAGCTAGTGCAGCAAGAAGGCGCTCATGTGTCTTGCGCATCCATGCGGACCAAGTCCTTGCTGTGTTTGTGGCGGTGAGGTGATAACCATGCTTCCTTCCTCTGATCTCTCCCCCCAACCTCTCACAACAGAAAGGTGATCAAGGTCTCCCTCATCTGCTGAGTCTTCCATGCCCATCACCAGTTTGTCCTCCATTTCTTCCTGCACCTTCCTTAACAGTTTGGCTGCTATTATGTGCCCTTGTAAATCCCTCTCCCCCACCGTCCTATGCCTGCCGCCTTGGAGATGCTGAACGTCTGGACCTTGTAGATCTTGATATCTCTTCCGCACATGAATCCTCCTGTATTTCCTCCTCTTCCTCTTGTCCCACCACCTGACTCCGAATACTGCTTAGAGTGTGCTCCAGCATGTAACTGACTGGAATTGTCATGCTGATAATGGCATTGTCAGCGCTAAACATTAGTGTTAAGCCACCCCCCTAGCGTTCAAGTTCAGTTCGGTTCGTCGAACGGAGGCTCCATTCGACGAACGTTCGACGAACTCCTTTGAACCCTATTGAAAGCAATGGCAGGCAAACACAAACACATAAAAACACATTATACATATACACATACAGTTAATAAAAATTGCCATTAAACTTACAGGTCCCCGCAACGCATCCTGCACTCTGTCTCCCCCGCTTTTCCTTCCGATCATCGCTGCGTCCTCCCGGTAACCGGCACTGATGATAGGACCTTCTGTGACATCAAAATTGCATTTGACCAGTCACTTCTGTATTATCTCATTGGCTACAGACAGGTCACATGGCTAGACATCATGCTAGGTCCTGTCAGTGCAGGTCTCCGATACGCGGTGCTCGTTCCAGCATCTCCGAGTACCGGCGAGATGCTTGGGCACATGCTTGGCTCCCCGTTCTTGCATGTCGGCGCTCTTTACAGAGTCAGCCAACATGCAAGGACTGGATGCAACAGCCAGTGAATAACGGAGAACACCGTTGCTATAGCAACCCGCCTGTCAGCGGTGACATCACCGCTTACAGCCCGCAGCCTCTGCTCACTCACTGGGTGATTAGACTGCACGGGAGCAGCAACGCCTTCCTCCCATGCAGTGCTGTCTGATGTAGCAAAGCTGTATGGGTTGAAGGAGAAAGAAGACAGAAGACCAGGATCGTGGAGGGCTGAGAGGGAGTGATAAACATGGAGTCTCTAAGTGTGTCTGTGTATTTATTTCTATTAAAGTATTTTTTTCTCTGTGTGGTGTCTTTTTTTTTTTTAAACCTTTATTGGAGATTCTTAATGGCCTTGTCAAACTTGCCTGACATTAAGAATCTCTGGCTTAATACTATCTAGTAAAAAAAAGCTAGTATTAACTCATTATTACCCAGCAAGCCACCCGGCTTCAGGGCTGCTTCTATGAAAGCACCATTTTCTGGGGCGGCTGCGGACTGCAATTCGCAGCAGAGGGGCCCAGAAAGCTCGGGCTAAACTGTGCTGTGCATTCCAATCCCCAGCTGCCTAGTTGTACCTGGCTGGACACAAAAATGGGGAGAAGCCCATGTCTTTTTTTTTTTTTTTTTTTTTAATTATTTCATATTTTTAAATTTTCGAAATAATTAAAAAAAAGGGCTTCCCTATATTTTTAGTTCCCAGCCGGATACAAATAGGCAGCTGGGGGTTGGGGGCAGCCGTACCTGCCTGCTGTACCAGGCTAGCATGCAAAAATATGGCAAAGCCCACGTAATTTTTTGGTGGGCAAAAAACTCTTGCATACAGTCCTGGATGGAGTATGCTGAGCCTTGTAGTTCTGCAGCTGCTGTCTGCTCTCCGGCATACACTAGTGAATGGAGCATGCTGAGCCGTGTAGTTCTGCTTCCCCTGTTTTTCCCTCCAGCATACAGTCCTAGATGCAGCATGCTGAGCCTTGTAGTTCTGCAGCTGCTGTCTGGTCTCCTCCATGCAGACAGACAGCAAACAGCAGCTGCAGAACTACAAGGCTCAGCATACTCCATCCAGGACTGTATGCAGGAGTTTTTTGCTCCCCCAAAAAATTACGTGGGCTTCGCCATGTTTTTGTATGCTAGCCAGGTACAGCAGGCAGCTACGTGCTACCCCCAACCCCCAGCTGCCTATTTGTACCCGGCTGGGACCAAAAATATAGGGAAGCCCTTTTTTTTTTAATTATTTAATGAATTTCATAAAAAAAAATGACGTGAGCTTCACCCAATTTTTGTGTCCAGCGAGGTACAACTAGGCAGCTGGGGATTGGAATCCACAGCGCAGGGTGCCCAAGCTTTCTGGGCACCCCTGCTGCGAATTGCAGTCCGCAGACGCCGCAGAAAATGGCGCTTTCATAGAAGCACCATCTTCTGGCGCCAGTATCCAACTCTTCCAGCTGTCCTGGAGATGGGTGGCTCCCTGGGTAATAATGGGGTTAGTGCTAGCTGCATATTATCAACTGGCCCTAAGCCCCGAAATTCATGTTGTGATGCCAATATTAGACATGGCCATCATGAATTTCTAGTACAGATAAAAAAAAAAACACAACACACAGAAAAATATTTTTATTAGAAATAAAACACAACACAATTAGTGACTCCATCTTTATTGAAATAAAGCACCCCCCCTCCGCAGTAATCCTGGGTCAAGGGTCCCGCGCTGTCCAATCTGATCAGTTTGCTGGAAGGCAAAGCGATCAGATGATGTCAGGTCCAGGGCCTGAATCACATGACACAGCAGCTGATTGTATAAAAGCCGTTTATACAATCAGCTGATGCATCAGTGCAAAAAAACAAAACAAAAAAAAACTACACACTTCTGTGCGGACTCCTGTCCGACAACATCAGCTGATAGTTTAGCCGGCTGGGCGGTAAAAGGCCGGCCTCACCTCTCGACTTATAGTGTCAACTGATGCCGTCAGGTGACCGCATCAGCTGATCATCGCCAGGTCTGAGAGAGAGAGAAGAAATAGAAAAGAGAGACAGGAGAGAGAGAGAGGAGAGAGAGAGGAGAGAGAAAATAAAGAGATAGAAGAGGGAGAGAAGAGGGAGAGAGAAAAGAGAGAGAAAAGGGAGAGAAAAGAAGAGAGAGAAGAGAGAGAGGAGAGAGAGAAGAGAGAGAGGAGAGAGAGAAGAGAGAGAGGAGAGAGAGAAAAAGAGAGAGAGAAGAGAGAGAATGAAGAGAGAGGAGAGAGAGAAAAAGAGAGAGAGAAGAGAGAGAATGAAGAGAGAGAAAAGAGAAGAAAGAGAGGGAGAGCGAGAGGGAAGAGAGAGGAGAGAGAGAGGAGAGAGAGAAAAGAGAGAGAGAAGAGAGAGCGAAAAAGAAAGAGAAAAGAGAGAAAATAGAGAGAAAAGAGAAAAGAGAGAAGAGAAGAGAGGGAGAGAGAGAGAAGTGAGGAGAGAGAGGAGAAGAAGAGAGAAGAAAGAGGAGAGAGAAGAGAGGAGAGAGAGAAGAGAGCAATGCAGCCTCATTCCGTGAACTGCTCCAATTTTAGAGGTGTGTCCCGCGGCTCACAGCTGATATCCGGCTCTTCCCCTCAGTGCATAATTAAATTAAATTATAATTATAAAGAAATAATAATTATATATTAAAATTAAATTTTTTACCGGGACGGCCGGGACTCGAACTCGTGAACTCATTCTCCTTAGGCAGTAGCTCTATCCATTGAGCAACTGCCTCTAATGTAAAGCATAGGAAGATTTGGTAATCTTGACCTCTATATTGCAGTAGAGAATCCAGAAGCAGATTGTTCAGCTGCAAGGATGGATGGATGGGTGGATGGATGGATGAATGGATGGATGGGCGGATGGATGGGCGGAGGGATGGATGGGCGGATGGATGGATGGGCGGATGGGCGGATGGATGGATGGGCAAACACCGGCACTACCGCACTCATCACCGCACACACGCAGGCACTACGGCACTCATCATCCTCGCACACATGCATGCACTACAACCCCCATCATCACCGCACACTCAGGCATTACCTCAGTGACGTCCCCACTGACAGCGTGGCTCACTTCATTGCTCCGTGGATCTGACACAGAGCGCTTATGTTCTACGGCGCTCTTGTCAGCCTCATGTAGCAGGCATGGATGCGTCGCGGGACCTCTGTGGATTACACCGGACCTGGAGGGGTATTTGGGGATTTTAATAAAATGGTGAAAGAGGGTTTTTTTTTTTTGTCTTTTATTCCAAATAAAGGATTTTCGTTTTTTGTGTTTATTTACTTTCACTTACAGGTTAATCAAGGAAGGTATCTCGGGGAGATGCCTGCCATGATTAACCTCGTTATTACCCCAATTGCCACCGCACCAGGGCAATTCGGGATGAGCGGGGAAGAGTCCCGGGACTGTCACATCTAATGAATGCCTCAATTCCGGGTGGCTGCTGGTCGATATTGTTAGGGTGGTGGGCTCCCCATAACGTGGCATGGCTCCCCATCCTGACAATACCAGCCTCCAGCCGTGAGTCTTTATCCTGGCTGGTATCCAAATTGGGGGGAACCGCAGGTTTTTTTTTTCTTTTATTATTTTTTTTTTTTTTTACTGCACAATGTAGAGCTGACCGCCGGCGGCTGTGATTGGTTGCAGTGAGACAGCTGTAACTCATCGTGGGGGGCATGTCTGACTGCAACCAATAATGAGCGCCGGTGGGTGGTGAAGGCAGGGAATACCTGATTGAATAATGAAGCGGCAGCCGTTTTCAAAAGAGGAAAAGCCGCCGGAGCTTTGTGACAGCCGTGCAGCGCCGGGCCCGTGATCGGTGAGTAGGAAAGAGAGAGGGATTGTGCTGAGGATGCAGGACGCATGCAGATATGACACGTGCACACATAGCCTTACTATGAAAAGCCACGCTTTTGGTGATCGAACCGTTATCGAACGTACCTCGAACAGCCAAACTTGAAGCAAATCGTTTGAGTTCGTGGAACGACTCGAACGCCACCCAAAATCACTTGAATTTGAAATTGGCGAAATGTTCGACTTGAGCATCGCTCAACTCTACTAAACATCTTCGTCGCCATGTCGAAACTGTGCAGAAGGGGGCATAGGTCCTTGATCTGAGACCACTCCAGCAGCGTGATCTGCCACACCTCTGCATTTCGTTGGCCCAGGCTATACGTCATAATGTATTGCACAAGGGCTCAGCGGTGCTGCCACAGTCGCTGCAACATGTGTAGAGTGAAATTCCAGCGTGTCGCCACATCGTATTTCAGGCGGTGAACCGGCAGACCGAAAGACTTATGTACCTATGCATGTCTGTCAGCTGCGCTGTGTGAACGGCGGAAGTGAGCACATAGTCATACCTCCCAACAATTAAAGATGAGAAAGAGGGACAAAGACTGTGGCGCGCATAGAGCGTCGCGGCAATTTTAGGACACACCCCTAACCACACCCATTTTGCAATCTGTCACACCCACATCCAATCCTTTTCAGCACTGCTGATCACGTTTAAGGCTGCGTGCCCACGGTCCGTGTTTCCAGCATTTTGTATGTAGCGTGTTTTTGCTGTGTCCAAAATGCTGCGTTGTACAGTACAAGCACAGTGGAGGGATTTCTAGAAATCCCATGCCCACTCTGCTTGTTTTTTCTGCAGAAAACACTGACCTGCGGAGCGTCTTTCCAGACTGCAGCATATCAATTATTTGCTGCAGTTGCATGCGTTCTCCGTAGGGAGAACACAGCAGGAGACCGCAGCGCACTGAACCCTGATCGTGGGCACAAGCAGCTCCTTTCTCCTGTAGAGGAGACTTGCAGCCCCGCAGGTCAGGACCCGCTGGCTCCAGGACACAGTGAGTCCTGATCGTGGGTACAGGCATACGCACATATGACTTTGTCTGCACCATGACAAGTATGTACCATATAGGTATGATGCATTGAATTAGGCCAGAATTGGGCCAGAAGTGACCTGAAGGTAACGGGAAACATAGTCACAGTAAACAATGTTCGTGTGTCTCTTAACTTTCACCTCTATAATACTTCACTTTCTACTGCACCCTCTGATCCCCAAACCCAGTAGTGAGATATTCATCTTTCCCTCCATCCTCCCCGCCCATCTCACCTTCCCCTCAGATATTTTCTTCATTTCACCCAGTGTCTCCAGACACACACGACCATCTCATGGCCTCTCCTGCTCTCACCTACTAACACTCTCACTGCTTCTCCTCACTGCTGGGAATATCGCTCCAAATCCTGGTCCTCCTCACCACATCCCCTTAGTCACTTCAAACCCTCATCCACAACTTAACTCAAATTTCCGCACCCTCTCAAACCTCATACCCATTCACCCAGCCCCCGCTCCCCCAGTCCCACTAACAGGAGCTCTATGGAACGCTCGCTCTGTCTGCAACAAACTATCCTACATTCATGATCTTTTCATCACTAATAAACTCTCCTTCCTCGCCATCACAGAAACCTGGCTCACCCCCTCTGATACAGCCTCTCCTGCTGCACTTTCTTATGGCGGTCTCCAACTCTCTCACACCCCTCGCCCCAGCAACAAGCATGGTGGAGGAGTTGGTTTGCTCCTGTCCGACCAATGCTCCTTTACACCAATTCCACTACCACCCTCTGTTACTCTCCCATCTTTTGAGTTTCACTCCGTACGCATCTACGCCCCCTCCAACCTTCAACTGGCTGTCATTTACCGCCCTCCAGGGCCAGCCACTGCCTTTTTTGACCATTTCACCACTTGGCTACTACACTTCCTTTCCACCGACATCCCCACCATCATCATGGGTGATTTCAATATCCCCATTGACACTTCCCACTCATCTGTCTCCAAACTTCTAACACTCACTTCCTCCTTCGGCCTCACCCAATTGTCTTTTGCAGCTACTCACAAAGATGGCCACACGCTGGACCTCATCTTCACTCGCCTCTGTTCCCTATCTAACCTCTCAAACTCGTCTCTCCCCCTGTCTGACCACAACCTACTCACATTCTCTTCCCTCTCTTCTCCAAGTACGCAACCCCCCCTCCACAAACTTTCACACCCTCGCAGAAATTTTAAACACATTGATTTACACGCCCTTTCTCAGTCCCTTCTCCCTCTCACAGACATTGCATTTCTACACGATGCAGATGCTGCTGCAACTTTATACAACACTACAATCTCTGCAGCTCTCGAATCAGTTGCCCCCCTCATACACACCAAAACCCGCACAATCAACAGGCAACCCTGGCACACGAGGCAGACTAAAGAACTAAGACGGGCTTCCAGAATTGCTGAGTGCAGATGGAAGAGGTCTCATTCCACTGAGCACTTCATTGCATATAAAGAGTCCCTGACCACTTTCAAGTCCACACTCAATGCTGCAAAACAAACCTACTTCTCATCCCTCATATCCTGTCTCTCTCACAACCCTAAACAGCTATTCAACACTTTCAATTCTCTCCTCCGTCCTCCAGCACCACATCCCTCTCCTCTCCTCTCAGCTGAAGACTTTGCCTCTTTCTTCAAGCAGAAGATTGACAACATCAGAGCAAGCTTTAGCCCACAATCACCACAGCCCCTCATCATAGCTACTCAGCCTTCTTCCTCCAAATCCAGCTTCTCCACCATGACAGAAAACAATCTTTTCACTCTACTCTCAAGATCACATCTAACAACCTGTGCACTGGACACGCTTCCAGCGCACCTCATCCCCAACATCACTGCAGTCCTCATCCCAGCCCTAACCCATCTCTTTAACCTATCACTAACAACTGGTGTATTCCCTTCATGCTTTAAACATGCCTCTATTACACTCATCCTCAAAAATCCCTCCCTTGACCCATCCTCTGTGTCAAACTATTGCCCCATATCCCTTCTCCCCTATGCCTCAAAACTACTAGAACAGCATGTCCATCTTGAACTGTCCTTATACCTCTCTTCCTGCTCCCTCTTTGACCAGCTACAATCTGGCTTCTGACCGCATCATTCCACTGAAACTTCCCTAACTAAAGTCACTAATGACCTACTAACCGTCAAAGCCAAGCGATACTACTCTATCCTCCTCCTCCTGGACCTGTCTTCTGCCTTCGACACAGTAGACCATTTCATCCTACTACAGATTCTCTCATCTCTGGGCATCACAGACTTGGCCCTATCTTGGATTTCTTCATACCTAAACGACCGAACTTTCAGCGTCTCCCATTCTCACACCACTTCCTCATCTCGCCCCCTATCTGTCAGTGTCTCCCAAGGCTCAGTTCTTGGACCCCTGCTGTTCTCCATCTACACCTTCGGCCTGGGACAGCTCAGAGAGTCCCACGGCTTCCAGTATCATCTATATGCCGATGACACACAGATCTACCTGTCTGGACCTGACATTACCTCTCTACTAACCAAAATCCCACAAGGTCTGTCTGCTATTTCATCCTTCTTCTCTGCGCGATTCCTAAAACTTAACATGGACAAAGCAGAGTTCATTGTCTTTCCTCCTCCTCACTCATCCCCTCCAACAAGCCTTTCCATCAAACTCGATGGTTGCTCACTCTCCCCAGTCTCACAAGCTCGTTGCCTTGGAGTAACCCTCAACTCTGCTCTATCCTTCAAACCACACATCCAAGCCCTCTTCAACTCATGCCGATTACAACTCAAAAATATCTCCCGGATCCGTGCTTTCCTTAACCAAGAATCAGCAAAAACATTAGTGCATGCCCTCATCATCTCCTGCCTCGACTACTGCAACCTCCTGCTCTCTGGCCTCCCTTCCAACACTCTTGCACCCCTCCAATCTATCCTAAACTCTGCGGCCTGCTTAATCCACCTCTCCCCTCGCTACTCCCCAGCCTCGCCACTCTGCCAATCCCTTTACTGGCTTCCCATCACCCAACGACTCCAGTTCAAAACATTAACCATGACATACTTTGCCATACCTGTCTCCTCCCTATATCTGGGCCTAGTCTCCCGGTACCTACCTGCACGCAAACTCAGATCTTCACAAGATCTCCTTCTCTGCTCCTCTCTTATCTCCTCTTCCCACAATCGCGTACAAGATTTCTCCTGTGCATCCCCCATACTCTGGAACACTCTACCTCAGCACATCAGACTCTCCCCTACCATGGAAAGCTTCAAGAGGAACCTCAAGACCCACCTCTTCCAACAAGCCTACAACCTACAATAGCCCTCAGTCCAGTAGACCACTGCGCAACCAGCTATGTCCTCACCTATTGTACCATCACCCATTCCCTGTAGACTGTGAGCCTTCGCGGGCAGGGTCCTCTCTCCTCCTATACCAGTCTGTTTTGTACTGTTAATGATTGTTGCACGTATACCCTCTTTCACTTGTAAAGCGCCATGGAATAAATGGCGCTATAATAATAAATAATAATAATAATAATAATAATATACAGTACATATTTGAAGAGAAATTCCCTAAAATATATATAAACAGACAAATCTATACACAGTCATCTACATCTACACTGACATACATAGATATATACATCATGCATATACACACATTGGCGGTAATAATATGGGGAAGCCAGCAGCACGCGCACTCACCTACCCCACTTGTCTCTGTCCATCTCCTCCTATGCATGTGATCACTTGCATCACTTTAACAGACTTAGCCACGCACAGTGCACACTGACACCGCTGTGTATGCATCACAAGGGAAGATGGGGGTTTTATATAATATATATATATATATATATATATATATATATATATATATACACACACTGTATATATACAGATAATATCACAGGAGGGGCTGGGGACTACAGTATATACATCACAGGAGGGGCTGGGGGCTACAGTATATACATCACAGGAGGGGCTGGGGGCTACATCACAGGAGGGGCTGGGGGCCACAGTTTATTCATCACAGGAGGGGCTGGGGTTATAGTATATACAGCACAGGAGGGGCTGGGGGCTACAGTATATACAGCACTGGAGGGGCTGGGGTTATAGCATATACATCACAAGAGAGTCTTGGGGCATAGACAGTACTTGAGGGGGCATACATATTAGGCCTGTTTCAGATGTCAGTGATTCTGGTATGTATGTGCTAGTTTTTATATGTACCAGAATCACTGACCTATGCAGACCCATTATAATCAATGGGTCTGCACACACATCAGTGATTTTTCACTGACCGTGTCTCTATGCGACGTACATGCATATCCGTGATTGCCGCACAGAAACATGTTCGTTTTTTTTCTGGCATCACTGATGTCCCACGGACCACACTATGGTGTGATCCATGAAACACGTACCAGAAAAACACGGACATGAAAAAATAAAAAGCTTTTTCAACTCACCTTCTCCAGCGATGCTGAGTTCGGCAGCTGCTCTCTGCTTCTACCTGCCTGGTTCATTATGGCATGCATATTCGTTTATGCAGCCAGAGCCGACCCGTACGTAGCTGCAGAGGTGAGAGAGCGGTGGCTGGATGCTGAATCGCGGGACTCTTCAGCACCACGGAGAGCAGGAGTGGGGGCAGGTGAGTATATGTCCCTGTGAAATCACAGAGTACGGATCACGTATCACGGATTGCACTTGGACAACCACTGTGTGCCGTGAATCATGGAGTATGAAGGGACATATGCGTGTTTAACATGTCAGTGAAGAACGTCTGTGTTTTTCACTGAGGGGCATACACATTACTAAGGGGTAAACACATTACTGGGGGAAATACACTTTACTGTGGGGCATACAAATTACTGGTAGCAGAGATATTACTAAGGGGCATATAGCTCTGGTGTTGGGGCTTATACAGCTCTGGGGGCACATACAGCTCCGATGGGGGGGGCTGGGGGCATACAGATCTGGTGGGAGGGGGCTGCGGGCATACAGATCTGGTGGGGGGGACGCTGGGGGGCATACAGATCTGATGAGGGGGGTGGCTGGAGGTATATAGCTCTGGTGAGGAGGGGGCTGGGGCATACAGCTCTGGGTAGGTGGGGTGTCACATACATCGTACCTTGGTGTTGCATCTCCTCTCCCTCCAGTCTCTTCATCTATGGACAAAGCTTAGCATGTTGCTCGGTAGCTCCGCCCACAGATGCACTTCCGTACACAAGCAGCCCAGCAGTGAGCAGTGCACTGGGCTGCAGGTGCTGGGTTTAAAGTGCCGGCAGTCAGGAAAGTGTTGCTGCCACCGACCCATAACAGCGGCAGGACACAGAGCCAGAGCAGTGAAATAGCGCTCGGCTCTGCTCATGTGGATAGGAGGGCGAGAAAGTCAGACGGGGAGAGAGCGGGTGGGCGGAGCCATGGGACACATGGCTCATGATCGTGACACCGGGACACCCGCTCAAATCCAGTACAGTCGCGTTGTAACCGGGACGATTGGGAGGTGTGCATAATAACCGTGCCCTGTGCAGAAGCCCATCTAGGCCGGGATGGGTTAAAAATTGCTGGACAACAAGGTTCAACACGTGAGCCATACAAGGCACGTGTGTCACCTTGCCCCTGCAAAGGGCCGCACCCAGGTTTGCAGCATTGTCACATACGGCCTTCCCTGGCTGCAGGTTGAGTGGGACAACCATTTACGAAACTCTGTCTCCAGAGCTGACCACAACTCCTCAGCTGTGTGACTCACATTTCCCAGACATTTCAATGTAAAGACCGCCTGATGCCGTTGCGCTCTGCTGCCAGCATAGTAAGGAGGTGGATTCCTTGGGCGCAGTTACAATGCGGGTGGCCTGACCAGACAGGATTTGGGCGGAGGTGGAGGACCGAAACGAGGTTGAGGAGGCAGAAGCAGTGGAGGAACTTCTACACACAGAGGATGGACGCACAACTCGTGGGGACGGCAAGACTTGTACAGCAGACCCTTCTCCATCTCTCACCATAATTACCCAGTGCCCAGTCAGCGACATGTAATGCCCCTGTCCATGCTTACTGGTCCAAGTATCTGTGGTGAAATGCACCGTCACACACAGAGTTTCTCAAGGAAGCGGTAATGTTGTGTGCGACATGCTGGTGTAGCGCACGCACACCTTTCTTGGAGAAGTAGTGGCGACTGGGAATCTGGTTCTGGGGCACTGTGACAGACATTAGGTCTCGAAAATCCACTGTGTCCACCAGGTGGAAAGGCAGCATTTCTGTAGCCAACAGCTTGCAGAGGGTGAAAGTCAACTTCTTAGCTTTGTCATGGCTAGGAGGAAATGGTCTTTTACTTGTCCACATCTGAGGGACCGAGGGCTGGCTGCTGTGCTGAGACGGCATTGGGTTGGGTGTCCCTGGAAAACTGCTGGTCTGTGAGGAAAGTGCAGGCGGAGACATAATGATGCCTTCATCCAAAGGTGGTGCTCTCGATGTCTGAGAGAGCTCAACACCAGCAGCTGTTTCCACTTCCAAAACAACTGCCAATTACACTGCCTGTTGCGGTTAAAGAGGTGGAAGGTCTGCGTCGCAAAGCATGTGTGACTGCTGTCCCCAAAGTCATAGAGGATGAAGAGCGCGCGGATGCACTTAAAAGGGGCAGATGGTGGTTGGCTCGCTCCGCTAGGCCGCATTGTAGCACAGTGAGCTTGACAGTTCATGGACGAAGTAGTCAAACTAGTGAGGTTTTGGCCTCTACTTAGAGATTGACGACAAATCTTACAGATGTCATAAGTTGGGAGATCCTTTGCGATGTCAAAAAAGGACCAGGCTAGGCAAGGCTTAGAGCCCATGCGACCTGCAGAGCCACTCCGAATTGTGCTCAGAGGCAGAGTTGTGGCTGAGGATGCAGTTGTTGACATGCTTCCAGTACTCCGTCTTTGTCTAGGAAGGTGCAAGCTAACATCGTCGTCAGTCACATTCTCCTCCACCGCCTCTGCTGACCTCATCGAGTGCCTGCCTGTGGGTTGACAGTAAGTGGGATCTACAACCTCATCATCACCCTGTGTGTTTGCACTTCCCTCGTCCTCAGAGCCAACCTCTTCCTGCCCTGACCAAATAGTTAAGTTGTCATTCCAATCAGGTATCTGAGTCTCATCGTCATCAGCATGTTCCTCATTGTCTCCACCAAGAGAAGTTACAGTTTGGGAATGAGGGTCTACATTATGCTCAGAACCTTTTTCATCTGGGCCTGAATCTGACTCACAAAGCTTCTGGGCATCACTGCAGATCATTTCTTTGTCTGGACTCACTGTAGATTTGGAGCAGACCTCAGATTCCCAAGCTATAGTGTGACTGAACAGCTCTGCAGACTCAACCATCTCTGTTACCCCATACTCTGCAGAGAGGGTGGAGACTTGAGAGCTGGTAGAAGGCAAATGCGATGGGGGTGTCAACTCAGAGGACTGGAGTCTTTGGGATGTTGAAGTAGAGGTGGAGGAGAGGCCACTTGATGGAGCACTTGAGATCCATTCAAGCATCTGCTGTTTTTGGGCCTCATCTACCTTTGGTGGCAATGGTCGTTCCCGTAACAAAGCGACCATATCAGGTGTCCACGGAAAGTAGTAGCCATCTTATTTTTTCTGGAAGATGGCCTTTCTTCAGCAGAAGTTACTGTTGATTTACCACCTACCCCCGGACACAAACTTTTTTTCATTTTCCAACACGCCTGTTCCCCTTTCCACCAGCATCTGTCCTATTGCCACTCATTTTGTTTGTGAACAAATTGGATACTGTTTGTTGCACTTAAAATGGCGTAGCAAAAATGGAGAGGTGGTGTACAATGCAGAGGTGGTATAGCTTTCTTGTCAGCAGAGGCACCCTCACTTACTATCCCTGACAATGAAGCTATGCCCCTAAAACTGGCTGCACTTTTTGCAATTCAAATGGCATAGCAAAAATGGAGAGGTGGTGTACAATGCAGAGGTGGTCTAGCTTTCTTGTCAGCAGAGGATCCCTCACTTACTATCCCTGACAATGAAACTATGCCCCTAAAACTGGCTGCACTTTTTGCAATTCAAATGGCATAGCAAAAATGGAGAGGTGGTGCACAATGCAGAGGTAGTCTAGCTTTCTTGTCAGCAGAGGAACCCTCACTTACTATCCCAGACAATTAAACTATGCCCCTAAAACTGGCTGCACTTTTTGCAATTCAAATGGCGTAGCAAAAATGGAGAGGTGGTGTACAAGGAAGAGGTGGTATAGCTTTCTTGTCAGCAGAGGAACCCTCACTTACTATCCCTGACAATGAAACTATGCCCCTAAATCTGGCTGCACTTTGTGCAATTAAAATTGCGTAGAAAAATGGAGATGTAGGGTACAATGCAGAGGTGGTATAACTTTCTTGCCAGCAGAGGAACCCTCACTTACTATCCCTGACAATGAAGCTATGCCCCTAAAACTGGCTGCACGTTTTGCACTTTAAATGGCGCAGCAAAAATGGAGAGGTGGTGTACAATGCAGAGGTGGTCTAGCTTTCTTGTCAGCTGATGAACCATTACTTACTATCACTAACAATGAAACTGTGCCCCAAGGAATTGCCTGAGCTGATTTAGACAGAAGGCTGTGATAAATCCTTGCACAGCGCTGCCACAGACCTGCCTAGCAAAAATGGCTATGATGTGCTGTAATATAGCCCTTAAAAGGGCTGAAATTACAAGTAGTCCCTAATCCCTAAACCGATGTGTAGATTGCACTGTATAAGTCTATAGCGCACACATCAGCAGCAGCAGCAGCTGGAGCGGTGTGTCACACACCCGCAGCAGAGATAATGGCGGCGATGGGGAAAATGGCCAGGTCTTATAGGGCAAGGACATGTGACATGCACAGCCTATGACACATGCCCTTGCTTGTCTGGCAAAAATACACTTTGCTGTGTGTGTGTCTGTGATTGGCTGACAACCTGGCACGCCCAACTGTACGGTACGCACAGTTAGGAAAAAAAAATGTCGATCATCATTCTTTCAGCACTATGCAGCACTGATCTCAACCCCATCCCCCCCGCACACTATACGCTTAATTTAGCTACTATCATTATTAACAGTTACTGACAGTAGTACAGTGAAAAGCCAGCTAGTAACTATCTACGCTTTTGGTGATCGGACAGTTATCGAACGATAACTCAAACGGCCGAACTTGAAGCAAATCTTTCGAGTTCGTCGAACGACTCGAACACCGTCCAAAATCAATCGAATTTGAAATTGGCGAACGGTTCGAATCGAACATCGCTCATCTCTACCGATGACACTCTGTGACACACTAAGCTCAGTAGCCACTTCTGTCTGAAAACATTCTGCTTGAAGCCTTGCAATGGCAAGGTACTGTTAATTCATTTTTAGGTGTCGTCTCGGTCTCATGATGTCAAAATATGAACAGCATGATGAGGAGGTCTGTTTAAATACCAATTTTAATTGAATCCCAAAATTTATTGGGCGATTCATGGATCAAACACCTGTTGTGAATTTTACCATTAAGCTCCTTGTTAGGAAACAGCAAGTTGTATAAAAAGTACTGAAACATTAAACAGTTGGACATGTGCTTTCAAAAGTTTAGAGGTGGTCACATTATGTTCACCTGAAAAGGATAGAGAGCATTTTAGGATCATCCTGAAATTTCACCCAAAAGCCAAATATCCCTAACTTCTTGTGAGTAGAGTATATGTGTATAAGTATATAAATATATCATTCTTTACGCACTGTGAGTAAACACATCATCTATATCAATTTCTATTCATGTGATTCTATTATTTGTAGATGCAAAATAATAAATGCATATAATTTCATATTTTAGAGATTAACAAAATGATTTGCAAGCAGAACCCTGATCCAGTAGCCACGTCCATAGCCATCAGACTACAACTCTACAAGAATGTATCCTACCAGCCGAAATCCATGTCTGTCTAGTATGACATAATGCGTGTGTTTTGCCACAACCATGAGCATGTGCTGGTTCAAGAATCTAAAAAGGCTGCAGTGGACTCTTCTGGAGGAGTTTGGCATCTTCTAGTCACTAGCCAATGATTACTGCCGTGCACACTGGATGAGGGTCGTGAATGCAAATGTGTCTGTATATATATATACAGTGCCTACAAGTAGTATTCAACCCCCTGCAGATTTAGCAGGTTTGAAAAGATGCAAATAAGTTACAGCCTGCAAACTTCAAACAAGAGCAGGATTTATTAACAGATGCATAAATCTTACAAACCAACAAGTTATGTTCCTCAGTTAAATTTTAATAAATTTTCAACATAAAAGTGTGGGTCAATTATTATTCAACCCCTAGGTTTAATATTTTGTGGAATAACCCTTGTTTGCAATTACAGCTAATAATCGTCTTTTATAAGACCTGATCAGGCCGGCACAGGTCTCTGGAGTTATCTTGGCCCACTCCTCCATGCAGATCTTCTCCAAGTTATCTAGGTTCTTTGGGTGTCTCATGTGGACTTTAATCTTGAGCTCCTTCCACAAGTTTTCAATTGGGTTAAGGTCAGGAGACTGACTAGGCCACTGCAACACCTTGTTTTTCCCTCTTGAACCAGGCCTTGGTTTTCTTGGCTATGTGCTTTGGGTTGTTGTCTTGTTGGAAGATGAAATGACGACCCATCTTAAGATCCTTGATGGAGGAGCGGAGGTTCTTGGCCAAAATATCCAGGTAGGCCGTGCTATCCATCTTCCCATGGATGCGGATCAGATGGCCAGGCCCCTTGGCTGAGAAACAGCCCCACAGCATGATGCTGCCACCACCATGCTTGACTGTAGGGATGGTATTCTTGGGGTCGTATGCAGTGCCATCCAGTCTCCAAACGTCACGTGTGTGGTTGGCACCAAAGATCTCGATCTTGGTCTCATCAGACCAGAGAACCTTGAACCAGTCTGTCTCAGAGTCCTCCAAGTGATCATGAGCAAACTGTAGAAGAGCCTTGACATGACGCTTTGAGAGTAAAGGTACCTTATGGGCTCGTCTGGAATGGAGACCATTGCGGTGGAGTACGTTACTTATGGTATTGACTGAAACCAATGTCCCCACTGCCATGAGATCTTCCCGGAGCTCCTTCCTTGTTGTCCTTGGGTTAGCCTTGACTCTTCAGACAAGCCTGGCCTCGGCACGGGTGGAAACTTTCAAAGGCTGTCCAGGCCGTGGAAGGCTAACAGTAGTTCCATAAGCCTTCCACTCCCGGATGATGCTCCGAACAGTGGAGACAGGTAGGCCCAACTCCTTGGAAAGGGTTTTGTACCCCTTGCCAGCCTTGTGACCCTCCATGATCTTGTCTCTGATGGCCTTGGAATGCTCCTTTGTCTTTCCATGTTGACCAAGTATGAGTGCTGTTCACAAGTTTGGGGAGGGTCTTAATTAGTCAGAAAAGGCTGGAAAAAGAGATAATTAATCCAAACATGTGAAGCTCATTGTTCTTTGTGCCTGAAATACTTCTTAATACTTTAGGGGAACCAAACAGAATTCTGGTGGATTGAGGGGTTGAATAATAAATGACCCTCTGAATAAACTTTTCACAATTTAAAAAAAAAAATAAAAAAAGAAATAACATTCTTTTTTGCTGCAGTGCATTTCACACTTCCAGGCTGATCTACAGTCCAAATGTCACAATGCCAAGTTAATTCCGAATGTGTAAACCTGCTAAATCTGCAGGGGGTTGAATACTACTTGTAGGCACTGTATGTATTTAAAACTATAAAAGCATGTGTACTTTTTAAATTTATTTATTAGCTTACAAACCGTCATTTCTCTTCTATTAGACAGTCAGGAGATGTCCGCACCTTTGTCTCATGCTGGCTATCTGCTAGCCTAACCTAAATATTGACGTGGAAAGATATGATATTATATGTAGTGCTCAAATTAATTGACACACAAGAATTGGTTGCCACATATTTTGACATGTTTAATCAGTTTTCAATTTGACTTTTCCAAAATGTTGTTCACTAATTGTTTCTTAATAATGGTCTCACGGTTTTGCAGTCAGTGTCACAGTGACCCAGCCTCTCCTCTGTGGGGTTGGATCCTAATCTTGAAAAACTTCGTGAAATTCTGACTGCCCATTATTAATTCAATACTTTCCTTATTTGGTTCACATAGAGGTTTTGAAGTGTTGAGAATGTACAGTATGTGCATGGTGTAATTAGCAAATAATTGATAACATTTGTATTTTTTTCTCTTCAGCATTTTATTTGCCGATATTGTTGGCTTCACCAGTCTAGCATCCCAGTGCACAGCTCAAGAATTGGTCAAGCTGTTAAATGAACTGTTTGGAAAGTTTGATGAATTGGCAACAGTAAGGTCCAGATTTTTGTTTTATTCATTTTAATTAAATTGTGCAGCAGAAATGTCAAAATACAAAACATTGTATTAAAATGAATAGAGGATGAATAAGCTGAAATACAGTTGAAACTAGAAATGTTAAAAAAGGAATGTAAATATAATATGTTAACATAGACAAACTAAGCAAAAAATACAGCCAATAATAGTAGACATATAACTTGCACTGTTTACGTAGGAGCAAGCATGACCAGTCATAAATACACAGTGCTCTGGTAGTTTTAAACTGGTGGTGCTCAAATCACATAGTATAGACAAAGACAGATTCTATGGCACTCACCAGTTTCATTTATCTTCTTTCTTGCCAGCTAAACAAGCGTATAGCGGTAGAGTGCACCTTTTCCAGCTCTGTCATAAGTGGAGTTATGACTTATACAGATCCAAGACTGGGGGCATTTGATTTCTGTCTCCACCTCAATGTGAACAGTTAATTTAAGCAGGTTATCTGATGAAGAGGAGACATAAAGTCTATACACAGTGTAATGAATAGGTAACTCAATGTTGGGTAACCATTTGGGCCAGCATATGAATGCTTACACTGGGTCATATGTGTTAAACAAAGGGGTGTAAATGCTTTCACCTTGTGTAGTCACTCTGTCTGTACTAAATAGTTTGGACAAGGTAAAACTACACGTTAAGGTTTTTTGTATTTAACTTCTAATTTTACAGAATCCATTTATATATTCCTAATCAAGACAGCATATTTGCATCTGTGGGTAGATTTGCAAAAGTGTTATTAGCTGTTATCCCACAGGAGCACAATATCTCCCTGAGTTATGGATATATAATATTATTGTGTCGTGTTTATAGAATGCATGAAGGATGTTCAGCAAGAAGACGGACATTTTGTTTCTCCACAAAGTTTCATAGTTTCATAGTTTTTAAAGTTGAAAGTAGACTTAAGTCCATTGAGTTCAACCTACACCCTAACATATTGATCCAGAGGAAGGCAAAAACTCCATGGAGCAGGCACTAATAGGGGAAAAAATATTTCCGACTCCACATACGGCATCCAGACTAGTTCTCTGGATCAACACCTCATCACAGAATCTACCACCCATAACAGGTAATATTCTATGTTTCAAGAAAAGCATCCAAGCCTCTAAAATTGGATGAGACTAGAATTTAATCAGTTGTCCCCCTCTTCCATCAGTGAAGAGAGGAGTGGGGCTTTGGTAGCACCCTTTATAACATCTCATCTACTGAATGTTATGATCAGACCTAAGGAGAATCAACATATATTGCAGATATTTCCTGCAGAGTTCTCCTCCACAGAGAAGCTCATGGATCCAATTTGTAAGACTTATCTCTATCTTATCCCTTTTAGTTTATAATGTTTTGACTGTATGTATTTATTTTATTTCATATTTTATAACTCTCTTAAGCACTGTATGACTTTTTTGTTTATTAAAGCTAACATTTAATGAGTTTGCTCCTTGGTTCTCTAAACATACCCAGAAACCCTGAAAAGGGCAAGAATAGCTTGGTTGTGTTACTTTGCGTATTCTAGAATGGAATAAAAGTGCATATCAGGAGCTCAGAAAAGCTGTGTGGCATGTCTAATGTGTGACCCGGTGCAGGCATCTTGCTGCTATATCAAAACAGTGAGTAGTGGTACTGAAAAGTGTAGCGTGGATGTGAGAACTGGCTGTGGGGTGTGCTTATTTAGTTTTCAGAGTCCTGCTTTATATAGTAGCATCTGAGTCACATGACACAAGTAAGTTGTGTTTGTTACAAATTGGTGGCAGTAGTAGGGGTGTTTCTGACAAGCTCCATGCTTGAAAATAAATAAACGCAGTAAGTGCCACTGTTTGTATTTTGAAGAATTTATATAAAACTACCTAAATTGGTAAGATAATAAAAAAAGTGCAAACCTTTTCATTCTACATTACTTAAACTGTTCTCTATTAATACTTAACAGCTACTACTAGTTATACTATTTTTGTATGATGAGCACATAGACTGGTGGGTGTTTACTCACTGTGCCACGACTTGGGCTTACCCTGATGGAGCGTGGCTAATTGCCTAGCAGGTGTGCACCAGAGCCTCTGATTTTGAGGATGGTCTGGGCTGCTGGTAGAAACAAGGTGCCACTCCAGGACAGTTCCCGGCACTGCACCAGCTGACCAGAGGGACAGGGACACAGGTATGGGTGGGCAGACAGGAGAGAGTTGGAGCAGTAAGCAGGAATCGGAACTAGAGAAACTAGACAGGATGACTGTATAATATAGCGAGACAGAGCACACTAACAACTTAATTGCTTAGGCACCTTCCTACTTGGGAAGGTGCTTTAAATACACAGAGACTCCTATCCATAGGCTAAGGACACTTTATGGTGCATGTGCTATCCCTTTAAGAAGCTGGGGTGCATGCCCTAAGAATTCTTCCAGGAGACATGAATGACATGTGCAGGCCCTGAAACAGAGAAGGCTACCTGGATGGGGCAGGTAAGAGGAACGGGAGGACACCTATGGCCGGCTACGGCGATATGTAAGTCAGAGTCCCTGCCGGGAGGAGGCAGCGAGACACTACAGGGACTCCAGCTTTACATACATTCCACAGTGATTGACAACAATTGAGTTATTTTTTCCTTCAGTGTGTAGAGTTCTGCAGGTGGTCTGATGCAATGCAATGAAGAGTCAGTGGTAACTGAACAAACAATGATTTTATTAACTTTATAAAAATTAAAGGAGTTTTACACTACTAATGTGACCCTTTTTATTTGCCCTAACTATTTATAACTAAGGGTACTTTCACACTTGCGTTGTTTTCCTTCCGTTACAATCAGCCCTTTTGGAAAACAGTGGAATCCGTTAACGGATTCCGCTGTTTCCCATAGACTTGTATGGATGACGGATTGTACCAAAAGGACCTGCGTTGCTTCCGCTGGGCGACGCTCCGTTGCTTCCGCCCAGCGGGAGGAACGCAGCATGTAACGTTGTTTTGATCAGCGGAATCCTCTGGATTTCACTGCGCATGCGCTTTTTTTTTTTTTTTTTTTAAATCACAAACTTTATTTTGGCTCGTGATGGCCGAACGTTCAGCTGAGCGCCCGCCCGCCGGCATGCCCGGGCGCCGGCAAGTGACAGCGCTCAGCTGAGCGCCCGTCGGCATGCCCGGGGGCCGGCAAGTGACAGCGCTCAGCTGAGCGCTCGCTCGCCGGCATGCCCGGGCGCCGGAAAGTGACAGCGCTCAGCTGAGCGCCCGCCGGCATGCCCGGGCGCCGGCAAGTGACAGCGCTCAGCTGAGCGCCCGCCCGCCGGCATGCCTGGGCGCCGGCAAGTGACAGCGCTCAGCTGAGCACCCACCCGCCGGCATACCTGGGCGCCGGCAAGTGACAGCGCTCAGCTAAGCGCCCGCCGGCATGCCCGGGCGCCGGCAAGTGACAGCGCTCAGCTGAGCACCCGCCGGCATGCCCGGGCGCCGGCAAGTGACAGCGCTCAGCTGATCACCCGGCGGTCGGCTGCAGGGAGCGATCAGCTGATCACCCGGCGGCCGGCTACAGGGAGCAATCAGCTGATCACCCGGCGGCCAGCTACTGGGAGCGATCAGCTGATCGTTCACAATAATCTGCCGCCGGTAAAACTGTAAAAAAAAAAAAAAAAAATCAAAACGGATTCCGTTGTTTTGCAGCATCCGTTGCATCCGTTGTGCCATTATATGCAACACATCCGTTGCATCCGTCACACAACGCAATGCAATGGATACCGTTCAACGCAAGTGTGAAACTAGCCTAACACTTTCCTAATATACTTTTGCTACCTCCCTTATAGGGAATAGGACAAACTGAGCAGGACATGTCACTGGTGGGGCTGCCTCTATATGTGTGACAGTAGTATGGGCATACATGCCCAGATCATACTTTACTCTCTTCTCATACGTAAGGAGACCTTCTGTGGTGAGGTCACTGAGTTCATTGAGGCACCCTGAGGTCAGGTTACTTGTGGTCACAGGTGGAGGGCCGTGGAAAACAGCTGTTACTGCAACTAACCTAAGTGATGTCACCACTCATTGCACGGCTCAGTCTTTGCCTGAAGCTCACAGAGAGCTGTCATTGTTCTATGGCCACGCACTGTACCTTCAGATGTAGCAGAGCTGGAAACGTCATGGGACCTTGTGTGGATTACTTTGGACTTGGCTGTTGTGGGGGTTAATAAATTGGTGAAAGAGGGTGGATTTCTTTGTATTTTATTTCAAATAAAGGATTTTTTTCAGTGTTTTTTTCTTTTCACTTACAGATTAATAATGGGGGGTCTCAAAGACACCTCCTATTACTAATCTAGGGTTTAGTGGCAGCTGTGGAATTACATTAACCCCTAATTACTTTGATTGCCACCGCACCAGGGCAATTGGCAAGAGTCGGGTAAAGTTCTGGAATTGTCGCATCTAACGGATGCGGCAATCCTGGGCAGCTGTAAGCTGCTATTTTTAAGTTAAATAGTTGCAAATGTGTGTATCAGATAGCCAAGATTATTGTTTATAAAAAGATATTAATCTCATACTCAAACCTGTAGTGGATAGTGAGTTATGCAGCCTGAAAGTCAAAAGTTCAAAACGTTGTTACTGTTACGCTCACCAACCGGTAATGGTACTGCGGCGAGCTAGAAAGTGTACCAAATGGACAGCAGGGAGACCCCAGGTCTACCCAAACATGGGTAAGAACACTGGGACTGTGGCAGCTGACCCCTAGGACAGAGGCGGACACCGGAGCAGGCAGAACACAGTCTCAAATACAAACAGGGACCACCAGGGTGGCTCAAGGCAGGTAGCACAGGCAGGATGGACAGGCAGAGTCTCAAGCACAGCAGGCCAGGACAGACAGGCAGAGTTCAGGTACAGGTGGGACAGGAACGGATAGGCAGAGTCCAGGTACAGGCAGGGAAGGCAGAGTCCACGTAAGGGCAGGACGGGCAAGAAGCGTTTCTAGCACCAATAGGGCAGGTAGAGTCCAGATCAGCTACAGGCAGGACAGGAATGAAATCAGGTGCCAACAGGCAGGATAAGCTGGTAGTCAAGTACAGGCAGGACAGGCTGGACTCAGGTGCCAACAGGCAGAATCAGCTGGGAACCAGGTACAGGATAGGAAAAGGACGACCCAGGAGCCCACAGGCTGAACAGACTGGTAACCAGGTATGGGACAGGACAGACTGGATCCATGAGCCCACAGGCTTAATGGGCTGGGAACCAGGTACAGGACTGGACAGGCTGGCCCCAGGAGCCAACAGGCTGAAAGGGCTGGGAACCAGGTACGGGCAGGACAGGACCAGGATACAGGACAGGATGGGACAGGTGACCTGACAACTAACTAGACAGAGCAAACTGGCTAACAGGAACTATAGTGTTGAGCAGGCAACACCCCTAGCGGCAGAATGTCATACAGTCATATGAAAATGTTTGGGCACCCCTATTAATGTTAACCTTTTTTTTTATAACAATTTGGGTTTTTGCAACAGCTATTTCAGTTTCATATATTTAATAGCTCATGGACTGAGTAATATTTCTGCATTGAAATGAGGTTTATTGTACTAACAGAAAATGTGCAATCTGCATTTAAACAAAATTTGACCGGTGCAAAAGTATGGGCACCTCAACATAAAAGTGACATTAATATTTTGTAGATCCTCCTTTTGCAAAAATAACAGCCTCTAGTCACTCCCTGTAGCTTTTAATGAGTTCCTGGATCCTGGATGAAGGTATATTTGACCATTCCTGTTTACAAAACAATTCCAGTTCAGTTAAGTTTGATGGTCACCGAGCATGGACAGCACGCTTCAAATCATCCCACAGATGTTCAATGATATTCAGGTCTGGGGACTGGGATGGCCATTCCAGAACATTGTAATTGTTCTCTGAATGAATGCCTGAGTAGATTTGGAGCAGTGTTTTGGATCATTGTCTTGCTGAAATATCCATCCCCTGCGTAACTTCAACTTCGTCACTGATTCTTGCACATTATTGTCAAGAATCTGCTGATACTGAGTTGAATCCATGCGACCCTCAACTTTAACAAGATTCCCGGTGCCAGCATTGGCCACACAGCCCCAAAGCATGATGGAACCTCCACCAAATTTTACTGTGGGTAGCAAGTGCTTTTCTTGGAATGCCGTGTTTTTTTGCCTCCATGCAGAACGCCTCTTTGTATGACCAAACAACTCAATCTTTGTTTCATCAGTCCACAGGACCTTCTTCCAAAATGTAACTGACTTGTCCAAATGTGCTTTTGCATACCTCAGGCGACTCTGTTTGTGGCGTGCTTGCAGAAACGTCTTCTTTCGCATCACTCTCCTATACAGCTTCTCCTTGGGCAAAGTGCACTGTATTGTTGACCGATACACATTGACACCATCTGCAGCAAGATGATGCTGCAGGTCTTTGGAGGTGGTCTGTGGATTGTCCTTAACTGTTCTCATCATTCTTCTTCTCTGCCTTTCTGATATTTTTCTCGGCCTGCCACTTCTGGGCTTAACAAGAACTGTACCTGTGTTCTTCCATTTCCTTACTATGTTCCTCACAGTGGAAACTGACAGTTTAAACCTCTGAGACAACTTTTTGTATCCTTCCCCTGAACAACTATGTTAAATAATCTTTGTTTTCAGATCATTTGAGAGTTGTTTTGAGGAGCCCATGATCCCACTCTTCATAGGAGATTCAAACAGGAGAACAACTTGCAAGTGGCCACCTTAAATACCTTTTCTCATGATTGGATACACCTGCCTATGAAGTTCAAAGCTCAATGAGGTTACAAAACCAATTTAGTGCTTTAGTAAGTCAGTAAAAAGTAGATAGGAGTGTTCAAATCAAGAAATTGATAAGGGTGCCCATACTTTGCATCGGTCAAATTTTGTTTAAATGCGGATTGCACATTTTCTGTTAGTACAATAAACCTCATTTCAATCCAGAAATCTTACTGAGTCCATCAGTTATTAGATATATGAAACTGAAATAGCTGTTGCAAAAACCCAAATTGTTATAAAGAAAAAGCGTTAACATTCATAGGGGTGCCCAAACTTTTTCATATGACTGTAATTACCCAGGGCCTCTCACCAATTGGCTGGGAGACACTTCCTGGGAGTGGATCTCTGGCCCTTTAAGAGAGGGGCAGCGGTGTACGGGCACTCCCTGGGAGTGCTCCCAGAGATGCTGTGATGCACGCACAGAATCTGGGAGGCGGGGAGAAGAAACCACATGATGGAGAGGTAGAGACGCCGGGCAGCATGGAGGGACCCAGCCATGGCGGTGAGTAACAGCATGTTCCTGCATGAAAGCAAGGAGCGTAGGGACGCAGCACAAATGTTACTCTATTGTTTGTCAGTGTATATACAGAAGTTATGGCTGCTCCCTTACCTTTGCCCTCAGGTTCTTCAGCTCAACTCACACAGAGACAAAATGTCTCCTCTCTTTCCCTGCTAAGCCCAAAGATACTGTCATGTGGTTCTACCAGGTGACCTCAATGCCATATATGGAAAGCAGAGCTGCTTTACTAATTCTTAACAAGTTCCAAATAGCAGAGCATAACAGGTACATCACTTTGTACAAAAATATATACAGTACTACTTCTATTTGCCAAGTTCTTATGTGTAATATTTGTAAGGGAAATATTTACAGAGTGCAAACATAATAAAGGAGCTTTCAGTTCTGTTACATCTTAAAGACAACTTTGGGGTATGACATATTTAGGCCCGTTTCACACATCCGGCATTTTGCCAGAATGCCAGATCCGGCACACTCCAGTACAGTGTAATACTGTACAATGGCATCTCGGCAAGCTTCGGTCACATGCTCCGGTCACATCTCACTGTGCACAGGACAACCTAGAAAAGAAAGACACATAAAATGCAAACAGTGAAATATCAGGAGTGCATGAGTCGCTGTATAAATTCTGCAACCTGAAATAAATATAACACCATCCAAAAGTCTTCGGAGGCACAACACTTGAATTTTGCCTTAAATAAAGAACATGGGGGCTGATATAACACAGTCTCTCATAATGGCCTCATTTTTCTTTTAGTTTTCCCATTTAACGTACACAAAATAAAGAAGTCACTCCATTATTAAAGGTCTATTGCTGGCACATGACCTTTGGTAACTCTCTCTGACCTTCTTAATGAGTCACTTGTGCTACCTGTTTGGGATTATACTCAAGGGATAAAGAATCAATACGTTCAGCGAGGGGAGGCTGAGAGTCAACAAGTTCATACTGCGGGTAAACAGGCTGTGGGATGGACCACTGCAAACAACAACCAAATAGCCAGCCAACAGATAACTCATTACCTTTACATCCTGTAGCTGTCTCTGACTTTTCATCTAGGGTACTTCATCTGGAACAGCAGTATCTGCAGCATTTTGCTTTGGATCGGTTCTGAAGTCATTTTGTGATTGGTTGCCAATGTCCTCTTCCCTGTCATCTCTGGAGGGATTATATTGTCATGTGTCAGGCAAATCTTCAGATGACTGCAGTATACTACCTTGGTTATCTTTTCATGTTCTTTAGAGATCTAGTAGACTTCAACTCAGGGTAGAAGGATTGTTCAAATTACATAAAGGCTAGTCTCTCACATCCCATGTAGCTTGCTGTTGCAATGATTTTTCATAAGCCAGACTTCATTCCCAATGGTCAGGGGTTTCTCATTGGTATTCAAGTTGTGGTTCTCTTCTTGTCTCTGGCGCATGACTTTCATTCATTCTTCCATGATGACATTGACATCTTCTAGTGATCACTGATGCTCAGTTACCCAATCAGTGTGTGGTAGAGAAATAGCTATCTCCGAAACTCGCATTTTGAAGGAAACATCAGCTGTCAGTCTTCCTTGTTAATCAAACATCAGATAGTAAGGTGTATACCCAGTAGAACACTGGACATTGTTATTGGATAGATTGGCCAAATCTACTTTCAGAGTAAAGCGGGCTTTACACACTGCGATATCGGTCCCGATATCGCTAGCGTGGGTACCCGCCCCCATCTGTTGCGTGACACGGGCAAATCGCTGCCCGTGCCACACAACATCGCCCAGACCCATCACACATACTTACCTGCCCGGCGATGTCGCTGTGACCGGCGAACCGCCTCCTTTCTAAGGGGCGGTCCGTGCGGCGTCACAGCGACGTCACTGAGCGGCCACCCAATAGCAGCGGAGGGGCGGAGCTGAGCGGGAGGTAACATCCCGCCCACCTCCTTCCTTCCGCATTGTGGCCGGGAGGCAGGTAAGGAGAGCTTCCTCATTCCTGCGGTGTCACACGGAGCAATATATGCTGCCGCAGGAACGAGGAACAACCTCGTTACTGCTGCAGTAACGATTTTTGAGAATGGACCCCCATGTCACCGATGAGCGATTTTGCAAGTTTTTGCAACGATGCAAAATCTCTCATCGGTGTCACTCGCAACGGCATCGCTAATGCGGCCGGATATGCGTCACCAATTCCGTGACCCCAACGAGTTCGCATTAGCGATGTCGTAGCGTGTACAGCCCCCTTTAGTCTATCAGTTCAGTGCTGAGCAGGTATGGAACAGAGCATGTCAACTAGAGTCTGGTCTCACACAGGTCATTACACTGAGGATGATGTGCAGTTGTCCACACTTTCTTAAATCAATAGAGGTTACACAGTTCTTGGAACAATTTGGATTCAATTGTAGCACCTCTACCAGTAAGAATTTCTTGGAATCCATAAGGTTGTACATAAGTCTTCCATTAGATTTTTGCTGTTGTTTTCACTGTGAGATCTTTGACTGGCTCTCCCACAGCAAATTTAGTATAATGGTCGATGATAGTCAGGGTATGGGAGGCTCCAGTTGCACTAAGCTGTAGTTTCACATGATCCAATGAAACCAACTCCAAAGGCTTGTGAGTGACTATTGGGCGCAAAGGTGCTTTCTGGTTAGAACTTTCTCCACGTCTCAAGGTATTTATTGAACCATTTTTCTTTAGCAGCTCTCATCATTATCCAATAATCCAATAGTATCTCTTTAGGATATTGGCCTCAGTCTTATTGCAACCAAAATGTTGTGATTGGTCATGATAGCCTTCTAGAACAATGTTGGCATCTTGTCTTGGTACGATAATCTGGATTACTCGCTCATGGGTATTTGGATCAATGGTTCTTCATACCATCAGGCCTCTGTCAAAGAATAGTCATTTCCTCTATCTCTAGAGTCTTGTCAGCTCAATGTTCATGCAGTTGCACTGGTCTTTATGGAGTCCATCTCCTGTGGTCAGAAGGTTCCTTAGAGTATCCAGCACTTTAATGTTTATCTGGATACAGATCCATTGGACTCTGTCAGTTTGCAACTGTTATTCTTGCTAGTCAGATAAAGGCTGCAGATCTCTTCGCAACACCTTGTATTATAGACAACAGTTGGAAATCTGGCATCTTCAGTAGAGATGAGTGAACCTGTTTGATAAAGGTTTAACCATTTCAAATTCGGTACAAGCTTTAGCCTGTGTGGCTCGGTAACATGAGCACTTTCTCCAAAAGTTGTCAATGTTCGGTTTTGTTCGATAACTGATCGCGGTTTACAAAAAATGCTTTTCTAATAACATGTTATCCTTTTGGATAGGATTGTGGTGCTATATGATGAATGGGGAATGTGTTTAATGAGTGGAGGGGGTGGGGACATTGGCATCATTTTGTGACTGTTAAAGATTAGGGAAGGTGCTGCCGCCGATGCTGCTAGACAGTTGGCTTAGCTAGGGGTTTAATCATACGTAGTTGAGATAGATAAGAGAGCATAGTGTAGAATATGAACGTGCAGTGTAGAGAAAGGTGTGTACCACAATTCGTCATTTCATGATATAAATAGGGATTTCTACTTGTGAGAGCCTGCCAAAGAGTTGCAGTGTCTATCTAAATAGGAATTGCTATTTATTACTGAAAAATTAGGCAATGAAACATATTTCTAGGAATTGTTATTCCTAAACTAGTTATTCCTGAACTAGCTAAATAGGTCTTGGCACATTTCAGTGCCTGCTCCAAATTACCTAGGGAACCAAATTTATATGTATTGCTACTTATTTCTGCCTGCTCCAAATTATCCAGTGAACCACATTTCTATGTATTGTTACTTAATAGTGCCTGCTCTAAATTTGCTTGTGAACTAGCTAATTAGGTCTTCACACTTTTCAGTGCCTGCTCCAAATTACACAGTGAAATACATTTCTAGGTATTGCTACTTATTACTGCCTACCCCAACTTACCCAATGAACCACATTTCTAGGTATTATTACTTAGTAGTGCCTGCTCTAAGTTTGCTAGTGAACTAGCTAAATAGGTCTTGGCACTTTTCAGTGCCTGCTCCAAATTACACAGTGAACCACATTTCTTGGTATTGCTACTTATTACTGTCTGATTCAAATTAGCTAAAAATAGGTCTTGGCACTTTTCGGTGCCTGCTCCAAATTAATAAGTGAACCACATTTCTATGTATTGTTACATAGTAGCGCCTGCTCTAAATTTGCTAGTGAACGAGCTAAATAGGTCTTGGCACTTTTAGTGCCTGTTTCAAATTACGCAGTGAGTTACATTTCTAGGTATTGTTACTTTTTAGTGCCTTCACAATATTGCTATCTCAGGTAATAAATAAATAATTTATCTTTTGTGTTATGTGTTTTACAGATGTGAGCATATTGTTTTGAAATATCTGTTTGAAAGCAGAAGGGTACATCAACCATTAGTGGTAAATCACAACGAGGCTGTGGTGGATGGGTGAATAGGCGGGGTGTTAGAGGTGTACATGTGAGACGTTCCAGTGTTAGTGAAAGCTCTATGAAGCAAACACTGTCTCATCTTAGCCCAAGAAAAATGAGAACAAGTTGCATTACTGGACAGTCTACTCTACTAGATTACTTTAGTTGCCGCACATTGCTTCAAATTCAAAATGAGAGTGATAAACAGCATGTGCTAGAGTGGATGGCAAGTGCTGCATCAAGTGACCTCTTCTCCTCTTCCTGCACCTCAACATCACACACTGCTCACTCCTCAGAGGTGCCACCTCAATTACACTTGTTTCCCCCCATGCCACAAATCTCCAATCAGCAAATTGACTTTGGGAAACCATATATGGGTGAGTCTGAAGAGCTGTTCAAGGATTCTATCACATGGGCATCAGAGGTCTGCTCCAAAGATTTCCATACTCAAGAAAATGAAAGCATCTGCACCGATGCCTAAAATGTTTTTCAGTTGAATTTTAGATCGAATGAAGTAGAGTCCGAGCAGGATCCTGACACTCGTCAATGGACGTTAACCCCCTGGGGTGGAGGTGATGATGATGAGACTCAGATACCCGATGTGCACGTGTACTGTTCTGAGATGTTGGGTCAGGAAGAGGAGGATTGGGACAACATAAAGCCTGATGATTAAAGGTGGTGTCACACACAGCAACAACGACAATGACGTCGCTGCTACGTCACCATTTTCTGTGACGTTGCAGCGACGTCCCGTCGCTGTCGCTGTGTGTGACATCCAGCAACGAGCTGGCCCCTGCTGTGAGGTCGACGCTCGTTGCTGAATATCCAGCTTCATTTTTTGGTGTAATTAACCCGATGTGTACTGTAGCTAGGAGAGCAAGGAGCCAGCGCTAAGCCGTGTGCGCGGCTCCCTGCTCTCTGCACATGTAGCTGCAGTACACATCGTGTAATTAACCCGATGTGTACTGTAGCTAGGAGAGCAGGGAGCCAGCGCTCAGTGTGCGCGGCTCCCTGCTCTCTGCACATGTTGCAGCACTGTTGTTATGATCGCTGCTTCGACTGCTGTTTGACAGCTAAGCAGCGATCATAACAGCGACTTACAAGGTCGCTGCTACGTCACAGAAAATGGTGATGTAACAGCGATGTCGTTGTCGCTGTCATTTAGTGTGACCCCAGCTTAAGTTGTAAATCCAACTTGGTATAAATCCAGAGGCATGCAGCTGAGTAGCTCAGCAAATGAGGAGGAGGAGGGGGAGGAGGAGGAAGTCGAGAAGGTTATGTTGGCAATTCCCATACAAACACATTGTGATGCAGCCATGGGAAACATTGCATCCTCAGCCACAACTATGGTTGTGGCCAGCAGTTCGCAGGAAGGGTTGTCTAGCCTGGGCCTTTTTTGAGACTGCAATGAATGCTCCAACTATTATATGCATAAACCGGCATATCCACAATCAAAATGCATTACTGTGGATATTTTACTGCACTAAAATATGGACTACTGGGCCTACCCAACCATTGGCTACCAAATTAACCGCGTCTGCAGCTTCTTCCTCCTCCTGCGTTACTTTCAAACTATTCTCACACAGGTCTCCACTTGGCCTGGCTGTGGCCATCAGCAGTCGTAGGTCTGCAGTTCACAGGAAGGGTTGCCTTGCCTGGTCTTTTTTGAAACCACAAAAGATGACCTAACGTTTGTTATCTGCCCACGTTGTAAACAACGATTCAGTAGAGACAAAAATTAAAATAATTTGACTACTACATGCATGAACAGGCACATCTGCAACCAACATTCATTACTGTGGGAATCTCACTGCTCTAAAATGCAGACTAATTGGCTTACCCAGCCACCGGCTGCCAAGTCAATCATCGGCTGATGCTTCTTCCTTCTCCAGTGTCACTGGCAAAACTATTCTAACACAGGTCTCTCACCGCAGAGCCTCCTCTTGTGTACCTGCTACAGTGGGGGTGAGTGAAGGCCCATCAGGTGTTACGGAAGTTACTGTACCTGGTGTTTTTGATCCATGTAACAAACAAAGCACACCACATAGTTTTCAATCCAGCATTTCATCTCCCACTACACCACCCTCCTAGTCCACCGCTCGGTCGTATACACCTCACTCCACAGCAGCCAACCCTCGGTCCCGTAGTTTTGGTCACATAAAAGACCACTTCCTCTCACACATGGCAAAGCAAAGTTCTTGAACTTCAGCATATTGAAACTGTTGGCATGGAAATGCTGCCTATTTGCTTGGTGGATACAAAGGGTTTCCAAAACCTGTTCACCATCGCAGTACCCCAGTACCAGTTGCCCAGTCGCCATTGCTTCTCTTGTAAAGGTGTTTATTATTATTTTTTTATTAGGTTAGTACCACTTTCCTTCTCTGATATAATTTTAATTACAGTGGTCCCCTACACTTATGTGTTAGGTCTGGGTCTGTGACCCACTCTAAATATTTAATTCTCTGTTTCATTACAGAATTTTTACGTCTACTCAGTCGTTGTTTACAATGCTGGCAGATAACAGAAGTTGGGTCATCTTTTGCGGTCTCAAGAAAGGCCCAAGCTGGGCAACCCCTCCTGTGAACTGCAGACTCGCAACCGCTGTTGGCCACAGTCAGAGTTGTGGCTGAGGATGCAGTGCTTCTCATGGTTGGATCACTACATGTTTGTGCGGGAATCGCCACTGTAACCTCCTCGGCTACCTCCTCGCCATCTGCTTAGCTACTCAGCTATGCCTCTGGGTTCACACCAATTGGAATCTACAACTTCGCTGTCATGCTCTATGTTGTCCCCCTCCTCTTCTTCCTGACCTGACAGCACTGCATAGTACGCTTGTGCCTCAGGTATCTGAGACTTATCATCATCACCTCCACCTCGGGTGTTAATGTCAGTTGATGTCTGAGCTAGGATCTAACTTACAAATATTTTGGGTATCAGTGCAAATGCTTTCCTCCTCAATAGTCTGGAAATCTTTGGAGCGGACCTTTGATGTCCATGGGATAGAATGTATTAACAGCTCTTGAGACTCATCCATGTGTGGTTCCCCACAGTCAGTTTGCCTGTTGGAGATTTGGGACATGGGAGCAAACAAGTGTTATTGGGGTGGCACCTCTGGAGAATAAACTGTGTGTGATGTTGAGGTGGAGGAAAAGGAGGAGAGGCCACGTGATGCAGCACTTGCTATCCACTCTAGCACCTGCTGTTTATCAGCCTCATTTAGAAGTTGAAGTAAAGTGTAACTGTCAAAGAAATCTAGTGGAATAGGCTGTCCAGTAACAGAAGTTGTTCTCATTTCTCATGGGATAGGATGAGCCAGCATTTGCAGTCCCTAGACATTTGACTAACAGAACTTCCCACATGTACACCTCCAACAACCCGCCTACTCCCCCTTACATGGCAACCTCGTCGTGATTTGCTACTCAAGGTTAATATACCCTTCCCCTTTGAAAGAGATGTTTTGCAACCCTATGTCCACACTTTTTAGATACTTCCCTACCAACTTTTTTAGGCCAGGCTCTAACAAATAACAATATCTATAACTGTGTTTAAAGAATTTTGACCAGGCATTTAAAATTGTCAAGAACCACTTTTTAGATGCATCTCTAGCAACTTCTTCGTCCATGTACGTCTAACTACCAATACATATAAATGTGTTTGCAGAATTTTGACAAGGCAATTAAAATTGACAAGAACCACTTTTTAGATGCCTCACTTGTTACTTGTTAGTGCCTGGCCTAAAAAAATAGCATTACCTCTGACGGGGTTTACATACTTTCAACAGCCAGTAATACATAGCAATACCTATCTACATGTTTTACTGCCAACTCTTTAGCAGGCATTACAAGTACCAATCCCTATTTCGATCATGAAATGTGCCGATTTGTGGCACACACACCTTTCTCTATACTGCATGTCCCTATTGTAAACTATCGCTCTCCTATCTATCTCAACTACCTAGCATTAAACCCCTAGCTAAGCTCGCTGTCTAGCAGCATCGGCCAAAGCACCAGCAGCAGCACCTTTCCTACCATTTCATATTCACAAAATGATGCCAAGACAACATTTCTGCAATTTATATACACATGGACATGTCACTTAGGCAGCCAATCACAGAATCCCTTCTATTTGAACCTTGTTGATGTTTGCTGTGCCATGATGACAGAAAATCAAAAAAGTCCATGGAGCCTCTGTTAGGAGTCTCAACACAGAAACTAGCCAGATATCCCTCTGGGAAGGACCTAGCCAAGGAGTGGCTCTTTTTAGTTGACCACCATAACCACCATATTAAGTGGCCCTTTTAGTCAATATCCAACTCTTTGACAAGTTTAAAGATGTGACAAGGGAAATACCAAGGCCAGGTATCCATCCACAGACAGCTGTTTCGGGGTATTGCCCCTCATCAGTGTGGAGTAGGATTCTGGCCAGGTGGAAGCAATGCCTAGTAGACCAACAAGACAAAACAATCACTGATCTCGTGGAGACCAGCCAGAGAAAACACACTCCTTGGCTAGGTCCTTCCCAGAGGGATATCTGGCTAGTTTCTGTGTTGAGACTTCTAACAGAGGCTCCATGAACTTTTTTGATTTGCATATTTCCCAGGGGGCAAAGCACCTAGGATTTCACTGTGTTGAGCACCCTCGTTGACTGCCGGCAGTGTTTTCTCTGGCTGGTCTCCCCGAGATCAGTGATTGTTTTGTCATGATTGACAGCAGCAACATCCACAAATAAAGTTAAAAGAAAAAACATGACATCGCATGTGTATAGCTTCTCCCGGTCCAGAGGTCTCTGCCTCCTCAAGTGATTTTACACATCCCCATATCACACAGCACCACAATCCTAACCAAAAGCAGAAAATGCTATTAAAAAAATCATTTTTGGAAATGCAGCCAGCGATTGGGGACAGAAAATTAAGAAAAATTAACATTACCGACATTTGGGGGAGGGGGGAGGGGTTACAGAGCCCAAACGAACATGCAGAACATACAGAATTTGAAATTGGTGAACCTTTACCGAACAGGTTTGCTCATCTTTACTTGTGACGTAACTTCTTATTGTCACATGATGGCGCTGTGGGACTGAAGCAGTGTAGGTAACCTGTGAAGATGCGGAAAGGTGATTATATCAGAGGGGCAGGGGGCTTAGAATTTAAATGCCACTCCAGTGCTTAACCCCCTCCTCACACCATCCACTGGAGTGGTGCTTTGAATAAAAAGTATATATACCAATAACTTCTTATGGGAACTTAACCCAAATGGTTGCAAAACAAAACACTCATGAATTGTTTATTCTAGGAGTTAGAGCAGATAGGTATGGGACATTAAAGCTAGTGACAGGCATTAAGGGCATGTGCGCACATGCGCGTATTGCATACATTTACGCTGTGTATAGCATTGCAGCGTAAATGCATGCATCCTTCATCCCCTGCACAATCTATGTAGATTGTGCATGGTCCGTGTGCACGTTGCTTTTGTGAACGCAGCAATTTGGATGCTGAAATTTTGATCCAAATCCACGTGTTCAAAAATGCAGCATGTCAATTATTTGTGCGCTTTGGATGCAGCTCCCACTCTGTCTATGGCCCCCTTCACACGTCCGTGATACACGTGCGTGTTTGGTCCGTTTCCGTATATACCGGAGACACGGCCAAACGTGCACCAATGTTAATCTATGATTGTGGTCACACGTGCGTTATTTCATTATGTCCGTGTGTGCGTGTCCGTGATCCGTATGTGTTTGCGTTTTGCACGGATGCATGTCCGTTATCTGCACGGAGCACGCACACGTGGACACAATGAAAGTCTATGGGTATGTGCACACACGTTAGTAAACACGTATGCATCTACCTATAGTCCGTGTCCGTTTGGTGTTTTTATTTCTAGTGATGTCGGCTATTCTTTCTATTTCTGTGTATGTCGGTCAATCTCCCTGAGTCCGTCGGTCGGTCTCTCTGTCTCTCTGTCGGTCTCTCTGTCTGTCTGTCCCTCTCTCACAGTCTGTCGGTCAGTTTCCCCCCCTCTCTCATACTTACCGTTCCCCGATCACCGGCGCGGCGCTGCACGGCAGTCACACTGCTGCGGCGGCTTTTACTATTTTGAAAAAGCCGGCCGCTCATTAAACAATCTCCTATTCCCTGCTTTCCCCACCCACCGGCGCCTATGATTGGTTACAGTGAGACACGCCCCCACACTGAGTGACAGGTGCCTCACTGCACCCAATCACAGCAGCCGGTGGGCGTGTCTATACTGTGCAGTAAAATAAATAAATAAATAATTAAAAAAAAACGGCGTGCGGTCCCCCCCAATTTTAATGCCAGCCAGATAAAGCCATACGGCTGAAGGCTGGTATTCTCAGGATGGGGAGCTCCACGTTATGGGGAGCCCCCCACCCTAACAATATCAGTCAGCAGCCGCCCAGAATTGCCGCATACATTATATGCGACAGTTCTGGGGCTGTACCCGGCTCTTCCCGATTTGCCCTGGTGCTTTGGCAAATCGGGGTAATAAGGAGTTAATGGCAGCCCATAGCTGCCAATAAGTCCTAGATTAATCATGTCAGGTGTCTATGAGACACCCTCCATGATTAATCTGTAAATTACAGTAAATAAACACACACACCCGAAAAACCCTTTATTAGAAATAAAAAACACACACATATACCCTGGTTCACCACTTTAATCAGCCCGAAAAAGCCCTCCATGTCCGGTGTCATCCAGGATGGTCCAGCGTCGCATCCAGCTCTGCTGCATGGAGGTGACCGGAGCTGCAGCAGACACAGCCGCTCCTGTCACCTCCACGCAGCTAATGAAGACAGCCGCGCGATCAGCTGAGCTGTCACTGAGGTTACCCGCTGTTACTGGATCCAGTGACAGCGGGTAACCTCAGTGACAGCTCAGCTGATCGCGCTACTCACCTCATTTGCTGCGTGGAAGTGAACGGAGTGGCGGTGTCTTCTGCAGGTCCGGTCACCTCCATGCAGCAGCGCTGGATGCGACGCTGGAGCATCCTGGATTCCGGCGGACATGGAGGGCTTTTTGGGGATGATTAAAGTGGTGAACCAGGGTATATGTGTGTGTTTTTTATTTCTAATAAAGGATTTTTTTCTGGTGTGTGTGTTTATTTACTGTAATTTACAGATTAATCATGGAGGGTGTCTCATAGACGCCTGACATGATTAATTTAGGACTTATTGGCAGCTATGGGCTGCCAATAACTCCTTATTACTCCGATTTGCCAACGCACCAGGGCAAATCGGGAAGAGCCGGGTACAGTCCCAGACCTGTCGCATATAATGTATGCGGCAATTCTGGGCGGCTGCTGACTGATATTGTTAGGGTGGGGGGCTCCCCATAACGTGGAGCTCCCCATCCTGAGAATACCAGCCTTCAGCCGTATGGCTTTATCTGGCTGGCATTAAAATTGGGGGGGACCGCACGCCGTTTTTTTTTAATTATTTATTTATTTATTTTACTGCACAGTATAGACACGCCCACCGGCTGCTGTGATTGGGTGCAGTGAGGCACCTGTCACTCAGTGTGGGGGCGTGTCTCACTGCAACCAATCATAGGCGCCGGTGGGCGGGGAAAGCAGGGAATAGGAGATTGTTTAATGAGCGGCCGGCTTTTTCAAACTAGTAAAAGCCGCCGCAGCGGTGTGAATGCCGTGCAGCGCCACGCCGGTGATCGGGGATCGGTGAGTATGAGAGAGGGGGGGAAACTTCAGTCACTCGGGGGATTAGCGGTCACCGGTGAATCCTTCACAGGTGACCGCTAATCAGTACTCGACACAGACAGAGCCGCGGTATGAGGATGAAGTCGGGTGAAGTTCACCCGAGTTCATTCTCATCGCGCAACTCTGTCTGCTGTCAGCCGACATTTATAAACGACATTGTGCATCACACACACGGACATTCCACACGGACATTCCACACGGACATTCCACGTACACATACACGTTAATTCCACACGCACACACGGACGTTCTACACACAAACACGGCTAGCATACGCAATTCACACAGGAGCCACACGGACCATAAAAACGGACACAAAAACGGGACACGGACCCGAAAAACGGCCCGTAACACACGTGCGTGTTTTTCACGGACGTGTGAAGGGGGCCTATGGGAGAGGCAGTATACAGAGCGCATGAAGTCGGCATCTATTCTGCTGAAACACTGCATCCATTACGCATTGTTTCTGCAGCGATTTAAAGCGCACTTGTGCTGTCAAATCACTGCAGAATTTTCTGCAGTGACACGACGCAATGTGTACAAAAGCCCTAACTCATATGGATTTTAGTTACCTGGTTAGTTGTCAGTGTGGCCACATACGATTTACAAACATACTTATGTGGCTGTTTATACTGTCATTTATAGCAAGTATCTTTTATTGTTTGAGTGACCTAACCACATAGAGATTCTATTGAACCTTATGGCGACATGATGGCTCAGTGGTTAGCACTATTGCTTTTCTGCTCTGGGGACCTGTGTTGAAATCCCAGCAAGGACAATATCTGCAAAGAATTTATATGCTCTTGCCATGTTTGCGTGGATTTCCTCCCACCTTACAGATATACTGAATTGATTGGAGAACTGCATTGAATTTTGGTCTTGTATCCATAATAGCAAAAATTTTATATTCTGAATTTAGCTTAAAGGGAAAGTCACCAGGTTTTTGCAATATGTTCTTAGAGCAGCATAATATGGAGACAGAGATTTTAGTTATGTGTCACTTACTGACTTATGAGCGCTATGTGCACATTACATGGGCAGAACGCTGCCAATCAGTGGTGTCCTCGAGGTTATGCAGAGAACTGCTAGTTTGTCCATGCATAGAAAAAGCAAGCGGTACTCACCATTGTCATAGCGTAAAATTCTGCTTTATTCGAAAAGGTGTACTAAAATCATGCGGGGAAGAGGCTGGGTGCAGGCATCCCAGGGGACATAGTTACATAGTTACTTAGGTTGAAAAAAGACCTAGGTCCATCTAGTTCAACCTTCCTTCACCAGTTCTACATTTGGTCACTAAGTCATTTATAACTAGAGATGAGCGAACCGGTCGTGGTTCGGCTCGAGTTCGGTTCGTCGAACGGAGGTCCCGTTCGAGTTCGGTTCGTCGAACGTTCGACGAACCGAACTCGAACCGCATAGGAAACAATGGCAGGCATTCACAAACACATAAAAACACCTAGAAAACACTCTCAAAGGTGTCCAAAAGGTGACAAACAACTCACAACACAACACAAACACATGGGAAAGTGACAAGGACATATACTCATACGAAAACAAAAGAGCAGGACAAGGAAAAAGAGGAGGAGACACAGATATATGAGTATATGCAAGGAAACGTCGATGCCATTATTGTGCAACTTGAGCCCTGCTTATTTTAGGCTTCCAATCTGGATAAATTGCCTGAGCTTGCCACGTACGCCTTAGGGATCTTGTCATGTCCTGCAGCCAGCGTTCTCTCGGAACCTGTCTTCAGTGCTGCTGGGGGTCTGCTGGCAGATAAGCACACGTGTCTGTCCACTGACAATGTGGACATGGCTCTCAGAGGACGTTTCTTCCCCTGGGTCAGCCAGGGGAGGCGAAAGGCACGCGTATTTTTGAGAGTGCTTCATGCAAAGCATCTGTTTCATTTTGAAAAGGGGATCAAGTGATGCCAGTCAAGTGGGGTGTGTGTGGCCCAATTAGTGGAAACGAGGGAGACTGTGGTTGGAGTCCCCTCGCTTTTGAAAAAAGAACCAAGATGAACAAGTCATGGCTCTCAGAGGACTTTTCTTCCCCTGGCTCAGCCAGGGGAGGCGAAAGGCACGCATATTTTTGAGAGTGTTTCATGCAAAGCATCTGTTTCATTTTGAAAAGGGGGATCAAGTGATGCCAATCAAGTGGGGTGTGTGTGGCCCAATTAGTGGAAACGAGGGAGACTGTGGTTGGAGTCCCCTCGCTGTGTTTTACATGATTTTCGAAGGGCATGACATGCCTAAGAGGTTGAGTTTCATCATCTGCAACTTGTTGGCAAAAGAAAGGCTGCCTTTACACCCTTTTGAGACCGAGGATTTTTGAGACCTTATGCCCATTGCAGTGCCCCAAGAGCTGATGGCCAGTCGTCACTCCTTCTCCAAGAAAGGCGTGCCCGTGCTACCACAGCAGGTCGCACACAACCTCACCGATTCCTTGAGAAACTCTGTGTGTGACAGGGTGCATTTCACCACCGATACTTGGACCAGTAAGCATGGACAGGGGAGTTACATGTTGCTGACTGGGCACTGGGTAACTATGGCGAGAGATGGAGAAGGGTTTGCTGTACAAGTCTTGCCGTCCCCACGACTTGTGTGTCAATCCTTCCGCTGGCAGCAGAGCTCAAGGCCATCAGGCGGTCAAATGTTTACTTTGAAATGTAGGGGAAATGTGAGACATCGCTGAGGAATTGTGGACGGTTAGCACTGGAGAGTAAGACCGAGTTTCATCAATGGTTGTCTACACTCAACCAGCAGCCAGAGAAGGTCGGGTGCGACAATGATGCAAACCAGTCTGCGACCCTTCTTCAGGGCAATGTGACACACGTGCCTTGTGTGGCTCACGTGTTGAACCTGGTTGTCCAGCAATTTTTAAAACACTATCCCGGCCTACATGGCCTTCTGTCGAGGGCACGGTGTAACGCCTGCCTGGATCGACACACTCAGATGGGCTGTAAAGGATAGGCTAGAGGGAAGCCACTCACCAAGCTGGACACCCAGAACCCTGAAACCCTTTAACCCCTATACAGTGATTTGGAATTACACAGGGCCCAAGTTGATCAATACCTGTGGAAGGCTGCAGTTCCAGAGAATAGTAGTCAGGCAGGGTCAAAACATTAATTGAGGAAGAGGAACAGAATGGGATGGCCAGGACTTAATCAGAAAACAAGCAGAGGTGAAATGCGGATCGGCCAACGAGGTACATAAACAGCAAGCAGGAAAAATAGTCACAGGTAACAAGCACACAAAATCATAAAACTGAACTAGGGTTAACAGTAACAAGAGGTTCATAGCTTTGTCTGGAAGTGGTCTGCAGACAGGAGGGGCCTAAAAAAGGGTGCGGTGTATTCCCATTGGTTGTAGCTGAATGATGGTACTTCATCTGTGAGATACCCACCACCTACATTCAGCCTGTGGTTCTGCATCTGTCAAGGTAACGCAGCCCAGTGGGTGAGCATAACCTGCATCCACCTGCGCCGCTGGCATCAACTCTTTTCCCATCATCAGCACTATGCACGAAAGGAACACGTTGTCACCTGGCGACCGGAGTACAAATTGATTGAGTGGACTACGTTGGTGACTTAACAGCCGTGTGCGGCAATGATGCAAACCTGTCTGCGGCCCTTCGTCAGGGCAATGTGACACACGTGCCTTGTATGGCTCACGTGTTGAATCTGATTCTCCAGCAATTTTTAAAATACCATCCCGGCCTACATGGCCTTGTAAAGCGGGCACGCTGCTATGTGCTCACTTTCATCCTTCGCACCCAGCAGCTCAACAACTTTCATCGCTCCTGAAGTCTTAGGGTCTGGCGGTTAAATGCCTGAAATGCGATGTTCCGACATGCAGGAATTTGAATCTGCACATGTTTCAGCGTCTGTGGCAGCACCGCAGAGCCCTGCTGAAATACGGTATGACGTATACCCTGGGCTAACTTGATCCAGAGGTGGTGCAGATCACGCTGCTGTAGTGGTGTCAGATCAAGGACCTATGCACCCTTCTACACAGTTTACAAATATCGACGAAGATCTTTAGCACCGGCGATGCCATTCTCAGCGTGACAATTCTGGTCATCTACAAGATGGAGCACACTGTATGCATTATTCGGAGTCAGATGTTGGTCAAAGAGGAAGGGGAGGAAGTACAGGAGGAGTCATATGCAGAAGGGATAATAAGATCTACAAGGTCCAGACGGTGAGTGGCACCTAGGCGGAAGTCAAGGGACGGTGGGGGAGAGGGATTAACAAGGGCGCATAGTATCTGCAAAAATTGTTGAGGAAGGTGCAGGAGCTCATGAAGAAATGGAGGACGAACTGGCGATGGGCATGGAAGACTCAGCAGATGAGTGAGAGCTTGCTCACATTTAGGTTGTGCGAGGTTGGGGGGAGAGGGCAGAGGAAGGAGGCACGATTCTCACCTCTCTGCCACCAACACACCAAGCACTTGGTCCTCTTAGATGCACAAGACACATGAGCGCCTTCTTGCTGCACTACCTACAACATGACCCTCGGATTGTATGAATTCGAAGTAATGCTAACTACTGGGTTGCCACACTGTTAGATCCCCGGTACAAGACAAAATTTGGCGAAATAATTCCTGCCATAGAAATGGACGCACGTATACAGGAGTATCTGCAGAGGGTAGTACGGATTCTTAGATCTGCTTTTCCAGTAAACACCAGTGCTGCACAGAGTGAATCTCAACGCTTTGTCATGGATAGGAGGAAATGGTCTTTTACTTGTCCACATCTGAGGGACCGACGGCTGGCTGCTGTGCTGAGATGGCATTGAGTACGGTGTCCCTGCAGAGTTGCACTTTTGGTCATATACCAAATGAGTTCAAAAAGGACAGATGCTGGTGGAAAGGGGAACAGGTGTGTTGGAAAGGGGAAAAAAGTTTTTGTCCGTGGGTTTGTTGGTTAAGCAAAAGTAACATTTGATGAAGAAACACCATCTGTTACGGTGGGACTGGCAGATTTGGATAAGGTGGTATATACTATGTTACCGCTATATAACGAAAATTAATAAGAAAAGAAAGAGAAAGGTATATATCCCCATCAGCAGTCAATGTCCACCATGCTCCCAGGTGGAAAAGGAGTTGTTGGCAACTGGAAGGTTAGATGGAGGACACAGATCTGTGTGGCTATGAAACTAATAGTTGCCTGAACCGAGTTAGACGCCACTTGGATCTGGAGACTGGGAGCCCTGTTAGCGTCACAGGGTCCACACGCCCACCCAGCCCAGGAACTCCCTGTTAACATCACAGGGGACATTCAGTACGCTGACCGTGTGCATTGGGGCCACACCTGTGGACAGCAGGCGCATCAGCAGCAGCAGGCCTGTTAATGCCACTGGGCTGCACAAGCAGGGCTTGTAGGACAGGACCTGGTCTTAACCATTCTGCGTTACCAACTGTGGTGGCGGCCTGCATCGACGCCCTATCCTTGCCTACCTCTGGCCTAAAGCCGCAATGGGTTCAACACATGGAGGTGTGCTCTTTCGGAGCATAATAGAAGACTGCGCACCTCCTTGTTGGCTCCAGCCCGTTTTATATCCTTGGTCCGCCCCAAACCAGGGTGGACCACAATGCACCTCCTTGAGACAAAAGCAGAGTGACATGTCATGAGTGGCATAACTAGCATCCTATTTGGAACCGAAACTTCAATAATGACCTCATGGCTGCCACGACACAAACACCTCACCAGTCATCGTCTGACCATCAATAATGAGGTGACAGGTCATAGGGGCGGGCCTCTGCAAGCCATTTGGGAGTGGCCTAGCCACATCGTCAGGACACCTGATGCCCTGTGGTCTATATGGGCCCCCCACATCAGGGGCAGGGCCAAAGAGTTCATTACCGGACCTAGTCTCTGATGCAGTAAGTGCCTGAGCATGCTCAGTTGCATTAAATACAGTCTCTGAAAAAAGACTATCAGCTTTAGCATGGTGTCTATGCACAACACAGGACTTAGACCCGGCACGGAGTGCAAGTACCTGTGCAAAGAGGCTTTTCGCACTAAGTGTGGGAGCATGCGCTGTATCCAGAAATGAAGACTTAGCCTCAGGAATGGCACAGTCAGGCTGAGCATACTCACTAGGCGAAACACTGTAGTTAGGCTGCAGCTGGGGTAAATCGGCACACACATACGCACTAGCTGCCTCTCCACACTTAGACGTGGAGGAGAAATTGCTCTTCGGGTGTGCACTTGGAGATGCTGTCTATGAACAGAAGGAAAAGCTAAAGGAATAATGAAATACAACAGCCAGTTCTATGATGCCACTAAATGGCAGTATTTTTTGCTATCATTATAGCTTATTAAAAACAGAGCAGGAGGGTGTCCTGCACAGGTGCTAGAAATAGCTTGGCACCAGTGGGGCACTAATGAAATACAACAGCCAGTTCTATGATGCCACTAAATGGCAGTATTTTTTGCTATCATTATAGCTTATTAAAAACAGAGCAGGAGGGTGTCCTGCACAGGTGCTAGAAATAGCTTGGCACCAGTGGGACAATAATGAAATACAACAGCCAGTTCTATGATGCCACTAAATGGCAGTATTTTTTGCTATCATTATAGCTTATTAAAAACAGAGCAGGAGGGTGTCCTGCACAGGTGCTAGAAATAGCTTGGCACCAGTGGGACAATAATGAAATACAACAGCCAGTTCTATGATGCCACTAAATGGCAGTATTTTTTGCTATCATTATAGCTTATTAAAACAGAGCAGGAGGGTGTCCTGCACAGGTGCTAGAAATAGCTTGGCACCAGTGAGACAATAATGAAATACAACAGCCAGTTCTATGATGCCACTAAATGGCAGTATTTTTTGCTATCATTATAGCTTATTAAAAACAGGTCAGGGGGGTGTCATGCAGAGGTGCTGCACATAGATTTGCACCAGTGGGGCACTAATGGAGTACAACAGCCACTTCTTGTATGCCACTAAGTTTACTCAATTTTTGGTATTATAATGTCTTAGTAAGTAACAATGAGTTTGAGTGTGCAATGCAGGCAGAGGTGCTGCAAATATCTTTGCACTAGTGGGACAATACAGAAGTCTAACAGCCACGTTTAGGATGCCACTAAGTTGCAGCAGTTTTTGCTATTATCATAGCTTTTAAAAACAGAGCAGTAGGGTGTCATGCAGAGTTGCTGTAAATAGCTTGGCACCTGTGGGGCACAAATGGAGTACAACAACCACTTTTTGTATGCCACTAAGTTGCAGCAGTTTTTGCTATCATTATAGCTTTTAAAAACACAGCAGGAGGGTGTCATGCAGAGGTGCTGTAAATACCTTGGCACCTGTGGGGCACAAATGGAGTCCAACAGCCACTTTTTGTATGCCACTAAGTTGCAGAAGTTTTTGCTATTATTATAGCTTTTAAAAACAGAGCAGGAGGGTGTCATGCAGAGGTGCTGTAAATACCTTGGCACCTGTGGGGCACAAATGGAGTCCAACAGCCACTTTTTGTATGCCACTAAGTTGCAGCAGTTTTTGCTATTATCATAGCTTTTAAAAACAGAGCAGGAGGGTGTCATGCAGAGTTGCTGTAAATAGCTTGGTACCTGTGGGGCACAAATGGAGTACAACAGCCACTTTTTGTATGCCACTAAGTTGCAGCAGTTTTTGCTATCATTATAGCTTTTAAAAACAGAGCAGGAGGGTGTCATGCAGAGGTGCTGTAAATACCTTGGCACCTGTGGGGCACAAATGGAGTCCAACAGCCACTTTTTGTATGCCACTAAGTTGCAGCAGTTTTTGCTATTATTATAGCTTTTAAAAACAGAGCAGGAGGGTGTCATGCAGAGTTGCTGTAAATAGCTTGGCACCTGTGGGGCACAAATGGAGTACAACAGCCACTTTTTGTATGCCACTAAGATGCAGCAGTTTTTGCTATCATTATAGCTTTTAAAAACAGAGCAGGAGGGTGTCATGCAGAGGTGCTGTAAAAATAGCTTGGCACCTGTGGGGCACAAATGGAGTACAATAGCCACTTTTTGTATGCCACTAAGTTGCAGCAGTTTTTGCTAGTATAATGGCTTAGTAACAATGAGTTTGAGTGTGCAATGCAGGCAGAGGTGCTGCAAATATCTTTGCACTTGTGGAACGATACAGAAGTCCAACAGCCACGTTTAGGATGCCACTAAGTTCACTCAGTGTTTGCTAGTATAATGGCTTAGTAACAATGAGTTTGAGTGTGCAATGCAGGCAGACGTGCTGCAAATATCTTTGCACTTCTGGGACGATACAGAAGTCCAACAGCCACGTTTAGGCTGCCACTAAGTTCACTCAGTGTTTGCTAGTATTATGGCTTAGTAACAATGAGTTTGAGTGTGCAATGCAGGCAGACGTGCTGCAAATATCTTTTCACTTGTGGGACGATACAGAAGTCCAATAGCCACGTTTAGGATGCCACTAAGTTCACTCAGTGTTTGCTAGTATAATGGCTTAGTAACAATGAGTTTGAGTGTGCAATGCAGGCAGACGTGCTACATATATCTTTGCACTTGTGGGACGATACAGAAGTCCAACAGCCACGTTTAGGATGCCACTAAGTTCACTCAGTGTTTGCTAGTATAATGGCTTAGTAACAATGAGTTTGAGTGTGCAATGCAGGCAGAGGTGCTGCAAATATCTTTGCACTTGTGGGATGATACAGAAGTCCAACAGCCACGTTTAAGATGCCACTAAGTTCACTCAGTGTTTGCTAGTATAATGGCTTAGTAACAATGAGCTTGAGTGTGCAAAGGGCAGGAGGGTACAGTGGTAGGGTTGTGGGTCTCTGGGTAAAGGAAAGGAAGCCTGCCTTTCTATCCCTCCTAATGGGGAAATGCAGAGAGGAAATCCCTGACTTTAGCTACACAGACGCTGTCATCTTGTGTAGCTGTTAAACTCTGTTTTCAGGACCTGTCACCTATGGCTCTGACCCTGCCGGTATGAGCCCTTAAAAGGACTGATAGAAAGTGCTATCCCTATGCTGTACAGCGCTGTGTATGGAGCGTACACAGCAGTATCGGCGATAGGAGCTGCGCTAGTGATGACTGACACCAAGGACGCAGAAGGCAGATAATGGCGTGCTGGAGGAAAATGTCCGGTTTTTTAATGCAGGGACATGTGACATGGACATCCTATCACACATGCCGTTGCTTCTCTGGCTAAAAGTCCACTTAGCTGTGTGTGTGTCTGGGATTATCCATACAGCAGTGATCTGAATGCGCTGTTCCCGCACACTATACACTGAAATTTCATAATATTGGGAGTCACAGAGTGACTTACACTATTACAGCGGAAAGCCAGCTACTAATTAGCTGGTCTTTTTGCTGCTAGAACCGTTCTCGAACGTATCTAGAACTATCGAGCTTTAGCAAAAAGCTCGAGTTCTAGTTCTATCTAGAACAGCCCCCAAAATCACTCGAGCCGCGAACTGGAGAACCTCGAACCACGAACCGCGCTCAACTCTATTTATAACCAACAATGTTGTGTGTACTGAGGAAATCATCCAGCTCTTTTTTAAAAGCTGGTAAAGTATCTGCCATTACTACCTCTTGTGGTAGGGCATTCCACAGTCTGACTGCTCTAACTGTAAAGAACCCTTTCCTATATAGCTGCCAAAATCATCTTTCTTCCACTCGCAGTGTATGCCCCCTGATCCTTAGTATTGTCTTTGGAAGGAATAAGTCATGTGCCAGTCCTTTATATTGACCACATATGTATTTATACATATAAATGAGATCTCCTCTGAGATGTCTTTTTTCTAAGCTAAACAAATCTAACTTTTTCAACCTGTCATCATATGGGAGGCCTTCCATTCCTTGTAGTAATCTAGTTAGCCGCCTTTGAACTGATTCTGACTTCTGAATGTCCTTTTTAAAATGTGGAGCTCAAAACTGAATCCCATATTCTAGATGTGGCCTTACAAGTGATTTATAGAGGGGTAACAATACGTTGGATTCACGGGATCTAATCTATCTTTTTATACAATGGACGATAACCGTTTCGTGCTTAATGCACTACTATGGGTCTTTGGAGGTAATAGGAAACCACCTCCCTCTAAAGAGCTACACCTGATCCACATCACCACCAATAAAAACAAATCACAGTGCAAAAATGGACACGGACAGGGTAAGTAACAACAAAAGTGTTTGGACATATTAACACAAGAAAACCAATGTCATTCCTGTCATTAAGACCTACCTAAGTTCCCATGAGCCATATACTTAATTATAAGTCTGGCTTTAGCCCTCAATAGGGTTCTATGTAGGTCTTCTCCCTGAACATGGAGATTAACCCTCATTAAGCCAGCAAATTGGGAAGAGTCTGGATTGCAATTATGACTATCCCGGATATGATTAATTAATCGTGGGGAACCGTCACCTGTGGTTATGGAGTTATAATGTTCCTTAAAACGGACATATAGTGGTCAAATGTTTTTTCCAATATAGAACCTCCCGCAAGGACAAAAAACAACGTACACCACGTATTTAGTCTTACAGGAAATCAAATGTGTAATGGAGTGTGAATAAGGACCAATTTTTATAGGGTTAATAGTTGTGTGTAGATGACAAAAACGGCAATTGCTACAACAAAATTTGCCAGAAGGACATGCTCGATCTAACCAAGTAAAGGAACGTCTTCCCAGATGTCTTTTTAATTTAAAATTCGACCACTATTCTTGTACGCATAAATATTGAAAATTTATCGGATTCTTGCCTAACTACTAGCATGCACCCCTTGCCAGCAATCCATGGAGCACCTGAGCAGACTCCTTCTCCGACCGCATCTGATAAGCCAATATCTGGTAGTGCAGATCATATTTTTCTGTTGTTTCTAGAGAACTGCTAGATTTGCAGCAGAAAATTAATGATTTTATCAATATGACAGCAGTCATCTCAGTAAGTGACACATCGCTGGAATCAGGGTCTCTGTCTCTACCTCATGCTGCTCAGAGATAAGGTAGCAAAACATGGTGACAGATTCCCTTTAAAGGTCTAAAAAGGTAATGTGATATTCACAGAAGTAGTATACGGTACTTTGAATGCACATAGCTCCAAAGTTCATGTTCTTATTTTTAATCTGCATTATAACTTGTATTTAATAAAAAAAAAGCCATTATAAAATAAATGATTTACAATTATGAACTATTGTAATTTGCAACAGGAAAACCATTGCAGAAGAATAAAGATTCTTGGAGATTGTTATTACTGTGTTTCTGGACTCACACAGCCAAAAACTGATCATGCACATTGCTGTGTTGAAATGGGATTGGATATGATTGACACCATTACGTAAGTACAATCTCTAAAATATCTATTTTTAAAGGTTTTATGAACTTGTAAACACCTTTTCACAGTGAATATACAGTATACGAACACTACTAAACAGGATTAATTCCTTAAGGACTAAGTGTAACTTTTTTTTATTTTTGGAGCAACATAGCAATACAAGGATTTCTTTTTTGTGGGACGATTTGTATTTTTTAATGACTTCATCAATTTCACCAATCAGAAAAACATTCCAGGCTTGTTGAAATTACAGGGAAAAGAATGCAACTTTGCAATCCTTTTTGGGGTTTTGTTTATATAGCATTACTTCTTCACTAAAAGTGGCTTGGCTGTATGATTCTCCAAGGCACTATAAATTTGGCTAATTCCAAACTTGCATATTTTTTTCAAGTGGTGAAATTCGGAAATTTGTAAAAAAAAAAACAAAAAAAAAAAACAGGCTCCAATTCCTCTAATTGGCTGAGACATGTTAGTAACAAACAATCTGAGGACTTCTAGGACTGTATTCAATCCCTTTTTCAATCTATTTCATGAATTAGATGTAGTAATGTCAATGGGAAAGGTATGGTAACCCGGTAGTAACTAGAGATGAGCGAACTGGTCGTGGTTCGGCTCGAGTTCGGTTCGTCGAACGGAGGTCCCGTTCGAGTTCAGTTCGTCGAACAATCGACGAACCGAACTCGAACCACATAGGAAACAATGGCAGGCATTCACAAACACATAAAAACACCTAGAAAACAGCCTCAAAGGTGTCCAAAAGGTGACAAACAACTCACAACACAACACAAACACATGGGAAAGTGACAAGGACATATACTCATGCGAAAACAAAAGAGCTGGACAAGGAAAAAGAGGAGGAGACACAGATATAGGCATGGCACGCCCTTCTAAAATCATGTAAAACACCACAAGGTGACTCCAAGCGGAGTTCTCCCTTTTTTCCAAAAATTGGCTCACACACACACACCCATCCCTTCAGTGGCAGCACTTGTGCCCCAGTTGTACACTTCACAGCTAGATTTGCATCAAGCACATTCAAAAATACGCCATTCTTAACCGTCCCCAGGAGGACACCGGGGTAAGTAGCAAAGTCTTTTCTGATCCCAGCTCTGTTCATCTTGGCTCCTTTTAAAAAACACAGCAAGCAAGGGTTACTCCAAGCGGAGTCTCCCTTCTTTCCAAAAATTGGGCCCCACACACACCCACCCCTTCAGTGGCAGCAGTTGTGCCCCAGTTGTACTCTTCACAGCTAGATTTGCATCAAGCACATTCAAAAATACGCCATCCTTAACCGTCCCCAGGATGACACCGGGGTAGGTAGCAAAGTCTTTGCTGAACCATGATTTGTTCATCTTGGCTCCTTTTAAAAAACACAGCAAGCAAGGGTTACTCCAAGCGGAGTCTCCCTTTTTTCCAAAAATTGGGCCACACAGACACTAACCCCTTCAGTGGCAGCAGTTGTGCCCCAGTTGTACACTTCACAGCTAGATTTGCATCAAGCACATTCAAAAATACGCCATCCTTTTCCGTCCTCAGGATTGCACCGGGGTAGGTAGCAAAGTCTTTCCTGATCCCAGCTCTGTTCATCTTGGACCATTTTTAAAAACAATGTAAGCAAGGGTTACTCCAAGCGGAGTCTCCCTTTTTTCCAAAACTTGGGCCACACAGACACTCACCCCTTCAGTGGCAGCAGTTGTGCCCCAGTTGTACACTTCACAGCTAGATTTGCATCAAGCACATTCAAAAATACGGCATTCTTAACCGTCCCCAGGATGACACCGGGGTGGGTAGCAAAGTCTTTCCTGATCCCAGCTCTGTTCATCTTGGCTCCTTTAAAAAAACACAGCAAGCAAGGGTTACTCCAAGCGGAGTCTCCCTTTTTTTCCAAAAATTGGGCCCCACACACACCCACCCCTTCAGTGGCAGCAGTTGTGCCCCAGTTGTACACTTCACAGCTAGATTTGCATCAAGCACATTCAAAAATACGCCATCCTTAACCGTCCACAGGATGACACCGGGGTAGGTAGCAAAGTCTTTGCTGAACCATGATTTGTTCATCTTGGCTCCTTTTAAAAAACACAGCAAGCAAGGGTTACTCCAAGCGGAGTCTCCCTTTTTTCCAAAAATTGGGCCACACAGACACTAACCCCTTCAGTGGCAGCAGTTGTGCCCCAGTTGTACACTTCACAGCTAGATTTGCATCAAGCACATTCAAAAATACGCCATCCTTTTCCGTCCTCAGGATTGCACCGGGGTAGGTAGCAAAGTCTTTCCTGATCCCAGCTCTGTTCATCTTGGACCATTTTTAAAAACAATGTAAGCAAGGGTTACTCCAAGCGGAGTCTCCCTTTTTTTCCAAAAATTGGGCCCCACACACACCCACCCCTTCAGTGGCAGCAGTTGTGCCCCAGTTGTACACTTCACAGCTAGATTTGCATCAAACACATTCAAAAATACGCCATTCTTAACCGTCCCCAGGATGACACCGGGGTAGGTAGCAAAGTCTTTCCTGATCCCAGCTCTGTTCATCTTGGCTCCTTTTAAAAAACACAGCAAGCAAGGGTTACTCCAAGCGGAGTCTCCCTTTTTCCAAAAATTGGGCCACACAGACACCCCATCAGTGGCAGCACTTGTCCCCTAGTTGCAAACAGGATGTTTTGATTTGCATCAAGCAGATTCCAAATCCACAAGCATTTACTCCCCCCAGGATGACACGGGGTAGTAAATTCCTTGTGGATCCATGACTTGTTCATTTTGATGAACATTAGTCTGTCCACATTGTCACTGGACAGACGCGTGCGCTTATCTGTCAACACACACCCAGCAGCACTGAAGACACGTTCAGAGTTAACGCTGGCAGCTGGACACGACAAAATCTCCAAGGCGTAACTGAAGAGCTCTGGCCAATTTTCAAGATTTGAAGCCCAAAATGAGCAAGGCTCCATTTGCAAAGTCATGGCATCAATGTTCATTTGGAGATACTCCTGTATCATCCTCTCCAGCCATTGACTATGTGTCAGACTTGTTGTCTCTGGTGACCTTGCAAAGGACGGTCTAAAAAATTATGAAAAGATTCCATAAAATTGCTGTTACCAGCACCAGATACGGTGCTACTGGTACAGGTAGACTGTTGAAGATGACGAGACCGTCCCATATTTGTCAAGTTACAACTGGGAGATTCACTTCCTGCACCTGCACGGTTGTTTGGTAGAAAAGCCGAGCTAAGATCGAGTAACAGCTTCTGCTGATACTCCTGCATACGTGCGTCCCTTTCTATGGTTTGAATTATGTCACAAAATTTGGACTTGTACCGGGGATCTAATAGTGTGGCAAGCCAGTAGTCATCATCACTTCTAATTTTGACAATACGAGGGTCATGTTGGAGGTAGTGAAGCAAGAAGGCGCTCATGTGTCTTGCGCAGCCATGCGGACCAAGTCCACGCTGTGTTTGTGGCATAGAGGTGCTAACCGTTCTTTCTTCCTCTGACATCTCCCCCCAACCTCTTTCAACAGAAATTTGACCAAGGTCTCCCTCATCCGCTGAGTCTTCCATGTCCATGGACAGTTCGTCCTCCATTTCTTCATGTTCTCCTGCACCTTCCTCAACATTTTGCCTGCTACCATGCGCCCTTGTTGATCCCTGTCCCGCATGGTTCCATGCCTGCCGCGTTGGTGATGATGAACGTCTGGACCTTGGTTTTGTTGTTGTGTCTTGCGCATATGAATCCTCCTGTAATTCCTCCCCTTCCTGTTGTCTCTCCCCCTGACTCCGAATAGTGTTTAGCGTGTGCTCCAGCATGTAAATGACTGGAATTGTCATGCTAATAATGGCATTGTCAGCGCTAAACATATTCGTCGCCATGTTGAAACTGTGCAGAAGGGTGCATAGGTCCTTGATCTGAGACCACTCCATCAGGGTGATCTGCCCCACCTCTGCATCTCGTTGGCCCAGGCTATACGTCATGACATATTGCACCAGGGCTCGGCGGTGCTGCCACAGTTGCTGTAACATGTGGAGAGTCGAATTCCAGCGTGTTGACACATCGCATTTCAGGCGATGAACCGGCAGGCCGAAAGACTTCTGGAGCAATGCAAGTCGCTCAGCTGCGGCAGTTGAACGGCGGAAGTGAGCAGACAGTTTTCATGCCCTTGTCAGAAGGCCATCTAGGCCGGGATAGTGTGTTAAAAATTGCTGGACAACAAGGTTCAACACGTGAGCCATACAAGGCACGTGTGTCACCTTGCCCAGGCGAAGGGCCGCACCCAGGTTTGCAGCATTGTCACACACGGCATTACCAGGCTGCAGGTTGAGTGGAGACAACCATTTATTAAACTCGGACCGCAGAGCTGACCACAGCTCCTCAGTTGTGTGACTCCTATTCCCAAGACATGGCAAGCTAAAGACTGCCTGATGCCGTTGCGCTCTGCTGCCAGCATAGTAATGAGGGGTGCGTGATTCCTTCTGGGCAGTGCGAACGCTGGTGGCCTGACCAGGCAGGCTTGGGGCGGAGGTGGAGGACCCAGATGAGGTGGAGGAGGCAGAAGCAGTGGCGGAACTTGGACAGACAGAGGATTGACACACAAGTCGTGGGGACGGCAAAACTTGTGCAGCAGACCCTTCACCATCTATCACCATAGTTACCCAGTGCCCAGTCAGCGACATGTAACGTCCCTGTCCATGCTTACTGGTCCAAGTATCGGTGGTGAAATGCACCCGTTGACACACAGAGTTTCTCAAGGAAGCGGTGATGTTGTGTGCGACATGCTGGTGTAGCGCGGGCACACCATTCTTAGAGAAGTAGTGGCTACTGGGCATCTGGTACTGGGGCACAGCGTCAGACATAAGGTCTCTAAAATCCTGTGTGTCCACCAGGCAGAAATGCAGCATTTCAGTAGCCAAGAGCTTACAGAGGGATAAAGTCAACCTCTTAGCTTTGTCATGGGTCGCAGGAAAGGGCCTTTTATTTGTCCACATCTGAGGGACAGAGATCTGGCTGCTGTGTGTAGACTGTGTTGAGTAGGGTGTCCCTGGAAAAATGCAGCTTTGTGAGGAAAGTGCAGGCGTAGACATGATGTCGCCTTCATCCAACGTTGGTGCTATCGATGTCTGAGAGAGCTGTACACACGTACTTGTTTCTCCTTCCAAACCAACTGACGACCTACCAAACAAACTGCCTGTTGCGGTTACAGTGGTGGAAGTTGTGCGTGGAAAACCAGGTGTGACAGCTGTCCCCACAGTCCTAGAAGATGAAGAGCACGCGGATGCACTAGAAGGGGCAGGCGGTGGATGGTTCGCTCCGCTAGGCCGCTTTGCAGCACGGTGAGCTTCCCACCGGGACATATGATATTTATTCATGTGACGATTCATGGAAGAAGTTGTCAAACTGCTGAGGTTTTGCCCTCTACTAACAGAATCACGACAAATATTACAGATCACATAATTTGGGCGATCTTTTGCTATGTCAAAAAAGGACCAGGCTAGGCAAGGCTTAGAGGGCATGCGACCTGCTGATCCACCCCGACTAGTGCTCAGAGGCACAGTGGTGGCTGAGGATGCAGTTGTAGACGTGCTACCAGAACTCCTCTTCTGTCCAGGAAGGCGCAAGGTAACTTCGTCATCAGTTGCATCCTCCTCCACCGTCTCTGTTGACCTCCTCGAGGGCCTGACTGTGGGTTGACAGTAGGTGGGATCTAGAACTTCCTCATCAATTGTTGTGTTTGCACTCCCCTCACCCTCAGACGGAGCCTCTTCTTGCCCTGACCGAATATTTCAGTTGTCATCCCAATCTGGTATCTGCGTCTCATCGTCATCCAATATAGACAATGTTCCTCATTGTCTATAACAACAGGTGTTACAGTTTGTGAAAAATGGTCAACATTATACTCAGAAACTTGGTCCTCATGGCCTGAATCTGAGTCAAAAAGGTTCTGGGCATCACTGCAGACCATTTCCTGGTCTGTACTCACTGTAGCTTGGGAGCAGACCTCTGATTCCCAGGCTATAGTGTGACTGAACAGATCTGCAGACTCAGCCATCTCAGTTCCACCATACTGTGCAGGGCGGATGGAGACTTCAGAGCTTGGAGAAAGCAAGTTTGATTGGGATGACAACTCAGAGGACTGGTGTTTTTTGGATGCGGTAGTTGAGGTAGCGGAGAGGGCACTTGTTGGACCACTTGAGATCCATTCAAGCATTTTCTTTTTTTGGCCATCATCTACCTTTGTTCCAGTTGTTCATTTCCGTAAAAAAGGGAGCACATCGGATTGTCCACGGTAAGTAGTAGACATCTTACTTTTGCTGGAAGATGGTCTATCTTCAGCAGATGTTAATGGAGCTTTGCCACCTTCACCACGGACAAACCCATTTTTTTCCTTTTCCAACACGCCTCTTCCCCTTTCCACCAGCATCTGTCATTTTGCCACTCATTTTGATTGCGACAAGATTGTGCACTTAAAATGTTGTAGTAAAAATTGAGAGGTGGTGTAGATTTCAGCGGTGGTCTAGCTTTATTAACAGCAGAATAAACAACAATAATTATCCCTGACACTGCAACTACGGCCCTTAAACTGGCAGCAGTGTTTGCTAGTATAATGGCTTAGTTAGAATGAGTTTGAGTGTGCAATGCAGGCAGACGTGCTGCAAATATCTTTGCACTAGTGGGACAATACAGAAGTCCAACAGCCACGTTTAGGATGCCACTAAGTTCACTCAGTGTTTGCTAGTATAATGGCTTAGTAACAATGAGTTTGAGTGTGCAATGCAGGCAGACGTGCTGCAAATATCTTTGCACTAGTGGGACAATACAGAAGTCCAACAGCCACGTTTAGGATGCCACTAAGTTCACTCAGTGTTTGCTAGTATAATGGCTTAGTAAGAATGAGTTTGAGTGTGCAATGCAGAGGTGCTGCACATAGATTTGCACCAGTGGGACACTAATGGAAGTCCAACAGCCACTTTTAGGATGCCACTAAGTTTACTCAGTGTTTGCTAGTAGAATGGCTTAGTAACAATGAGTTTGAGTGTGCAAAGGGCAGGAGGGTACAGTGGCAGGGTTGTGGGTCTGGGTAGAGGAAAGGAAGCCTCCCTTTCTATCCCTCCTAATGGGGAAATGCAGCGAGGAAATCCCTGACCTTAGCTACACAGACGCTGTCATCTTGTGTAGCTGTTAAACTCCGTTTTCACGGACCTGTCACCTATGGCTCTGACCCTGCCGGTATTAGCCCTTAAAAGGACTGATAGAAACTTCTATCCCTATTCTGTACAGCGCTGTGTATAGAGCGTACACAGCAGTATCGGAGATAGGAGCTGCCCAGCGGTGACTGACACCAAGGACGCAGAAGGCAGATAATGGCGTGCTGGAGGAAAATGTCCGTTTTTATAATGCAGGGACATGTGACATGGGCATCCTATCACACACGCTGTTACTTCTCTGGCTAAAAGTCCACTTAGCTGTGTGTGTGTCTGGGATTGGCTGACATGCTGGCCCGCCCCACTACACGCGCGCGCTTAGGGAAGGAAGACAAGGAAAAAAAAAAATGGCGAACGCCATTATCCATACAGCAGTGATCTGAATGTGCTGTTCCCGCACACTATACACTGAAATTTCATAATAGTGTGAGTCACAGAGTGACTTACACTATTACAGCGGAAAGCCAGCTAGTAATTAGCTGGTCTTTTTGCTGCTAGAACTGTTCTCGAACGTATCTAGAACTATTGAGCTTTAGCAAAAAACTCGAGATCTAGTTCTATCTAGAACAGCCCCCAAAATCACTCGAGCCGCGAACTAGAGAACCGTGAACCGCGCTCAACTCTAGTAGTAACAAACAGCCAAATTAGTAAAGCAGTGCACAGACAGACATGCTTTTTCTTAAATTGAAAACAACAGTCCACGTATCATCCTATTCATTAATAATCAAGCAGACCAGTCTGTGATGAACTCTGACTCAGACTGATGGTGTCGCTGTTAGTATAACATCATCCTGCTATGACTCAGATGATGTGCCGTATATTCCCTAACGCCTTATACGTCCTCCTCACTGATACCTTTGTAAAAGGCAATTGTAGCAAGCATTTGGTAGTGCTACTGTCAGGATGGCTGGTACCAGGGGAAATGGTGGTATTGCTAGCTCCCATATTCTTAGGCTATGTGTGAACCTTGCCATATTTTGTGACTACAAATATGCAGCATTTTTGGCCGCTAAAAACACACAAAAACGCACCCACGGCAAAAACGCATTGGTAAAAACGCATGCATTTTTGCCGCTTTTTAGTGAGTTTTTGGTTGCGTTTTGCTGCGTTTTTGATCTTTGCGTTTTGCTGTGTTGCTCCAATGAATTGCATGGGTGGAAAATGCAGTAAAATGCAGAAAAGAATTGACATGACAGCTCAAAAACGCAGTTAAAAAAAAAGTTGTGTGCGGACAGCAAAAATGAAAACTCATAAGCTTTGCTGGGGAAGCAAAGTCATGCAGTTTTGAGCCCAAAGCACACCTGAAAAACACACAAAAACGCTGCGGAAAAATGTACTGTGCGCACATAGCCTAACCTGTGGTATGTATTTTTTTATACCATCCCATCAATTGCAATTTTTAACTTTACACAATCTTAGTACAATAATTAACTTGTCAGAATCTTTTCAACTCCAATTATTCAACCTTTGAAGAAAAAAAAAATATAATAAAGACATGCCAAGTACGGTAACTGTATATACATCTAAAAAGCAAAATGTGGAAATAGACTTCAGTATAGGTGTGGCATGTACAGTTGTAAAGTTGTAAAGTAATAAAGTAATAAAAACATCCACAGTTAAATAACACTGGGAAACAATTTGCAAGATAATATTTATTGAGTTAAATTTTTTGCTGATTTAGACTAAAATAGACATGCTGATTTCAAAACTGGTTAGTTTTCTTCTATCATAAGTTTTGCTGCTCTACAGGTTATTTTAATCCAATTACTCTAGGCTGGATTGGATTGAGGGTAGCACTAGTGTTCTCCTATTGGCTGAGAAAGAGCTGCCCTTGAGTGGTGGAGGACAACCTTGGCAATCGGCAACAGGTTATTATTTGTGTAGGCTATTCTATTACACATCAGGCAGTGTGGTGAGAGGTTGTGTACCGCTCTTTACAGTAGGGGTTACATTTTTCCTTGGAGAGGTAATTTACTCTGTATATTAGAATGTATTTCAAAATACAGGAGTAGAGTTGAGCGCGGTTCGTGGTTCGTGGTTCTCCAGTTCGCGGTGCGAGTGATTTTGGGGGCTGTTCTAGATCGAACTAGAACTCGAGCTTTTTGCTAAAGCTCGATAGTTCTAGTTACGTTCGAGAACGGTTCCAACAGCAAAAAGCCAAGCTAATTACTAGCTGGCTTTCCGCTGTAATAGTGTAAGTCACTAAAGTGTAAGTCACTGTAAAAGTGTAGATCACTGCTGCTGGGATAATGGCGTTCGACATTTTTTTTTTTTCCTTGTCTTCCTTCCCTAAGCGCGCGCGTGTAGTGGGGCGGGCCAGCATGTCAGCCAATCCCAGACACACACACAGCTAAGTGGACTTTTATCCAGAGAAGCAACGGCATGTGTGATAGGATGTCCATGTCACATGTCCCTGCATTATAAAAACGGGTATCTGCCCGTCTGGACGCCATTATCTGCCTTCTGCGTCTGGATGTCAGTCACCGCTGGCGTAGCTCCTGTCTCCGATACTGCTGTGTACGCTCTACACACAGCGCTATACAGAATAGGGATAGAAGTTTCTATTAGCCCTTGTAAGGGCTAATAACAGTAGGCTCAGAGCCATAGGTGACAGTCAGGTCCGTGGAAACAGATTTTAACAGCTACAGAAGATAACAGCGTCTGTGTAGCTAAGGTCATGAACTTCCTCGCTGCATTTCCCCATTAGGAGGGATAGAAAGTGAGGCTTCCTTTCCTGTACACTGACCCACAACCCTGCCACTGTACTTTCCTGCCCTTTGCACACTCAAGCTCATTGTTACTAAGCCATTATACTAGCAAACACAGAGGAAACTTAGTGACATCCTAAAAGTTGCTGTTGGACTTCCATTATTGTCCCACTGGTGCAAAGCTATTTGCAGCACCACTGCATTGCACACTCAAACTCATTGTTACTAAGCCATTATACTAGCAAACACTGAGTAAACTAAGTGGCATCCTAAAAGTGGCTGTTGGACTTCCATTATTGTCCGACTGGTGCAAAGCTATTTGCAGCACCACTGCATTGCACACTCAAGCTCATTGTTACTAAGACAATATACTAGCAAACACTGAGTAAACTTAGTGGCATCCTAAAAGTGGCTGTTGGACTTCCATTATTGTCCCACTGGTGCAAAGCTATTTGCAGCTCCACTGCATTGCACACTCAAGCTCATTGTTACTAAGCCTTTATACTAGCAAACACTGAGTAAACTTAGTGGCATCCTAAAAGTGGCTGTTGGACTTCCATTATTGTCCCACTGGTGCAAAGCTATTTGCAGCACCACTGCATTGCACACTCAAACTCAATGTTACTAAGCCATTATAGAAGCAAACACTGAGTAAACTTAGTGGCATCCTAAAAGTGGCTGTTGGACTTCCATTAGTGTCCCACTAGTGCAAATTTATTTGCAGCACCTCTGCATTGCACACTCAAACTCATTGTTACTAAGCCATTCTAATAGCAAACTATGCTGCCAGTTTAAGGGCCATAGTTGCATTGTCAGGGATAGTTATTGTTGTTTATTCTGCTGTTAATCAAGATAGACCACCACTGCAATCTACACCACCTCTCAATTTTTACTACCACATTTTAAGTGCACAATCTTGTCGCAATCAAAATGAGTGGCAAAATGACAGATGCTGGTGGACAGGGGAAGAGGCGTGTTGGAAAAGGAAAAAAAGGGTTTGTCCGTGGGGAAGGTGGCAAAGCTCCATTAACATCTGCTGAAGATAGACCATCTTCCAGCAAAAGTAAGATGTCTACTACTTACCGTGGACAATCCGATGTGCTCCCTTTTTTACGGACACGAACAACTGGAACAAAGGTAGATGATGGCAAATAAAAGAAAATGCTTGAATGGATCTCAAGTGGTCCAACAAGTGCCCTCTCCGCCACCTCAACTACCGCATCCAAAAAACACCAGTCCTCTGAGTTGTCATCCCAATCACACTTGCTTTCTCCCAGCTCTGAAGTCTCCATCCGCCCTGCACAGTATGGTGGAACTGAGATGGCTGAGTCTGCAGAGCTGTTCAGTCACACTATAGCCTGGGAATCAGAGGTGTGCTCCCAAGCTACACTGAGTACAGACCAGGAAATGGTCTGCAGTGATGCCCAAAACCTTTGTGACTCTGATTCAGGCCGTGAGGACCAAGTTTCTGAGCATAATGTTGACCCTTATTCTCAAACTGTAACACCTGTTGTTATAGACAATGAGGAACATACTGATGACGATGAGACGCAGATACCAGATTGGGATGACAACTTAAATATTCGGTCAGGGCAAAAAGAGGCTCGGTCTGAGGGTGAGGGGAGTGCAAACACAACAATTAATGAGGAAGATGTAGATCTACTGTCAACCCACAGTCAGGCACTCGAGAAGGTCAACAGAGGCGGTGGAGGAGGATGCAATTGACGACGAAGTTACCTTGCGCCTTCCTGGACAGAGGAGGAGTACTGGTAGCACGTCTACAACTACATCCTCAGCCACCACTGTGCCTCTGAGCACTAGTCGGGGTGGATCAGCAGGTCGCTTGCCCTCTAAGCCTTGCCTAGCCTGGTCCTTTTTTGACATAGGAAAAGATCGCCCAAATTATGTGATCTGTAAAATTTGTCATGATTCTGTTAGTAGAGGGCAAAACCTCAGCAGTTTGACAACTTCTTCCATGAATCGTCACATGAAAAAATATCATATGTCCCAGTGGGAAGCTCACTGTGCTGCAATGCGGCCTAGCGGAGCGAACCATCCACCGCCTGCCACTTCCAGTGCATCCGCGCGCTCTTCATCTTCTAGGACTGTGGGGACAGCTGTCACACCTGGTTTTCCACGCACAACTTCCACCACTGTAACCGCAACAGGCAGTTTGCTTGGTAGGTCGTCAGTTGGTTTGGAAGGGGAAACAAGTGCGTGTGTACAGCTCTCTCAGACATCGATGGCACCAACGTTGGATGAAGGCAACATCATGTCTACGCCTGCACTTTCCTCACAAAGCTGCATTTTTCCAGGGACACCATACTCAACACCGTCTACACACAGCAGCCAGATCTCTGTCCCTCAGATGTGGACAAATAAAAGGCTAATTCCTGCGACCCATGACAAAGCTAAGAGGTTGACTTTATCCCTCTGTAAGATCTTGGCTACTGAAATGCTGCCTTTCCGCCTGGTGGACACACAGGATTTTAGAGACCTTATGTCTGTCGCTGTGCCCCAGTACCAGATGCCCAGTCGCCACTACTTCTCTAAGAAAGGTGTACCTGCGCTACACCAGCATGTCGCACACAACATCACCGCTTCCTTGAGAAACTCTGTGTGTGAACGGTTGCATTTCACCACCTATACTTGGACCAGTAAGCATGGACAGGGACGTTAGATGTCGCTGACAGGGCACTGGGTAACTATGGTGATAGATGGTGAAGGGTCTGCTGCACAAGTCTTGCCATCCCCACGACTTGTGTGTCAATCCTCTGTCTGTCCAAGTTCTGCCACTGCTTCTGCCTCCTCCACCTCATCTGGGTCCTCCACCTCTGCCCCAAGCCTGCCTGGTCAGGTCACCAGCGTTCTAACTGTGCAGAAGGAATTACGCACCCCTCATTACTAGGCTGGCAGCAGAGCGCAACGGCATCAGGCAGTCTTTAGCTTGAAATGTCTTGGAAATAAGATTCACACAGCGGCTGAGTTGTGGAGCTCTGAAAACTGAGTTTGGTAAATCGTTGTCTCCACTCAACCTGCAGCCTGGTAAGGCCGTGTGCAAAAATGCTGCAAACCTGGGTGCGGCCTTTCGCCTGGGCAAGGTGACACACGTGCCTTGTATGGCTCACGTGTTGAACCTTGTTGTCCAGCAATTTTTAACACACTGTCCCGGCCTAGATGACCTTCTGAACAGGGCACAAAAACTGTCTGCTCACTTCCGTCGTTCAACCACCGCTGCTGAGTGACTTGCGTCGCTCCAGAAGTCTTTCGGCCTGCCGGTTCATCGCCTGAAATGCGATGTGCCGACACGCTGGAATTCGACTCTCCACATGTTACAGCGACTGTGGCAGCACCGTCGAGCCCTGGTGCAATACGTCATGACGTATAGCCTGGGCCAACGAGATGCAGAGGTGGGGCAGATCACCCTGATGGAGTGGTCTCAGATCAAGGACCTATGCACCCTTCTGCACAGTTTCAACATGGCGACGAATATGTTTAGCGCTGACAATGCCATTATCAGCATGACAATTCCAGTCATTTGCATGCTGGAGCACACGCTAAACACTATTCGGTGTCAGGGGGGGGGGACAACAGGAAGGGGAGGAACTACAGGCAGTCTCATATTCGCAAGAGACAACAACATCACAGAGGTCCAGATGTTCATCATCACCAACGCGGCAGGCATGGGACCATGGGGGACAGGGATCAACAAGGGCGCATGGTAGCAGGCGAAATGTTGAGGAAGGTGCAGGAGAACATGAAGGAATGGAGGACGAACTGTCCATGGACATGGAAGACTCAGCGGATGAGGGAGACCTTGGTCAAATTTCAGTTGAAAGAGGTTGGGGGATAGATGTCAGAGGAAGAAAGAACGGTTAGCACCTCTGTGCCACAAACACAGTGTGGACTTGGTCCGCATGGCTACGCAAGACACATGAGCGCCTTCTTGCTGCACTACCTCCAACATGACCCTCGTATTGTCAAAATTAGAAGTGATGATGACTACTGGCTTGCCACACTATTAGATCCCCAGTACAAGTCCAAATTTTGTGACATAATTCCAGCCATAGAAAGGGACGCACGTATGCAGGAGTATCAGCAAAAGCTGTTACTCGATCTTAGCTCGGCTTTACCACCAAACAACACTGGTGCAGGGAGTGAATCTCCCAGTTGTAACTTGACAAACATGGGACGGTCTCGTCATCTTTAACAGTCTACCCATACCAGCAGCATCGTATCTGGTGCTGGTAAGAGCAATTTTATTGAATCTTTTCATAATTTTTTTGGACCATCCTTTGCAAGGCCACCAGAGACAACAAGTCTGACACATAGTCAACGGCTGGAGAGGATGATACAGGAGTATCTCCAAATGAACATTGATGGGCTTCAAATCTTGAAAAATGGCCAGAGCTCTCCACTTACGCCTTGGAGATCTTGTCGTGTCTAGCTGCCAGCGTTGTCTCTGAACGTGTCTTCAGTGCTGCTGGGTGTTTGCTGACAGATAAGCGCACGCGTCTGTCCAGTGAAAATGTGGACAGACTAACGTTCATCAAAATGAACAAGTCATGGATCCAGAAGGAATTTACTACCCCTGTGACATCCTGGGGAGAGTAAATGCTTGTGGATTTTTAATGTTCTTGATGCAAATCTAGCTGTGAAGTGTACAAGTGGGGCACAAGTGCTGCCACTGATGGGGTGGGTGTGTGTGTGTGGCCCAATTTTTGGAAGAAAGGGAGACTCTGCTTGGAGTAACCCTTGCTTGCTGTGTTTTTAAAAGGAGCCATGTTGAACAAGTCATAGTTCAGCAAAGACTTTGCTACCTATCCCGGGATCATCCTGGGAACGGTTAAGTTTGGCGTATTTTTGAATGTGCTTGATGCAAATCTAGCTGGGAAGTGTACAACTGGGGCACAAGTGCTGCCACTGAATGGGTGGGTGTGTGTGGGGCCCAATTTTTTGAAAAAAGGGAGACTCCGCTTGGAGTACCCCTTGCTTACATTGTTTTTAAAAATGATCCAAGATGCACAGAGCTGCGATCAGGAAAGACTTTGCTACCTACCCCGGTGTCATCCTGGGGACGGTTAATTATGGCATATTTTTGATTGTGCTTGATGCAAATCTAGCTATGAAGTGTACAACTGGGGCACAAGTGCTGCCACTGAAGGGGTGGGTGTGTGTGTGGCCCAATTTTTTGAAAAAAGGGAGACTCCGCTTGGAGTCACCTTGCGGTGTTTTACATGATTTTAGAAGGGCATGCCATGCCTATATCTGTGTTTCATCCTCTATTCCTTGTAACGCTGTTTTGTTTTCGCATGAGAATTTGTTCTTGTCACTTTCCCATGTGTTTGTGTTGTGTTGTGAGTTGTTTGTCACCTTTTGGACACCTTTTGAGAGTGTTTTCTAGGTGTTTTTATGTGTTTGTGATTGCCTCCCATTGTTTCCTGCGGTTCGAGTGGTTCACCGAACCGGTTCGCCGAACCGAACTCGAACGAGACCTCCGTTCGGCGAACCGAACTCGAGCCGAACCACGGCCGGTTCGCTCATCTCTATACAGGAGGTTAGCAGAATTGATTTTCACACATTTCCTTATTTTCTGATTAAGTGCATAAACATCCCTGATTCCTTTTGTTATATTCATGACACTTTCTACCATTACCAGTGAAAGGACAAACATGCATTTGTTAAGCAAGCCTATTTTGCATATATAAAAGTAAACTGAGTGATCAAAATATGTTTTGCTCTCCTCACAAGCTGTGCTAGCAGTGTGTCAAGAGTTTACAGATGTAGACAAAGGAAGAACTTGATAAAATGCCATTTGGTATATCTATGGTTTTGTAAGAGCCAAAGAGATCATATCAGTGACAGTTTCTTTTGTATAACTAAAACTTCAGGGTATAGCAAGAAAAATAAATATAAATAGGGTACCCTAGTCTACTATCAGCTTTATGTCCCATGCCTGATTCAGCTGAAACCCTACTGGCAGTTTTCTTTGTTCTATTCAAGAGCAGCATTATAGTGAAGAACAAAGTGACAGCAATGATGAAGGTTTTGAAATTGAAGATATTGTAAGTAATTTGACCTTCATGAGTTGAACAATGAAGCACGATTAAGCCAGCTTTACACCTTACAATTAGGTGTGCGATCTCGTATGCGATGTGACACGCCCAGGTCGCATATGCGATTGAATGAGATTGCACGTAGGTCGTTCATTTGCTGTCACACGTGTGTTAATAGTCTATGTTAAATTGATCAATTTTGTGTGTGATCCTTTAGATCATGTGTTCTGTGACGTATGCATTGGGCACCCTTTTTTTTTTTTATTTATTGACTTGCCAAGCGTGTGTAATGTGTAGGGATGCGTTTTTACTATGTCATCTGCCATTCAGCTCTGCTACATGGCCGCTGACAGCAGCCACAGACAGCCATGTAGCAGAGCTGAATGGCAGATGACAGCAGACACAGACAGAGCCGCACTGTCAGAATGAACTCGGGTGAACCTCACCCGACTTCATTGTCATGCTGCGGCTCTGTCTGTGTCGCGTCCTGATTAGCGGTCACCCGTGAAGGGCTCACCGGTGACCGCTAAACTCCTGAGTGACTGAAGTTAGCAGCCCTCTCTCATATACTCACCGATCCCCGATCACCGGCGCTGCACGGCATTCACACTGCTCCGGCGGCTTTTACTGTTTTGAAAAAGCCGGCCGCCCATTAAACAATCTCGTATTCCCTGCTTTCCCCGCCCACCGGCGCCTATGATTGGTTGCAGTGAGACACGCCCCCACACTGAGTGACAGGTGTCACACTGCACCCAATCACAGCAGCCGGTGGGCGTGTCTATACTGTGCAGTGAAATAAATAATTAAATAATTAAAAAAAACGGCGTGCGGTCCCCCCCAATTTTAAAACCAGCCAGATAAAGCCATACGGCTGAAGGCTGGTATTCTCAGGATGGGGAGCTCCACGTTATGGGGAGCCCCCCAGCCTAACAATATCAGCCAACAGCCGCCCAGAATTGCCGCATACATTATATGCGACAGTTCCGGGACTGTACCCGGCTCTTCCCGATTTGCCCTGGTGCATTGGCAAATCGGGGTAATAAGGAGTTATTGGCAGCCCATAGCTGCCAATAAGTCCTAGATTAATCATGTCAGGCGTCTATGAGATACCCTCCATGATTAATCTGTAAATTACAGTAAATAAACACACACACGCCCGAAAAAATCCTTTATTAGAAATAAAAAACACAAACATATACCCTGGTTCACCACTTTAATCAGCCCAAAAAAGCCCTCCTTGTCCGGCGTACTCCAGGATGCTCCAGCGTCGCATCCAGCTCTGCTACATGGAGGTGACCGGAGCTGCAGAATACACAGCCGCTCCGGTCACCTCCACACAGCAAATGAAGACAGCCGCGCGATCAGCTGAGCCGTCACTGAGGTTACCCGCTGTCACTGGATCCAGCGGTGGATGCAGCGGTGGCCGCGGGTAAGCTCAGTGACAGCTCAGCTGATCGCGCTACTCACCGCCTCTCCTATCACCTCCACGCAGCAACTAAGGTGAGTAGCGCGATCAGCTGAGCTGTCACTGAGGTTACCCGCGGCCACCGCTGCATCCACCGCTGGATCCGGGTAACCTCACTGACAGCTCAGCTGATCGCCGGCTGTCTTCATTTGCTGTGTGGAGGTGACCGGAGCGGTGGTGTCTGCTGCAGCTCTGGTCACCTCCATGCAGCAGCGCTGGATGCGACGCTGGACCATCCTGGATTAAGCCGGACAAGGAGGGCTTTTTGGGGCTGATTACAGTTGTGAACCAGGGAATATGTTTGTGTTTTTTATTTCTAATAAATGATTTTTCGTGTGTGTGTGTTTATTTACTGTAATTTACATATTAATCATGGAGGGTATCTCATAGACGCTTAACATGATTAATCTAGGACTTATTGGCAGCTAAGGGCTGCCAATAACTCCTTATTACCCCGATTTGCCAACGCACCAGGGCAAATCGGGAAGAGCCGGGTACAGTCCCAGAACTGTCGCATATAATGTATGCGGCAATTCTGGGCGGCTGTTGGCTGATATTGTTAGGCTGGGGGGCTCCCCATAACGTGGAGCTCCCCATCCTGAGAATACCAGCCTTCAGCCGTATGGCTTTATCTGGCTGGTTTTAAAATTGGGGGTGACCGCATGCCGTTTTTTTAAATTATTTAATTATTTATTTCACTGCACAGTATAGACACGCCCACCGGCTGCTGTGATTGGGTGCAGTGTGACACCTGTCACTCAGCGTGGGGGCGTGTCTCATTGTAACCAATCATAGGCGCCGGTGGGCGGGGAAAGCAGGGAATACGAGATTGTTTAATGGGCGGCCGGCTTTTTCAAAACAGTAAAAGCCGCCGGAGCAGTGTGAATGCCGTGCAGAGCCGGGCCGGGGATCGGAGATCGGTGAGTATGAGAGAGGGGGTAAGAGGGATAGACTGACATGGACAGAGAGTGAGGGACAGAGATAGTGACCGACTGACAGAGATTAGTGAATGACAGACATTGTGAGGCGCTTCAGAACGCAGCTTTTCAGCTGCGCTCTGAAGCGGACCTTTATTAAGCTGCGGTGCAGAGCACAAACCTGCGCACATAGCCTCAGACACCAAAATCGTATGAGGGATGTCACACGTTTCAATTGACTAGGTTCATACAACAAAACGTCCAATGTATGAGGAATAAACGACGTGTATGCGATCACCGTATTTTCGTTCAATCTTGATTGTACGGAGGTGTCACACGCAAATACGTCACGAACGATGCAGGATGTGCGTCACTTACAACTTGACCCCGACGACGGATTGAAAGATTTATTGAAGCATGTAAAGCAGGCATAAGGATAATCAGAAAAGGTTGCAGAACTCTAAAGGCCGCTTTACACGCAACGACATCGCTAACGAGATGTCGTTGGGGGTCATGGAATTTGTGATGCACATCCGGCCTCGTTAGCAACTTTGTTGCGTGTGACACCTACGAGCTACCGCTAATGATCAGAAATACTCACCAAATCGTTGATCGTTGACACGTCCTTCATTTTCAAAATATCGTTGCTCGTGCTGGAACCAGGTTGTTCTTCGTTCCTGAGGCAGCACATATTGCTTCGTGTGACACCCCGGGAATGACGAACAACAGTGTTCCTGCGTCCTCCGGCAACAAGGTGGGAGTGACGTGAATGCGGCTCCTCTCCGTCCCTCCGCTTCTATTGGTGGTCCGCTGATTGACGTCGCTGTGACGCCGCACGAACCGCACCCTTAAAAAAGAGGTTGTTCGCCAGCCACAGCGACGTCGTTAGGCAGGTAAGTACGTGTGACGCGTACCTCCGATATTGTTCACCACGGGCAGCGATTTGCCCGTGACGCACGCACGACAGGGGTGGGTGCGATCACTAGCGACAATGCTAGCGATGTCACAGAGTGTAAAGCACCTTTTAGCCTCAAGACTGCATGAAAAAAAACTTTCTTAAAAAAGGCAAAGGCCTATTTTCAATCCAGAGAAAAAGCACTTCTGCAATACTTCATGTGACAACGGTTTGTGTATTGCCATATCATACATAGTTTAATTGCAAAATTGGGAATTCTAATCTATAACTCAAATCAATGGCGACTGTTCATCAATAGCTCAAAGTGGAGCTTAATTTGTGTCCTCCTCAATGGCAATTTATTTGGTGCAGCCTCGATTGGCTGTTCAGTTTCTCTTTCTGAATAATATGGAGATATAAAGAGAGTCTTTAAGGGCCATTTCACACATCCGATATTTTGCCGGATTGACGGATGTGGCACACTTCAGCACAGTGTAATACAGTACAAAAGCATCGCGGCAACCTCCGGTCACATGCTATCATGTGACCGGAACATGTGCCCGGGGCTTGCCGCGATGCCATTGTACAGTATTAACACTGTCTGAAATGTGACGCATACACCAATCTGGTGAAATGCCGGATGTGTGAAACGGCCCTAACTTGTTGCAAATATCACACACAATTGGATCATTTGTGTTCACCTTAAAATAGTATGCTTGCTTTTTGGTCAGCAACCCAGATATACCAAGTATAAGCTTGTGAGCAGCATTGGGTGGAAAGGAATTGGCCTCCAAGATCTGACCTCAAACCTGGTGATCCAAACATTCTACAGAAGCCACTTAACAGAAAGAACATGATATGTTCAATTGTCACATGAAACTAGATCTCATGAAGCCATTTGTTAAAGCTTTGCTAACTAAAGGAGACTTTCAAGTTTCTCATTTTGGCATTTCCTAGTTTGTGATTTGATAAAAAGTAAAGGCCGTTGTGTTTGATACTGCACACATTTGGCAGCTCATTAAAAATGAACATTTCATGGGGAGATTGTCAGAACTCCGAAAGAATGTTTGTCTATCATTTAAAAACCTTGTTAAGGACCTTATCGGAAACAAACGAGGAAATGATTACACCAAAATTATCCAGAAACTCTTGGAAAGCTAAAAAATGCTGGATTGCAATATGAGCATCAAGGTGCATTTTCTGTTTAGCCATCATGCTAACTTCCATGAAAACCTTGGTGCAGTCAGTGATCAGCAAGGTGAATGATTCCACCAATATTAGAGGGTCATAGAGGGACTGGATCAGGGTAGATGGGATGTAAGTATGATGGTTAATTATTGTTGGAGCATCAGGCAAGGCTATCCACAGATTGAACACTCTAGGAAAAGCTATAAGTGTACATTTTTACCTTAATTGCTACCTAACGTTACTACTTGCACACAATTTGACGTACACTAACAAAATCTCCTTTGTATGTTCAAAATAGATTTAAATAAATATTAAATTGAGGTTAATTTTTTGTAATATTTTCTATTGTATGTCCACTCCAGTACATTTGTATGATTTTGGAGACTAAAGCCTACTTTACATGCTTCAATTTCTCGTGCGATCGCATTTGCGATTGCACCCGCCCCCATCGTTTGTGCGGCATGGGCAATTTGTTGCCTGTGTCGCACAAACTCAGTAACCCCCGTCACACGTACTTACCTTCCGAACGACCTCGCTGTGGGCGGCGAACATCCTCTTCCTGAAGGGGGAGGGATGTTCGGCGTCACAGCGATGTCACACATATTCAATGTGTTGAATATTTTTTAAATTCTTTTCTTTCAATGTTTTCAACAAAATTCAACAGCTTATAAAAAATTTCAAAGTAAGAAATGCCAATAAGGTATACGAGCAACACCTACAAAAGGCACTGTATTAGTGTCGTGTATACAAATTCAAAATTAGACTATTAACCCCTTCACGACCATGGACGGATATATCCATCATGGAGCGTGTCCCGTTAAGCCCCGCCTCCTGCCGCGGGCAGACGGCGGCGGTCGGCACACATATCAGCTGTTTTCAACAGCTGACATGTGTGCCTGCATGTTGCGAGTGGAATCGCTTACAGTCGCAACATTTAACTCCTTAAATCTCGCTGCCAAAGTCATGATTTTTACTTACCGCCGCCCCCACCGGAAGTCACGTGCACGATCACGTGACTTTCGGTGGTTGCCATCGTAGCACAGGGTCATGTGATGACGCCTGCAGCTATGAAGTTTCACTTTCGTTTTCCCTCGGCCGGGAGCAGAGAGAAACAGGAAGTGACTGAATCTGCTGTTTACAGCTGTATAGCTGTGATCAGCAGATAGATAAGAGCGATCGGATTGCTGATCGCTATAGCCCCCTAGGGGGACTAGTAAAATAAAAAAAAATTAAAAAAAAGTTTTAAAAATAAAAAAAAACCCTAAAAGTTCAAATCACCCCCCTTTCGGCCCCATTGAAACTTAAAGGGTTAAAAAATAAATAAATATACATATTGGTATCGCCGCGTTCAGAAATGCCCGATCTATCAAAATATAAAATCAATTAATCTGATTGGTAAACGGCGTAGTGGCAAAATAATTCCAAACGTCAAAGTTACGCTTTTTGGTCGCCGCAAGTTTTACGCAAAATGCAATAACAGGCGATCAAAAACATAGCATCTGCGCAAAAATGGTACCATTAGAAATGACAGCTCGAGACGCAAAAAATAATCCATCACTGAGCCATAGATCCCAAAAAATGAGAACTCTACGGTTTTCGGAAAATGGTGCAAAACGTGCGCCACTTTTATTGGACAAGCTTGTGAATTTTTTTTAACCCCTTAGATACAAGTAAACCTATACATGTTTGGTTTCAACAAACTCGCACCGACCTCAGGCATCATACCCACACATCAGTTTTACCATATAGTGAACACCATGAATAAAACATCCCAAAAACTATTGGGCTATCACACTTTTTTTTGCAGTTTTTCCACACTTGGAATTTTTTAGCTGTTTTCCAGTAAACCATATGGTAAAACTTATGGTTTCATTTCAAAGTACAACTTGTCCCGCAAAAAACAAGCCCTCATATGGCAAGATTGACGGGAAAATAAAAAAGTTACGGCTCTCGGAAGAAGGGGAGCAAAAAACAAAAACGCAAAAACGGAAAGTGCCCCGGGGCTGAAGGGGTTAAAGCAGGTATAAAATTTTTCTTTTGCCACACATACTATGTAAGGTAGACATTCACAGTTAGGATTTGTTCAAACTTCAGTTTTTCTGGCATGAGTGCTATTCATAATTTTCATGGATAGAATTTGTACCCATTATAATCTATGGGGCTTATCACATGTCTCTGCATTTGTGGACTGTGCGGTCCACACAAAATCATGAACACATGTCCAGTTTGATCTTAATCTCAAATCAAACTTGCAAATGAAAAAATAGGGCAGTACTGAGATGTGCTCTCCATTTCTCTCTGCCTGTTTGATAGCATAAGCTTGAGAAACCTACATCAGTAAAACTCAAGAACCACATTAGAAAAACAGATGAAACTGATTGTAGAAACTAATGTCGCGGGCGGAGGAGGGGACGCTGCGCTCTCCCACTGCTCGGGTCCGGCTGCTGCTGCTGCGGCTGCTGCTCGGTGGTAGCTCAAGCGGTGGGCCGGAACCACGGGGACTCGAGTGGCGTTCCTCGCCCGTGAGTGAAAAGGGGGGAATTTGATTGTGGGGATTTGATATTGTCCGTGACGCCACCCACGGTTGTGGTGAGATTGGTGACACCACCGCTGCTCTGGACGGGGATACTGGGAGCGATGACAGGGAGCAGCTTGGATGTTAGTTCTCCCCTCCGTGGGTAGAGGGTTGGTTGTCCCGGGACCCGGTGATGGGGTAGGGATGGATTGCAGGCGGGCTACGGGGCCTGGTGAGGTGCAGGGTCGCGGGGGCAGCGCTGTGCCGCATGGCACGGTGGTACTCACTCAGCCAATGATGAACACAGAGTCTCCGGTCAAACAAACGGCTGGATGGACGGGTCCCACAGACGGCTGCGGTGTTTCTCCTCCCGGCAGGTTGATGGTGACTGCCTTTCCCTGCACCTGTGTAGTGTGTACGGTTCCAATGGGTTCCCACCGGTAACCCGCTCCCCAGCTTGGATATGTGCCGAAGGAGCCCCTTTTGCCCGCAGGCTCTGGCCCTGGGAACTTTAGCTTTGGTGGTGACTGTGTTTCCCTCTCTCGGTTGGACTGTTGCCTTCTGTCGGGACTTGGCTGCTGGGAAACCCAGGAGGTTCCCTTCGCTAACGGATTTGACAAATTCAACGGCGACTCCTAGGCTTGTCGGGGTCCGCAAGCCCCTGCCGGATGGTGCTGGCTTCTCTTTGCGTACCGGTCCGGTACCGCCGGGCCACCGCCCGTCCACGGTCCTTACGGCTAGCTCTAATAGGCCACTCTTGCAGACGGTCACCACCGTCTGCCAACCTTGCTGATCCGTCCGGGCCACACACCCGGACCACTTTCTGTCTGCTCCTCTACCACTTCACTCCTTCCACTTTCACTTCCAAACTCTATCTAGACTGCTTTTCCCACCTCCAGGACTTTGAACTCCTCGGTGGGCAGGGCCAACCGCCTGGCCCACCCCCTGGTGTGAACATCAGCCCCTGGAGGAAGGCAACAAGGGTTTTTGTCTGACTTTGGTGTGCCTGACCGGGAGTGTGGGGTGTGTTGGTGAAGTGCTCGTGACGTCCTGGCTTGCCCAGGGCGCCACACTAACACTGACAAAGCTCTGAGAAAAAAAAATCAGGTTTTTTGCATAGAAGAAAAATCTCAGATGTCTGAGAACTAATATGTCTGGATTTTAGAGAATTTTCTTCTGTATTTAAAAAAATATATATGTTTCCCTTCACAAAAACAATTGCACAAAACAAGCAAAACATCAGAACAGTCACTTGTGACAAGCAAGCAAACTGTCTGGTGCTCATTTCAGATTTTTTTTCTCCAAATTCTCTAAAACTTATTTTGCTGACTTGCTTCTTCTGTCGATTATATTAAAGGGAACTTGTCACCAATTTTTCCCTTTATAAGCTGCGGCCAGCACCAGTAATCTCTTATAGACAGCATTCTAGAATATTGTATACGAGAGCCCTGACCGTTCTGTAGAATGTAAAACAGACCTTTATTATACTCACCTGCGGGGTGCTCCAGTCCGATAGGTGTTGCTGCTCTCAGTTTGGCGCCTTCTATCTTTGTTCCATCGCTGTCCTCCTTCTTCACAGCCCAGTGTGGATGATGCGTCCTACGTCATCCACACAGGTGGGCATTGCGCTACTGCGTAGGCGCACTTTGATCTGCACGCTGAGGGCAGATCAATGTATTGTAGTATTGTAGTGTGCATGCGGTCTTTGACATTTCCTCGGATCTGCGCATTACAGACTTTGATCTGCCCTCGACAGGGCAGATCAAAGTGCGCCTGCACAGAAGCACAATGCCAGCTTGTGTGGATGACATAGGAAGCATCATCCACCCTGGGCTGAGAAGGATGATGGCGAACGCAGCAGAGAGGAGGTACCAGACCCGCTAGCAGCACACCCATTGGACCAGACCGCCCCCTTGGTGAGCATAATAAAGATTTTTTTTACATTCTACAGAGCGGCCTGGGCATTTATATGCAGCATTCTAGAATACTGTATATAAGAGATTACTGGTGCTGGCCGCAGCTTATAGGGGAAAAACCTGGTTACAGTTTCCCTTTAGGATTCAAGAAAAAAAAATGTAGCAGACCAGATGCTATTACTTCATATCACTGATCAATCACTCTGACTCTAGCTCCTGTGATAGCACCTCTCTCTGGTTCAGTCACATCTGCGTGTACAATATAGCTCCTTTGTTGCTCCTGAAGTGCCTTGGAGTGAGATGCAAGTAACATGCAAGTGTCATTCCGTATGTCATGAGAGTGCATTTTTCCCCTTGCCTAGTCTCCATGGGATATCCATTTGTCGTCCATCTGACATCCGTGTGATGTCCATGTGACATCTGAGTGACATCCGTGTCATGCGTTTGACGTCCGTGGGACGTCCATGTCACATACGTTTTTAACGTGGAATTTTACATACTGTGAAAAGCTAGATAAATGAATAGATAGATGTGCAACGCATATATATTGTCCCACCACCCTGCATATACAGTGCCTACAAGTAGTATTCAACCCCCTGCAGATTTAGCAGGTTTGATAAGATGCAAATAAGTTAGAGCCTGCAAACTTCAAACAAGAGCAGGATTTATTAACAGATCCAAAAAATCTTACAAACCAACAAGTTATGTTGCTCAGTTAAATTTTAATAAATTTTCAACATAACAGTGTGGGTCAATTATTATTCAACCCCTAGGTTTAATATTTTGTGGAATAACCCTTGTTTGCAATTACAGCTAATAATCGTCTTTTATAAGACCTGATCAGGCCGGCACAGGTCTCTGGAGTTATCTTGGCCCACTCCTCCATGCAGATCTTCTCCAAGTTATCTAGCTTCTTTGGGTGTCTCATGTGGACTTTAATCTTGAGCTCCTTCCACAAGTTTTCAATTGGGTTAAGGTCAGGAGACTGACTAGGCCACTGCAACACCTTGATTTTTTCCCTCTCGAACCAGGCCTTGGTTTTCTTGGCTGTGTGCTTTGGGTCATTGTCTTGTTGGAAGATGAAATGACCACCCATCTTAAGATCCTTGATGGAGGAGTGGAGGTTCTTGGCCAAAATCTCCAGGTAGGCCGTGCTATCCATCTTCCCATGGATGCGGACCAGATGGCCAGGCCCCTTGGCTGAGAAACAGCCCCATAGCATGATGCTGCCACCACCATGCTTGACTGTAGGGATGGTATTCTTGGGGTCGTATGCAGTGCCATCCAGTCTCCAAACGTCACATGTGTGGTTGGCACCAAAGATCTCGATCTTGGTCTCATCAGACCAGAGAACCTTGAACCAGTCTGTCTCAGAGTCCTCCAAGTGATCATGAGCAAACTGTAGACGAGCCTTGACATGACGCTTTGAAAGTAAAGGTACCTTACGGGCTCGTCTGGAACGGAGACCATTGCGGTGGAGTACGTTACTTATGGTATTGACTGAAACCAATGTCCCCACTGCCATGAGATATTCCCGGAGCTCCTTCCTTGTTGTCCTTGGGTTAGCCTTGACTCTTCGGACAAGCCTGGCCTCGGCACGGGTGGAAACTTTCAAAGGCTGTCCAGGCCATGGAAGGCTAACAGTAGTTCCATAAGCCTTCCACTTCCGGATGATGCTCCCAACAGTGGAGACAGGTAGGCCCAACTCCTTGGAAAGGGTTTTGTACCCCTTGCCAGCCTTGTGACCCTCCACGATCTTGTCTCTGATGGCCTTGGAATGCTCCTTTGTCTCTCCCATGTTGACCAAGTATGAGTGCTGTTCACAAGTTTGGGGAGGGTCTTAATTAGTCAGAAAAGGCTGGAAAAAGAGATAATTAATCCAAACATGTGAAGCTCATTGTTCTTTGTGCCTGAAATACTTCTTAATACTTTAGGGGAACCAAACAGAATTCTGGTGGTTTGAGGGGTTGAATAATAAATGACCCTCTGAATAAACTTTTCACAATTTAAAAAAAAAAAAAAAAAAAAGAAATAACATTCTTTTTTGCTGCAGTGCATTTCACACTTCCAGGCTGATCTACAGTCCAAATGTCACAATGCCAAGTTAATTCCGAATGTGTAAACCTGCTAAATCTGCAGGGGGTTGAATACTACTTGTAGGCACTGTATTAAGCTTGCACCTTTTAGTGCCTTTCATGTGGCACTAAAGGGTGTTTAGCCTTGTTTTTAGCCCCAAATTCATTATTTAAAAAAAAACAACAACATGGAGTACTCCTTATTTTTGTCAGCCAGCTAAGGTGAAGTAGATTAGCTGTAGCCTGCAGAACACAGCTGGCAGCTTCACCTTGACTGGTAATCCAAAACAGAGGTCCCTCCATGCTGTAATTTTAAATTATTTATTTAAAATTAAGTAAATAATTTAAAACAAAAAACGTGGGGTCCCTCTCAAATTGGATCACCAGCAGACAGCTGTGATCTGGAATTCTCAGGCTGGAGAGGCTCATAGTTATTGAGCCCTCCCTAGCCTAAAAATAGCAGGCCACAGCTGCCCAAGAAGTGGCACATCCATTAGATGCATCAATCCTGGCGCTTTGCATTTGCTCTTCCCGTTGCCTTGGTGCTGTGGCAAATGGGGTAATAAATGGGGGTGATGTCAGCTGTTAATTACAAGCTGACGAGGGGGCGTGACCGGATGCTGAACTGAATGGACGTCTGAGACTTGTGCTCCCTGACCACCAACCTTAAAAGCAGCTTAAAGCAAGGCAATCAGACCGGAGGAGGCTGTTAATCACAGATAAGTGCAGCAGAAGTGTAGGGGAACAGATCAGTATAGACATGGTGCGGGGGAGGAAGAAGGGGGAGAAGCCAGGTAAAGTTTCTGTTTTTGAAGCTACCGGTAATACAGTCCAAGATGGCCACCGCTGTTTGCCTCATGGAGGAGATGGCAGCACTGATAATAGTGATAGTGCGCATCAGCGTCCAGGACTGCGGAGCGGATCACAGCGTGATTCTCACACTCCTAATGGAGCCCCTTTATCATTAAACACAGTGTTATCAGTCAGCCCTGCAGTCTCTGACCTTCTCTCCTGCTGGAGGTGTTAGCAGTCCTGGGGCTGCAGAATCACAGCCACCAAGCACAACCCTGGTTAACCCTTCATGCTCCCCTAATAAAAGCTACAACCCAGCCCCTGTCACTGAGGATATACTCAGATCTGTGATGACAAAGCTGAAGCAAGCCATCCACGCAGATATAACCTCAGTCGTTACTATGCTTAATAAAGAAATCACGCAGATTGGTGACAGAACCTCACATATAGAGGGGAAACTGGAGGAGTACACCACAGCGCACAACCAGCTAGTAGATGCGCATAATAAGGCGGACAATTAGATTACAGCCCTAAAACTGAAAATCGCGGACCTGGAAGACCGATCCAGACGCAATATCTTACGTTACGGACTTTTTTACAGCACTAGTGCCGTCAGCAGAGCAGAGGGATCTACTGATTGATAGGGTGCACCGAATCCCCAAACCCAAATCCGTTCCCAGCTCCGCACCACGGGACGTGATCGCCAGACTGCACTTCTATCATCTTAAAGAGGCAGTAACAAAGGCGGCGGCACTAAACAAGCAAGAACTTCCAGAAAGATTTTAGAACATCCTGGTGTTCACCGACCTGTCTGCGGACATTCTGAATAGAAGGCGGGAATTCTCATCCGCAGCCAAGATCCTGCGGGGCAATAACATCACTTACAAATGGGGAAACCTGGTAAAGCTCATTGTGATGAAAAATGTGTCCCCCAGAGAGGCTATGACCCTGCTCCAAGACTGGTCCCTGACATCTGTGGACGAAGACACCAGCTCCCCGCTAAAGAAGAGAACCCCGATGCTGAACATGGAATGGTCCTGAATAGGGACACCTTCATGCCACTTTCTATTTTTATGCCACTTTCTATTTTGATGCCACTCTTTGTTTTGATTGGCAGGTTGGAGGGGCACGAGAATAAAGTTTAGTTTCTCTCTCGTTTTTTTCTCACTCCCCCACTGATACTGGATAGGGACGAATATCCAGTTGGTTCACGTAGAACCGGTCTCTGAATTGTAACCTGTTGTAATTACTGTTTGCACCCTAACCCTTTGCTTCCCTTACCATTACCTTGTACTTGGTGACATATTGATTTTTGTTTTTCTTCTCTCATTACTATATCTGATGGTATTTAAAATGTCAACTATTAATGTGAAAGGTTTGAACAGCCCCTTTAAGAGATCATTATTGTGGAAAGAGGCCCAGATGCTTAAAGCGGACATATTATGTGTCCAAGAGACTCACCTAAACAGCGAGGACACACATAAACTAAAACACCAACATTACCCCCACATCTACGCCTCACATGCAGTGAAAAAGAAAAGAGGCGTGACGATTGTGATAAAGGACACTATAGCGTTCCAGCTCATTGATAAAATCCTAGATGACGAGGGCAGATATGTGATACTTATATGCAATATCAGTAATAAGACGTACACAATCACATCTATATACGCACCCAATTCAGGACAAATCACCTTTATTAGAGAAATCATGACCAAATTATCCAAAATAAAACAAGGATCGCTACTAATTTGCGGAGACTTCAATATCGCCCCCATCCCCAATATAGACAAATCCTGGTGCTCCAAGAAAACATCCCTGTCCCATGCGCTGTCCCAATGCCTTCTGTCAGAAGAATTATACGACATGTGGAGGGTCCTTCACGCCTCCGAACGGGACTACACATTTTACCCACATCCACATAAAATATACTCCAGAATTGACCTAATAGTGGTGGATAAGTGGCTCCTGCAAAATATACAATCGGCCCAAATAGGGAACATAACCTGGTCAGACCATGCTCCTATGTCATGCCAAATAAGAGAGACATATAATAACCCAACATATTCCCCATGGAGAATTAATAACCACTTAATATCCTCAGATAGTATCAAATCCTAAATCAAAGACCTGTTACAGGAATATTTTGATATTAATAGCACTCCAGACATGTCCCCGACCACAGTGGGGTGCGCTCACAAGGCGTACATAAGAGGACGGCTAATACAGATAGCAGCACAACACAAAAAGCTAAGAATGCGACAGATAGAGGAACTTCACAAAAGTATAGCATTATTAGAGGATGCCCATAAAAACAGCCCCTCACCCGCTATATACAAAGACCTACAAAAGGCAAGATACGATCTATACCAACTACTCCAATATAAACACGAGCACAACATGAGGAGAAGCAAAGCCAAATATTACTGGCAGGGAAACAAGACGAGCAAAATACTAGCCAATAAAATCAAAGCCAGACTAACAAGGCAAAGGATAGCTCATATACAAGACGCCCAAAAGAACAAAATATACAACCCTAAAGACATCGCCAACACCTTCGCCAAATACTACTCCTCACTCTACAATCTAAAAGACAACAATCTCACCCCACAACCCAGCGCTGAACTAATTAATAACTTCCTAAATAGTATATCACTACCAAAAATCCCAGAGGACAAACTGACGGCAATAAACCAACCCATAAGCCAAATAGAAATCCAACAAGCCATCCAAACATCTAAGAATAACAAATCCCCAGGACCGGACAGGATAACTAATGAATACTTCAAGACATTTTATCAAATATTGTCTCCACACCTATTACTAGTCTTCCAGAATATATTTGAAACAGGTAAAATACGAGATGAGATGCTACAGGTGACCATAGTCCCCCTCCCCAAACCAGGTAAAACACTCGACCAAACCAATAGCTTCAGGCCAATATCCCTACTGAATACCGACCTCAAGCTATACTCCAAAATCCTGGCAGGTCGAATCTCCGATGTAATCCTCTCCAGAGACCAGGTTGGGTTTATCAAATCCAGACAGATGCTGGATGGCACCAGACAGATGATTGAGCTCATCAGTGTGGCGGGGAGAGGCCGGACGCCTTCTCTGCTCCTAGCACTGGACGCGGAGAAGGCCTTCGATCGGGTGCATTGGGGCTATCTATTTGAGGTTCTAACCAGATTCGGATTTACTGGCAGCATTTTTAATGCAGTTACTTTATTATACTCTCATCCATCAGCGTCAGTTTTTGTCTCTGGAATGATGTCGGACAAGTTCCCTGTCACAAACGGGACGAGACAAGGGTGTCCGCTATCGCCCCTCATATTCGCCTTGGCGATTGAACCTTTAGCGGAAAAAATCAGATCTCACCCAGTAATATCAGGAATCCAGGTGGACAGGACAGAACACAAAATAGGTCTGTTTGCGGACAACATCATTCTAGCGATAACAAACCCCACAGAGTCATTACCGGCAGCAACGCAAATAATTGATCTGTTCTCTAGAATCTCATATTATAAACTAAACACGTCTAAATGTCAGGTATTAAACCTAACCCATCCACAATGTACCCCAAAAAATTCAAGAACAAGTACCCCTTCAATTGGAATAACGATAGTATTGAGTATTTAGGTATCCGGCTAACACTCTCGGCAGATAAAATGTTCTCTGAATTATGAGTCCCTGAGGAGGAAAATCCAAGCTGATATATTAAGAATGAAGAAACACGAGCTATCGTGGATGGGCAGGATAGCAGCAGTGAAGATGTTCATTCTCCCGCAGATATTGTATCTGTTCCGTAATCTCCCCATCATATTCCCAATGAAAATACTAAAAGAGATACAAGCGATCCTTTCCAAACATATTTGGCAGGGAAAACAGCCCAGAGTCCAGGCGGACACACTCTACACCCCTATGAGTAAGGGAGGCCTGGGATACCCCTTAGTGGTCCGCTACTACAGAGCCGCATTATTCGAGCAGCTACGTTTCATGTGGAACAATGATGATGACCGACTCTGGATAACCATTGAGAAATATCTGATTGGAGCCACCAATGTCTCAGCCTTTTTCCATGCACACCACACTTTAATCCCTGGTAGGAATTTTAACATATCCCCAACCATAGACGCAATCCTGGAGCTATGGAAGATGTTAAAGGGAAGGTGTCGCGGTTTTTTATTTTTGTATTAAAAATAAAGATTATGAAATAAAGTATTTTTAATACAAAATTAAAATCACAGCTTACTTAGTTTTTATTTAATTCTAATTTTACTGGAGGCACTTGGGGCTGCCATGCTGGATTTGCTGTGTGTGTAACGACAGTTACTCACTGCTTTATGGCAGCCCCTGTGCATAGACTCTGATAGTCGAAATCCGACCCCTAGGCTTAGTACAGGAGAGCTCCCTGCTGTGAAATGGACGCGCCCCCTGGGCTGTCCACATCACAGCAGAGCGAGGACATCAGCGCCATCTTTCTGCAGCTCACAGCGGTCATGCTGTGTGCTGAACTTTTCCCCCTGTCACCCGTTATGCCCATGGGGAGTAGTGTACCGGTGCCCCTCCCCCCGCCACCGATGCTACCGTCTCTGAGAATACCCCCATGCTCTCTTAACATGGCCTGTCACCTGTCGGCCTGTGTGTGAGTAGTGTACTGCCCCGCTCCTTCCCCGGCCGCAGCGGGCGTGCTTCTGTGTGTGTGTGTGTTGCAGAGCATTTTGCATGTGTGCTGACAGAGCAATGTGTGTGCGTGCTTGTGTGTGTGTTGCAGAGCATTTTGCATGTGTGCTGGCAGAGCAAGGTGTGTGTGTGTGTGTGTGTGCCACTGCATGTGAGTACATGTGTGTGTACCGGTGATACTGTCTGCAGGGTTGTGTATCTAATGCTATCCTGTGTGATACTGTCTGCTGAGCCGTGTATCTAATCCTCTCCTGTGTGATACTGTCTGCTGAGCCATGTATCTAATCCTATCCTGTGTGATACTGTTTGCTGAGCTGTGTATCTAATCCTATTCTGTGTGATACTGTCTGCTGAGCTGTGTATCTAATCATGTCCGGTGGGATACTGTCTGCTGAGCCGTGTATGTAATCCTATCCTGTGTGATACTGTCTGCTGAGCCGTGTATCTAAACCTATCCTGTGTGATACCGTCTGCTGAGCTGTGTATCTAATCATGTCCGGTGTGATACTGTCTTCTGCGCTGTGTATGTAATCCTATCCTGTGTGATACTGTCTGCTGAGCCGTGTATCTGATACTGTCTGCTGAGCTGTGTATCTAATCCTATCCTGTGTGATACTGTCTGTTGAGCCGTGTATCTAATACTCTCCTGTGTGATACTGTCTGCTGAGCCGTGTATCTAATCCTATCCTGTGTGATACTGTCTGCTGAGCTGTGTATCTAATCCTATCCTGTGTGATACTGTCTGTTAAGCCGTGTATCTAATACTCTCCTGTGTGATACTGTCTGCTGATCCGTGTATCTAATCCTATCCTGTGATACTGTCTGCTGAGCCGTGTATCTAATCTTATCCTGTGTGATACTGTCTGCTGAGCCGTGTATCAAATCCTATCCTGTGTGATACTGTCTGCTGAGCCGTGTATCTAATACTCTCCTGTGTGATACTGTCTGCTGAGCCATGTATCTAATCCAATCCTGTGATACTGTCTGCTGAGCCGTGTATGTAATTCTCTCCTGTGTGATACTGTCTGCTGAGCCGTGTATCTAATCCAATCCTGTGATACTGTCTGCTGAGCTGTGTATCTAATCTTGTCCGGTGTGATACTGTCTGCTGAGCCGTGTATCTAATCCTATCCTGTGTGATACTGTCTGCTGAGCCATGTATCTAATCTTATCGTGTGTGATACTGTTTGCTGAGCCGTGTATCTAATCCTCACCTGTGTGATACTGTTTGCTGAGCTGTGTATCTAATCCTATCCTGTGTGTGATACTGTCTGCTGAGCCGTGTATCTAATCCTGTCCTGTGTGATACTCCTGCTGTCCTTGGTGACACTTTAGACATTTCTGATCACCAACAAAATGGCTCTGCATTGTGTCCCTACATGTCATTCTCTTTTATCTGTTGTAAACACTCAGATTAGGAGGGGGGGGGCGTGACATCACACACAGGAGAGCAGACTCCGCCCACTTTTACTGCAGTTGTAATGCGACGTTTTTCTACAGTGGAATTTCTGTAGGATTTCAGTAGCTGCTCCCCCTAGTGTTTAACAGTGGAAAATATCAAACTTTTTAATTTTTTTTATATTTTGCACAATTAAAAACAAATAATATTATTTAAACAAAACATTTAAACATTATTGCTTTACATTTTTTCAGTTATTGAAATTTTTTTTTTTTTGACGATACCTTCCCTTTAACTAATAAATTAGGCCTTATACAAATCACACTTCTTAAGGCCTCCACAGAGACACTGGAGCATTGTATCCCTGACCTAAAGCTTAAAAACTGGAAACTATGCCAAATCACATCTATTGGGAATCTGTATGTTGGGGAGGAATTAATCACCTTCTCATCATTGCGAGATACATACAGTATACCACAAAGGGACTTTTACAAATATCTGCAGATCCGACATTTCCTATATGGAAGGAAGGAGCAGATGACTGCACCGCCATCTAAGCTGTACTCTATGTTACTGAACCCGACCTCTCAGATTAACCCCTTCAGCCCCCGGGCACTTTCCGTTTTTGCGTTTTTGTTTTTCGCTCCCCTTCTTCCGTGAGGCGTAACATTTTTATTTTTCCATCAATCTTGCCATATGAGGGCTTGTTTTTTGCGGGACGAGTTGTACTTTTAAATGAAACCATAAGTTTTACCATATAGTGTACTGGAAAACGGCAAAAAAATTCCAAGTGCGGAAAAATTGCAAAAAAAGTGTGATCGTACAATAGTTTTTGGGATATTTTATTCACTGTGTTCACTATATGGTAAAACTGAGGTATCTATGTGATGCCTCAGGTCGGTGCGAGTTTGTAGACACCAAACATGTATAGGTTTACTTGTATCTAAGGGGTTAAAAAAAATTCACAAGTTTGTCCAATAAAAGTGGCACACTTTTTGCGCCATTTTCCGAAACACGTAGCGTTCTTATTTTTAAGGATCTATGGCTCAGTGATGGATTATTTTTTGCGTCTCGAGCTGACGTTTATAATGGTACAATTTTTGCGCAGATGCTACGTTTTTATCGCCTGTTATTGCATTTTGCGTAAAACTTGCGGCAACCAAAAAACGTAATTTTGGCGTTTGGAATTTTTTTGCGACTACGCCGTTTACCAATCAGATTAATTGATTTTATATTTTGATAGATCGGGCATTTCTGAACGCGGCGATACCAAATATGTGTATATTTATTTATTTTTTAACCCTTTAATTTTCAATGGGGGGAAAGGGGGGTGATTTGAACTTTTAGGTTTTTTTTTTTTTTTTTATTTTTTAAAACTTTTTTTTTTAGTTTTTTTTTTATTTTACTAGTCCCCCTAGGGGGCTATAGCGATCAGCAATCCGATTGTTGATCGCTATCTGCTGATCACAGCTATACCGCTGTAATCAGCAGATTCAGTCACTTTGGTTTTCCCTCTGCTCTCAGCCGAGGGAAAATGAAAGTGAAACATCGTAGCAGCAGGCGTCATCACATGACCCTGTGCTACGATGGCAACCACCGATAGTCACGTGATAACACACGTGACTTCCGGTGGGGGCGGCGGTGAGTAACAAACATGGCCGCGCGCATTTAAATCTTGCTGCCAGACTTTGGCAGCAAGATTTAAGGGGTTAATGGCCGCGGATGGAAGCGATTCCACCCGCGGCTAGTAGGCACACATGTCAGCTGTTGAAAACAGCTGATATGTGTGCCGATCCACGCCGCCTGCCCGCGGCAGGGGGCGGGGCTTAACCCGACACGATCCTGGACGGATAGATCCGTCCAAGGTCGTGAAGGGGTTAAAGCATTGTCTATAAGCTATGATTGTATGCTAGAGAATACCCTGCCCTCGCTAACCACATACCTGAAAAAATAGGAAAGAGACTTAAACTGTACCTTCATACCTGATCAATGGCGAGCATCCTTCTTAATTATTGGAAGCCAATCTAAATGCACTAACCACATAGAAAACGCAAGGAAACTATTATATAGGTGGTATCTCACCCCCCATAGACTATCTAAGATGTTCCGCAATTCCCCGGACACGTGCTGGAGATGTGGAGACCCCAGCACAGACATATTACACATATGGTGGAAATGTAGTAATGTCAGACGTCTGTGGGAAGCAATAAATCATTTAATATTTCAGATTTGTGGTGTACGAATAACGCTATCCGCACAGCAGGCGATGCTCGCCATCGATCTGGACTCACTCCCCTACGAGATCCGCACAGTGATTGTACATATCATTGTGGCAACAAGACTCAAAATCGCAAGTTATTGGAAAAACCCCCAATGCCCCGCAATAATCAAAGTCATCTCACTGATCAATGAGAACTGCCTATCAGAGAAGATACTCGCTTCATCTAACAATAACATAGCGCTATTCTATAAGAAATGGAACAACTGGCTATCTTTTCATTTAAATACTGTTATCAAATAAATCTACAGATGTATATATGGAGAATGTGACCCGGAAATTGATGTGATATCACCATTCCCCCCATTCCCTTCTCCCCCTCCCCCCCCTCTCCCTTGTTTATTTTCCTTTCTATTACCCATATTATTGTGATTTTTGTTGATAATGTGATGACAATATGATGTAACATCTGACATTAATTACTAATAAAAAGTTATGGTTAAAAAAAAAAAATAATGACAAGCTGACATCAAGCCCTGGTATTAGTAATGGGTGGGCGTCTTTCAGATATGCCCCATTACTAATCCAGTAGTTGTGAAAAGGAAAATCAATTTTATTTGGACAAACACCCCCGACATCATACTTTGTTCACCAATCTTTATACGAATTTTAACAAAAAAAATGTCCAACATAATGCATAGCGATGACCCACTAAGTTCCCCAAAAGCGAACCTGAAAGACATACAGTAAAAAGAGAAAATTATTAAATAAATATAGACAAGAGATACCCTCTTTCACCAATTTATTTCCCTAGCAAATCTCTATTCTAAGTCCAGCGTAATCCAGTAAGGGGGTCTCATCATGATCCCATACTCGCTGTTGCAGTCAATGAAGAACAGAACATTCCCCATTGGCTTTGAGAGCTGTCCCTGCAGCATTACATACTGGTGTGAGAAGAACTGCAGTAACATGAGATAACCTCATGAGGTCAGCTCAGGTCACTATAGGAACTCACACAGCAGTGTATGAGCGGCTGTGGGCGTGACATTGCACTTGCAGCAATTAACTCCTCTGAACTCTTGACATCAGCGCTCGTCATTGAATTCTATGCTTGCAGCCATTTTCACGCTAAGTATCGCGAGAGCCCGTGACATCACCGCATATCACAGCTGCGGGCATGAGAACAGCTGCGGGTATGGAACTCAATTACGAGAGCTCACATCATGAGTTCAGCTGAATTTTTTTTCCGCAGTTCGCAGGCAATGAACTGAGCTAACTTCATTACGTCATCGCTCATCGCGCCTGCAGCCGCTCACACACTGCTGTTTAAGCCCCTGCGGTGACTTGGGCTTTCCTCATGAGGCTATATCAGGTCATTGCCGTGTTTCTCACGGCACAGCAGTGTGAGACTGCAGTCACTACTATCCCAGCCAATAGGGAACATTCTGTTCTTCATTGCATGGGACAGTGAGTATGGAATCGTCGTGGGGCCCCCTAATGGGATTACAGCGGATCCAGATTAGGGATTTGCCAGGGAAATAAATTGGTGAATGAGGGTGTCTCTTGGTTTTGCTTTTGGGTAATGTTGTGGGATGACACTATGGATTACTTCGGACATTATTTTGTTAAAATTTGTAATAAATTGGTGAACAACGGATGCAGTCTGGGATGTTTGCCCAATTAAAATGTATTTTTCTTTTTTCAACTACTGGATTAGTAATGGTCTGATATATGCCCACCCATTACTAATACCAGGGCTTGATGTCAGCTGGCAATTCACAGCTGACATCAACCCCATTAATTACCCTGTTTGCCACCGCACTAGGGCAATGGCAAGAGCCACATGAAAGGCACTAAAGGGGGCAAGCTTTAAATATACTGGGGGGAGGGACATATATGTGTTGCACATCTATATATTTATTTAGCTATCTTTCTACCTATCAAGCTATCTTTCTAACTTTTGACTGTATGTAAAATTCCATGTTAAAAATGCACGTACATGTGCGGTCTGTGTGCGGTCCGTGTGCCTCACGTTTTTCTTGCACCCATTGAGTTGTATTGCCAAGGTACGGAGCCACTCATAGCATGCTGCGATTTGCTTGCACACAGAAGATTTAAGGCCGCTTTACACGCTATGATTTATCTGATGATATGTCGTCGGGGTTACAGTTTTCGTGACGCATGTCTGTCATCGTTAGTGACGTCGTTGCATGTGACACCTACGTGCGACTCCGAACGATCGCAAATAGGGTGAAAGTCGTTGATCGTTGACACGTCGTTCAGTTTCAAAATATTTTTCGTCATTTGGAACGCAGCAGACATATTGCTACATTTGACACCCTCCCAACGACGGACAACATCCACACGACCGCCTTGGTCAAACAATATATCGTTGAACGATGTAGCGTCGTTTGTGAGATGTGTACATGTGACCACTACAAAACGACCTATGAGCGATCTCGGCAAATCGTAACAATGATCTGGGCGTGTCACATCGCTAACGAGATCGCTTGCGATATCGTTGTGTGTAAAGCAGCCTTTAGGCTATGTTCACACACTGCATTTTTTACCTGCGTTTTTGGTCCGTTTTTGCTGCAGAAATTTCTTGAGAAATTCTTGTAACCTTTCTGCAGACATTCCCCAGCAAAACCTATGGCAAAAAAAATTAGCTGTGCGCACACTGCGTTTTTTTCTTAAGAAAATTCTTTCAGTAGATTTTCTTAAGAAAAAGAATGAGCATGTCACTTCTTTTCTGCAGCTAACTGCGTTATTTGCCATAGATAATTGGCACAATAACGCAGGGAGCAACCAGCGGTAAAAACGCACCAAAAACGCACCGAAAACGCGGCAAAAAGGCAGGTGCGTTTTTGGTGTGCTTTTTAACGCAGGTGCACTAATCCTTCACTCTTAAGAAATTTCCTAAGACATTTCTTAAGAAAAATCATTTTTCTAGTGTGAACATAGCCTTAGAGATAAAAGTAGCAGATGTGCTCTGCTCTATTGATTAATATTGGTGCGAGTGCAGTGTGATGTTATCTTGCATTACATTCACACATTTTATATGCAGATTTGACTGAACCCTAAGGCTGAGTTCACAAGTCCTGGAATCATGTAATTATAATGTCCATTAGAACAGATCCTGCATTGGGAAAAACCTCTGCAAACACAACTTTTTTGTCCGTTGTTAAATAACTGATGTTTCCTGGATTTATTTTTTTAACATTGGAGTCTATGGACTACAGATCCATTAATTGATCGATATTTAGCCATCTGTTTCTCTTGCATTTGTAATTGATCCATTTTTTTCTTATAGGATCTGTTTCAAATAAAAGATAAATAGCAATCCGTTAACAGATCTGTCCTTCATAGACTCCCATGTTAAAAAAAACAGATCAGGCAGAAACCATTTGGAGTTCGGATGTGAACTCAGCCTTTGCTCTCTCTCAATTGAATCTTTTCATTTATTCCCAGATTATTACTCTCATTTTCTTCACTGTTATTCATCATATTATAGTTTATAGGGCTTTCTCTATTGCTGAGCTGTGACCTTTGACAAACTCTCATTATCTTAAAGATGCAGCGTGCGCATGTAGCCTTAAATGGCTGCTGCATTCCTTGTCTGATCTTTCATACAGGCTATGATAGCCCCTCCTGATTAGCTGTACTATGCTATATGATGTGAAGGAGGCACATGTGGTTGCAGCAGAGAGCATGTCAGCTTTCTTCTATGTGTAAATAATCGGCAAGCAGTTGAAATTAAATTGCTGGTTGCTAGAATTTGCTGGGATTTGTGAATTTGTTTAAATCTGATTTAAATTCAATTTGGATGGAATAGATTTGACCATCTCCAATATATACAAAAATATATAATCAAGTAAAGTAGAAGAATCACATCTAGATAATATTCCATCAAATGGTACTATTACAATATCAAATGTAAGCAATGCAAAATCAGCAGGATCGAGCTATAGCTGGTAAACCAGCTGACCGAATCATACATCTCACATAAAACGATCACCATTATCATCTTTGATCTTATATTAAAACATCTCTCTCCACAGCATGACATGTATATTCCTGCTCAGCTATCTGACCAAATACAAGGACCACAGGAGTCCTGCTGATGTTTTTCTGACTCCCCTGGGCTTCCATAAGCAAATTGTTTATCAGTTACAGGTTGATTGTGTTAATTTTGTATGGTTTACATCGTATATTGAAATAATAAAATTTGATTATGTGTTTTTGTACAGGTCAAAAGTTTGTATATGTAATGATGTAATGGTTTTCTTTACTGTTAGAATGTGAACATTTTATATTCAGACTGAAGGCGGCAAAATTAAGAAGTAACAAATACTGTATAGAAACAAGGAGTATGAAAATACATACTGTATGGAACAAACAAAAATATGTGGTTAACCTTAGATTCTTCGAAGGACCCCTCTTTTATGCTAAGTTCTCATGTCCAGTAATTCAATCCAGCAGCAATCCATTTGCAAACACGTTTTTGTCTGTTTTGAAAAAAAAAAATATTTTTGTAGGATCAATTTTTAACATTGAAGTCTATGGAAAACTGATCTGCTAACTGATTGCTACTTAGCCATCCATTTTTCTTTTTTCGTAAAAGATCAATTTTTTGTTTATTGGATCAGTTTCAAATGGAAGATAAATAGAAATCAGTTAACCAATCAGTTTTCCACTTCCATGTTAAAAAAACGAACAAAAATGAATTTTTTAAAAACAGCCAAAAAAGTTTACCCTCTGCCCCCACAGCCAGGGATGGTGCCTGCACCATCTCTGGCTGCTTAACCACTTAATTGCTGTGATCATTACTGATCAGGACACTTAGGAGATTGAGAGAGGGATTGCACTCCCTATCCCCTCTGATCAGGACCGATATACTCGTGAGGACCCGATCATTGTCATTGTAACCCAAGATTGTCATGACGACTTCTGGGTCACCTGACTACTGGGAGCCTACAGAGGACCTGTGTGAACATACCTGCTGCGTGATCACACACACTCTCTCAGTGCAGGGCTGACAGCTGAGATGTCCTGCAGTGGCCGAGCACTGCAGAACATTGCAGCTGTGATCAGAGCACTGTGAGGTGCTGTCCCATAAAGGTACTAAGTGAAAAAGTAAAAAAAAAGTTAAAAAGTTATATTAGTTAGATATTAAAAATATCTGAAAATAAAGAACAAAAAATAAAAATAAAATATTCCAATAAATAGTTATATTTGTGTAAAAAAATAAAATAAACAAAAAAATTCACTTATTTGGTATTGCCGCATACTTAACAACCTGAGCTATAAAACTGTCATACTAGTTAACCCCTTCTGTGAATACAGTAAAAAAAAAATAGCAAAAACTGCCTTCTTATCATACAGCTGACAAAAAAATGGAATACACCACGATCAAAAAGTCATATATAAATAAAAATTATACTACTGAAAACATCGTCTTGTCCCACAAAAAGCAAGCTGGCATACAGCACCCTCTTCCAAAAAATACCAATAAAAACTCCAACTCATCCCACAAAAAACAAGCCCTCACATGACTCCACTAACCAGAAAAATAAAAAAACTATAGCCTTCAAAATCCTGGTGATGCAAAAAAACCTTCATTTTGTAAAAAGTGTTTTTAAGTGTGATAGTCGCCAAATCTAAAAAAAACTATATAAATCTGGTATCGCTGTAATTGTACTGACCAGAGGAAAAAAACGCCTAATCAGTTATACCGCATTCTGTATGGCATAAAAAAATAAATAAATAAAGCCAATTCTTCAACCGCTCTTGATTTGTTCATTCTGCCTCTAAGAAATCACTGTACAGCACGGCTCATATTTATACTGCACTTCATGCTGAGCACTTCGGGATTACGTGTAAGGGCTCATGCGCACGTCGTGTAATAGCATGCATTTACGCTGCGTATTGCACTGCAGCGTAAATGCATGCGTCCTGTGTCCCCTGTACACTCTATGTAGATTGTGCATGAGACATGCGCATGTTGCTTTTATGAACACAGCGATTTGGGTGCTAAAATTTTGGCGTTCATAAAACGAGCATGGCAATTATTTGTGCATTCTGGATGCAGCTCCCACTCTATCTATGGTGGGGGCAGCAGCCAGAGCGCATGAAATTTTAACAAAATAACTGCATTCATTATGCAGTGTTTCTGCAGCGATTTGACGCGCACATGTGCTGTCAAATCGCTGCAGAATATTCTGCAGTTAAGTATGCATAAGCCCTAAGCGTGCGTGCCCATGATCAGGAATAGCAGCATAATGGATGCAGTGTCTTTTCGCTGCTTCCAAACCATTGCTTTGTGAGGTACAGGGGTGGCACAGTGGCTCAGTGGTTAGCACTGCAGTCTTGCAGCGCTGGGGTCCTGGGTTCAAATCCCACCAAGGACAACATCTGCAAGGAGTTTGTATGTTCTCCCCGTGTTTGCGTGGGTTTCCTCCAGGTACACCGATTTCCTCCCACACTCGAAAGACATACAGATAGGGACTTAAGATTGTGAGCCCCAATGAGGACAGTGTTGCCAATGTATGTAAAGCGCTGTGGAATTAATAGTGCTATATAAATGAATAAAATTATTAATTATTATTATTATTACAAGTGTAGCGCCTCATGGGCAAGTGAATTTAGCCTACTCATCACCGGGTCATCAACTGTAGCAGTCACGGGTGGCCTTGCCCGGCTCCGTTGCCCCGAGGCGTACAGAAGATGGCAGGGGAGAGATGTTGAGAGTAGTTGTGAGGTGTTTGTCGTGACGCCACCTGTGGTATGTGGCCAGGGAATGGGCCGCCGCTGCTGTTGCTGTCACGGCGGGAGACAAATAGTTCTTTTGAAAGCCCTTTTTCCAGGATGAAGCCCCACCCGGGCTGTAGATCAAACCAGGGGACCACTCCGGTCCGTATCTGGCCTCGGTCTAACGTGTGGCTTTTCTGGAGCTGTTGTTTTGCAGCAAGGTTCCGGGTTTCCGTGACTGCTAGCCGCTCCTAGTGTACCCGCTCCTCTTCCACAAGTTTAGAAAGGATGGCCTGGCAGATGGCCCAATCTCTATCCTTCTGGCTGATGGACTCCGGGGACAGAGGCTACAGCTCAGGAGATCGCCGCCCCAAGCCTCCAGGTCAGGTTCCAGGTCGAAGGTGATTAAATCTCCTTCGGTGCAGATAGCAGCAGCCGATTGCTCAGCTGCTGGTAATGGTATCAACAGCCGTCAGAGGTTGTACAGTAACCGGTTCCTCCTCTGCCGTATATCCAGCAGCCGGGTCGGTAGCTCGGTCATCAGCTACCAGGGGATCAAAGGTTTCGTCAAGTGCTTCTGCTCCCGAGGATGCTGGGCTGCTTGGTGGGACCTGAAGGGTGTCGCCAGTGGCAATGGCGACTGGAGTCTCAGCAATTTACACTGCAGACTCCTCTCCCTCCAGGTACTGCGATTCCAGTTCTTCATGGGCGCGCATGGCTCCCACCATTGACGCCTCCCATTCATGGATGGCATCCAAGTGCATCCTCCTCAGCATCTGGCTCAACCATAACACCTCCGCCTCCATGTCTCGAGCGCTTCAGAATAGGGGACACACTGGTGTTGCACCATGATGGCCAGGGTTTGTCATTGCTGACACCCTGCACCCCAAGTGGTCCCAGTACGTCCGTCTCATTTACGCTCGAGACTCTCACTCCATAAGTTTCATTTTTCAGGAGGCGGGGCTTAGATTTTCTACCCCTCTTCTCATGTTAGTTTAACTTTCCTCTTTTCCCGCGTCTGTGAGGGGGATGGGCCTTGAGTTTCGCGCCACTGTCTTTGCCAGCCCACGAAGGCCGGGAATCTTGTTCAATAATGGCTACTGGTCACAATTAAACAGTCTTTCAACAGTCCATAAGGCACACAGTACCCAGGTTTTTAGGCTGGGCACGTTATCCTGTTCGTGACGCCAAATGTAGCACCCCACGGGGCAGGTGCGTTTAACCTACTCGTCGCCGGGCCATTGACTGTCGTGGTCATGGGTGGCCTAGACAGGCTCCATTGCCCTGAGGCGTACAGAATATGACTGGGGAAGGATGATGGGGGTGGTTGTGAGGTGTTTGTTGTAATGCCACCTGTGGTATGCGGCCAGGGAGTGGGCTGCCGCTGCGGTCGCTGTCTTCTGGGGCAGATGGTAGTAGCAGCCAGGGATGATATCGCTCTCTACAGGTAGAGCGGGCACTGGGCAGGATGATGAGGTGAGTAGCAATGGCGGCAGGGAGCGGCAGTACGGGTAATAAAGAGTCAGAGTCTATAGCTGCAGTTCCAGGTTGTTTACTCAATTTTGTGCAATGCCGCTAACCCAGGTAATACTGCTCACTTGCTATGATGGGCTCTGTCAAACCCGAATCCCTTTAGAGATCAGTCCGGTTTCGTGTTCGGTGGGTTTCTCCTTGTTACATCTGTCTGTGGATCCCCTGGCTTGAAGCTACGAGGGGACCCTGGGTTTCACGAGATATACTCTTGTCCCTATATGCAGGTGCCGCAGTTCCGATGTGGGGCCCGGCTTGAAGCGCGGCCCCGGATCCTATATGGCACTGTGCTGTCAGGCGCTGTGTGAGCAGGGAAGTTTGAAACTTTCCCCGCCAAGGCAGATTCTGGAAAACCAACGTGAAGTATGATCTTCTCTAAAGTCCTGCTGCCCTGTGTGGCGTCGGTTCTGTAGGGAGCACAGATCACTCTCCCCACAGAAACTGTTATGAACTTCTCCACCTTCCCACCTTCCCACCGGTAGATGCAACTGTTATGTTGGCTCCTGACTAGAGATGAGCGAACCGGTCGCGGTTCGGCTCGAGTTCGGTTCGCCGAATAAAGGCTGTGTTCGAGTTCGGTTCGGTGAACCGTTCGACGAACCACTCGAACCCCATAGGAAACAACGGGAGGCAATCACAAACACATAAAAACACCTAGAAAACACCCTCAAAGGTGTCCAAAAGGTGAAAAACAACTCACAAGACAACACAAACACATGGGAAAGTGACAAGAACAAATTCTCATGCGAAAAAAAAACAGCGTTACGAGGAAAAAGAGGACGAGACAGAGATATAGGCATGGCATGCCCTTCCAAAATCATGTAAACACTGCAAGGTGACTCCAAGCGGAGTCTCCCTTTTTTCCAAAAATTGGGCCACACAGACGCCCCTTCAGTAGCAGCACTTGTGCCCCAGTTGTACACTTCACAGGTAGATTTGCATCAAGCGCATTAAAAAATATGCTATCCTTAACCGTCCCCAGGATGACACCGGGGTAGGTAGCAAAGTCTTTGCTGATCCCAGATCTGTTCATCTTGGATCATTTTTAGAAACACTGCAAGCAAGGGTTACTCCAAGCGGAGTCTCCCTTTTTTCCAAAAATTGGGCCACACAGACACCCCTTCAGTGGCAGCACTTGTGCCCCAGTTATAAACTTGACAGGTACATTTGCATCAAGCACATTCCAAATCCACAAGCCTTTACTCTCCACAGGATGACACAGGGGTAGTAAAGTCCTTGCAGGTCCATGACTTGTTCATCTTGATGAACGTTAGTCTGTCCACATTGTCACTGGACAGACGCGTGCGTGTTATGATCCGGAACCATAGAAGACCACCACAAATCATTGGCAAAAAGGTGACAAGAGCATTGGCAACTAATCTTGCCGCCATCCCCTTACTAACCAATACAACTAGAAGTAGCCGAGGGGTGAACTAACATCCTGTGCACCGCGAACCCAGCCGGAGAACTAACTATCCTAAAGATAGGAAAGATGAATAACTCTCTGCCTCAGAAAATAGACAAGAATAGCAAGCCCCCCACGTTCAAAAACTGCGGTGATATAGGAAAAACACAATACACAGGTAGATGACAGGATTAGCAAAAGGTGAGGCCCCTGCTGACTAAAATAGGAAAGGACAGGAAAGGGACTGATGGTTGCCAGAGAAAAACCCTGCAAAATACCAACTTCCTGATAGTACAAAAAGGCCCTCAGATCGCTCGATCTGAACTCCGTCCTATACCAGGTGCCCTTGTCATACCAATGAGCAGAAAACAAGAATTATAACAAATTCAACAAGCCACAAACACATGGACCCAAAGGAGCTATATGCCACACAGAACTGCAGGGAGTTCCTCAACAATCCACTGAGGGGGAAAATCCCTGGAAGGAAATAAACTGAAACCAACCACAACAAATGACAAACCCAGATAAGCAAAGAACCAGACAATAAATAAAGAGCAAGCACTTATCTGGAGTAGATGTGGTGTAGAGCAGGATTAAGCAGGCTAGAGATACAAAGAACAACTGACATCCGGCAACAGCCTGCAATCAGACCAGAACTTAAATAAGCAGACAGTTAGCAAAGGAAACACCCACTGCACAACACACCTGGTCTCTGTCCAAACCTTTCCTGGCCACCAGAGGGAGTCTCCCAGCAGCCAAGACATAACTAACATTCACAACAGTACCCCCCCTTGAGGAGGGGTCACCGAACCCTCACCCACGCCACTGGGTCGCTCGGGATGAGCATGATGGAAGGCGCGAACCAACCTGTCCGCATGAATGTCAGAAGCCACAACCCAAGAGTTATCCTCCTGCCCATAACCCTTCCATTTCACAAGGTACTGAAGCTGACGCCTACTGCGATGGGAATCCAGAATTTTTTCAACCTCATACTCCAGATCCCCTTGTACCAAAACAGGGTCAGGAGGCGCTGCTGCAGGAACTGTTGGCTCCACATGTTTCTTCAATAAGGACTTATGGAAGACATTGTGAATCTTAAATGACGCAGGCAGAGTCAAACGGAAAGATACAGGATTAATAATCTCCGAAATCTTATAAGGTCCAATAAATCTGGGCTTAAATTTAGGAGACGGAACTCTCATAGGAATATTTTTAGAGGACAACCACACCATGTCCCCTACTTTAAACCGGGGACCAACAGTCCGACGCCGGTTGGCAAACTTTTGGGCAGTTTCTTGGGACTGAAACAATTTATCCACTACCTGCCCCCAAATCTGCTGCATTCTGTTGACCACCGAATCCACCCCTGGAAAGTCAGACGTCTCAAGCTGCCCTGAGAGGAACCTAGGGTGATACCCAAAATTGCAGAAAAAGGGGGACACCAACATGGTAGAGCTAGCTCTATTGTTAAGGGCAAATTCAACCAAAGGCAAAAACGAAACCCAGTCATCCTGATCCGCAGAAACAAAACACCGTAAATAGGTCTCCAGGGTCGTGTTAGCCCTTTCAGTCTGACCGTTGGTCTGAGGATGAAACGCCGAGGAGAAAGACAGCTGAACACCCAATTTGGAGCAAAAAATAATCCAAAACCTGGATACAAACTGCACCCCTCTGTCAGAAACAATGTTTTCGGGAATACCATGCAAACGGACAACATGTTGGAAAAACAAAGGCACCAACTCTGATGAAGACGGCAACTTAGATAGGGGAACCAAGTGGACCATCTTGGAGAATCTGTCACAGTTCACCCAAATCACAGTCATTTTCTGAGAGACGGGAAGCTCTGAAATAAAATCCATAGAGATGTGCGTCCAAGGTTTCTTAGGTACAGGCAAAGGCAATAATAGCCCACTAGAACGTGAACAACAGGGCTTGGACCTAGAACAAACTCCACACGACTGCACAAAACGACGGACATCTCGGGACAGGGAAGGCCACCAAAAAGAGCATCTCACAAGATCCCGAGTACCAAAAATGCCAGCATGACCCGCCAAAACAGAGCAATGAACCTCCGAGACAACTTGGTCTCTCCATTGGTCTGGGACAAACAGTTTCCCTGTAGGACATCTCTCAGGTTTATCCCCCTGAAATTCCGCCAGTGCTAACCGCAGATCAGGCGAAATAGCCGAGAAAACTACACCATCATTCAGGATAGTAGACGGTTCGACAACCTCCAAAGAGTCTGCGCAGAAACTCCTGGAAAGGGCATCGGCCTTAACATTCTTGGTGCCCGGCAAAAAAGAGACCACAAAATTAAACTGCGTAAAAAACAAAGCCCACCTGGCCTGCCGAGGATTCAACCTCTTGACCGATTCCAGATAGATGAGATTCTTGTGGTCCGTAAGCACCACAACTTGATGCCTAGCCCCCTCCAACCAATGCCTCCACTCTTCAAATGCCCACTTTATAGCCAATAATTCCTGGTTCCCCACATCATAATTCCGTTCAGAAGGAAACCTTGACAACCCCAATTAGCTACCGACAAGGATCTCCAGTGAAGAACCGGATTATGGGTCTGCAACCACGGAAATCCCAGTACTAAGGTATCCTGTAGATTATGCAATACTAAAAATGTACAAGTTTCCTGATGCGCTGGTGCAACTCTCATAGGTACCTGGGTCCAAAATTGGGGTTTATGTTCTGCCAAAGGGGTAGCATCAATGCCCCTTAAAGGAATAGGAGTTTGCAAAGGAACCATGGGAAAACCACAATCCCTAGCAAACCCAAAATCCATCAAATTGAGCGCTGCCCCTGAGTCCACAAAGGCAAATGCAGAAAAGGAAGACAATGAGCAAATCAATGTGACAGGCGAAAGAGACTTTGGTTGCAAAGAACCCACAGTAACAGAAGTAGCCAATCTCCTTTAACGTTTAGGGCAGACAGAGATGTTATGAGAAGCGTCTCCACAATAGAAGCACAGTTTATTCTTCCATCTGAACCCCTGCCGACTAGCATTAGAAAGGACCCTATCACACTCCATAGGCTCCAAAGGCTGTTCCACAGGCACAAAACCAGCAGGTATCTTCCTGCGCTCACGTAAACGCCTATCAATCTGAATGGCCAAGGTCATAGAGGCATCAAGACCAGAAGGGACGGGAAATCCTACCATTACATCCTTCACAGCATCAGCAATACCCTTGCGAAAAAGAGCCGCAAGCGCATCATCGTTCCATTTGGTAAGGACCGCCCACTTACGAAATTTCTGACAAAACGTTTCTGCAGAATCCAAACCCTGAGTGAAGGACAACAAGACCTTTTCTGCTTTGTCCACAATATTGGGTTCGTCATATAATAATCCCAAGGCCTGAAAAAAGGAGTCCACATCATTGAGAATCGGATCATCAGACGCTAAAGAGAAGGCCCAGTCCTGAGGGTCACCACGCATCAAGGAGATGACAATCTTAACCTGTTGTACGGGATTCCCTGAGGACTTAGGGCGCAGGTCAAAAAATAATTTACAATTATTTTTGAAGCTCAAAAATCTCGACCTATCTCCCGAAAAAAATTCAGGAACAGGAATCTTAGGCTCTGCAAGGGGAGTCTGTGCAAGAAAAGACTATACGACGAACCTTAGCATCAAGATGAGCAACACGCTCACCCAATTCATCTATGCTAGACAAAATAAATCTTCCACAGAACCCAAAGAAAAAGAGGAAAAACACCAAAAAAAAAAAAAATTTTCTCAGCAGCTTTTTTTTTCCTTCTTAGGAGTACCCTTTAAATTTGGTTGGCCGGATGTACTGTTCCGATCCGGAACCATGGAAGACTACCACAAATCATTGGCAAAAAGGTGACAAGAGCATTGGCAACTAATCTGGCCGCCATCCCCTTACTAACCAACACAACTAGAAGTAGCCGAGGGGTGAACTAACATCCTGTGCACCGCGAACCCAGCCGGAGAACTAACTATCCTAAAGGTAGGAAAGATGAATAACTCTCTGCCTCAGAAAATAGACAAGAATAGCAAGCCCCCCACATTCAAAGACTGCGGTGATATAGGAAAAACACAATACACAGGTAGATGACAGGATTAGCAAAAGGTGAGGCCCCCGCTGACTAAAATAGGAAAGGACAGGAAAGGGACTGATGGTTGCAAGAGAAAAACCCTGCAAAATACCAACTTCCTGATAGTACAAAAAGGCCCTCAGATCACTCGATCTGAACTCCGTCCTATACCAGGTGCCCTTGTCATAGCAATGAGCAGAAAACAAGAATTATAACAAATTCAACAAGCCACAAACACATGGACCCAAAGGAGCAATACTCCACACAGAACTGCAGGGAGTTCCTCAACAATCCACTGAGGGGGAAAATCCCTGGAAGGAAATAAACTGAAACCAACCACAACAAATGACAAACCCAGATAAGCAAAGAACCAGACAATAAATAAAGAGCAAACACTTATCTGGAGTAGATGTGGTGTAGAGCAGGATTAAGCAGGCTAGAGATACAAAGAACAACTGACATCCGGCAACAGCCTGCAATCAAGACCAGGACTTAAATAAGCAGACAGTTAGCAAAGGAAACACCCACTGCACAACACACCTTGTCTCTGTCCAAACCTTTCCTGGCCACCAGAGGGAGTCTCCCAGCAGCCAAGAGATAACTAACATTCACAACACGTGCGCTTATCTGTCAGCACACACCCAGCAGCACTGAAGACACGTTCTGAGACAACGCTGGCAGCTGGACACGACAAGATCTCCAAGGCGTAAGTGGAAAGCTCAGGCCATTTTTCAAGATTTGAAGCCCAAAATGAGCAAGGCTTCAGTTGTAAAGTCATGGCATCGATGTTCATTTGGAGATACTCCTGTATCATCCTTTCCAGCCGTTGACTATGTGCCAGACTTCTTGTCTCTTATGGCCTTGCAAAGGATGGTCTAAAATAATTATGAAACGATTCAATAAAATTGCTGTTACCAGCACCAGATACGGTGCTGCTGGTACGGATAGGGCGGCTTTGTACGTTGCAACATCACACGTGCGATGTCGGTGGGGTCAAATCGAAAGTGACGCACATCCGGCGTCACTTTCGACATCGTTGTGTGTAAATTCTAGATGATACGATTAACGATCGCAAAAGCGTCGTTATCGTATCATCGTTGCAAGCTCCGACTTTTCCATAATTATGCTGCCGCGACAGGTCCGATGTTGTTCGTCGTTCCTGCGGCAGCACACATCGCTATGTGTGAAGCCGTAGGAGCGAGGAACTTCACCTTACCTGCCGCCGGCGGCTCTACGGAAGGAAGGAGGTGGGCGGGATGTTTACATCCTGCTCATCTCCGTCCCTCCGCCGCTATTGGCCGCCTGCCGTGTAACGTCGCTATGACGCCGCACGACCCGCCCCCTTAGGAAGGAGGCGGGTCGCCGGTCAGAGCGACGGTCGCAGGGCAGGTGAGTGCATGTGAAGCTGGCGTAGCGATAACTTTTGCTACGCCAGCTATCACAACATATCGTACCTGCAACGGAGGCGGGGACTATCGCGTGCGACATCGCAGCATCGGCTTGCGATGTCGCAACGTGCAAAGCCCGCCTTAGACTGTTGATGACGAGACAGTCCCATGTTTGTCAAGTTACAACTGGGAGATTCACTCCGTGCACCACGGGGGTTTGATGGAAAAGCCGAGCTAAGATCAAGTAACAGCTTCTGCTGATGCTCCTGCATACGTGCGTCCCATTCTATGACTGGAATTATTTCACAAAATTTGGACTTGTACCGGGGAACTAATAGTGTGGCAACCCAGTAGTCATCATCACTTCTAATTTTGACAATCTGAGGGTCATGTTGTAGGTAGTGCAGCAAGAAGGCGCTCATGTGTCTTGCGCATTCATGCGGACCAAGTCCGCGCTGTGTTTGTGGCATAGAGGTGCTAACCGTGCTTTCTTCCTCTGACATCTCCTCCCAACCTCTTTCAACTGAAATTTGACCAAGGTCTCACTCATCTGCTGAGTCTTCCATGTCCATTGAGAGTTCGTCCTCCATTTCTTCATGTTCTCCTGCACCTTCCTCCACATTTTGCCTGCTACCATGTGCCCTATTTGATCCCTCTCCCCACCATCCAATGCCTGCCGTCTTGGTGATGATGAACGTCTGGACCTTGTAGATGTTGGTATCCCTCGCGCATATGAATCCTCCTGTACTTCCTCCCCTTCCTGTTGTCCCACCCCCTGACTCCGAATAGTGTTTAGCGTGTGCTGCAGCATGTAAATGACTGGAATTGTTATGTTGATAATGACATTGTCAGCGCTAAACATATTCGTCGCCATGTCGAAACTTTGCAGAAGGGTGCATAGGTCATTGATCTGAGACCACTCCATCAGGGTGATCTGCCCCACCTCTGCATCTCGTTGACCCAGGCTATACGTCATGACGTATTGCACCAGTGCTCGGTGGTGCTGCCACAGTCGCTGTAACATGTGGAGAGTCATATTCCAGCGTGTCGGCACATCGCATTTTAGGCGATGAACCGGCAGGCCGAAAGACTTCTGGAGCGATGCAAGTCGCTCAACTGCGGCGCTTGACCGGCGGAAGTGAGCAGACAGTTTTCATGCCCTGTGCAGAAGGCCATCTAGGCTGGGATAGTGTGTTAAAAATTGCTGGACAACAAGGTTCAACACATGAGCCATACAAGGCACGTGTGTCACCTTGCCTGGGCGAAGGGCCGCACCCAGGTTTGCAGCATTGTTGCACACGGCCTTACCAGGCTGTAGGTTGAGTGGAAACAACCCTTTACCAAACTCGGTCTCCAGAGCTGGCCACAACTCAGCCGCTGTGTGACTCTTATTTCCAAGACATTTCAAGCTAAAGACCCCCTAATGCCGTTGCGCTCTGCTGCCACCATAGTAATGAGGTGTGCGTGATTCCTTGTGCGCAGTTACAACGCTGCTGGCCAGGCAGGCTTGGGACGGCGGTGGAGGACCAGACGAGGTTGAGGAGGCAGAAGCGTTGGAGGAACTAAGACAGAAAGAGGGTTGACGCACAAGTCGTGGGGACGGCAAGACTTGTTCAGCAGACCCTTCTCCATCTATCACCATAGTTACCCAGTGCCCAGTCAGCGACATGTAACGTCCCTGTCCATGCTTACTGGTCCAAGTATCGGTGGTGAAATGCACCCGTTCACACACAGAGTTTCTCAAGGAAGCGGTGATGTTGTGTGCGACATGTAGGTGTAGCGCAGGCACACCTTTCTTAGAGCAGTAGTGGCGACTGGGCATCTAGTACTGGGGCACAGCGACGGACATAAGGTCTCAAAAATCCGTTGTGTCCACCAGGCGGAAAGGCAGCATTTCGGTAGCCAAGAGGGATAAAGTCAACCTCTTAGCTTTGTCGTGGGTCGGAGGAAATGGCCTTTTATTTGTCCACATCTGAGGGACAGAGATCTGGCTGCTGTGTGAAGACGGTGGTAAGTAGTGTATCCCTGGAAAAATGCAGGTTTGTGAGGAAAGTGGAGGCGGAGACATGATGTTGCCTTCATCCAAGTTGGTGCTATCGATGTCTGAGAGAGTGTACACCCTCACTTGTTTCCCTTTCCAAACCAACTGACGACTAGAGATGAGCGAACCGGTCGCGGTTCGGCTTGAGCTTGGTTCGCCGAAACGGAGGTCGCCTTCGAGTTCGGTTCGGCGAACCGGTAGGAAACAATGGGAGGCAATCACAAACACATAAAAACACCTAGAAAACACCCTCAAATATGGCAAATATGCCATCCTTAACCGTCCCCAGGATGACACCGGGGTAGGTAGCAAAGTCTTTGCTGAACCATGACTTGTTCATCTTGGATCATTCTTAGAAACACTGCAAGCAAGGGTTACTCCAAACAGAGTCTCCCTTTTTTCCAAAAATTGGGCCACACAGACACCCCTTCAGTGGCAGCACTTGTGCCCCAGTTGTACACTTCACAGGTAGATTTGCATCAAGCACATTCAAAAATACGCCATCCTTAACTGTCCCCAGGATGACAACCGGGGTAGGTAGCAAAGTCTTTGCTGAACCATGACTTGTTCATCTTGGATCATTTTTAGAAACACTGCAAGCAAGGGTTACTGCAAGCAGAGTCTCCCTTTTTTCCAAAAATTGGACCACACAGACACCCTTCAGTGGCAGCACTTGTGCCCCAGTTGTACACTTTACAGGTAGATTTGCATCATGCACATTCAAAATACACAAGCCTTTAAGGGGGCTTTACACGGTAGCAATATCGCTAGCAATTTCTAGCAATAGCGACCGTGTAAGTACCCGCCCCCGTCGCGCATGCGATTGTTTGTGATCGCTGCTGTAGCGAACATTATCGCTACGCAGCGTCACACATACTTACCTGGTCGGCGGCGTCGATGTGACTGCCGAACAATCCCTCCTTCAAGGGGGAGGGTCGTTCGGCATCACAGCGACGTCACCGCAACGTCACTAAGTGGCCGGCCAATGAAAGCGGAGGGGCAGAGCTGAGCGTGATGTAAACATCCCGCCCACCTCCTTCCTTCCGCATTGGGGCCGGCGGCAGGTAAGGAGACGTTCCTCGCTCATGCGGTGTCACACATAGCGATGTGTGCTGCCGCATGAGCGATGAACCACATTGCTAAACAACCCTAACCGATTTTTGACTTTGGGATGACCTCTCCATGGTGAACGATTTTCATCGTTTTTGAGGTCGCCTAAGGTTGCTGGTAAGTATTGCACGCTGCGATATTGTTAATGACGCCGGATGTGCGTCACTAACAATGTGACCCCGACGATAAAACATTAACGATATCATAGCGTGTAAAGCCCCCTTTACTCTCCACAGGATGACACAGGAGTAGTAAAGTCCTTGTGGATCCATGACTTGTTCATCTTAATGAACGTTAGTCTGTCCACATTGTCACTGGACAGACGCGCGCGCTTATCTGTCAGCACACACCCAGCAGCACTGAAGACACATTCTGAGACAACGCTGGCAGCTGGACACGACAAGATCTCCAAGGCGTTAGTGGAGAGCTCTGGCCATTTTTCAAGATTTGAAGCCCAAAATGAGCAAGGCTGCATTTGCAAAGTCATGACATCGATGTTCATTTGGAGATACTTATGTATCATCCTCTCTAGCCGTTGACTATGTGTCAGACTTCTTGTCTCTGCTGGCCTTGCAAAGGATGGTCTAAAAAAAATTATGAAATGATTCAATAAAATTGCTGTTACCAGCACCAGACACGGTGCTGCTGGTATGGTTACACTGTTGATGACGAGACCGTCTCTTGTTTGTCAAGTTACAACTGGGAGATTCACTCCGTGCACCACGGTTGTTTGGTGGAAAAGCTGAGCTAAGATCGAGTAACAGCTTCTGCTGATACTCCTCCATACGTGCGTCCCTTTCTATGGCTGGAATTATGTCACAAAATTTGGACTTGTACTGGGGATCTAATAGTGTGGCAAGCCAGTAGTCATCATCACTTCTAATTTTGACAATACGAGGGTCATGTTGGAGGTAGGGCAGCAAGAAGGCGCTCATGTGTCTTGTGCAGCCATGCGGACCAAGTCCGCGCTGTGTTTGTGGCATAGAGGTGCTAACCGTTCTTTCTTCCTCTGACATCTCCCCCCAACCTCTTTCAACTGAAATTTGACCAAGGTCTCCCTCATCCGCTGAGTCTTCCATGTCCATGGACAGTTCGTCCTCCATTTTCTCCTGCACCTTCCTCAACATTTGGCTGCTACCATGCGCCCTTGTTGAACCCTGTTCCCCATGGTCCCATGCCTGCCGCCTTGGTGATGATGAACGTCTGGACCTTGGTGATGTTGTTGTCCCTTGCGCATATGACGCCTCCTATACTTCCTCCCCTTCCTGTTGTCCCACCCCCTGACTCCGAATAGTGTTTAGCATGTGCTCCAGCATGTAAATGACTGGAATTGTCATGCTGATAATGGCAATGTAGGCGCTAAACATATTCGTCACCATGTCGAAACTGTGCAGAAGGGTGCATAGGTCCTTGATCTGAGACCACTCCATCAGGGTGATCTGCCCCACCTCTGCATCTCGTTGGCCCAGGCTATACGTCATGACGTATTGCACCAGTGCTCGACGGTGCTGCCACAGTCGCTGTAACATGTGGAGAGTCGAATTCCAGCGTGTCGGCACATCGCATTTCAGGCGAAGAACCGGCAGGCTGAAAGACTTCTGGAGCGATGCAAGTTGCTCAGCTGCGGCGGTTGAACGGCGGAAGTGAGCAGACAGTTTCCGTGCACTGTTCAGAAGGCTATCTAGGCCGGGAAAGTATGTTAAAAATTGCTGGGCAACAAGGTTCAACACGTGAGCTATACAAGGCACGTGTGTCACCTTGCCCAGGTGAAGGGCCACACCCAAGTTTGCAGCATTGTCGCACACGGCTTTACCAGGTTTTAGGTTGAGTGGAGACAACCAGTTACCAAACTCAGTCTCCAGAGCTGCCCACAACTCAGCCACTGTGTGACTCTTATTTCCAAGACATTTCAAGATAAAGACCGCCTGATGCCGTTGCGCTCTGGTGCCAGCATAGTAATGAGGGGTGCGTGATTTCTTCTGTGCAGTTACAACGCTGGGGGCCTGACCAGGCAGGCTTGGGGTGGAGGTGGTGGACCCAGACGAGGTTGAGGAGGCAGAAGCAGTGAAGGAACTTGGACAGACAGAGGATTGACACACAAGTCGTGGGGACGGCAAGACTTGTGCAGCAGACCCTTCACCATCTATCACCATAGTTACCCAGTGTCCAGTCAGCGACATGTAACGTTCCTGTCCATGCTTACTGGTCCAAATATCGGTGGTGAAATGAACCCGTTCACATACAGAGTTTCTCAAGGAAGCGGTGATGTTGTGTGCGACATGCTGGTAAAGCGCAGGCACACCTTTCTTAGAGAAGTAGTTGTGACTGGGCATCTGGTACTGGGGCACAGCGACAGACATAAGGTCTCGAAAATCCTGTGTGTCCACCAGGCGGAAAGGCAGCATTTCGGTAGCCAAGAGCTTACAGAGGGATAAAGTCAACCTCTTAGCTTTGTCATAGGTCGCAGGAAATGGCCTTTTATTTGTCCACATCTGAGGGACAGAGATCTGGCTGCTATGTGGAGATGGTGGTGAGTAGGGTGTCCCTGGAAAAATGCAGGTTTGTGAGGAAAGTGCAGGCGTAGACATGTTGTTGCCTTCATCCAACGTTGGTGCTATCGATGTCTGAGAGAGCTGTACACCCACACTTGTTTCCCCTTCCAAACCAACTGACGACCTACCAAGCAAACTGCCTGTTTCGGTTACAGTGGTGGAAGGCATGCGTGGAAAACCAGGTGTGACAACTGTCCCCACAGTCCTAGAAGATGAAGAGCGCGCGGATGCACTTGAAGGGGCAGGCGGTGGATGGTCCGCTCCGCTAGGCCGCATTGCAGCACGGAGAGCTTTCCACTGGGACGATTCATGGAAGAAGTTGTCAAACTGCTGAGGTTTTTGCCTCTACTAACAGATTCCTGACAAATTTTACAGATCACATGATTTGGGCGATTCTTTGCAAGGTCAAAAAAAGACCAGGCTAGGCAAGGCTTAGAGGACATGCGACCTGCTGAGCCACCCCGACTAGTGCTAAGAGGCAGTGTGGTGGCTAAGGATGCAGTTGTAGACGTGCTACCAGTACTCTGACTCAGTCCAGGAAGGCGCAAGATAACTTCGTCGTCAGTTGCATCCTCCTCCACTGCCTCTGTTGACCTCCTCGAGTGCCTGACTGTAGGTTGACAGTAGGTAGGATCTAGAACTTCCTCATCAAGCGTTGTGTTTGCACTCCCCTCATTCTCAGACCTAGCCTCTTCCTGCCCTGACCGAATATTTAAGTTGTCATCCCAATCTTGTGTCTGCGTCTCATTGTCATCAGTATGTTCCTCATTGTCTCTAACAACAGGTGTTACAGTTTGTGAATGAGGGTCAACATTATGCTCAGAAACTTGGTCATCACGGCCTGAATCTGAGTCACAAAGGTTCTGGGCATCACTGCAGACCATTTCCTGGTTTGTACTCACTGGAGCTTGGGAGCATACCTCTGATTCCAAGTCTATAGTTTGACTGAACAGCTCGGCAGACTCAGCCATCTCTGTTCCACCATACTGTGCAGGGTGGATGGAGACTTGAGAGCTGGGGGAAAGCAAGTGTGATTGGGATGACAACTCATAGGACTGTTTTTTTTGGATGCGGTAGTTGAGGTGGAGGAGAGGGCACTTGTTGGAGGACTTCAAGCATGTTCTTTTTTTGTGCATCATCTACCTTTCTTACAGTTGTTCGGGTCTGTAAAAAAAGGAGCACATCGGATTGTCCACGGAAAGTAGTAGACATCTTACTTTTGCTTGAAGATGGCCTATCTTCAGCAGATGTTAATGTAGCTTTGCCACCTTCCCCACGGACACAAACTTTTTTTCCTTTTCCAACACGCCTGTTCTCCTTTCCACCAGCATCTGTCATTTTGCCACTCATTTCGATAGCGACAAGATTGGCCACTTAAAATGTGGTAGTAAAAATTGAGAGGTGGTTAGATTGCAGAGGTGGTCTAGCTTTATTGACAGCTGAAGAAACAACACTAACTATCCCTGACAATGCAACTATGGCCCTTAAACTGGCAGCAGTGTTTGCTATTATAATAGCTTAGTAAAAATGAGCAGGAGGATGCAATGCAGAGGTGCTGGAAATTGCTTGGCACAAGTGGGACACTAATGGAGTCCAACAGACACTTTTTGGATGGCCCTAACTAGCAGCACTCTTTTCAGATAAAATGGCTTTGCAAAAATGTGCAGGAGGGGAGAATGCAGAGGTGGTGGGACTTCCTTAGCACAGTGGCACACTAATGGAGTCCAACAGCCACTTTTTGGATGCCACTAAGTTTCCTCAGCATTTGCTATTATAATAGCTTAGTAAAAATGAGCAGGAGGGTGCAATGCAGAGGTGCTGGAAATTGCTTAGCACCAGTGGGACACTATTGGAGTTCAACAGCCACTTTTTGGATGCCACTAAATTTCCTCAGTGTTTGCTATTATAATAGCTTAGTAAAAATGAGCAGGAGGGTGCAATGCAGAGGTGCTGGAGATTGCTTGGCACCAGTGGGACACTAATGGAGTCCAACAGCCACTTTTTGGATGCCAATAAGTTTCCTCAGTGTTTGCTATTATAATAGCTTAGCAAAAATGAGCAGGAGGGAGCAATGCAGAGGTGCTGGAAATTGCTTGGCATCAGTGGACACTAATTGTGTCCATCAGCCACTTTTGAATGCCACTAAGTTTCCTCAGTGTTTGCTATTATAATAGCTTAGTAAAAATGAGCAGGAGGGTGCAATGCAGAGGTGCTGGAAATTGCTTAGCACCAGTGGGACACTAATGGAGTCCAACAGCCACTTTTTGGATGCCACTAAGTTTCTTCAGTGTTTGCTATTATAATTGCTTAGTAAAAATGAGCAGGAGGGTGCAAGGCAGAGGTGCTGGATATTGCTTGGCACAAGTGGGACACTAATGGAGTACAACACCCACTTTTTTTTGATGCCACTAACTGGCAGCACTCTTTTCAATTAAAATGGCTTTGCAAAAATGTGCAGGAGGGTACAGTGGCCGGGTTGTGGGTCAGTGTAGAGGAAAGGAAGCCTCACTTTCTATCCCTCCTAATGGTGAAATGCAGCAAGGAATTCCCTGAGCATAGGTACACAGACGCTGTTATCTGAAGCTGTATACAGCGTTTCCACGGACCTGACTGTCACCTATGGCTCTGAGCCAGATGTAATTAGCCCTGGCAAGGGCTGAAATAAACGTCTGTCCCTAATCAGTAGAGCACTGTGTGCATAGCGTACACAGCAGGACCGGCGACAGGAGCTGCGTAAGTGGTGACTGACACCCAGACGCAGAAGGCAGATAATGGCGTCCTGAGGGAAAATGTCCGTTTTTATAATGCAAGGACATGTGACATGGGCAACCTATGACACATGCCCTTGCTTGTCTGGCAAAAAGTCCACTTAACCGTGTATGTGTCTGGGATTGACTGACATGCTGGCCCGCTCCACTACACGCGCGCTTAGAAAAAAAAAAAAGTGGCGATCGCCATTATCTCAGCAGCAGTGATCTAAACGCGCAGCCCCCGCTCACTATACCCTGAAATTTGATAATAGTGTGAATCACAGAGTGACTCACACTATTACAGTGAAAAGCCAGCTAGTAATTAGCTAGGCTTTTTGCTAATAGAACCGTTCTCGAATGTAACTCGAGCTGCCGAACTTTTAGCAAAAAGCTCGAGTTCTAGTTCTATCTAGAACACCCCCCAAAATCCCTCGAACCGCGAACTGGAGAACCACGAACCACGAACTGAGCTCAACTCTACTGACGACCTGCTAAGAAAACTGCCTGTTGTGGTTAAAGAGGTGGAAGGTCTGCATGGAAGAACAGATGTGCCAGCTGTCCCCACAGTCATAGAAGAAGAAGAGCACGCAGATGCACTGGAAGGGGCAGGCGGTGGTTCGCCCGCTACGCTAGACCGCATTGCAGCACAGTGAGCTTCCCACTGGGACTTATGATAGCTATTCATGTGACGATTCATGGAAGAAGTTGTCAAACTGCTGAGGTTTTTGCCTCTACTTACAGATTCCCAACATATTTTACTGATCACATGATGTGAGCGATCCTTTGCAAGGTCAAAAAAGGACCAGGCTAGGCAAGGCTTAGAGGACATGCGACCTGCTGAGCCACCCCGACTGGTGCTCAGAGGCAGAGTGGTGGCTGAGGATGCAGTTGTAGACGTGCTACCAGTACTCCTCCTCTGTCCAGGAAGGCGCAAGGTAACTTCATCGTCAGTTGCATCCTCCTCCACCGCCTCTGTTGACCTCCTTGAGTGCCTGACAGGTTGACAGTAGGTGGGATCTAGAACTTCATCATCAAGCATTGTGTTTGCACTCCCCTCGCCCTCAGACCTTGCCTCTTCCTGCCCTGACCAAATATTTAAGTTGTCATCACAATCTGGTATCTGTGTCTCATCGTCATCAGTATGCTTCTCATTGTCTCCACCAACAGGTGTTACAGTTTGTAAATAAGGGTCTACATTATGCTCAGAAACTTGGTCATCAGGGACTGAATATGAGTCACAAAGCTTCTAGGCATCACTGTAGACCATTTCCTGGTCTGTACTCACTGTAGCTTGGGAGCAGACCTCTGAATCTCAGCCTATAGTGTGACTGAACAGCTCTGCAGACTCAGCCATCTCTGTTACACCATACTCTGCAGGGCGGGTGGAGACTTGAGAGCTGGGAGATAGCAAGTGCGATTGTGATGACAACTCAGAGGACTGTTGTTTTTTGAATTTAGCAGTTGAGGTGGAGGAGAGGCCACTTGTTGGAGCACTTGAGATCCATTCAACCATGTGCTTTTTTTGTGCATAATCTACCTTTGTTCCAGTTGTTTTGTTCCATAAAAAAGGGAGCACATCAGATTGTCCACGGAAAGTAGTAGACATCTTACTTTTGCTGTAAGATGGCCTATCTTCAGCAGATGTTAACCCTTTCACGACCGGCCGATTTTTTGCTTTCCGTTTTTTTTTTTCGCCATTCTTTTTCTGAGAGACGTAACTTTTTTATTTTTCAGTCAATATGGTCATGTGAGGGCTCATTTTTTGCGGAACGAGCTGTACTTTTAAATGAAACCATCAGTTTTACCATATTGTGTACTAGAAAATGGCAAAAAAATTCCAAATGCTGAAAAATTGCAAAAAAAGTGCGATAGCACTATGGTTTTTGAGATATTTTATACACTGTGTTCACTATATGGTAAAACTGATGTGTGGGTGTGATGCCTCAGGTCAGTGCGAGTTCGTAGACACCAAACATGTATAGGTTTACTTTTATATAAGGGGTTAAAAAAAAATCGGAAGTTTGTCCGAAAAAAGTGGCGCACGTTTTACGCCATATTCCGTGACCCGTAGCGTTCTCATTTTTCGGGATCTTAGGCTCAATGACGGCTTATTTTTTGCGTCTCGAGCTGACGTTTTTAACGGTACCATTTTTGCGCAGATGCTACGTTTTGATCGCCTCTTATTGCATTTTGCGCAAAAGTTGTGGCGACAAAAAAACGTCGTTTTGGCGTTTGGAATTTTTTTGCCGCTACGCCGTTTACTGATCAGATTAATTGATTTTATATTTTGATAGATCGGGCGTTTCTGAACGCGGCGATACCAAATGTGTGTATATTTTTTATTTTTTTAACCCTTTAATTTTCAATGGGGCGAATGGGGGGTGATTTGAACTTTTAGGTTTTTTTGTTTTTTTTTAATTTTTTAAAACTTATTTTTTTACTTTTTTTTTTTATTTTACTAGTCCCCCTAGGGGGCTATTGCGATCAGCATTCCGATCGCTCTGCAGTATCTGCTGATCACAGCTGGAAGGCTGTAAACAGCAGATACGCTGTCTTTCTCTTTTGCTGTGCCCCGGGCACAGCGAAAGTGAAACCAATTCATGTGTAGTACAGGAGTCATCACATGACCCTGTACTACCATGACAACTATCGGGAGTCACGTGATCGCGTCACGTGACTTCCGGTTTCGGCGGTAAGTAAAACTTTACCGCGATTGCGCTTATAATGGCGCTGTCATGTATTGACAGCGCCATTATAAGGGGTTAATCGGCACGAGCAGATAACGATTCTGCTCGTGCCTAGCAGGCACACATCTCAGCTGTGAAAATCAGCTGAGATGTGTGCCGATCGCGGCATGCTGCCGCCGGAGGACCGCGGGCAGTAAGATTATGTCATTTAGGACGTAATTTTACGGCCCGCGGTCGTTAAGGGGTTAATGTAGCTTTGCCACCTTCCCCACGGACACAAACTTTTTTCCTTTTCCAACACTCCTGTTCTTCTTTCCACCAGCATCTGTCATTTTGACACTCATTTTGTCAGCGACAAGATTGGCCACTTAAAATGTGGTAGCAAAAATTGAAAGGTGGTGTAGATTGCAGACGTGGTCTAGCTTTATGGACAGCTGAAGAAACAACACTGACTATCCCTGACAATGCAACTATGGCCCTCAAACTGGCAGCACTCTTTGCTATTAAAATAGCTTTGCTAAAAAGGGCAGCAGGGTACAATGCAGAGGTGGTGGGACTTGCTTGGCACAAGTGGGACCCTAATGGAGTACAGCAGCCACTTTTTGGATGGCACTAACTGGCAGCACTCTTTGCTATCAAAATAGCTTTGCAAAAAAGGGCAGCAGGGTACATGCAGAGGTGGTAGTACTTGATTGGCACAAGTGGGACACTAATGGAGTACAGCAGCCACTTTTTGGATGGCACTAACTGGCAGCACTCTTTGCTATTAAAATAGCTTTGCAAAAAAGGGCAGCAGGGTACAATGCAGAGGTGGTGGGACTTGCTTGGCACAAGTGGGACACTAATGGAGTACAGCAGCCACTTTTTGGATGGCACTAACTAGCAGCACTCTTTGCTATTAAAATAGTTTTGCAAGAAAGGGCAGCAGGGTACAATGCAGAGGTGGTGGGACTTGCTTGGCACAAATGGGACCCTAATGGAGTACAGCAGCCACTTTTTGGATGGCACTAACTGGCAGCACTCTTTGCTATCAAAATAGCTTTGCAAAAAAGGGCAGCAGGGTACATGCAGAGGTGGTGGGACTTGCTTGGCACAAGTGGGACACTAATGGAGTACAGCAGCCACTCTTTGGAGGCCCCTAACTGGCAGCACTCTTTGCTATTAAAATAGTTTTGCAAGAAAGGGCAGCAGGGTACAATGCAGAGGTGGTGGGACTTGCTTGGCACAAGTGGGACACTAATGGAGTACAGCAGCCACTTTTTGGATGGCACTAACTGGCAGCACTCTTTGCTATTAAAATAGCTTTGAAAAAAAGGGCAGCAGGGTACAATGCAGAGGTGGTGGGACTTGCTTGGCACAAGTGGGACCCTAATGGGGTACAGCAGCCACTTTTTGGATGGTACTAACTGGCAGCACTCTTTGCTATTAAAATAGCTTTGCAAAAAAGGGCAGCAGGGTACAATGCAGAGGTGGTGGGACTTGCTTGGCACAAGTGGGACACTAATGGAGTACAGCAGCCACTTTTTGGATGGCACTAACTGGCAGCACTCTTTGCTATTAAAATAGCTTTGTAAAAAATCGCAGCAGGGTACAATGCAGAGGTGGTGGGACTTGCTTGGCACAAGTGGGACACTAATGGAGTACAGCAGCCACTTTTGGATGGCACTAACTAGCAGCACTCTTTGCTATTAAAAAAATAGCTTTGCAAAAAAGGGCAGCAGGGTACAATGCAGAGGTGGTGGGACTTGCTTAGCACAAGTGGGACACTAATGGAGTACAGCAGCCACTTTTGGATGGCACTAACTAGCAGCACTCTTTGCTATTAAAATAGCTTTGCAAAAAAGGGCAGCAGGGTACAATGCAGAGGTGGTGGGACTTGCTTAGCACAAGTGGGACACTAATGGAGTACAGCAGCCACTTTTTGGATGGCACTAACTGGCAGCACTCTTTGCTATTAAAATAGCTTTGCAAAAAAGGGCAGCAGGGTACAATTCAGAGGTGATGGGACTTGCTTGGCACAAGTGGGACACTAATGGAGTACAGCAGCCACTTTTTGGATGCCACGAACTGGCAGCACTCTTTTCAATTAAAACAGCTTTGCAAAAATGGGCAGGTGGATACAGTGGCCGGGTTGTGAGTCAGTGTAGAGGAAAGGAAGCCTCACTTTCTATCCCTCCTAATGGTGAAATGCAGCAAGTAATTCCCTGAGCTTAGGTACACAGACGCTGTTATCTGAAGCTGTATACAGCGTTTCCACGGACCTGACTGTCACCTATGGCTCTGAGCTAGGGCTGAAATAAACTTCTGTCCCTATTCTGTAAAGCGCTGTGTGTATAGCGTACACAGCAGGACCGGCGACAGGAGCTGCGTGAGCGGTGACTGTCACCCAGACGCAGAAGGCAGATAATGGCGCAGTGAGGGAAAATGGCCGTATTTATAATGCAAGGACATGTGACATTCACAACCTATAACACATGCCCTTGCTTGTCTGGCAAAAAGTCCACTTACCTGTGTGTGTGTCTGGGATTGGCTGACATGCTGGCCCGCCCCACTACACGCGCGCTTAGGGAAGAAAAAAAAAAGAAAGAAAAAAATGGCGATTGGCATTCTCTCAGCAACACAGATCTAAACCCCGTCCCTACCACACACTATACGCTGAAATTAGATAATAGTGTGAATCACAGAGTGACTCACACTATTACAGTGAAAAGCCAGGTAGTAATTAGCTAGGCTTTTTGCTGATAGAACCATTCTCGAACGTAACTCAAGCTGCCGAACTTTTAGCAAAAAGCTTGAGTTCTAGTTTGATCTAGAACACCCCCCAAAATCACTCGAACATGAAATTGGCGAACCTTGAACCGCGCTTAACTCTACTCCTGACTCCCCCTGCTGGCTGCACCTCCCCCTCTCAGGTCCTAAGCTAATGGGACTGGGGCACTTGTTGAGGGCATCCTTCAAATGCCACTCTGTCGACAACCCATTTATTACCCTACCCTAGAGCAGTCCCGAGTGGGAACAGGGCAACCTGTGAAGTGTGTAATGTGGTGAAACTGGGACTGGCCTTCTCAGGAACCGGGTTTAGCATTACACCCAATGTTAAGTGCAATACTCTGTGGTGAATGAAGCCTTAGGGGCACCACACTAGCACAGTGGATGGATTGATACAAATCCCATGCCCTATGTCCTTCTTTTCTCCTCAGCGTATACTGACATACAGCGCAACTTCCCTAGATGCAGGATGCCAATTGATGCTGCGGAAATACGAGTGTCCTCAGCTGGGAAAACAGAGTCTGTTAGTAAATAATTAGTAAATACCGTATTTTTCGCTTTATAAGACGCACTTTTGTTCCCCCAAATTTTGGGGGAAAGTAGGGGGTGCGTCTTATAAACCGAATATAGGGGGGGTGTATATATATATATATATATATACACTGCAGGGTCCGATCTGGAGCACTACTGGGGGCAGGGAAAGCTGCGAGCGGCAGCGATAGATCTCCTGCTCCCGCTCATATAATATAATATGCACAGCCGCTGTCCATCAGTGTGGTGCTGAAATTGCATTGCGCTGATGGGCTGGGGCAGCGGGGCATATTATATCTGCCTGCGCCCTCCTTTAATCGGACATGATCCCCCCTGTGTTAGATATGGCCCCCGTGCTGCTGCCCATAGTAAAATAAAAAAAGCTTTACTTACCTCCAGCGCTGATCTCCGGTCTCCTGCTGCTGTTGTCTGTGATAAGGCACGCAGAGATGATATCGCTCTGCCGTGCCGATCACATGACCAGCTGCAAGAACCAGGAAGTAAGGAAGCCGGAGCTCAACTGTGAGGTGGGAGACACGGAGGGACAGCACTGAGAAGGTAAGGAAAGAGTGTTTTATTTTATTATGGGCAGCAGCATGGTGGCATATCTAACACAGGGGAGATGTGCCATCTATAGGTGCCATGGGCAGTTGTATGGGGGCCATATCAAACACAGGGGAGATGTGCCATCTATAGTGGCCATGGGCAGCTGTATGGGGGCCATATCAAACACAGGGGAGATGTGCCATCTATAGGGGCTATGGGCAGCACAGGGGGACGTGTCCCAGCACAAGGGGGCTATATTCAATATAAGGGGGCCATATCCAGATTAAGGGGGGCTAATTTTAGGATGGGGGCTATGAGGGACATATACCCTATATGATTTGTTAGACGGACACTGGCATTATAAGATGGACCCCATTTAACATTAAAAAAAAAATCTCTTTTCCTTCACCAAAATTGGGGGTGCGTCTTATAATCAGGTGCGTCTTATAAAGCGAAAAAATACGGTACATCTGTCAAGGGTTTCACCTGAATCATGGATTTTGAAGATGTAGATGGAAACCCAGATGTAAGCGCCTAGCATAGAGCACAAGATAAATGTGAACTGATCCAGAATGTACTGTACCAAAATTGTCACCAAATAGCATTCAACTTAAACCAATAAAACACAAATCCCCACTCAGGTCTGTCATTGGCTAACGGAAATATAAGGGGTTTCCACATTACTGGTAGCACAAAAGCTCTCGAAAAACACTATGGCTCACCCCTTAAAAAAAGTAATCCAGCAAAATCTGCACTCCCAATCCAAATGCCCCCCTCTTCTGACCCCCACAATGTGCCTAAACCACAGTTAACGTCCACATGTTTGGCCTTGTTGTAGTGAGGAGAGACCACTTAAATGTGTAGGTTTACAGAAGCACAAGCTGGGCACAATGTATGGGCAATATAATATACTGGACACAATGGCTTATTTGCAATTTTTATTTTTGCAATATTCACTGTGTTTGACACCTTGGTTGTTTTCCAG